>NC_045580.1:1893750-2525000 GCF_009819795.1 Aythya fuligula | reverse complement strand
TTCGGCCAAGCAGCGCGTAAAAACTTCGCTGGTATGGCAATCTCCATCAGGAGAGCGAGCTTCTGCAATGGTTTTATGCTGGCAAAACCTCCGCTTTGACACATTTATGCCTGCGCATCTGTGCTTTCGCCAGCACTGCTTATTCCCCTCGCAGGCTGGTATGAGATATTAAGCTATGCTAGCAGAAGTGTGACACCAGGAGAGTTTTGTATGAATAGCATATCCTGGCAAATCTGCAGGATAGAGAATATCTAAAATCAGGTTAAGGGATAAATACTGACAAGTCCTGGGAGGAGAAAAGAGACCATTCATTCAGGCGTCTAGCTCCGCACAGTCTGGGGAACTGCTGCAGTTCTCCACCCAAAACAATGACGAAGCAAATCTGCAGAGCCTGGGGTGGGCAAAGAGCAGGACACGGAGATCCCTGAGCCTCCTGCAAACCTCCCGAGGGGGTTACAGACCCTTCCCCCCTGGGTGCGGGGGACCTGATGCTGAGCACAGGGATGGTTGGCACGGCCAGGCTTGCAGGAAGCCTCCTTCGAGGAGTCCT
This sequence comes from Aythya fuligula, assembly GCF_009819795.1. Taxonomy (NCBI): domain Eukaryota; kingdom Metazoa; phylum Chordata; class Aves; order Anseriformes; family Anatidae; genus Aythya; species Aythya fuligula. The sequence goes on along the minus strand of NC_045580.1, from coordinate 2,524,450 downwards.
CAGCTCTGACAGGCTGGCAGGGAGCATATGCAGGGGATGAAAGCATTGCAGCGCCGTGCTTCTGATCATCAGTGTTTTGAAGGGTTTTCTTGGCCTAGTCACCAGCAAATTTGGCAAGGCGTTTCCCAAGCACTGAGCTGGCAGTTGCAGGAAAGGGGGTGCTTTATTCCAAGACAGCGACATAAAAATCCAGGGAGCTAGCTTTGAACTAAAGCTGATGGGAGGAACATGAAAGGCAACGCTCTCCTAGGCGCGGCGGCTGCCTCTGAGACACGAGTGCAGGGGAAATTTGTGGAGACGAGGGTGATCCTGGAGGAGGGTTTCTCACAGGCTTCAGAATTTGTGCAGCCTGCAAGAGGAACTAAGGACCACAGGCTGCTTCTCTTGCCTCTATTCCCTTCGGAAAAGGAAGCTTGTACCCTCTCCTCTCCTCCCAGGGGAACAGCAAAGAGGCACCGGGTGCTTATGGCCCTGGTGGGACTGGAAATGGCCTTGCCCTGCTGGGATGAGCAGCCTGGGTCACTACGGGGTGATGGATGGAGACGAGGGAGAGGAGGAGGGAGCTGCTTCTGCAGGCTCTGCAGAAGCAAATAGCCTCGGCGATTAAAACCGAGTGGGCAGTTGTGCATCACTCTGGATTTTCTGCCTGTTTCATCACTAGCAGTGACTCAGGAATATTCTTCATCGCCCTCAAGCGAGGATATGATCATTTTCTGCCACTTGAGATGAAGCTAATTTTACAGCAGCTTAGAGAGAGAGATGTCATGTGCCGGCTCCTGTACTGCCTGCATCACACATCAATGCAGCACGGCGAGGCTGGAGGTGCTGACTGCAGAGAGCTCAGACACCCTACACCAGGAGACAGCCTCCTGATAGCACCGTGGGTCAGGGGAGGGCGGTTTGGAGGTGCAAGGGCCCCTGAAAAATGAGAGGAGATGGGATCGAGACTTCCCGTCCAGGAAAAAGACAACAGCATCCTCTCTCCAGTCAGGCTTGTTAGGAGGAGAGGCATCCAGACTGCCTGAAGCTTTGGAATATGCTCCTAGTAGGACAAGCAAGACCAACAGGCTCCAAGGACAGATCTCCGCACTCCAATCCAACCCAGTCCCGGAGAGACCGAATTTACCGAAACCGAGGCCTAATGTGCACAGAGCCTGGGTGCCAACGTGAAAAGCATTTGTGGTGCTGCTGCCAAATTGCTCCCTGGGTACCCCAAAGCCGGGGTCTGGCTGGGTGCACCCTACCTGCAGTCCCCACAGGGCAGGGATGTGGTGGCAGAGGGACAAGCGCCACCCCCGGCACTGCAGCTGGACCGCCTGGGATCACCGAGATGGGTTTTCTCGCTCGCTGATCAGGCCATTTATTTCTTTCTGAGATGCAAAAGCTGCCTTCGCACCAGGCCCTGGCAATGCCTCGCTGGGCTCCCTGCGCAAAGCCACAGCCTCTCAGCCGCCGGCCGGCATGCGGCTCCTTGACAGCCCTGGCTCCAGGAGCTAACTGGCAGTGGTAGCTGCATTTGCAGGGGAAACGGAGCGGCACTGCCAGCTTCTAGTGACAAAAGGAGTGTTTATAACAGGCGCGGTGACAGCTGTCCGAATGCCACATTTATTTACAAAACGTTAGTTAAATTACTGACAGTTGGCGCCGCAAAGGGAAGCTGCGAGGAAGAGCTGACATCTCCCCATCTCCCGGCCCCGCGAGGTCCCAGCCTCACCTCGCTGCCTCCAGAAGCCCTCTGTCCCCAGGACACCTCCCCTCAGCAATGTCCCCTCCTCCCCAGGTCACCACAGGGGGCACGGCACAGCTCCCAGAGACCAACCAAGGTCATAAAAATCAGAGAATGGGTTGGGTCGGAAGGGCCCTTAAAGCCCATCTAATTCCAACCCCATGCCATGGACAGGGACACCTCCCACCAGCCCACGTTGCTCAAATCCCCATCCAGCCTGGCCTTGGTCCTAGCAGGGTGGCTGGAGCTCCTATGTGATGCCCACCCATTGAGATTTTGGCACTCCTAGATGGACCAGGAGGACATTTATCGCCCCACGACCATGGCCTGCTGTTGGGACTCCCTAGGGCAGCACCACTGGAACAGGCAGAGGGCACCGAGCTGATCCAGGTGGGCCTCTCGCACCCAACGTGTCACACATGCTGCTTCCAGACACATTAACGTGCCTGGGCTGGAAGCCCCACGTCTTGCTAAACAACATCAACAGCCTGCACGCTGCTGGCTTCGAACCAGGTTGCAGCTGCCGTCCTCCACCAGCCAAGGACAAGCAGAGAAATTTAGGAGATGCAGCTGATGTGCACGGGTGAAGGCATCTCCCCCAAACACCCATCTCCGTGACAAAGCAGTCACGACCCACGAGGGGATTTTGGCCTTATAACCAGGTCCTGCCATGGCACAGAGCATAAATATCTAGAGAGGGGATTCTGGTCTTCTTTCAATCTCCCAGGCACACACACGTCAAGGGTATCGGACACATTTTGCTCCTCACGGTTGCAGAGAGCTAAATCACGTCCCACGTACACCACCAAGGTGCTTTGGAGCACCGCACCCAAACTGCTCCCTCCCCACACAACACAACATTTTGCCAACTTGTACGCTGCACGAGTTTGCTGAGCAAACAGGGTCAAAACATGCATTGGACAGCCTGAAATTCAGCCTCGGAGAGCTGATACTCAACAGAAACCGTGTTCGAGCCGAGCAGAACAGCTCCCACAACTAGAAGGAAGCAATAGGAAGGACATAGTAAGAGAGAAAAAAATTGATTTCAAAACATAAAGCTGCAGAGGTGGGCAGGAAAAGATGTTTTGCAGCTCAAGGGAAACTGATTCCAGGAATTTTTCCCTTCTGAGACTGAATGAAGTCAAAATTACACTATTTCCCATAAGACGCTCTAAATCCCTAAATCTTGCTTCAGCTGAATCAAAATGTTTCTTGTAAAATTTGACAAGATACTTCAATGAACTCAAACCCTGACTAAAAGAAAAACATTCTTCCTTCAACCAAATCCAAATCTGCCCTTTTCCCAACAAGAAAATTCTAAAATAAACATTTTCCAGTCAAGGTGCGCAAGAAAGAAATAGATCTGTCTTCCTACCAGAAAAAAAATATATATATGTTTCTTTCTTGTAAAAAGATCTTTTTCAGAATATGTATATATATATTTATATATATATATTTTTTTTTCTTACATAACAAACTCTAACTTCAGTGTGAGATTTTCACATAACAGTACAGGAGGCAGGTGCTAGCTCACACCGAACGCCAATGCGAGATGAACTTCAGACCTTCAGAGGCTTGGAAAACACTTGCTCAAGTTTTCACCTAGGTTGCTCCTCCTTTGAAGTCAAGACCTTGATATTGGATTGTAGCAGAAGAACAGAAATGTAATAAAGATTATCCTGGAATAAAGCCCCTCACCTATAATATACTGAATTTGGGTGACTTAAGGGTAAGAACCCAAATGTGACCTCAAATGTCAGTGCTGTGCCTACCCGTAGGTCCAAACCACCTACAGATTTGGGAGCGACTCTAAACCTGGAGCTGCCCTGCTCTTCCTCCATACCTTTGAGGATTTGTTTTGGCCAACAGCTCTCCACTGTGCTCGAACTTAAGTACCCTGGTTTTGCTGAAGAGCAAATGTGATGCTGGGAAAATAATGGTCACACCATGAGAAAAAAATAATAATAATAAAAAAAAAAAATCAGACTCAAAAATCCAATGTTTGGATCATGTCTGGGGCTCTGCATGTGTCTGATAAAACAGATGCAGGTGTCACAGCCATTTCTGGTTGCAGAGCCGGTCAAAATCTCCCATCTCTGGGAGAAAAAAAAAAAAAAGCCAACAAAAAACCTGTGATATTTCACCAGCTGCTCGTGTTGGAAGGTGGTTTTATTCCTTATTTACTCTGTCCTCATTGACATGCAGAGCTGGACTCACACGTCTCCTGTTTGACCCTCGGTGTCCTTTCCAACGCGGCACCCTCCCTGGGGTGTCCCCACCTCACCCCCCTGCACCCCGTCCCCACCCCACTGACCCCCTTTTCTCCTCCCGGGGGGAATCCAGCTGCAGAGACCCCTTTGCCTTTGGGCTTCCCGTAGCCACCCGCCTGCTCTCCCATCTCCTCTCTTTGCATATAAACTATCGACTGCCTTCCAGCATGCCTGCTGCTTGGGCAGAGCCAACACCGCTAATTGCCGGCTGAAGAATCCTTACTTAAGGCGAGGTTTTTAATATACTAATGATTAAGGCGCGCTTGGCATTTCAGCAGACGCTGCTGCGCCCAGACAGCTAAGCCCGCTTCTCAGACTTTGGCGGCTCCTTCGCAGCCTTGCACCTCCGAAAAGCAAACCCAAGGGGAGCAGAAGGTATTTCACATTCGCCTTGCAAAGGTGCCGCATGCAACAAAGAGCAAACTGTTTCTGCTGGGAGAGGGCTCTCCGCATTGCTATTCCGCACACGGCGCCGTAACAGTTTGCATATTGTAGCAAGACTCAAACGCTGTCTTCCGACCCGATCCACACTCCATTACAGTTAGGATAAAGACTCGTGGTGACATTAATGAGCACTGGATCGGCCCCTTTGTCGGCATAAATCTCCCGACTGCATTGGTGGGATCGCGTTTTCCCATTTGCTCGTTTGTTTGGCACTGTGTTCTCATTACAATTTCTATTAGCCCGTTCTCCCACTGATGTGGCCGTAGATTAATTCCTTCCTATTTTCCCCCCTTTCCTCCTAGAGGAAAATAAGGGCCTCTGAGCTCGAATACCATAAGCAGGAATGGGCAGGGTGTGGAAGGAGCGAAGGACAGCCCTGCTAGACCAAAAAGCTTTTTCCAGCCCAATAACTTGGAGCAACTGCTCTGAAGCCAGCAGAAGAAGCAGTGCCTTAGGCAAGCACCCACATCCCCAAGCCCTACCCCAACCTAAAGACTATCCACCCACTGGAAAGCCCTACAACACCACAGCCACACACCACAAACCCCACACCAACCATTCCCCAGTGCCTACGACTGAAAAACATTCGCAGCAGCCCCTTCAAGCTCCCAGCAGGAGCAGGACACCGCTGCCCATCTGTGGTGCCCTCCAGGAGGACACATTTTCCTTCCAGAGGGACGCATCCTGCCACAAAAAGACTGCAGAGCAAGCAGATGACTCATGGAGCCGGGGAGAGGAAACGTTGCAATTGCCGCACGCAAATACAGGCATTTATAGGACCTAGGAGGGCACCTAACACCACGTGAGGTGGTGATGGCAGGGCTAAGAACTGAACCTCCATTTCATAACCCTGCCTTAGCGACTAGAAGTGCCACCCCAGCAATTTTCCACTGGCCAGCCCTGTAGCTGCTGGGCTGCTCAGTCCCCTCGGTCCCACCAGCCCTTCCCATCTCCGAGGGGTGCAGGGTGCAAGCCTGGTGGATTTGCATCTTTCCAGAGCTGGTAGGCTGGAGGCACTCAGCTCCACGGTGGAGATGACAGCTCCAGAAACGCAGGAGGTGACCCCAGCCCAGCAAGTGCCACCAAACTACAGGCAGCAGTTCCACCAGGAGAGCTATAAAGGGAAACCCTCCTCTGGCACAGCAATCAGGAGCTTGTCTCATCTCAGATGGAAATTGCACTCGGGGAAAAAAAAAAAAATCCATGCATATGACAATTTTTTTTTTTTCCACTTTAAGCTGATTCCATCTCGGAGATGGGGGAGAGGTGGCTAAGATTTGCTGACATGTCACTTTAGCAATAAACTCCTCTTTCAGAAACGTGCCAGCGCAAGCAAAGCCATCGACTCGCCAGGCGCAAACACCGCGTGTGGGTGCGCAGGGGGTGCTGCAGCCCCGTGCTGGAGGCTTGCAGAGAGGAAACCCTCACCACGAAGGAGCATCCAGCAGCTCCAGGAGGAGAGGGGCAGGGTGAAGTGGCACTGGGCTGCACAGCGAGCAGCTGCTCAAATCCTAACCCTCTGCACTGCTTGTGTTTGTGCCGAGTTCCCGAGCGTGGATGCAGAACGCGCACACATCTATTTTAACATGGGAGGGGTGACCACAGCCCCGAATTTATTCCCTAACCCTCAGGAACCAAAGCAGAGAGGTTTGCAGGAGAAGATGATCTTACCAGACACCAAAGAAGACAGGGGAAAAAGCTGTGTTGTTAACATAGTGGTCAGTGGCTTAGCTCCTTCCTTACCCCATGCGCTGGGGGCTGGTCCCAGCCCAGCCCACGCTCTCCCAAGTCCCTCACTGCTCAGAAACCAGCAAAGTAATCACACCTCAGCCTCTGCAATCAGAGCCCAGGCCATGGCCCTGCCTCACCTGGGTTTTGGGAGCAGGCAGGGAAGCTCCTGGGCTTCGGTCTTTATAGGTCCTCATTAAATGGTAGCAGCAGAACAAAAGATGCAGCAGGTACCGAAACTGGAGAACATCAGAACAAGGCGGGGTTGGAGCTGGATGATCCTTAAGGTCCCTTCCAACCCACTCCACGCCCATTCAAGCCACTCTATGGGGTGAATATTTCATGGGAGCAGCGTGCCATAGGGCTGAGCCCTGGGGAGGAACACGAACCAGCAAGGAGGGGGCTGTACAAGTGCATGGGAGCACCACAAGGAATGGGGAACGGCTCGGGGTGCCCTTGGGATGCTACGTATGGGACAGGGCTGGACAAGCATCGTCCCTTTGCCGGGGTTATGGCAGCCCCCATCACCATCAAAAGGCACAGGGAGCCTTGAGGAAAACAGGCAGAGAGCCACAAGCCACCAAATAAGTTTTATAATAAGCACCAGACCATTTTATACAGCCCCTACTCTGCATTTGGCCCTGTCTTGCTTTCCTTACCTGCACCAAAAGCCCAGCCCCACCCTGCTCCCAGGCAGCACACACCGCTAACTCACGGATGCACAACCTGAAGCCCAGTCCCCCAGCTCTGGCAGGCTCTTCCCTGCTCATCGACTGCAAAACCACGACGGCAGCTGACCAAAACCTCAGCCGAGGGCTGCCACGGCTCCAGCAGGGAGCCAGCAGGGGCAGCCCCATCCCGGGGGGCTGCAGGTAGTTGGGAGGGGGCCGGGTTCGGACCCCACAAACCAGCCCTGTTGGTCACATTGCACAAAAACACGAATTCCCATGGGTAAAAGGAGTAAGATGGAGCAGCACAGAGCCGCAGAAAGCAGACCCATTTCTGAGTAAGATCCCTTTCTGCTTCGCAAACAGGCAGTTTCTGTTTGTATCCATGAAAGTCAAACAAACACGCTTGATTTTGTTTTGTTTCACGGCCAAGTTATCATTTCTCGAAAATTACTTCAAGAGCACAACAGGGGCAAAATACATTTGCAAAGCAGGCTTGGGTAAAACACTGCAGAGATTAGTGGCAGAGCGCACGGCATTTTTCAAAGCCTGAGTGGAAACCACAGGAAACATCGGGGTTAAAAAAAAAAAAAAAAGCTTCGTTTCACATTAAACTCAGATTTGACTTTTCCCATTCAAATCAAAGAGGGAGCAAATAAAGCCAAGAAAGCCAGGGGCGATGTGGAGAGGAGCCGAGGAAATAAGTGGTCCTCGCCCTCCGGTGGGATCTGCACGGCACCCGCTCGGGGCACCGGTGAATTTGGGGGGATGCCGTGCCAGGGCATGCTGATGGCATCGTCAGAGCCTCGCAGTGGAAAGCGCTGACTGCTGCCAATTAAAGCGAAATCGTAATCAAGGCATTTGTTTTGGTGCTAAGAGAACTCCTCCAAGGGTCTCAGAAACGCCTGGATTCGGTTCCAGCGTTGGATGGGGCTGCAAACAGTGCAGTCCCATCCTGGAGAGGGCAGGCACCGGCCGGGAGCTGTGGGGTTGCAGGGAGAGTAGATGGACCCCATCCTCAGGTGGGAGGAACACAGACAGCTCTGACCTATCCCAGCCTCTGCTCGAGTCCTAAGTGTAACCCCAAAAGCAGGAGGAGCCTCAGCTCAGAGAGCAATGCACCATCAGTAAAAAAAACCTCAGCTGTGGGACCCAGCATCCCCCGACCCTTTTCCTATCCCTGCAGGTTTTGCTGCTTCCAGGAGTGAATCCAGCGCCTCCAGCCCCAGGCTCCAGCTCCATCCCTAGCTGTAACCAGGGGTTTCAATTTAATTATGACCTACACTGCTGGTACCAAAACACGGCACAGCAGACATCCTAAAACAGAAGGAAACACCTGAACACCTCCAGTCCTGCACTGACTCCCAGTTGTAGCACCTGCTGTGATCCATCCCTGGAGGTAAATGAGCACAGGGCAGCGCGTCTGCCTGGGGACCCCTCTTCTGCATCCCCGGAGCCTGTGGGATCTGGCAGCAAGAGGGTTCCCAAACCTCACTGCCCCCAAACTGCCCCAGCCCCAACCACAGCGCCTGCAGCCACACGCCCCAGCGGCTGCGCAACACGGCGATGTGAAACCCGGTTACACAACAGCCACGGAGCAGTGCCCGTGCCCTTTAGAACAGACGTTAGGGCTGGGCAGGGGAGCACAAAGCAATTAACCAGCGCCAGTCCTTGGGGTGCAGCCCTCAGCACACGCCTCAGCTCGCACAGCGCTTCGCTCTGCCCTGGCACCTCGAACCGAGGGCGTTGTGGGGTCCCTGGCACCCCGCCACCACCGACGGAGTAACCTACTTGCAGCTCGCCCAAAGAGGGACTTGTAGAGAAGCCGCTACGTTTTTTCAGCTTGCTTTTCCTTTTGTCAGCTGGGGAAAAGAAAAAAAAAAAAAAAAGCACAAGAAGGGACCTCCAGAGACATATGCTTCCTTCCAAGTCCTTGGCTGTACCTCGCCATCTTCCCACCCTGCATGGAAACGAGTGGGAAGAGAGGAGGGATGTTTATCCCCGCCTCGTGCACGCTTCCAGCTCCAGCCCCTGCCTGCCACCCTGCTGGGGTCGCTGGTGGGTGCTGAGGGCAGCAGCCGGAGCCTCTCGGAGCAGCATTGCTATTCCGACCAAGTGAACTCCCCACCAGCACATCGATCACTACGCCGGGAGCTGGGCTGGGAGGGGAGCAGGGAGGAAGATTCACGCTCCCTTGATTTCCTCGGCTGGAAGCGTGCGTTTTTCACGTGCTCGGTTCCTCACGGAGCCTGCAGGGACTGGGACCTACGTGGGCACGCAGCACGCTGGACCCACAGCTCCTGGTCATCCCCACCTTAGACCAGAAGGAAAAATAAAACAGCCCCTGCTACTGCAAAATGCGATCCTCCACCTCGCCAGCTCCCCAACTGAAGCAAGGAGCTGGCAGCAGCAGCACACCATAATTTCCAAGAGCAACGCCTGCTCCAAGGGGCAGGGCGCTGGGAATGTCACCGGCACTGTTTGCAAACCCCAAAGCCCACGTGCAGGACTCCCAAGCCTGTCTCTTGGGGCACACTCGTGCCCAGGTGCCTGCACAGGGACACGGACATCCCTCGCCACCAGCCAGGTCCCCAGCCGAGCTCGGACACACGCTGCAGCCCCAGGGCGATGCCGAGCTGCCGCCCTCCCTCCCCAGGGCTGCTTCCCGAAGCAGGTGCAGGATTTGTCACCCGTTTGTCACCCAACAGGCCTCGCCGAGGACGAGGGAAGCATCTCTGCTGCTGACTCACCCCGGCCTCCCTTTGTTCTCTGCGGACACCAGGCGAGTGCCCGGTGCGTCAGCACGCACGCTGCACGTGGGGAGAGGGCTGAGTGGGGCCGTGGTGGCACAGTCAGAGCCACAAACCCCAAAGCACTTCTCCTCCTCCTCCTCCCAGGGAGTTTTCAGGGAGCCCATTCTCGTGCTACCCTGCTACTGCCACCCTCCTGCAGATTTTGCTGCCCAGACCTCCCCTAACACAAAATCGTCCCTCTTTGACGCCCCCATTGCAAGACCTATAGGGTTTTTAATGCTTAGGAGAGCCCAAATAATTTGGGGAGGAAAAGGGGTGTTTTATTTTAGCCAAAAATCATAGGGTGCACTCTGATTTAAGACACCCTGTCCTCCTCCCTCATGCACCAGTTTCCCAGCCTCTTGGTCCAGCTGTGCCAGGACACAAGACAAAACCAGAGACAGCCACCTGGCCGCTCCATCCCTTCCTCCCAGGAAGGTGCAGGGGCTGCAGGGACGAGAGGCTGGGCTGCAAGCAGCAGGATTCACTTTTTGGGGGCCAAACTGAACCCCTGGGTTAAATCCTTCCACCCTGCCAGAAGGGCGCTGGCTTAGAAACCTCCCTGGGGTTTTTAAGGCAGGGTTTTTGCCCTGGCTTGGCCCTGCTCCACTCGCTGGCGTAGGGCAGGAGCGCAGCCCCCATGCACACACCCAGATGTGAGCGTGTCACCTACACACGGCGCTGCCACCAAAGTCCCTCCCGAGCAAACTTGAGTTGTAAGCACTGCAAAATTTAAAAACAGCTTTTTATTTATAACGCTGCTACCAAACAGCCTGGCCAGCACCTCCTGGAGGACTGCACCCACCTGCTGCCGGGACAGGTACCTGGGCGCAGCACATCCCAGGGGCTAAACTGGTCAAAATCAGCCCCTGCACCCCTCAGGCTGTGGCTGCAGGCAGGACCTCGGCACAGGGCGCAAACCCCAGCCCCACGTCTCCCCCCACCCCAAAGAGGGCATGCCAGCAGGTAGCAGCACCCCCCTGCCTTTGGAGCAGGGAGATATTTAAGGGAGATATTCCACCCGTCATCACAGCGGATCCAGACATGAGGAAAGAGGCACAAAACCCCTCCGGGATTTCCACAACTCCAGCGGTGATGCATACCAGCGCCGCACCCCTGCGGAGCCCCCCTTGCCGGCACACCCCTCACCAGGACCCCGCAGCCACAGCAGGGGGACCACAAAGAAACCAAGCTCCAACCCCGCAGTAACTTTCCCAGTGAGGATTGGGGGGTGCTGAGCCAACGCCAGCTGTGCCCCCCTCCCTCAAACCCAGCACCCAAATCTCCGTTCCGTCTCGCTGCCCGTCCTGCACCGCCAGCCGACAGGATGCGTCCCCCACGGGGAAACTGAGGCACGTCCCCGAAGGCACCGACCGCGCCCCGCGCTGCACGACCCCCCCAGATCCCCCCTTCCCCCAAAAGGCAGAAAGGCAGCGGCTCCTACCTGAGCGTGGCACTCTCCCCTTGCCGCACAGTCACGTTGTCCATAGCTTTGGGGAAGGTGGCATCTCCGCTGCGCACGGGCACTCCTGCGGGCACAAGGAAGAGCAGCCTGAGACAGAGGACGACTAGGCACCTCCAGGGCAGGGCTAAGCACCCACCGACCCCCATCCTGGGCAGCAGGGACTTTTCCACCAGGCAAAAAACACACCCGACAAGGCCACCAGGAGCGAAAAGGGGGGAGAGGAGGGAGGGGGTGCGTGTGTGTGGGGACGGGGGGGAGCAAAACCACCGGGGCAGGCGCGGAGGCGAGCGATGCGGAGCTCCACGGAGATCAGGAGAGCCCCTGGAAAGGCAGCCTGCGAGCACTGAGCCTGCCGAGCGGCATCCGGAGGGAGTCCCCAGTATCCTTGGGTGAGGGAGGAGGACGGGAGGGCCGGGGGGAGGAGGAAGAGGAGGAGGAGAAGTGGCAAAGGTGCTGGACGCTGGGCGAGCCGGCTCTTCCCGGGAAGCAGTCCGAGGCTCACTTGGGCAAGGAGGTGCCGGGAGCCGCCCGGCTGCGCCACGCTCCCGCCCCGCACACACACACTTGTCCCGAGTTCACGGCTCCCCGAGCGGGGGCAGTCCAAAAAAAAAAACAAAACCAAAAAAACAATAACAAAAACCAAACACCAAAAAGAAAAATCCACCAAAAAATATATATATATATATTAAAAAAGCCAGAAAAAACACCACCCCTGGAGCGAGCTAACAAACAGGTCCGGACGCAAAAAAAAAAAAAAAGGCACAGCGGGCAAAGGGCTCCGAGGTGCCCAGCAGTTCCTCCTCTCCTCCAGCCCCACTGCCGGCTCCCAAAAGCAGGCTGCTCCGGGCGGGATGCGGGGTGTGGGGACGATGCTGGGATGATGCCGGGAGCTGCGGGATGATGCCGGGAGCTCCGGGACGATGTCTCAGCGCAGAAGCGGGGTGGCCGGCGGGGCGCGGGCGAGCGGCAGCATCCCAGCCCCGTTGGCGCGGCTGGCCGCGAGCATCCCTGCGCGGCAGGCAGGCTCAGGCTGACTGCCCGGGGTTGTCATGGCAGCGGCTCCATCGCTGACCGCCACTTTGGCTCCCGCACACCCGCACGCACCCCGCACCGCACCGCACGCAGGCAGCGGCAGCAGCGCGCCTGGCAGGCGAAGGACGCCCGCTTTAACCCCCAACGCACCGCGCGCCTCTCCCCTCGCCTCCCCGCCGTGCTTACCTGCGGCCGGCACCGAGCCACCTCTGACATTTTGCCCTCCTCGACCTCCTCGCCTGCCCCTCCCCAGGCTGCAAAGCCCCTCTGCAGGAGGGGAAACTGAGGCACGGGACAATTCTCCCCGTTATCGGGGGGGGCAGCGAGTGCCCTCCCGGTCCCCGCACCTCACAGAGGCACAGCGTGAGTGTAGGTGGTGAATTCCTCCCCAGCTGCACGCACGGTCCCCGAGTACTTTTTATCAGCTCATAATTTAACAAATAGCACGTTTGCTTATGCCTGGCAATTCCTCCTTCCTCCCGCTAGCAGCTAACACGTTCATGTTTCCAGGCACAGTTTCGTGCTGGTGCAAGGTGCCGGGGAGCCAGCCTCGGAGCACAAAGTCCTGGAGCCTCTGAGCAAGTGCAGAGCCAGCAGCCGAGACACGGCTTCGCCTTCAGCTAAAATCCTCCGCTGCTGGACCCCTGCCCCGGGCTGCTCCTGCCTTTTGGGATGGTCGAGAAGAAATTTGGGGTGCTGCACCCCAATGCTGCCAGGCCTCCCCCACCCGCTGTCCCCAAGGGTTTCTCCACATGGGACCTTATCCCAAAGTCCTGCCTCCCCCCGTGCCTCACCACAGCATCACACAGCACCAATAATTTATTTTTTTTTTTTCCTTCAAATCGCTGCCAACCTGAGCGGGATTCAAATGGGTGACCTAGATGTGAAAGGATCCGTAGCCCGTTACTAATCCCCGGAGCCTCCGAATCCCCTGTAAACTACCACTTAATTCACTAACTGTGCTATTTAATCTCGACAACATTATGAGCTGTGCCGGGCAGAGGAAACACTCCATCAAACAGAGCTTTATTATTATGGTGCGTGCCGATAGGTCATACGAGAAGGGGATCGCTTCGCGAGTCCCTCTTGACTTCTCCCTCTCCCGAAGGCTCTGCTCTTCAAATTTGGCACAGGTGGGATGTGCTGCCTCCAGCCTTCCCCTCTCTGCTCCCCGGCTCTTGGCAGGGGGAGCTGAGCCCTGCAGCTGCCTCTGCCCGTGGCAGGGAGGGACAAACGCCTGCTTTGGGTTCAGGAGGGGTTTAGTGTGTGAGCCGCAGACCCCCTGGGGCCACAAGCTCCATGCCAGAGCTCTCCGAGACCGCAAGGTCATCCATCATCGGATGAAACCCCTTGTGCAGGATCGCGTTTCCCTTAGACCAGGCAATTTTCAGGGATGCACGAAGTGGTGAGGAACAGAAGGAGCTGCTTTTGCCAATTGCTGCAGCACCCCGGCAGGATGGGGACCCCCCTGTGAGCTGCTGGGGAACGCCCTCGAGCACAGGACCCCACAAAACCATCACTCATCACTCCAGAGCTTGCTCCCCATGCAAAGCTGGGCTTCTTATCAAAAGCAGAGGGCTCCCAAAAACCCCTCCAGTTAACCTCCTAACACCATAGCCGGGCCCAGATCACCAGGAACATCTTAAATAGGGAGGGAAGGACCTGGCTGGGCTTGGTGCAGTGGGTTTGGGGCGACTTCCAGACATCCCAGCCCCGATTAACCCCCCGCTACGAAGGGAGGCAGCTCCTGCCGAGGAGCTCCAGCCCATGCAAGGGCTGGATTTGGCTCAGTGTGAGGAAATCACGGGCGTTATTTGAACATCCCAAGGAATTTAAACCCAGCATCGCTGGCTCCTGCTCCCTAAAGCCCAGCAGAATCCTTGGGCTGTCTCCTCGGCTCCATTCTCCCTCTCTTGCATACATCCAATGTACATATAAATCAGCCTGTCACAGTTCGTCTCTTTTCTGACAGCTGTAATTGCTTCAGACTTTAAAAATATCTATAGACAATAAACACAACACACGAAAACGGCAAAGAGAAAACGAAATCAAGATTCCTTTCAATAATTCAGTTGCTCCAGCAGCAGAGGAGCCAGCAACTGAGTCCAGCTGTGAAGGTTCAGTAGCAAGAGAAAGGGAGCTTTGTAGCCTCCTCTAGGGATGAGAGAGCCTTTTTTCCTTCGCTGGTTTTTGACCACAGACAGCAGCAGAGCCTGCCATACACGGGCTAAGATGCTTGCAAAGCAGCACCTAGCCGAGCACGAAACGCGGCCCCTTGCTTTCAGCTCCCTCGCTTTCTTCCCGCTCAGATAAAAGTCTTTTTTTTTTTTTTTTTTTTTTTCCTCCCCTTCGTGAGCAACAGGCGGGAGACAAGCGGAACGAGCACAGCACACGCACGGCCTCTCTGCGCAGATTTCTCGCCGCGTCTCCTCCTTCCCAGCAAGGCTAAAGGCCCCCCTCTCCTGGCAGAGACCATAAACAGGGCAGCGGAGGAAGGAAAGCATCGCCTGGGGACCACGCTCGGAGGGCAGTGGGGGCACGGAGCCAGGCAGAACCATTTTCAGCAGATATTTACACAATTTTCGAGGAGATTGGACGGGGAGATGCTCGGCAGGGCCAATTCGCAGCGACTCCTGGAAATGTCTCTCTGCCCTTTGCTGCTGCAGCTGGGGCCCTCGCACGAGGCTGATTTCAGGTAAAATAGGGCCCAAAATGCCCCCAGGGGAAAAATTGCCCCTCCTGGGCTAGTGTCTGCTGCAAGGAGCCAGCTTCCTTGGCACGGCCCAGAAGCCTCCAAGCAAACGCTGCCCAAACTCCCATCTTTTGAGCAAAACCAGAGAACCAAACCCAGGAGCCTCATCTGCAGATCCGAGCAGTCCCAGAGGCCAATATCCAGATGCAAAGCTGCAGCCAACATTCCCCCATCAATTGAAATAACCCAATTGTCACGTTTTCTCCAGCCTCCTCAGAAACGCCTAGCAGCGCTCCAGCATCTATTTTACGTGTAGCTGCTTGCAGGGAAGGATGATTGATCCCCACACACCACCCCTGCCTGTATACCTGCCAACGAGCCTATATCCATACAATCCCACACCTCCCAGCACCGAAACATTTCATTCCTCGAAGAAAAAAAAAAAAAAAAAGAAAAAACGACTTCCAATAAGTAGGTCATAGCAAGGCAATTTGTACAGCCAGATTTTGCTTTTAATTCCTTTTTTCCTTTTCACGAAGCTGATAGATGGCAATCTATAACCCCAAAGCAGAAATTTATTTTTAATCTGAAATTGCCAAATATGATCAGAAACATAATTTATGCTCCGGCCGCTCTCGTTCCTTCGAAATGAAAACACCATTTCCAACCCCCCACCCGTGCTATCGCGCACATTATTCCTCAATAAGCCCAGAGTTGCAAAAAGTGCTGTAATTCTCTTGGCATTAGTCAGGTGAATGACACATGGCTCTGGGGGAGCTTTTCCTGAATAACCCCCAGCCCTCAGTGCCTGCGACCATTCACCAAGGCACAAAGGCCGTGGGCCCTGCTCTGCTTCCACCCTGACTCATTTATCCCCTTGTTAACACTGGCCCCAATTAAGGAAGGATGATTGAGAGCCTTACTGGGCTGGAGCCATTTTGAGCCCTTCTCACCCCAAAGGCATTTCTGAGCCAAGCAGTGAAATCGCCCATTTGGGGACATTTCTGGGCCATTTTTCTGAACGTGAGGAGTGTCCCCGCGGGCACTCAGACCACAGCAGGCACAGGCTGGGTTGCAGATGGCTAAAAGCTGTCCCCAGCACCTGCTCCTTGCTCTTTCTTTTGCCCAGACATCTCCAACCTGTTGCAGCACCATCAGAAGCCAGCAGTGACCACAGTAACCGGGTTTAAAACAGCCCAGGTTGCTTTAACATCCCAACTAACAATGCTGTTAATATTTCACTGGCATTTACCTGACCTCGCAGTAACCGTACCTAGCAAAGGATTCGCCTCCCTGCAGCACAGCAAGAGGCAACCCAGAACGTATGTACCACCTGAGGAAGAGGAAGGTGGCTGGGGCAGGAGGAAGACCTCAGCACGAGCTGCCACAACACCCTGCAGCATCACTGTCACGCCTTGGGATAAACCACAGCAACCTTGAGGATGCTCTGGTTTGCATTGCAGATGGGCCAGGCAGCACTGCGGCTCGGGAGGGGACGCACAGCGGTCCCCACGGCCTGTTTTTTTCCTTCAGGATTGCTCTTTTCTCGTAATTCTCAGCACCCGAGCCTCTGACGACAGCCCACCCAACACAACATATGTATTTACCAAGTGACACCTCCATCCGTGCAGCCTTAACGTCTATACAGAGACTTAAAAAAATTATCAGAGATACCGAGCCACGTTGGCACTGGGGAAGTCATTAACCGGGATTGATCCCGGCCGTCCTTGGTACAGATCAATATTGGTTTTATATAAATCTGCTCCTCGTAGGGAAGTTACGTGGCTGCATTAATGCTTAGGAAGGCATCCTCCCTGCTCACGCTCCATCCACGGCAGCATTTGATCAGAATGAATCAGGTGCCAGAGACAGCTGATGACATCGGATAAAATCATGCCATTAGCCATCTAATAGCATTTTATAAGCGTATGACATTAACCCAGTGCTCTACAACTCAATCCACTCTGCATTTTAACAGGAGTAAGCGTGCATGGGAAGAGCGACAGGGGGAGAGAGCTTAATAGGCTGGAAAGCAAAGCAAGCCATGCCTCGGTTCCCACCGAGGATATTTGGGAGCTGCAGCGTGGACACGTCCAACGCAGAGACATGAGCTTTCCTCCCTGAATTTCTCGGTTTGCCTCCTGCCATGCACCGATAAGGCGTGTTGTGTGGGCTAACAGCTGTTTTCTCATTAAACACGAGAGGATCTCAGCTGAAAGAGGCTGTGGGGAGCCAGGCATTTTGCAGCCCTCCACCTTCCTCCTCCTCCTCTCGCCTCCCCGTGAGCCTCTCCTCCAGCCCAGACCCGTCCATGAGCCCGGGGCTATGGGGACCAGAGCCCAGGCACCCTCAGCAGGGTCAGCTGGGAGAGGTGGCAGCAGGGACAACCAAGGAGCAGGGAGCCGAGCACCCCCAGCCCCGCTGGGTGCCACCTAACCCCTGGGGGGAGCGGGAGGGGAAATCTTAACCCACCTCCCCTCCTCGTTTCCCCAGCCAAGCCAACTCCCACCAGCCCTTTCCTACCAGGATACTGCTCGGTGTGCACAAACCAGGATGAGCAGGCACCAGGAGCTGAGCAGATTTCTTGATTTAGGCCAAGGCTTTTCCAAAAAACAGACACTAACAGCAGAGCCCCTCCAGTCCCTCTTGGCAAAGCACCGAGCACCCAGCAGCCCTCAATGCAAGCCCAGCCTCCTGCCAGGCTTTGGGCATCTCTGAAAATCAAACTCTCCCAGTTCCTGCCAACCCAAAGTGACAAAGTCTCGTTTCACAAGCGCCGAGATTGCCAAATTGCTCGCTCCTCGGGAACAAAAGCCGGGCACGGTGCTGCCTGCGTGCATCAATTTTAGTTGTGCCACTGGTCCTCTGACCCTCGCGGCGCTGCGCATCCAAGAATAATATTAATAATAGTCATGCCATTAAGCAAGACGCTTGGTTTGAATCTGAAGATTTTGAGAAATGATCTCATAAATTTAATTCCCGGGGTACCATCTTTGAGCGTTAACAGGCACAGTCGCCTCTGAATTCTGGGAAATGAGCATAATTACATGGAGATCGACAAGGCACAAATGCCAAGAATTCTGTTAACCTTTAATACTGCAAAAAAACTCTCCCCTTGTAATTATCTCTTTCCTTTGTCTTAAATGTTACTGATGAATATTTAGTGGGATAAGCAAATAAAAGGAGGCTGAGGGGTGCAAGGAAGTGCAGCCCTGTGTAGAGTAACTCCACAAACCTCATGGCTGGGAGCTGGCACCACGGCATCGCTGCGTGCTTGGGTGGCCGGCACCCCAGGTCACCAAAACCACTGTGCAGGGGATAGTGACCCCCCCGTGCTCACGTGTAGCCACTGCTGTCTCATGGGGAGCTCTGGGAGGGCAATTTGCCTCACACCAAATCCCAATTACTTCCCAGCACTGCTACCAATTCACTTTCGTTTGGGTCGCCGGCATGGGCACGGAGCAGTCCTGCGGCCCCAGGCGTGATGCTTCCAGGTGGCCTTTCTGCAACCCGAGCTCCGTCTTGGAATAAAACTTCCCGGGTAAAAAACGCATCACCTTTCAAACACATCCTCCCTAGGGTTGCAAATGGCACTGCCCTCTTGCTGCACATGGAGTCTGATGGAAAGAAGATTTTCTCCCGGAGCGAACTGCATTAATATCTGTCACCGCTCTGGCATTTCTGCCTATAATGATGAAAAATATGTGCAGACAATGCGGGGTGCTCTCAGCACCACCTCCCTCCCCATGAAGAAAAATTAGAAGCAGCTGCTGCTGCTGTTGCCGTCCCCTTTGCGGCCATCCAGCATTACCTCTGGAAGCCCATTATTTGGGAGCCGGCGCGGGGCTCACGGAGGATCACGACCCATCCATATTCAACGCCTGCCTTGCTGCAGGCAGGGGCTCGGCTCTCCCCTCCTCTGGAGGCCGGTGGAAAGGTCACTCTCTGCTTTTAATGTCGCAGCAGCTCGCCCGCTGTGTGAACATGGAAGGGATGAAGACACCAAGGCACGGCTGCCCCGGCAGGTGGAGCGCACCCGGCTCCCTTGCAGCACGCGCCCTGCACTGACCCCAAAAGCTCAGGGCAGTGGGGCAATGACAGGAGGTGCAAGCCCAGCCTCCAGGGGGTCCCACGCTGGCTGCCCGGGTCCCTCCTGGTCCTCGCTGCTATCTCACATCCCCAGAGCCCTGCAAACACACCCCAAATACATCCACATTGCTGCAGCCCTTGCTGCCTTGTAGAAATAGGGTCTGGGCTCGAACCCCACTGGAGAGCTTACGTGCAGTTTGCAGAGTTGCTCCAGCCCCAAACCTTTACCGAGCCGCTCCTCCCTCGTTCCAGGAGGAACAAAGGCAAAGCAGGATTTATTCACAGTGGTCTGGGGAGGGCAATGCAATAAAGGGGTTAGCTCATTACATGTGACACCTCCCCTCCCTACAGAGGTCTGAGACGCTGGCTCTGCAGCTGCCGAGAAGAGGAACACACAGCAAAGCCCAGAGACAGGGCTGCAAACAGCAGTGAAGGCTCCAGAGCTGCCCAGAGCCTGTCAGTGCTGCAGCCGGCTTGGAGCTGAGCCCATCCTGAGCAGCATCCCCCCGCCGGTCACTCCTGACCCCAGGACGCTGCAGATCTTTGCCCTCCTCCCTTCCCGCTCCGTCTGTTTTAAATTGGTGTGAGCTTTTCAGTCTCCAAGCTGCTTTTATGTCCCTTTAAAAGGTTATAAAAGCTGTCTTTATATTCCAATAAAGGCATATAAAAACAACCTTTTTTTGCAGTTAAATAAATGTGGTTAACTTCTCCCCCCCGTTAATACTTTTTGCCGTGGTGCTGCGTGTGCACGGGCTGCTGCCAGCCGCAGAGGTGCCAGCGGGGCTTTGGGCATCGCACCTCAAAGCTCCGTGTCCTGAGCACCCGGACACCTTCCTCCAAAAGAAAAAGCATCCTGAAAGCTGCCTCTGGCCGAAGGAGGGGCGATGCTGTGATGTGAGGCAGCTCCTGATGGACCAAGCAATGGACTACACACCCTATGCAGCGCCCTGCAGGGTTTTGCATCTCCTGAATGAAACAGGTGCTGATGCAGCCAGCACAGGCGTGATAGCTGGCGTGCCACAGCACCCAGACAGTGCCACCTTTCCCCCTGGGTGACAAGGGGCAGTCACTTCACCACTCCCTGCCAACCCCCTGCTCCTTGCAGCATCCCCTTAGACCCCAGGGACCGCGGGTCAGCGTTTGTCCCTATCAGAGCATCAGCACCACGCGGAGGGTGACAGGACCCTGCTCCCACTGCAGACACGGCTCAAATGATTATTTACAGTCTGTGCAGCCGTCCTGCAGCCCATAATCAGTCTTTCTCCAAAGCACTCTTTCCTTGAAACCACAACGAAGAGGATCTACGCCGGTCCCTCTGCCCATCCGATGGCCTCTCCGGGCATTACACCGAGCAGGTTTATTATTTCTGTGACAGCCCCTTCTGCAAGGTGAGCACAGCTCGTATGAATCAAACACCTCGGATCTCATCCATCACCCCCCAGCAGAGCACGGAGCAGAGTTATTGGGATCGGGGGGCTGCGGGGAGCTGGGACGCTGGGTGCTGGCACGGAGCTGCAGATGTCAGAGGAGTGGTGGAGGTCTGGGTCCATAAATAAAGTGTGAGCAGCCATCGGGAGCAGAGGTTGAAGCCTCCCAGCCTCTGCCCCCTTTTAATTCACCCCCAGCCCCTCCAGGCCACATGTGTAGGAGGGGGGCTGAGTGCTGGCGAGGAGCAGAGCAGATCTTGCAGGCTTTGCCCCCATCCACACCACCCGTCCCAGACCAACTGAGCCACCTGCAGAGAGCAGGCAGCCTCAGAAAGGAGCTGGCTAATTAATCCAGCTAATTGCCAGTACTGGGCTCCCTCTGTGGACACAGAACGACGAGGACACAGGGAGAGGGTGAGCATCCGGGGCTCCCCGGGGAGCTGGAGAAGTGTTTACAGTCCCTGGCATGAGAAAATCCATACTCATCTTGGCTCCGGGAGGCAGGGCTGCCCTCCCACGCTCCTATTAGCAATTTCCAATCATCTTTTATTAGGCCTGCATTGATTTGCTGCTCATTTCGCTGGGAAGGGAGGCCTAAGAGCCTCGGCTCAGTCTTAGCTGAGGCACGCAGGCACGGAGGCAGAGCCGGGCCGGGGGCTGACACGGGGGCACTTTTCCTCCCCCGGGAGGAGCAGGCGCCCAGCACCACGCTTCTGCTTCGGCGTCAACATTTCCACAGAGCAGGCGAGGCACAAACTGTTAGGAGCCATCTGAAGACTTTGTTCCGATATCGTACACATTAGCACGTACAGCACCCGAGAAGGAGTACTGGAATATCAAAACAAAGCGAATTTACAGTTTTTTTTCCCTTTTTTTTTTTTTTTCCCTCCTGGCAAAGCCTTCCCCACAAGTTATCGGCTCCCGAGGGTTTGTGCTGTAGCACATCCCTGTTCTCTCCCACCCCGCTGCTCCTCGTGCCCCTGTCCTCAGCTCACCCCCGAGGTGCCGGCGTGGGTGCAAAGGGACCGGTGACAGCAGCAGGGTGACAGCTCCACGGGGGATGAAACCCCGTGGCCCCAACACGTCCCCCTGTACCTGCACCCCACCACCTCACTCCATCACCCACAACGTTGTTGCATTTCGACTGAATTATAAATACACCTCCCCCCAAAAAATAGCCCTGAGCGAGCTCTAAAGCACCGCAGGGAATATTAAAATGGGAGAGCAGCTTTAGAGGAGAAGGGTTCACAGATGCCTACGGGGAGGAGGATGAAAGCCAAGGGCTGCAGTCCTGGATGTGCCTCGCTTCAGACAGCCCTTAAATCCTGCCCCAGATCTGCCAGCACACAAACTTTTCCTCCACTTCCAGCACGTTAGCAGTGTTATCTCCCCATCTCTGGGCACTTGAAACCCAAATTGCCCTGCATGGGGATGCTGTGGTACACAGGCATTCGTCACAGTGCTGGTGGGGGGCTCTGCCAGGTCTTGAGGGCTACAAACCAAGTAATTGGGCCATGAGAAACAAGACAAGGTGTTTTCGGGAGCCCTCTGATGTCAGCGGGTAACTTTGGCACAGGGCAACAAGGCTTGGCTTCTCAGCGCACATCCCCAGTGCCAATCACAGCCACGTAATGTGCAAATTGGGTCGGATCCAGAGGGCCCGATCAGATCACAGAAGCTTCGAATCAGCCCTCATGGCATTTAAGGATCCACTGCCCGTTTTCCCCCTCCACTGCCCATTTTTCCCCTCGCTCATGGGTTTTCTCCCTCCACATCTCCAGGCAGCCAGGGGAGAGGGCAGGGAGGCAAAGCCTGGCAGATTGCGAGGCAGGGGATGCCCAACAAGGACCACGCTGCTCTTCCCACCCAGTTGGTGCCTGCTGGTGCCCTAAGACCAGCCGAGACTCGGGGACCCCCCATCCCACACCGAGCAGGGCCATCAGACCCCTCTCCGGCACCCGCTGTGCCTTCCAGCTGGCAGCAGCAGGCAGCTCGCAACCGGAGCAGGCCAAATCCTTCCCTGGTGGAGCCTCGTTAAAGCCAATGATGGTGCACCAGGGAGGACCCTGGCCCACTGTCCTGGAGCGGAGATGGTGCCGAGGCCAGCTGGCAGTGCTGGCGGTGGCAGGATGGATGCCTGGCACCGGCACGGCGTCGGGGGCCGCATCCTGCCCCCGCCGGGGGGAGACGGGCTCCAGGAGCGCAGCGCCGAGCAGAGCACGGCCGGAATAAATAACCAGCAGCGCTCCAAATGCTGCGGAGAACCGGCCCAAATTGTCCTCCCAGCTCCCGTGAGCAGTAGGTACATTTCATTAGCCCTATTATGCTGACAGGGAAAGAGGCACTGGGAGCTTAATAATAATAAAAATGCATTATGTTACAGCGCTCGTCATCTGTATGTCTCAACCAGCTCCAAAAGGCAGGAAAACAGCTTTGCGTGTTGTAACGGGGCACAGGGAGAGCGAGGTGTGTGATAGGGCTGGCAATTAGCTTCAGGTTGCTCGTCAAGCACGGGTTTGGTGTGTGGGACCCCTCTCACCAGGGGAGGGACAGCGGGGTTGTCACCCATGGAAAAGCACCCAAGGGAAAAGAGGTGGCTTTGCTCGGGGGCACCGTGAATTCACCAGGTGTGGGTTTGGGAAAAAAATGGAAAAATCCCACCGATGAGAGCAAAAGACAGGTCCCTGTCTTCCAGCAATAGGAGAAGCTCCTGCAGCTCTCTCCCTCCACGTCTTCTCCCACCGATGCCAAGGGACCCACGCAAAGTTGCACCCAGACTCGAGCTGGGTAAGGCACTAGCAGCACGACGGGTGCAATTACGGGATGATTACACAGCAGCTGCAGTTTCCACACCTGTAATTTCCACCACACACGTATAACTCGGAGGCCAGCTCCACGGCTGCACGTTAATTAGAGTGTAAGTGCGGTATCAGTGGTGCCACTGAATGCTAAAACCACACGGACGTGGTGGCCGGCGAGCCAAAGACACAATTGTGGAGAAGTCGGCAACCTTAACGCCGAAATGGAGAGAAATTCCAGCTGTAAGGACTGGCGGGTGGTGATGAAGTTATTCAAAAGCATTACCACGGGGTAATTACACTCCATTTGTAAGGTAATTACATCCCCACTATTATACACTACAACCCTCCATTTTGTGCCTAATCCTATAAGCTAGATTCAGAGGGATAAAAGGCAGCAGGAAAGGCATCCGAGCGCCGACAGGAGGAAGGACAGACCCAGACTGACGGGGGCAGCAAGAGGAGAGGAGCTGGGAGTGGGAATGCTGCAGGTAGAGGAGTCCAGGCTGCAGGTCCGGACCCTTACGGCTCGTGCTGGGACCAACCAAGGGGATGCCAACCCTCCACGGAGCCAGACCCGGCAAGGGAAGAGCCGGGCTCGGCTGCCTGGGACCCAGCGAGGAGGCACAAGCGTTCATCAAAAGCCAATCTGCTTCTGCAGAGCAGAAAGAGAGGTTACTTCGGATTAATTTTTCACTTCAGAAGCTTTATAGGCAAGTTGTGAGATTGTCAGATCGAGACACCTCGATATTTTCTGAGTGAAAAACTCGAGTGCCGGCTCAAGATGCCTCTCTGGATTGTCAGGTAATTTGTACCCAAATGTTTAAATTAGAAATTCCTGTTATCTCATCCAGGTCTTTTTGCGGGGGAGGAGGATTTGGAGCTTTTGTGTCTTTCTCACTCCCTAAAATCAGAGCTCACTGAGGTCCCTGAGACATTTTTCTGGCCGTACGGCTCCCTGGGATGATGCGATGGGTGGGCTGGGAGCTGTGAGGCTGGGTAAATATTCAGATCATTAATTCCCACCAGCTCTCAGGTCACGTCTGGACCTCCAGTGCTGCACGAGCTCATTTAAAACCACCCCGGCTCACATCCTCAGCGCAGCCCCAGCTGGGCAGACGCACCTGATGCGGCTCCCAGCTCCCCTGCTGGTATTGCCATCTGATCTCCCTCACCTGCTGCTATTTGTATTTGTATTCCTGCTCGTTCCCCAGGCAGTGCTGGGAAGATTTGGGCACAGGAGGGGATGTGGGGTGCAGCATCCATGGAGTAATTCAGTGAGGTCTCCAAACGACCCGAGCCCATTCTGCATTTATCCAACAGCATTTACGCAGAGCAGGTATGTGGGCATGGAAATACAGTCAGATGGGACACAAATGGGGCTTTCTGGGGGTTTCCTTCTTTCTCGTTGCTTCTACAGAAAGAATAAAGCTTGGCCAAATTATTACCTGCAGAAGTCGTGCAGCCCCAGCAAAGCAGAGCACCAGGTCCCAGTTGCCCCAAGGGCTGTGGGAGCGGGGCTGGGATGCAGCAATGCCCCAAACCCTCTGCTTGGGGCTGCAGGAGGGCAAATCCTGCAGGCTGGGAGACCAGGAACCAAGGGAACAACTCCTGAATTTTACCCCATGGGCCCACAGCCCCTGCACGGGCATCAGTCTCTCTGGAAACAATTTCACCCTGTGCTCCTTTGCCGGGTGTGAGCACGCCTGCCGTGGGAAATATGGGCTGAGCTCCTGCAGGAATGGTTCCCCCACCTCCATTAGGGGCTCAGCTAAGCCATGAAGCCTGAAAGTTGATTATATCTTTCATTAGAAATGACTGGATGATGTTTTTAAACTGGAAAATGAACTCGCGGCTAAGAGGAAACACTTTCTTGGTGAGGCCATAGAATATGTTCCCCGTGGAATAGATGCAGTTGTGAGAGTCAAAATTAAATTGATATTAGAAAATTTCCTGAGGGGAAAAAAAGTCATACACTGCTGCAGAAACGGCATCACACAGAGAGCTGACTAGAAAATGGAAATCCACTGAAACTCAAATATATATATCTGTGTGTGTGTGCTTTTAATGAAAAAAAAATTCCCCTAACTTCCCCGTCTCAGTATGAAATTCCCAAAAAGCCGAATTTCCACAGAATAGATTCCCTCCCCCTTGGAAGTGCCATTACATCTGAACCTAGAAGGGCATTTCAGCTGGCTCCTGGCTCCTGGAGAAGTCCCCTGGGTTTCCCAAACTCCCTTTAGGTGGGACACGAGGCCACAAGCTGCAGGGGTTCCTGCCCTGCAGGTCTCCCCTGCTGCACCCTCCTGCCATCAGCCTGCCATCAGATTTTCCCAAGGGAAAAGCAATTGCTCTGGAAAAACTGAAATGGTCCCAGGAAACGGCATGGTTTTTGCAATGAAGGCTCTTTTTGACAGGAAACTTGCTTAGATGGAAAATTCCTAGCCAGGGGTGGAGAGATGGCTTTCTCCACGCTGACTCGGCACGCAGCGATGCGATTTCAGGAGCTGGCAAAGGACAAAATGAAAGGATGCACGGGGAACCACCACATGGGCTTTCTTCCACTGCCCAGGTGGAAATATGGATGTTGGGTGGGGAAACCTCGTGGGCTCTGGCCTCTTATTTGGACCTCAAACCCCACCGAAGCACCGGGCGCTTGCCCGTCGCAATTTGCCTCTGCAGACAGAGGAAGGGAGCGCTCCAGATGCGATCGCAAGGGGACCCTTCAGATCACATTAACAAAAAGCAGCCGACAGCGACAGCTCCTGCGCTGTGCAGTAGCCTGCTAACAACTCCCTGTAACAGCCTCTGAAAAGCAACACGGATTCCTGGGGCATTTCCACGCTGCTCACAGGAGGCTCCCCAGGGCTGGCTCAGCAGGATGCGGCCAGCACCCACTCACCCCCAGTGTGGGGACACAGCCATCCGACCTCAGCACTGCTTCAAATGCCATCCTTCCCTTGCCTGCTGCTCATTTCCTTAAATCAAAGCATCCCACCTGGCTTAGTTCCCTCCAGGGATGAGCACTCAGAGCTCCCCAGCTCATTCCCAGCACCACAGCTCAGCACTGCCCCTTGGCCACCGCAGCCCTGCACCCCTCACAGCTCCACCACCCCACGTCAGACCCCCCCAGACCTTCATTTTGACATCTTAAATAAAAAAGGTTGTGATAAAGACGGGCTGGTTTTATTAACCTACACGTTCCAGCAGTGTCTCTGTGCTTTTTTTTTTCCCTGCAACTGTGACATGTCAAAACTGCTCCTAAATGAGAGCCAAGATTCCTGTGCAATCACACGACTCCAGGAGCATTACGGAAAAACATCGGCACTGATGAGACCTGCGAGACCTGCAGTAATAAAAAGGGGGGGCTGCTGGCACATCTGCTGCCAGCAGCATGCTCTGCACCTTTAGGAGGGGACTCGAGCTCCCTGCCAGAGGGGCTGCGGGGCTGCAAAGCACTGAGGATGTGCTCCTGAAGGCAGCTTCTGCAGATCTGCACATGGCCGGGGCCGGAGCGAGGTCAGGAGGCGAATCGGTGCTAAAGAGGAGCCAGGACCTCCAGGGTCCGGACTCTGAGAGGGAAGCTAATAAAAAAGGCAGCGTCGCCACGCAGGCGGGGAATTGTTGCTTAAGCCCACGGATCACAGCCAGCATCCTCGTCTGGAGGGGGGCAGCCAAGTGAAGAGACTTCCTAGCCATTAAGTTGCGCTATCAAGTGCCCGCAGTGAAGTAGCCTAAGTGGAATTTATCAAGGCACCGGGCGGACCGTGGGGCCGGGAGAGAGCCGGCTTGGGTCAGCAGGTTGACCTCGTGCATTTTCTAAAGATCTCTCCCTTCGTCTCCCCCATCAATGCCTCGTCCTCCGCGCTGCTGTCGGCGCCGGGGCTCCCTCCCCGGGGAGTCTCCTGCTGCCCAACGCTCGGCTGCAGGGAACTTTCTTAATGGCCAGGCAGAAAATCTCTCCCTTCCTCAGCCCCCGGCCATCTCTCCTTGTCCTACCACCTTCCGAGACCATGAATAATTCCCTTTCTTCATTTCCAACCTCTCCTGGAAGGTATTTATAGGCTGCGCTCACTTCCCACCTCCTCAGGAGGCCTCTCCTTTGCTAGACTTTAATTTAGAGTCAGACCCAGGCAGCCGGCATCGCTGTGCCCATCAAGTCACCTCACCGGCTCCTCTCTAAACTGTCAGGAAGGGAGTTTTACCCTGCCAATGATTTTTTTCTTTTGCTCAGATCTGTGCAGGAGTCATCCCGCTCCTCCCGGGCAGCAGCACGGTTCTGGTGCGCGCTCCTCATCGACTGCTCGTGGTCGGCACAAAAATAGCACACGCGGGAGGGAAGGGCAGGGTGATGGTTTTACAGCTGGGGCTGGTAAAAAATCCTCCAAAATGCTGAGATCTGAGACCGTGGGCCCTCAGCTGCTTTAGGGCATGATTTTATTTAGGGCTGACCAGCAGCACCCAGGCCCTCCAGCCTGAAGTCATCCCGGCAGGGCAGGGGGTGCTCTCTCGGTGGCAGCTCTTCGGAGCCGTTCTCACCCCTGCCATTTCCATCTCCTAGCAGAGCAAGGCAGGAGCAGAAGCAGACAGCTGAATCACCACGGGGAAGACAATTCCCAGGATGATTCCTGCCTCCTACCAGAGGAGACGAAATGCGCAGACGAAAACTCTGCAAATGCTTTTCAAGGGAACAAAAACCCGTATGGAGGTGGCTGATTTCCCAGTGCAAACATTTCATCCAGCCCTGCGAGTTGTCTGCGGTCCAAAAAGGCTGTCATAACGTCATGAACGAGGCTTACATTTTCTGGCCATCATCAAAAGAAGGCATCAGGGTTCAAGTGGGACAGCCCCGTCCTCATTTGTAGCCCTGACATGAAGCACCCAACAGTGCTGCGCCCGAACGCGATGAGCCTGATGCTGCAGCACACAAAAACATGGAGCCAGCACCCTCTGCATGCAGCACAGTGCTCCTGTTAACATGGGGATGGGGAAAACACTGAGCTGGGATGATGCAGCGTGTGGCCAGGCTGCTTTTTCCTCCCTCCCTGGCTGCTTTCCACCCTTTCCTCCTCCTTGAGGAACCTACCAACGTGCTCATGGGACCCCCAACTCTTCCCCAGGCCCCTGACCTTAACTCCAACCCCGTCCCATCACCTCCCGCTCGCTCACGCTGTGGCTGGGAACCTTGCATCTCGAGGAGAGAGAAAATCAACCCTCTGGACTGTGCTCAGGAGGAAAATGGGTTGTAAAAGCCAGCTGGGAGGGAGGGAGGGAGGGAGGGAGGGAGGGAGGGAGGGAGCTGCTGCTGTTTGACAGAGCCAGAATGTGGCTACGGCGCTGATGAGCTCCCCTCTGCACGCAGGCGCTGAGAGCAGGATCAGTACCTCGGGTGCAGCAGGCTGCGGGCTGATAGGATGCATCAGCTAATTTACTCTAATGGTCCCAGAAAGGGTAGGGATTGCTCTCCAGAGGAGAATGCACTTGAGCTGGGGAAGCAATAACCTAAATAGACACCAGTTTCCAAGCAAAAAGTCCTTTAGGAGAGAAGAGAGGACCTAGAGTTGAATTTCTCTTCCCACCTGCGCTGGAACTTGGCTGGGGATGCTGGAAGGGAGCTGCCTGGGCAGGGAAAAACATCAGCTCTGCAATCCAGAGAGCAGCTTTTGGAAGAAGCCAGACCACGTCTGGCCATCCAGGTCTGCTTTCGGAGCCCGCTTGGAAGGACTGACGGCAGCCCTGGGCACAGCCCAGCCTGGCTCCATCCGCAGCCCACAGCAGAAAGTCAGCCCCATCTGTGCTGCGACAGGTTGATATAGAGGGCGAAATGCCTAAGTAAAATTCCACAACAGGGCATTAAAAAGATGTAATAAAATATACACGAGTTATTAAATATTGTCATCAAGATGAACCATAAATCAGAGATTTTATGGTTTCTGATTATAAATTCCATTTATTCTGTAAGCGTTTAAAGAAAGAAAAATGGAGACTCGGTAAAGATTTAAGCCTCGCCATGATGCTGATGATATTTCACTGTTGCTTGCGGATGTCACATCCGTGGGAGCCCGGCGTTGGGTGCACAGAGTTGCCTGCAAGGAGCCTCTCACCAGGCAGCCCACGAAGGCTGCAAAGCTCCTGGCATCCCTACGGACACCGCCACGGATGCTCCTGCCTGCGCACACCCAGCGATCAGCTCCTTGTGCTGCCTTCCCCACGTGCCCTGCACGTCTGCACCCTCGCAGGCTCCACTCCTCGCTCCCACCTCCCTCCAGGCACGGTTTACAGCTTGCAAGGCGAGGCTGACTCTCGCAGAGCAAGAAATCTAAATCACTTCGGGGCAGGGACGGAAACGGCGAGCGTATGTGGGAAATACTACCTCTTTTTCCCCTTCAAATGCCACAAGAAAATGTCAAAGAAACTGCTTGCTTGAAAAGACTCGCGGGTTCCAAATAAATTGCTGGGTGTCAGCAGGCAGCTCCCATCTCCCTCGCCACCCCACAGCACGGTGGTGCCTCCCTCGGAGCTGGAATTTTCCCTTCCCTTCCCTTCCCGGCCCTGCCGAGCACAGGGAAGCACGGAGGCACCCTGCTGCCCCTCCTGCTGCCACTAAGAAATGTCAGGAGAAGCAAACCTGGGAAATTCCCAGCGGGAAAGCAAGCAAATGGACAGCCCGTGCCCATACCCCTCCTGGGGCCGAGGAGCTCAGGACAGCTACCAAAAAAAAAATTCTGTTCCCTGGTGTTTGATGGGCAGGAGCACCCAGGAACATCAGGAGCCTGGAGGTGCTCACTCCAAGCTGAGCAATTCCCAAGGTCACTGCCCCTTCCCATGCCTTACAGTCACAAAATGTCATTAGGTGGCTTCCTTTTGAAACCCCAAAATGGTTTATTGTGTCCCCATTTCCCCGCTGAGACTCGTCAGACAGACACACACGATGTGTGGCGTGGCACGGGCTGTTCCCAACCATCCCTCTGTCACCACCACACCACCAAACCCCGACCCTATTACAGCCCATTCACTCCGAAGCCCCCGAGTGCAGACCCACAACCCCAGCACCTCGCCGTTCAGTCCCACCCCTCGGATGGGCTGGGTGGAAAGCAGACCACAGGGCAGATCCCGGTTAATTAGAGCTCGTAAAAACCAGCTCAGCGCTGCACCAGAGAGCGGGGCTGATTTGCAGCTGCCTTTAAAACCGAGCAGGGTTACTGCTTCAGCAGTTTTCCCAGCCGGTTTTATGGATGCGACAATAAAAGCCCCGAAGCCGGCGTGCGGTGCGTTTTACGGCCGCAGCATCTGATAACGCCACGCCGCCTTATCGCGGCAGGAGCGCGCGGCGGTGCCGAGCCCCAGAAGCTCGGATCTCAATGGGGAGATCCGAGGCGCTTCGAACGAGCTTCGCCGTATTTCCAAATAGCCTGCGCCAAGGTTTACGGCCTTCCAGATGAATGCAATGATGGGCTGACAGGTCCCCGTTTATCTGGGCAGCGGCACGCGGCGGCCCCCGCACCGAGGCTGTCCGTGCTGATGGGGTGCAGCGTGGCTCTGTAGGGCTGGGGACCCAACCGTGCCAGGGCTGCGCCTCACCTGGAGTGGGGAATTTTTGTAATTGTTGGGTAGAAACGTTGCCTCCCCATCCCAAAGTCCTACTGAGGCTACTGAGCATCGCAGGGTGCACCTGAACCGCCGCGCTCAATGCACACAAGGTCCCCATGGTGCAGGGGGGCTCTTTGGAGAGGGGGAAAACACGGAGGAGCCAGGCTGGGGGACACGGTGCTGAGCCCCCGGTGTGCAGCCTGAGCTCTGCAGGGTGGAGTTGGCCATCAGAGTCCCCGTGGCAGCCCCAGGCATGGGCAACATGATGCCTGGGGACGTTCTTGGGAACGGTGCACGGGCAGATCAAGGGCATTAGGAGAGAAAAAAGATAGGGAAAAAGTAGCACATGAGGTTTATGGGGTGGAAAAATAATCAGGGGGTTAAAAACCTCACTCAATGCCTTTGCTCAGCCAGGAGAAATCAGTGCTTCCCTCCCTGCTTTGCAGCCAAGTGTGTGCACTGTGGCTTTGGGTAAAAATCTGATGAAGTAAGCTTTATGCATGAGAAAGGCCAATCTGTGGCAGACCAGCCTTTCGGAAAAAAAAAAAAAAAAAAAGAAAAAAAAAAAGGCAGGGCAAGTGTAAGGAAAAAGAAGAACAGAGCGAGACTGATGGGGTCAGGGCACTGTTAAGGATGTCAATACCCATCACTCACCAATAACCTTTCTGTAACTCCTGACCTAGCAGTGGCTGTCGCAAAACCGCAGCAAAATTAAAACAGAAACGAAGCAGCAGCAGGTCCTGGGGAGAGGAGGCAGCGGCTGACAGGGGGAGGCAAGGGCCGGGTTCGGAGACAGGAGGGGGCACGGCGCTGGACCGGGCAGCCTGCTGCAGGTGCCCCCCGTGATGAGCACAGGGGATGCAGGACACGGCGGGGATGGAGGCTCGGCAGAAAGGGGATGGGTGAGGAGGAGGAGGAGGAGGGGGTCAACATCATCCTGCTGACGGCAGCGGGGTGCTGGAGGTGAGCATCCCCCAGGGAGGGAGGGAGGAAGGACGAGGGTGGTAGACAGGTGGAGGGATGGCAGCTCGCAACAGTTGGAGGGGTTACGGCATGCTTGCTCTATGTTTTGGGGCATTTCTGCTAAAAAAGAGCTATTTCCTTGGGTGCCAAGGACATGCGTGTGGTCCTGTGTCCCCTAGAAGCATCAGGGAAAGCAGCGAACTGTCTTCTCCCGGGGCTGGAGCTGCTGCAGCAGTGCCCTCCCCTCTCTTCCTGCCCCCTGCTCTCTGTGCAAATTTAAAGCATGTTCCAGATACAGGCTGACCTTTACAGCACACATGAGAAAGCAAAAGGGGAGCTGGAAAATGCACAAAGGGAAAATCTGCCTTGCAATGGAAAACCGGCCGTGCACACCGCGGCCAGCAGGAGAGGAGATGGGATGTGCCGCATGGAGCAAGGGTCTCTGGCAACGCATCAGCCCCCACCAAAACCAAATCTTCATTCCAACGCCTTCCTGATCCCCGCCAGGGGTATGTCCTGAGTGGCTTTAGCCCAAAAGCACGTGGGTGCTGCTTCTCTGCGGGGCAGACCTGCTGCCACAGCCCATCCCAGCCCTGAAATGAGCTTAGTGGGGGCAAAGCAAGAAGCCCCAGCATGGGGAGTTGGCCTTGCTGGGCTCACCTGAGGCTCAATCAGCACTTTGCTCAGTCACGGGTGGAGATGCCGAGGCTGCCACGTGCACCCCCTGTGCCCACAGCTCTTTGCCACACCAGGCCCAGCCCTGGCCAAGAAGAAGACGCGTGGAGGGAGGGCAACCAGGCAAACTGCTCACGAACAGCAGCAAAAATGCTGGGAACCCACGTACGCAACCACGGCAAGGAATCACAGGCTCCTGGGGCTCACCCTTCCCCACCACAGCCCTTTGGGGTTTAACTTCGGCCAGCACCAGGGCTGGTGGGTGAGACCGTGCATGCAGCAGCGTGCGGGATCGACTCCGGCTTCCTCTCTGCAAGACGCCCGCAGCTCAGAGCTGATCCATCTTCCCTGCTGAAAGAGCGTAAACAACTCAGCTGCAGGCTTGGAGTGCAAGAGAGGACACGCAGTTGGAAATTTTAAGGGCCAATTTACTAGGTAATTTACTAACCACGCTAATAATTGACATTGCAAGCACCGCGCTGCTGTCCCCAGCTCCTGCCTAATCCCCGGAGCAGGAGGGAGGGAGCAGCTCTCCCCGTCCTGCCCGTGCCGCAGCCCCTGCTCTGCCAGGCGCTGCCCTGTGTGCCATCTGGGCAGCCGTGTGCCGCTCAGCCCAGCCCCAACAACAGCAATCCTGGCAAAAAAAAACGCTCTCCTGATTAGCATGCATGCTTCCGAGCCCTGATTTCACCTGAGGATCTCTGCGAGAGAAGGGTGTGTTGTAATTACCACCTCTTCCCTAGATGTAATTAAAGACAAACTGAAGGGAGTTGCGCCCCGTCTCTCAGTTTTCCTGAAGCCTCTCCCCGTGCCAAAAAAATAAAAATAATAATAAAAAACAACCTCTCTGCAAGAAAACTCCCAGCAGCTTCTTGGAAAAAGGCAGCAGCTCAGGCTGGAGTGGCAACCTGCTTCAGATCAGAGGAGTCACACCAGGCTTCCCCTGCAGCCAAGAGGAGGGCGATGGTGCCCAGTACCCCATAAAACTCAGCCACCCGCTTCAGGAGGGGAATTGTGCCCCACGGGAGGAGCGCAGATGTCCAGGTTATGCCTGGCACCCACTGCTTAGGCAACTGCGGCTGGTGACATGAACCCCAGCCCGTATTTACCCGTGGTGGCATCTCTACAGCAGTGGAGGCAACGAATTCAGTCCCCAGAGATGCTCACCTAGAAGTTCCCAGGTCATTTAATTCCTGCACAAATGAGAGGGATGTGGACATTTGGTCCGAAATGCTGCCTTATTGAAGTCTACATTTTCCACAGAAATGTGTTGATTTTGACAAAAATGATGCTTAGGATTTTACCGGCAGTGATTCGCCTCATTCCCAGGCACCTTTTCTAACTCCTCGTGTTTTACATCCCCAACCAGCAAACCTCTGGGTTGGGCGATGCAAACAGGGCAAGCGAGCCACCCTTCCTCCCCTCAGCAAAGCTCCATTGCTGGGGGAGGAAATCAAATCCCAGACTCAAAACCAATTCCAAATTAACACAATATTTATATCAGCCCCAAATTAACTCCAGCCTGGGCACCACTGGTAGCACGTTCTAACGCCACCATAGCCGGGTGCTCAGAGGGCTGGGGCGCATGTTTGCATGAATCCAGCCCTGCACCTGGCTGCATCTACACGTTAGCAAGGAGGATGAAAGCCTGGCCAGCAGCGAGCAACTCTGGGTGCTCAAAGGCACGGAGGGTTTGCAGAGCCCCCTAAACCGCTCTCCAAAAGAAAACCCAAACCGAAGCAAAAATCGGCTCGTGCTCCTCCGAGGTATTTTGCATTGAGCACCTTCAGCCTGAAAAATCCCTCAAAACTCCTCGTCACTTACAGAAACCCAGGTCGCAATTTGCAATTAATCATTCCCTTGATTAATTTCGCCTCCTTTTCTGCCGGCGTGCAGCCGGCGAATCCCCGCGGACACGGCATGCCACGGGCGTAATTACACCGGGGGTGGGCTGCCAGCAAGCAAAGCCAGCCTGGGAAGTCGTGGAGCAAGAAATCAGCATCGATGGCTCAACGGGAGCGTTTTGGAGGTGAAACCAAGCCACCCACAGCAGCCTGCAATCAGGGACGGGCACGGACGCAAGGTCGAGGCTTTGAGCAAATGCTTGGGCAAGAGTTGGCTTTGACGAATTCCTCTGCTGGGTGTGGGTGACCTCGCCGAGCCCCAGCACCTCCCGTCCCCTCTACCAGGAGATGCTCGGCTCCACGGCACGCTCCCCAGTGGGACCAGCAAAGACTTTTGTTTCAAGGGTTTTTTTGGCAGTGCTTTTCTTTCTCTTTCTTCCATTAGAAGACATGTTCATTAGCAAAATATCAGAAACCTCTGGGGCAGCTTGTGCTTCTAATTCATTTTCCAAATGTATAATGAGCCAGGAGTAAATTTTTTAGGGTGAATTTAATTGACCTTTGCAATGGCATTAGGCAGATTGGCTTAAAGTCTATTAGAGCATAATGTAACCTGGTGAGGTTTTAGGGAAGGTTATTGGAAAAACCGATCGAGTTGGACTGTCTCTCTTCTGTCCTCCCCCCTCCTTCCCTTACCTTTTTTTTTTAATGGAGAAAAAAGAAGGATGGCTCGAGAATAGAGAGGGATGAACAGAAGGGGAGAAGGATGAACAGACGGGGAGAGAATTGGAAGGGAGAAGTGAGGAAAAGAGTAGGAGGGGGAGAGAGGAGAGCAGCTCAAACCGGCCCTCGGCTGCAGATCCACGCAGCGGGCTTGGCTGCTGAGGGGTGGCCATCGCCATCCCCTGCCCGAGCAGCTGGCCCATTCGCTCGGTGACACGGTGCCAGCTTACACCAGCTGAGGATCCGGCCCTCCGGTGATGGAAGGCATCCCAGCTTTGTGGGAATGGCTCACGGGCTGTTAGCTCCTGCTGTCTGCTAGGGAAACACGGACCCGCAGCGGCCGGCGGGTGCCAAACTCGGTGCTGCCCTGCTCTCGGGGGCCCACGGCCGGTAACCACAGCTGCTTGCAGGCACCCTGTTGGGTCAAGAACAATGATCCCTGGGGAGGATGGGAGGCAGGCCAGTGACACGTCCCGGAACACATACAGGAGGTGTCAGACCTCCAGTGATGCTAACAAGGGCTCTACAGGGGCTGCTGAGAGGCAGAAAGTGCAGGCTGGAGGTGAAAGGCTGCATCCCAGTGCCACATCCCTTTGTGCAAAAAGGAAATGAGAAAAAAAGAAAAAAAGGAAACTTGCACTGGAACAGGCCACCCAGAGAAGCATGGATGCCCCATCCCTGGGTGTGTTTAAGGCTGGATGGGGCTGTGAACAACCTGGGCTGGTGGGAGGTGTCCCTGCCCATAGCAGGGGGTTGGGGATTAGGTGGGCTTTAAGGGCCCTTCCAACCCAACCCATGGGTTGGAAACCCTCATGATCCTATGATTCTATGAAACCAGCTGGGTGAAAGTTTCCCCTGGGGTCCTGGAGCGGCCATGCAGAGGACCAAGAAGCACTGACCCCTGCACTGTGCTCAGCACCCCCGCCG
Organism: Aythya fuligula; assembly: GCF_009819795.1. Taxonomy (NCBI): domain Eukaryota; kingdom Metazoa; phylum Chordata; class Aves; order Anseriformes; family Anatidae; genus Aythya; species Aythya fuligula. The sequence continues at coordinate 2,488,597 of NC_045580.1, read as the reverse complement.
AGCAGAACCAGCCCCCAGCTTTGCAGGCACAAGCAGGTGCTCCCCAGGGAGGGGACCCGAGCACCAACTCACCGCTGCAGCTCGGCACCTTGCATTAAGAACATTACAGCAACCAGAGGCCCTGGGGGAAAGCTGGATCCCGTGCATGGCACAGACATCCCATCCTTCCACGTTTCACCACCCCAGGACACCAACCCAAGGCACACAAAATGCATTTGCAGTGAAAGAGCTTCCCCAGTCCTCCAGGCAGCACCCTACAGGATCAGGACCTGAACATAAAGCCCAGCAAGGGCTCTGGCTGCCAGCACCCCTCCTCTTTGCAGCGCTGTCACCGCCCGGATCAGGGCCCCTGGAGAAGGCTCACGAGCACCCAGCTCTGATCTGTTATTGCTAAAGAAGTGTTTTGTTGTTTTTTTGTGGTTTGTTTTTTTTTTTTTTTTTTCCTTTGGTGTTTTTGCACCAGCCCTGAAACGATCAGCCTGGGAAAATCTGCTTGGTGGTGTTTTGAAACCTCCCCACGTCACTTGTTTTCCCCGCCGAGCCCTGATAACCTTGGGCACTCCCTGTCCGTGCAGGGTGGGGTATGAGACACCGGGCTCGCTCCAGCCCACACCATTCCCACCCAGCAATCCTCCCCGACCTCATTTCCCCACCTGCAATAAGGGATCGGGGAGCAAACCCCAGAGATGGCTGAGCAACGCCGGGCAGGGCTGAACCTGGCTCCCCGGGCTTGGGCTGCGCTACGGCGGGATGCTCTGCTCTGAGCCTGCACAGAGCGACACATCTCACTTGTTTTCTTTCCTACTGTGACATAAATGAAATTTCAGGCGTCCTGATTTCCAGTTACAAACTCTCCACCATGTGCTGACGGGTGCTAAACGTGCCTGTTGTGCCAGCAGGGCTCCGCAGAAAGCCTCTGCTGCCCACCCAGGGCCGGATCCTGCCGCCCCTGAGATCAGCAGGGGAGCGAGCTGCTGGGCACAAAAGGGTTACAGGGACCCGGTGGCAATTCCTCTCCTTCCCAAATTTCCCCCTTTTGCCGTTCCTCCCCTGAGAGGCTGTGGCAGGGGAGAAGAGCCTTTCAAAAGAGAGCCAGAAAATGAGGGAGAGCAAGAGAGAAAGCGGGAAGGTTTCAGCTGGATGCAGGGAAATGGAAGGCTTTGTGTTTTAGAAAATTAAGGGTGTAAGGGGTCTCTTTGTGCTAAATGCTCTAGATGGGATGAAAGTAAATAGAGCTCAGCTGGGCAGGGGAGTTAGGGCGACATTGAGAACAATTTTTAGCCCTGTTAGATATTAATTTCCCATACATCATCTGCCTGTCCTCTGCTTGTTTGAAGTGCTCAAGGTTTCAGGCTTCAAAGCACACCAGGACTGCCATTTGCACAAAGCTCATGGATCCGTGGGGAGCCGCATCAGCAGGTTACAGCACTGGTCCCAGCGGGGTCCCCCCCTGCACGTCCCCCCCCCCCTGGCAGCGAGGACAAGCTGGGGACGGGGCCGCAGGGGCTCGTGCCACCGCGTGGCGAGTGCCCGGGGTCCGTGCTGCGGAAGGGAGCTGGGGGCAAAGCAGAGCAGATGAAAGCACTGACCCACTTCGTGCTCCAAAGCACTTGTTAAAACCCAACCGCACGGATGTGGGAGCCTGGAAAAGGCTGGAAAAGCCACCGGGGTGGCAGTCCCTGTCCCTCGCATCCCTGCCACTGAACGAGCACCTACCCAAATCAATGGCGCTTTGTTAGGCTGCGTCAGCTAACGAGGATGAGGCCAGTTATTGTTTCAGCGCCACAAAGGAAGCCCTTTGCCTGACTCGGAGCGGGCACTGTACAAATATCTGGGGGCTTTCCAGGGTGAATTGGCTTTGACAAGAGGCTTCTGTGCTCTAACAAGATGCCCGAGCTTGTGGTGGCACCGGGGTCCCCCCTGCCCCTCACCTATTCCCGCTGGGAAAAGCAGCAGAGCTGCTTCGGATCTGCATCTAAGGCTTTGCAGCAATTAATAGCAGCAGCAGAGAGTTTTCCTGTGGAGAGGCTGGGTCAGGCCGGCAATGCTCTGAATGAGGCAGGCAGAAATATTCCCAATATGTGAGCAAACTGGGCAAATCGAGGCACGGGGGCATGAGGCCGATCTGAGTATGAAGCAGAGCAAAGAAAGCCCTGCTGCCTGCCTAGTGCACAGCGAAACAAGCCCAGGTTGAAATAACAAGTGAGCAAATATATAACAAAATAAATAATAGTCATAATTAATAATAAAAAAATAATTCTTTTTCCTTCCGCACTTTCTGGCCACAGTGCTCAGGGCACATCACACACCACAGTAACAACTAATTATAGGTACCAATTACGATGATAATGCAATAATCTACCTTGGAAAGCGGGGTCCCATTCATTTTCCCCTGCTGTAAATAAGGATGCACACTCACACGGGTGCAGCAAGCGGAGAGCTCCTGCTCAGGATGTGCTCAGCCCACCCCGTGCACCTGTGGGGCCATCCCTACCCTGCTGCAGAAAAGCCATGTGCCCTTTGGGGTAAAACAGAAGCAAAACGGCACTACCAGAATGGGATTTATCCCTTTTCCAATGACTAGAACCAAAGTGAAGCTTTTATTTCACAACACCATCGGCAGCAGGAAAGAAAAGAGGGGTGAAGCAAGACGCTTTGCCCATCGCACCAAGCCGCTGAGCCACAGCATTTTTCCCCTTCTAGACGGTGACTCAGAGAGGCACGTGGGCTGGTTTGTAAGGCGGCGGTTAAGCAATACCCTGACTGATGAAGTACTCGGGTTTGCACTTCATTGCTCTCCTGAGTCAGAGGCTGCTTCTTGCTCCCGTACCGGCTCATTTGGCGTACGGCTGCGAATGTCACTCGGCTGACCCGCGCCTCCGTTAATCCACGGGTAAACCGGCGATAACGATGCGAACGCATCGCTCTTCTGTGGTGCCACCGAGACGCAATAAATACACGACGGGTTTCGGCTTCGGAGCCTGCTTTTGATTGCAGAGGAGCGCGGTCGATGCATTGCATCAGCTCGGGCAGCAATCAAGCACTCGGACTTTGCAGAGCCCACCCACTTGAAACGCGGGATTTGGCCAGAAATGCAAAACGCGCGAGTCACAAAGGGGGAAAACTAAAAATTCCACATGCAAAAGAGGGTTCAAAATGCATTGGTGTCCCTCAGACAGTTGTTTTTTTCCCCCAGACAGGGTTTTTTCTGGCCCAAATTTTGCCTACATCATGGTGCTGAAGCACGTGCAGCGAGACATGCCAAAATCCACAGGGCTGGAGCTGGCACCAGGGGGTGAGCGAGGCCCGCAGGATTTTTTTCTTTTGTTTTCGACTGATGGCGTATTTGCTAGAAAATGTCATTTTCAGGAACCGAAACTATCTGTAGATTCAAGTCAGGTTTAGCGAACATTTTTCACAGAAAATAAATAGAATGAAGAGAGGAGGGAGCTGAAGAGAAGTCAAAACATCTCACGGTGATGTTTCGTGTGTGTTACATTTCAATCTCTCACTTGAAATGCCATTGTCATTCCAAAAAATTGACATTTAAATAAAGGTTAAAAAAAAGGCTACATAAGTGAAGCATATGGACTTATTTTCAGGTTTGCATAAACTGTTTCATTATAAGTTGACAGAAACACTGGTTTCACGCCGGAAAAAAAATAAAAATAAAAACAAATCCCCTGACCTCTGGGATCAAACAGGCTGCTCCAAACCCAGCCTCGGCACCGAGCAAGAGCTCCCATGACCCAAATTCTCCTGGCACGGCACTGCCCGGTTCCCCACGTCCCTTCCTGGGGCACTGAATTCCCAAATCCTATCTCACAAGTGGAGTTTTCCCTCTTGAGACCATCAAACCCTGGAAAGCAGCCGTGCCGTGCTGGCACCGGGAGCCAGCTGCCAGCAGGGAGCCACCACCAGCAGCCAGCATGGAGCAAACCAGCTCCTGTCTTCATTGCTCTAATGGAGGCTGCTAGACCCCACAAATGGGGAAAAAAAGGGGGAAAATGGAGCTGGAACACAAGGCGGCCGGCACCGTCAGGGAATACCAATTCATCTTGCCTGGCTCCCAGATGACTCCTGGAAGTGCAGCCACCAACCCCCACCAGGCTGTGATTTAATCCCATAATTATAATGCCATGCTTCCAAATTGTGTTGTTTTTTTTCCCAGACCCTGGAAATCTGAACAAACAAACCCCGCCTGAGGCAGAAAAGGCTCTTTCATGCAATCTCTGAAAGAACCAGTCAAAGTTCTGATTTTTTTCTGAATTCCACCCTCACCCCCCCCAGCGCTGATGTCATGCAAAGAAAAATTACAAAGATGGCGGGGAATGATTGACTGGAAAATAGAGGGAAATTTCGCTGTGAAATGGCCAGTCAATGGGCCTTTTGTGATATATCAATTTGAAATTTCCAACAGGAGGACCACTGGAGAAGAAATACTCAGCAAACTTCAGGAACACGTTTGTCCCCCCCAGTGTTTCTCGGTGCACAGGCTGAGCTCATGGCTCCCGGCACCGAGGTGCCCAGCTCCTTCCCACTTTATTTCTGATCCCAATGTCAATGACATAGCAGCTTGTTTTCTTTCCTTTTTAATTCTTCAGTTGGTTGGGGTTTTCAATTTTTATTTACTTATTTTTCAAAGCTAAGCTTCGAGATCCTTAGGAAAGGGGCTGCATTTTCTCTTCTGTGCTCGGATGGTTCTCAGCCCCGTGACAGAGAATCCAGAGGTGCTAACAAAATGCAGCTGGATAATTAATTGCTGTAATTGCAGACTGGGTGGGGTTTTTATTCACTTCAATCTCCTCCGTGGTGTTTCTTCAAAAGAAAAGGGGGAGGGGAGCGAAGACTAGTAGAGAAGAGAAGAAAAGAAAACCAGTAAGCCTAAATGGGCTGCACAGATTTATGGAGAATTAGTTTAGTCCTAGGGACCTTGTGACATTCGAGTCCAACCAAACTCCATTCTTGGCTTTATGATGTTTTCAAGCCCCCTCAATGCAATTATTTCCTTGTCTCCCTACAGCCCATCCATTATCCTCTATAATAATATGTTTTCTGAAACTCCTTTCCATAAACAACCATAGCAGGCAGCAAGAAACCTCATTGTTATTGATATCATGTCACATCACCAGTAAAACGGCTCATGGAAAATGGGCTGTGAATGAAGATGGTTTCAATTTAAAACACTCCGACCTTTTACATTTTTTAAAAAATAAATTGTGCCCGCAGTGACGTCACACATAGAAATTCAGCCTCCATCATGCCCCTGACTGGGGGGTCACTTTGGGGGAAGTCGAGGACAGTTTTACTGCAGATCCTAAATCTTCATATGCAGGTCCCTAAAAGGGTGCTACCTGGGAGCACCATTGAGCAGGGAGTGACAACCTTCTGCACTTTCTAGGTAGATCTAAGTGTATATTGGTCCTCCACAGGCTCCTCCATCTCTCTACAAGTTTTTAGCACAGGCTGCATTACCCTAAGCCTTCAAAATAAATCCTTAAATCAGGGCTCTGGAATCAGCCTACTCATAGGTTCATGAACAAAGGCTTTGCATTAAAAGGTCTAGGGAGAAAAATAATTATTTACTACTAGGAAGAATAAAAAATAATACAAAAGTGCTCAAACACACCTTAAGGCAGCCCCATGGACAGAGTTAACTGGATGCAGAGTTACCCAGCACCCTTCCTAATCCCCCCATTTATTTTTTGCCTTTGTGCACCAGGGGCAGCGGGGCCGTGCACTTTCCGAGGGACCAGATTTTATCTTTCTAATCATGGTCCAGGACCAATACATGGAAGCATTTACTGGTCCAGAAAGCATTTGTACTGTTCCAGTAACTAAGCACCTTTGAAATACTCTTTTCCACTTGATTGTAGGAGCTGATAGCTCATGAGCCGCTAGCTAGAGATTGATGTTTCGTGTGTTTGAAAGCTGAAACTCCAAGAGGAGTATACAGCACTGGCTTCTAGCTCTAGTGGTTTTCATAACACCCGGCAGCAATATCATGTCAGAACAGCAGCTGCAAAATCTGGTCTTCAATTATTGCCAACTTTAAGTTCAAGGAGAGCTAAATCCAGGGGTTTGGTGCAACCTGTTGTAAAATGCTGCTCCTAACAGGGCTCTCTCTCTTCTTTTTTTTTTTTTTTTCCATCCATATTTCAGGAGCAGCCAGGTGTCTGCGCCAAATTAGAGACCACGGAGTTCAAGGTGGTGCATTGCTAGAGGCATCCCCTGCCACGTACAGCTGAAATAGATGGGATAAATATTATGGACAAGCAAATCCTTATCGCATTCAGCCTCCCTGGAAGACGACCTTCACCCTCAACACCCACCTCTAACAGCCCGCAAAGAGGGGGTCGAGCAGCAGAAAGTGGTATTCAGAGAGCTGCCTGCCTGCACTCAGCCCATGAAAAATGCAAAGGAGATTTATGCCTTCCTCAGAGAGGGCAACCTGCATCACGTTGAACTGCGTGTACAACATTAAAGGCTGTGAGCAAGCACTATGGAGAGACCGGCGCATGCTAACCCTGCTGCCCCCAGTGCTCACAGCATTCTGGCATGTCCCACCATTCTCCAAAAGCAGATTTTGGCAGCTAAAACTCACCAGGTTATGCCCATTTCCACAGCACAGAATATTTAGATAGCAAAGAGGTTATTCAGGCTGCCGAGCATCCCCACTGCAACGACATGCAACACGTCCAGAGCAGTTCTGGGATGTGATAGCACCACGCATGGGTTTGCAAAGCCCTGTTAACAAAGAGTTTCCTTTAATCTCACGAGTGACCTCTCCAGAGTATTAAAGCAGATCAGGATATGCAAATGTTATCACTTTTGCAAACAAAATTAATGCGTTTCAAGCCCTGGAGCCACCAGATTCCTCTGCTCCTGCAGGGACTCGCATTGGGTGAACACTGAGTCCCCTCCAGGCACGTGGGAATTTCACACTCCAGCGATGTAACAGATGAGGTTTTAACACATAGGGAAGCTATGTAAGGACATAAGAGAAAGGCCATGATGACTTTCCATCAATCCCCAGCATCAATGGCCAGGAGAGACAATCAAATCTGACAGCCTGAAGATGCCACGCCATACAATTTCACCCTGTAAGCCCTGTAGCAAACAGAAGGATTATTCCTTTGCACTCAGGCAAACACTATCAAACCCAATAACTTCTTGCTGATGCAACATATAGGTTTTAGAGGGACAATCAGTCTTGCTTAAAAGACTTCAAGTGATGATGAATTTACCATTTTCCCACGTAATCAAAGGATAGCTTGGTTTGCATCTGGCTTCCATCTTACTGGAGTTCAAAAGATGTATTACACAAAGCAGGCTGGATTTAGGTCATGTATCACTGACATCTCCATCGAAGGCGTTGGGCTTTGCCAGCGTCTACAGACGAAACTCCTCTTCCCCCAAAGCACCCTTTCAGTGCCTGACACAGAAGCTGTCCTCGCCTAGGGGTGGTGAAGGGGACGCGTAGCCGTGCTCTGCCTTACACCAGTCCCAGACTGGGAGGCACTGGGGAACCCCTGGCTGCTTCTCGACACCTCCACGCCAGCAAGAGCTGAGGGAGAAAGACCCCAAACCAAGCTGCAATGGGCAGCTCGCACCCAAAGCATCCTCTGGGTTCCGCCTGGGGGGAGGAGGGATGGGAAAAATAAATAAATAACAAACCAATCTCCATTTGGAGGCACTAAATCCCCACTCCTTTCCAGATGGCTGGGAGATTTCTCCCAGGTGGTAAATATATTATTAAGAACTCATTTCACCGTGAAATTGACTATTCAAAACACAGACAGAAGTTAATATATTAGGACAACCTGTCTGAAAAACCCACGTTAAAGGGAATTTATTTTTGTTTAATATAAAATGTGGTACTATACACATGGCCTTCCTCAGGCTTTCTCCACTATAGGACCCTGGTGGGACCACAGGCTCCTGCTCTCGGGTCTGCTATGGTGAGATGAAGGTCACTGGGGGAAGCCACCACCAGCACCACAAGGACATCGCCACTGGGAAGCCCTGGTCACGTCCCATCTCAGGGCTTGTCTCCTGGAGCTCCTCAACACTCCCAAATTTACAGGGAGGAAACCAAAGCATGGTGATAACAAGGATCAAGTTCTCAAAGCTGCTCAGAGATTTCCTTCCACTGAAGGACAAAGAACCCACCCAGTAACATACCGAGCCACAAAGGACATCTTTCCCAGGGACATCATTCAGGCTGGAAGAGCCCTCTAGAAATATCTGATCTGGTCCCCCAAAGCAGAGGTAGGTTTCTGCCTGAAGCTGAGCCTAAGCTTCCTCCTAATTTGTATTTAAACCTCACAGCTCATTTCATTCACATACCGAATCCACTCCAAGTCTTGGGAAGGCTGGAACCTACCATTACTAACTGCACAATTAATGCATTATTTCTTATTAACCACTTTCTAATAAGGAGATGTCTAAGTAATATGTTTGCTAAAGCATTTTCTAGTTGAGTCAATTGTTTTGATTTGGGTAATTATTTAAAAGTATTGCAATTTATTTATTTTTTTATAGCAGCATAATTTTGCAAATAGGTAATGAATTAGCCTCAAAGGAATGACAAATACTTTCTATTATTTAATTTGCTTCGCAGCCTTTCCATCGAGGAGCTCCAGCTTTCTTCTGGTGTAAGATCTGCCCAGGAAGGTCAGCGAGAGCAACCTTTTTCTTCTCACTTAAAGGCAGAGGCTGAGGATCTGACTGCTGGAGGCACAGACTTCTGAGTGCATCCTTGTTATGAGCCATGCAACATCTCCCAAGCCCTAGCCCTTCTGAAGAAGCACGGATGGAAGAAGCCTCTGCAAGTCATGGATCTATTGGACTAGAACGTCTCCATTTTAATTCAGCTGCTAATTAACTCACTTTAAACTAAATGCCTATATCTAGGATAAAGTGAACTCTTTGCAGACCTCAGTGCCAGGACACACATGGCTTGGCAGCTTACCCCAGCAGAAATTCGTGGTGGCTGCAGCAGCCGAGCTGGGACAAAAGCTCTTCAAATAATGTCCCAGCAACCTCACAAAGAGCATGCTGTAATATGGACTGGGCAAGATGTCCTTTGGTGGAAGATATCTGAGGAGCATGAGAGCAAAGAGGTCCAAGAGATAAGATGTGAAGGGAGTTATCCCATCCTGGAAAAAAAAATGGACATTGAAAAAACAAATCAAATCAAAACAAAACACTACTATAGACATTCTGCTCAAACCTAGAGCAGAAAACCCACTTGAACCCTACAAAAGTCAGTTTATCTGCAGTAATAAAAATCAAGGCCTCTCTTGGCAGCTGAATACCTCAGCTATCATGCTACAGACTTGGCCTCTGGCCCTTTCTCTGTCTCCTCTCTGAGCCATTCTGCTGCCGATAAATAATTAAATAGGCATTGGAACAGGGACCTGCACACACGTCTCCTCCATCCCGGCTGAGTGCCCTACTGATGGGCTATAAAATCTCTGCTGGCCCAACAAATATTTATTCATGCAAAGTGGAGCAGCTTCAGTGAAACAAAGACAGAGACTTTTGCTCTTCAGAGAACTCACCCAGGAGCAAACATTGACAACGCGGCCGTGTGGTTTTGTTGGCCAAGCCCAAAACATTTGCAGCTCTTGGCTGAACACATCATCCTTTCAAACTCAAGTGTGCAAGTAAAAATAACTATAACAGGAATCACAAGAGCAATAATACTATTAATTAGAAAACAGTGCTTGGGATGAGAGCAATATCTCCGCTTTCTAAGGGGCCCTAATTCAGCTTTTTGGATTATTGAACGCTAGCTGCCACCGTGGCCTCCAATGATGGATAGGGCCACCCAAATAATTGCAAACTCCACCAGCAATAAGCACAGTCCTTGAGGATGCTGCTTGATACCCAGTCCCCTAGGAAGCTCTCTTATTAAAGCAGTCCTCTCTTGATTTGCTAGTCCATGCCAGCAAATCAATTCCTCGACAGAATTTCTCTTTCTCAACCCTCCTGGTTTTGATTCTCTTCCATCTCCCTTCTCTGGTGGAGTAAGTGATCATTAATCCCGTCAAAGGAAATGAGACTTTCGCTCACATATAGGAACACATCTGAAGTTTCTGCAACAAGTAACACATTACCTTGATACCCTGACATCATGAAAAATGGTTCTGGGGAACGTGTCTTGCTTTTCTTCTTTTTATCAGTTATTCATCCCAAGCACCAAAACCAGCTGTTATAAGTGGCTGGCATTTGCTTTACGAAGGGAACAGGAAAAAAATAAATAAAACAAACAACACACAACAAATGACAAGAGCTTCATCTGTACATACAGACTTTCTATAAATCCGAGTGCTAATAGTGTTTGACATGTTGGTAATTTTTTTTTAAAAACATAATTCATTCAGTGTGATTCTGCTTTATTATTGTACTTTTTACACAGCGATGCTCCAAATATGTTGTTGTTGATTTTTTTCCTTCCTTAAACAGTTTTATTCCTTCTGGAAATCACTCATTCATGCTAGCCACATTCTAGTCTGGAGAGAGAGAGGGAAGGAAGAAAAAAGCAGAAATCAAACAGAAAACGGTCTGTGAGAGAGGAGAAAGTAAATGAAAGGAAGGAGAGAGAAAAAAGACAACAGGAGGAGAAAATAAGCTGAGAAACTATGCACATACAAGAAATCAAAGCCATGAGCTAGAAGGGCAGACAGAGAGGACGGACAGTTCTCTGTGTTTTGGGGGAGCGTATCCTACTGGTGCACAAGCACTGGAGCAATGGGGAATCTCACCGGTTAGGACTCATTTGTATTATTTTCAATACAGCTGAGCCACTCGTTAGCTCAATGACTGAATTTCCTTGCTGTGCCCAAAGTGTGTGCACGATGTTAGGATGTTCCTGGGGCAGTCTCTGCAGTCTCCTGCTCTACAATAAATTTTTGTCCTTTCCAAGGAAGGGCAGGAGGGGTGAGGAAGACCTAAAGATTTGCAAACCAAAGTTCTCAAATTATTTGAACTCAAATAAAAAAATAGGGACAAATTCAAAGTGCCCTTTCAATTTCAACCATTTTTCCTTATTAAGTAAAAAGCAAAGATCCAGCTGTGCCCTTTTTATTTTTAGCCAGAAAATTTGCTTTTCATCCTTAAAAAAATAAATAAATAAAATCAGCTATATTTTAAAACTTTAAAAACATTTTTATTTTCCCTTTGTTTACCAACTCTGCCCAAGTGCTGCTTTGAAACTGGCCTGGAAAGGCTGTTTTCCCTAAATCAGCACAACCCACCTCTACCAAAAGCACCTTTCTGACCAGATGTGGTCCCCTGCGGACTAAACAAGAGCCCACACCAGCGCCACCAACCTCAGCCCAGCCTCCAGCCCCCTGGTGCAAACTGTGGCAGGACTCACTGCCTGAGCATGGCTTGCTGCCTTGCTCGGAGGCTGATTTTCCCCTAAAGGCTCCAGGTGCTGCACTAACACAACAGCTCAAAACGGAGGAGAAACGGGGATAAAAGCGTGGACAAGAGACAGCCAGAGCCGACTTTGGTGGAGGATTGGCAATGGGAGACCGGGATAATCCGCCCAGCCTCTTGCAGTGGGAAGGAGCCACTTTGCTCCCAAGCCATCACTTATGTTATTACTCCTCTCAGAAGGCTTCAAGCTGCCTGCAATCCCCTGTTAGTTAATAAGGAAAGCGAGAGACTCAACAATTGTTTTTGCTCGGGCTGCCTTGTAAAGGCTTCGTCGCTCAGCAATGAAACAAAAGGCGAGTAATAACACCCTGTGCCGCAAAAGCAAGTGCCAAGGAAGAGACAGAAATCAATTATCTGGGTGAAATTCAAAGGGAGAGGAAGTGGCAAACACGTACACATCAGCAAACAGCACGCATAATCCCATTAACACAGACGCCGTCTCCCTTGCGGGAGCACCGAGCCAGGGAGAAAGATGATAATTAAAATAAACAAACAAAAACTAGCCACAACTTCACGGGGAAGGGATGGCGGGGAGGCTGGCTGCCTCCCCTGACGAGGGATGAGCGCAGGACGTGTTGTCAGGATGCTCCCACGCCCAGGACCAGCACCCGGCATCCTCCCAGCCCCGCTCTGCAGGAGGGGAGATGCAGGAGGGGTCCCCGGGGAAACGCAGCGGCTGCGCACCCTGCGCACTGGCAGGGGTTAGGGACACCTCAAGTGCACCCAAGCATTTCATACCACGTGAAACCCTGGAGGAAGGAGAGAACAAGGGATGGGTCCAGAGCTCCTGCAAGCAAACGTGCCTGAGAGATTCCCCCTGCAGACCCCACATCCACAGAAATCGCCGCTTCCCAAGGCTGCCGCTGCACGAGGCGCTTGCAGTGACTGTGCCAGCGCTCTCGCCCTGGAGACAGATTCAAGGAGCTGCACGGGGGAGTTGCAAGAAAATAACAAGCCAACAACAACACTTCTCTACTCCCTTGTCTTATTCTTAAAACTCAGGGCTACCTGGAGACAGAGATGACCTTTTGTTGTTTTTTTTTTCCTGTGTAGTTCCTAGCACGGGCAGTCTTTCCTGTGACTGGTTCTCCCACCGGCGACCACATTTCAAATACTGGTGACCTCCTGTTTCATCTCACGAACCCATCTGGACAGGGACTAGTTTGGCAGCAGTGTTTGCACAGCCCCCATCACGGCTTCCCGGATAAAATTTATGACTCCAGCAGAACTCTCTGTTACTTTTTCCTGAGCATCTGCCACTGGCAGCTTTTGGAGATAGGACACCACCAATCTGGTATTGCAATCCCTACTCCTCTTCTGCAAAGGGCTCTCTCCTCTGGAGCCCGTGAGAGCTAATGGAAAAAGGGATTCACACTATCTTCTGAGGACTTGGGTTCAGAAACACAATGAGCTCTGGAAGCCAAAAAAAGTCTAAATCCCTTGTGCCTCCCCCCACCACAGTTGCTCCCTCTGACAGAGCCCCCTCAAATGGCTCAGAGATGTGGCTATAATTGATATGTTGTCTGCAAAGATGACAGAGCAGCTCATAAATTCAAAAAAATGTATTTTTTTTTTCAATAAGAGTTTTAATATGAGGCTTTTAATGTGAGGAAAGAGCAATTCAAGGTAATTCCTGGAGACACTGTCCTTTGCCTGCCCACCCCGCTCAGGCCATCTGTCCTAGGAGCAGGGAGAGAAAACGAACCTGCAGACCCAGGCAGAGTGCTGGGACCCACGGCACATCCCCATGAAGAAGGCAAGATTAAAATACAGTCACTTAATCCCCTGCAAAGCCTCTTAAGCGTTTATATCAGGGTCAGCTCAGTTGGTGCTTAGTCAACCTGCCTTGGAAAAATATCCCAATTTAGACCCATCCGCTGACTGTCAAGTAGGCTGAAATGAGGGATGGGATCAAAGGCAACGGGGACCAAGGTAAAAGCAGCGTAATAACCCTCATTAGGGAGCAAGGACATCTCACAGCCTCCTTTTTCCCACCCTTCCCCTCCTCTGCCTGCTCCTCAGATCCCTTCTGAGCCAGTCTGAGCACTGAGGGACAGATTTTCTCTTCCCTTGCTTCTCAGCCCTCAAAGTTTCCGCAGGAGATAACCAGGCAGACTTATCGCCTGGGCAAGTCCATCAGCTTCAGTGGAGTCATTTGCAGCAGAGATAGGTGCTCCCTGGGCTGGGGGAGAACAGATAGGCTGGAAAGGTTCGAAGGAGAGTTAAATCCTGATAAAACCATCCTAAACAGAGCTTTCAGCCTCCTGGAGTCACGCACCCCCCTCCAGGCTTTCCAGCAGTGGTGCATGCACCTAGAAGCAAAGGGTTTGCTCCTAATGACCTTCCCTGGGCTCCTCACACGCAGCTCACCCAACCTCAGTGACATTTTCCTCGAGAAATAAGTTGAAGATTGTGTTACAGAGCGCAACCGGGAATGTTAAGGGCTTGCAGCAGGCATAATGGAAACAAAACATCCTTTGACAGTTTATTTAGGCTAGGCTCTCTGCTCTGCCACATTCAGTTTGTATCACCTCAGCAGCCAAAATTTTCCTTTTTCTTGCTTTTTTTTTCTTTTTTTTTTTTTTTTCCCCACCCTCCCCTTAAGTCAACCAAAATTAGAAGGGAGCCTCTGAGCTGCAGAGGAGCTGGGAAGCAGCCTCGTGCCGTGGCACACGTCAAGCCCTGGCTGCCACCTACCAGTCTGCTACTGGGACCAGCTCCTCCGAGCCCCGCTCCCACCACAAGCCCATCACAAGGCGCTGGGGCTCCTCGTTACGAAGCAATATCTGGGTTCTCCAGGAGTCCCTCTCCTGCGGGACGTAGGAGCAGCACAAGCTATTTCTGCCTGGGCCAGGAGTCGATAATGCTGCACGGAGCTGTCTTCTTTGCAACGGCACGCTGTGCACGTAATTATAACCATGGGCACCAGTGTATGTGTGTGCTCCAATACACCCAGACATGCACTCCGTTTGCAAAGTCCAGATGATCCTACAGCTGTATTTTAATATTTCAATACCAGGGTCAGAGTGAATCTCACTGTCTCCCTCTTATCTTCCCTCCGCATACCAGTGCTGTCAATGCCATCGGCAATTTTACATGTAAATGAGCCCATCCATCACTCCCTGCTCTGCAGCGCCTCACTTCCAAGACTACCATGGAGTTACACCATTAAATCTCCTGGCTTTACAATATACATCATGACATATTTGACATCAATCAGCTGTGTCAGTCCGCTCACTGTAAACCATAAACTTGCTCTGCATTCCAGCTCCGTGCACAGTGATTAAAACCTTCTCAGCCTGGCTTCCTGATTATGGTGATAAATGAGGATGCCCTCCCTTCTGACTCGATGCTTGCCCAGCCTCCTGGTTATCCCTATTCGAGCCAGCACTCTTCCTGAGCTATCCATGGGCACTGCTCAGTCCCGTCTAGCTCCCAGGTTTTGCCCACTCACTGGTTTGGGACGTGTTGCCCATGCATTCACCTCTCTGCCAGCCCGTGGGCTTCTCCTGCCACCCCAGCTGCCCCCACATCCTTCCCAGTAGCTGCTGGTGCAGCTCTGACCACCTCCACAGGTTGGGGAAAGCAATAGAAGGGATGTTCTTGGGAATGCCTGTGACCCCGATGGATGGAGGTGAGTCTCCAGAGCTGCCCACAGACAGACTTCGTGCGCACAGCCGTCCCCTGACGGACTCACCCGTGAAGTCATCTTTATGCACATTCAGTGTGTCAAGTGACTCCGGTGAGACAGACCATAATCCTGCTTCATGCAGCATTGTGCTGTGAGGCACCTAAAAACCCCTGGCTCAATTGTCAGAGCGACTGATCCTTCCCTAATCCCATTTACTTCCCGAAGAGCAAGTGACTGTTCGTGATTCCTCAGGACATTCAGTATCAGGCCTATCGAGCCACGGACTGGGCTTCAAACCATAAATGAAATAATACTGAAATTTAGAGAAAATGATTTGGGCAAGTCTAGACTTTACTGCCTCCAGTTCTGGAGACTTAGTTTGCTGTCAATCTCCCTGAAAGTCCAGAAATTCCTCACCCTATTTGGTATCACACTCATTCCTTTGTCATTGGAAAAACACTTCGCAGAGCATCCAATTTGCTGGTAACTCTGGTCTGAGATTGAAATCACTCTGGGAAATGGGATCACACCGCAAAAACTTGAGCTAAATCACATCACCAGCTCAGACAACGTTTCTAGATGGGTCCCTTCCAGGCTGGAAGTGGAGCCATTTGCGAAAAATAAAAAACCACAAGTGAACACAAGAAGTCGTGAACCAGGAGATCATTACGGTTACCAGCCAACTTATCTCACTCTAATTTCTTCCAGCATCTAATTAGTGCTGTTCCTTGAGCCGGGAAGCCACAGACGGCTGCCACTATGCCCTCCCTCTGCACATCCCCAGGAGAGTCGGGGATGGAAACCTCGTTAGGACTGGCGGTATCTGGAATAGACTCGGAGCCTGCAAGCATCACTCGGGACCTTTCCAGCTGGCCTTTCTGCCACCACATCACCTTCTGGGCACCTGGAGATGGAGGGGACACGAGAGGTAAGCTCCGAGATGGTGCTGTTCCCATCTAGTGCCTTGAAAGCCGCCTCAGAGGTGAGGCAATTGGAAAATGGTGTGGAAATCCCGGGGGAAAACAGGTGGAGGAAAAAGAGGCAAGAGAGGGATAAAGTTAGCAGCTCACTTTCATTCTTGGGACATCCATGGAGAAATGATCCCTCCTTCGCTGAAAGATGAATGGGCAGCTGCACAGGTTATGAGGGAGGTTTTATTGCAGATCAATAAATCTGTGTCAGAGACCCCATCTGGAGGGAGTTTTAATTTAAAGAAAAGAGTGATGAACGCCGAAAGACAATAAATCAAAAAGTTGTGAGGCCCCATCGGCGTTAACCTTCCGTCAACGCAAACACAGGCTCGGGGGGATGTGTGGGGGTCCCCACACCTTGGTGCTGGGGCCTCGCGAGATGGGGAGCTCATCGGGGAGGAAGGAGGCAAAGGCAGCCCCGGGATCATCACCACGATGCCATCGGCCAGACTCCTGCAGTGGGATGGGGTCAGCCACAGCTCCGGCTGCAAGGACACATCCATCACCCAAACCAGCTGGCGAGGGAGAAAACCACCAAAAACCTCCAGAAAGAGGAGCTGGGTGAATTCTCACATCCACTGATGGGGATTCCCAACTCCTCCACATTATCACGTCCCGCAGCAGGGCAGACCTGGATGCCTTGGGGTGCTCTTAAGATGATTTACAGGGACCTGATTTTTCCCCAGGTTGGTGCCTGCAGCACACCAGACACCTCCTCGACTGCTCCTGAAGTCCTGAGTTCTCTGGGCCTCTCCAAACATCTTAAACACCAGTTGCTTTTAAATTTTGGAAATGTGCTCTTTTTTTTTTCTAAATTCTGGAGCCGTGTTATTAATCTTATCTTCCATTAGGAAAACGAAAGCTTTTTAAAAATCCAATTTACTTTTCACCATATACACTTCAGGTTAACTTTATTTTTCACGTTACTCAGCTTGAACTAAGCAATAATCATTTCCAGATTAATGATGATAATTTCAAACACTTTCGGAGCAGGGATCTTAATATCCTTTCTGACCAGTGGAGAATTTCCTGTTCTACAACAAGATTACATTTAGTAAGATTAAACGCCTTTCTGTTTTGCTGGCGGCGGTGGTGAGAGGGACTTAGCCACAGACAGAGCAGCAGCACTCCCCGTCCACATCTCCTCAGTGTTGGTAGTCCCATTTTGTAGGGTGGGAAACAGAGGCACCGAAAAAGAGAGGTGCAGATTTACCCACATCGCTTAGGGCTAAGCGAGGACAGAGTGTAGAAAGAAAAAAGTTTCCTCCAGATATTGCTGCATCAGCCAGGAAAATCAGTGAGGAAAACTCCCAGGGCCAGAGGCATTCAGCAAAAGCCATGGAATGCGAAAGAACACTTCATTTTTTAATATATTTTTCCCCTAAAAATAAACTCAAATAGTTTCAAAAGTTACATGCCTGTTAACAGGTCCTGGAAACAGCCTCTTGCCAGAAAAATGCCATCTTTTGCTACACCGGGCTCTGATTTTGGACTCAAATGCTGCTTTTTATCCCCAGTCCAATTAATAAAAAAAAGGCTTTGCCCCATTATTTTTTGTGACAAGGAAAAAACTCGCCAGCTTCACATCTCAGGAGCACTGTACCAGGCTGGCTAAGTGTCGCCACCTCCACCCTGCAAAGGGGAAACTGAGGCTATTGCTTAATTGACACTTCAATTGAAAACACGAATTACAGCTCGGAGGACCCAGTCAAGCCCCAGTGAAGTGAAAGGGTGTCGTCCCAGGGGGCTGATGCTGGTGAGATGACAAAAATCCAAGCACTCTATTCAGTCCCACTTCTAATGAATGCAGCTTCCTTTAAAAAGACAAATACTATAATATGAGAGGATATTTCACACCGGCTCTCAAGAGCTTTTTATGGGCTTTGAGCCACCAAAGCAAGAGAGGAAGCACAGCAGGCACTTCAGCAGCAAAAGGCAAGCTGACGAGTTGATGGAAAACACGGACGGGTTCGGGTGCAGTCAGTGCTGCTGCGGCTCAGGGGCTGACAGGGGAAGGAAATGGAGGGGATAAATGGAAAAGCAGCAAAAATGTGATCCGAAAAAGACATGAAAGAGGCTCCCCGCGTTAAAATTACACTAAGCTGTTGCTGATCTTCCCCTGCACTCCCTCTGCGACCTGCCTGGAAATGAGAGCTGTTAAACCACAGCCGCGACCGAGGCGCTGCCGCTCTCATCCCCAGCCACGGGTCAGACCCAGCACCTAGCTCCGTGCTCCAACATGATGGGCTTCAGGCACGGAGAAGGGAATCCAATCAGGAATCCACGGACCTTCGCTAATGACTTGCACATCACCTGTAATTTGTCGAGCCGAGAGTGCTGGGCGACCCTGGGGTCAGAGCCCAAACGTTCAAGGCGGTGATTTTTCCCCGAGCAGCAGCTCCAAGCACCTGGAGCCACTTAGAACAGGACTGCTCGCAAAAAAAAATAAAAAAAAAATCAGCTAAACTAAACTAAACTAGGCTGACCTAGCACATCTCCTGCTGGTCAGCCCAGAGTCACCAATCTGGAGCCAACCAGGGCCAGAAATAGGCAGTGCAGAGAAGGGTAAAGATGTTGGTGACTGCCAGGCACATCCCCTGCATTCCCACAGGGCGTTTTCACCCTTTTCCCACCCACCCAATCCATCACCTCATTTTTTTGCATTTTCCTTCCCTCTCCACGATGAACACTTGCTCCCATCAGCATCCCCATCATCACCGGTGCCAACCTGTAATGATGAGCAAGGCTCCTTCGGGACCCTAATCTCTCCATCACCCACCAACTCCTCCCAAAGCAAGCCAGAAAAAACTTTTTTTCCCCCCCAGTACAACCCAAAGCTGCTGACAGAGAGGCAGAACAGAGCAGCCAGAGCGCATATTAGCACATCAGCTTTTTGGGTCACCATTAAAAGGATCATGTGAAAGGAGGTCAGATAAATATTTAACATGGTTATTAATATCTGCTCCTAATTTCATTCCTCCTCCTCCCCCTCCCCTCGCTCCTCCCGTTAGTCTTCATCTCTTCATTTTCCGCGGTTGATCCCTTTTAAGAAGGTCAGCTGGGATCACGGACAGCGCTGGCTGTCAGCGCCTCCGGGGCTGGGAATGGGGGAGGCAGAGAGCGCTGTGACCATGCTGCTGGGATGCCTGGGTGGCATCGGGGCTGTACCCAGGGGTTTCTCCCCAAATCTCCCAATGCACACCTGTGTGTTACACCCCCCTGTGCATCACTTACTGTCCTACCCTGCCCTATCCATCATTTCTTAAAACCACCATCCTCCAGGCAGAAAGCAGGAGCCCCTCACCAGGTTTTGGCACACGGGGAGTGCTTTGGGGTCGTTGGATCGCCCCTGTGACCCCCCACCACCCTCCTGCAGCCCCTTCCCCACACACAAAGGGATGCAGGCGGCTCCCAGCCCTCCCTGCAATGCCCGTACACCGCTGCCTCTGTGAATTTATGGCCCCGCCGAGGAGGGCTGCATGACTTAGGGCCAGGGCTGGTTAAAGATAAAAGGATGCTAACTCAAGCAGATGGAAGCCAGCCCGTGCCCAGGGCGGCTGCGCTGGCTCACCCCGGCCGAGGGCGAGGACCATGCCGGCTTCCCCGCCGGATCAGGCTTTTAGCAGCAAATCAATAGCTCAATAAATAATTTTAAAAGCAGAGAAAAAAATAAAAAGGAAGAAAAAAGAAACTCTCTTGTGCTCTGTTTTGCAGCCCTGCCTGCTGCAGGGAGAGGTGCAGAGGAAGAAGCGAGCGGCCCCCCGCCACCAGGGAATGCGGGACCCCCCCTCCATCCCCGGGCACTGCACGCCCAAAGTCACCTCCTGCTCGAGGAGATTTCTGCTCAGCTCTCTGCCCTGCGTTAGGGAAGGCAAAGGGCACGCAGAGCGACCACCACCACGGTCAGGGAGTCAAGTGCCTGGAAGTTGGGGAGGCATAATTACGGCTGCCTGCTCCAGCACTCAGTGTGCCCAGCACAGAGCCGGCTCCAGCAAGGCCCCTCGTTGCTCAGGACTGAACTGATTTTACTCTCTTCAAACCCCCTTAAAAGACAAAATTATCCATCTCCTCCTCAGCCTTTCTCTGGCACTTCCAAGGCAGTGTTGAATACTTCACAAACATCCCTGCAATCGCCTTCACAGCCCTCCCTCAAACGAGGGTTTCGCGATTTTCCCAGTTTTGCAGGCAGGAGCAGAGCCCGAGCTGTCGGGTCTCCCTGAGTAACCTCTGCTTGCAGGAGAGAAAAAGATGGGAAAAAAGCACCAAAAACTGCACATCTCGGGATGGATGGGGACGACCTTCAGGCAAAGAGAAAGCAAACAGCTCCGACCCACAGCAACCGAAGTGCGGGGTGGGCTGTTTGCATTCGTGCACTCGGGTGCCTAAATCCAGCAGCCACTCTCCTTTGAAAGCAGCAGAGCTGCCTCTCCGAAAGGGCACCCAAGGAGGTGCCTGTGCTGCAGGACCAGCACCCTGCATAGGGCTGTTCCAGGGGGTGCTGGGTGGGGATCACCCCCAGGGACCCCAAAACTCTGCTGTGGACCAGCTCCAGGAGCATCTCCTGCGCTGCCCCTCGCCTCGTGCAGCCCACTCTGGCTGTGGGGAAGCAGGGGGTCCACAGACAGCACCCAAAAGTCACTTGTCACTGGCCTGAATCCTGAAACCATCCTCAGGATCTTATTTGCATCCTTTTCTTCCTCCAAACCGTCCCTTTTCTTCCTCTAGACCTCCCTTTTTCTCTCCCTCCTGTAGCACACAAAAGGTCTGCCGCTAAGCAGGGGTTGCCATGATAACAAGACAAGCCCTCGGCTGCTTCGGGTGGGGAACGCGCCCACGTACAATGCCATCTGAAAATAAATAAAGAAACAGGCAGAGAAAGAGAGGGATGCTTAGTGTCACTCGAGAGGAGCGCCGAGCAGAAATTATGGCAATTTCCTGTAACTGGAAGCAAATGCCCAACTTCCCAGCTCGCAGCGGGCGCTGCCATTCACTCAAACACTTGTGCGTGAGCCGGGATCCCATCCAAGGGCCAATTTTGGGTCCATCTCCCTGATAAACACACAGCAGCTCAATCCTCAACTGGGGCTTGATAGATCTGATTAAGTCACAGGTGGTTTTTTTTTTTTGCAGGTTGTGGTTTTGGTGAGAACTGCCGTGTGATCCAGCTGGAAACCCTCTTGTGGGGGCCGGGGAGGTGGCACGCACATTGCAGCACATCGGGGGAACCGAGGAGCTTAGCTGCTGTAACAACAAAACGTTATTTACACACAAGGCGTGCAAAGTCCAGCTATCTCCTCCGGCAGGGGTTGGCACAGCTCTCTCCATCCTCTCTTGGTGAAAACAAAGCTTTCAGGAGCTCTGCAATCCAGGATCTGCTCCCTGCAGTTTGCTCGCTGGCATTTCCAGCCCGTGGATCAACTCCCGCACAGCACAGGTGGTTTGGGCTCTGCCAGATACACGGGACAAGGAGCAACACATCCAGGATGCACAAAATCGTCCTGCAGGCAGAGACTGACCGTCAACACGGTATTAGCCTTTGCTCTGGGATCTTTAGACTTGAGAGATGCAAGCACATGGGGAAGTCATCATCGCTTTTCCACCCTGTCCCAGCCCAAGTCAGCATCTGCCCCAAAATCAGGACTACAGCCAGCTGCGTGCATATTTAGGGACAGATGCTCCCCATCCCGAAGCTAGCTGTCACCACGCCATCCCTCCAGGAAGCGGCTGTAATCCCCCACGAGATGGGGACCAGGATCAGGCTTCCTGCAGCAAGGGATGAATATTCATTTCAGCATTAAGTCCCGTATCAGGACTTCCAGGCAGGTGGTATTAAGACCGGATCTCCAGAGAGAGTTTTGTTTTATTCTCGGGAAGCAGAGCCCTGACTTTGAGACACAAAAACTCCCTTAAAGAAAGCTGATTCCCTCTCCCGGTGAGCTTAGAGCCCAGCAGAAGGGCGACACTGAAATGACAGCCTGGCACCACCCCGAGTGTCTTGCCCTGCCTGGGCTGCACATCCCCAGCTCTCCAGCTGCCTCCGCAAGAAGAGTGAAAAGCAAAAACCCTTTACGGAGCTGAAGGAGCTGTGGAGGCATTTAGAGATGTCACAGTCACTGCAAATCATGCCAATGGGGGTTTAGGGCTTCCCCAGAGAGCAGCGCCACCCCATAGAGGTAGCTCAGGAGGTCACCCAGGGGAAAGCTGGTTGGGTTTTGGGTGTGAATGGCCACAGGACACAACCTGGCCCCATATGGGAAGCCAAGTTTGCTCCGTGGAGATTCAGTAATACCAGCTAGGATGGAGGGTTTAATTTTTATCCCAGTATCACCAAGCAATTTGCAAATGATGTTACCTTAATCTGGGGAGGTGATGCCCCGGGGTCACCCGGGAGGCCACCAGCACAGGCATTTCCCCATCACTGTGTGCTCTCCACTCCATTAATTCCCCCTAACCTTTCCAAACCAAATGCCCACCCAACTATTTTTAGGGAAAAACTAGAGGGGGACAAAGCCTTTCATGCAGATGGGACACAAGAGCAAGAACCCAAACCCCCACCAGGCACGTGCCAGCCTCCCGACAGGTTCCCAAGAGCCAGTGCCTAATGAAAACATTTGCAATTATGATGATAATATTATGATTTTAAA
This sequence comes from Aythya fuligula, assembly GCF_009819795.1. Taxonomy (NCBI): domain Eukaryota; kingdom Metazoa; phylum Chordata; class Aves; order Anseriformes; family Anatidae; genus Aythya; species Aythya fuligula. Next base: position 2,465,900 of record NC_045580.1, on the reverse strand, counting down.
AGGAATTAGATTCTGCTGACCTAAATATTCGCTGCGCGACAACTCGCGGCTACGTGGAGATCTCAGCAGAAAATTGCACTGCTCCTTCCCGAGGAACTGGGGACACGTGGGAAGGAGATGGGGCAATGCCGCAGTGATCCATGCGCAGCCACAGCCTGCCTCAGTTTCCCCATCTTCACAAAAGGGATAAAAAAAGGCTAAAATGGGAGTGAAGCGCTGAGAGCACAATAGCAGCATGGAGCATTTTTCCTCTTTAAAAAGAAAAAAAAAAAAGTCATCACAAAGATGTTTCTCTCTCCTGAAATTGAATGGTATTAAACTCCTGAGCAGTTTTGACAGGTGCTATAACAGCAGCATTCATTATCAGTTTTGTTCTGTTTAATGCTCTTCACTCACGTGCTGCTCCCCTGAGCCTGCTTTCCTCCTGCTCAGGAGCCTCACGGAGCTTGAAACCTTTCCACCGAGTCCCTGGGATCGTGGCAGCCCCCAGGACGGGGCTCTTTGTGCACTGATCATCCAGCATATCCCTCGCTCTTGCCTTCCAGACACAGCCGAGCCACCTCTTGCTCCACAATCCACCTTCCTCCAGAGGTTTTGGGGTGCTCTACCCCATTTCTGTGCATCAGCAGTGGACCATGGGTCAGAGAGTCAGCAGGGATCAGCTTTGAGAGCGCTTCTGGGCACGGGGACATCCGTGCAGAACCCGAGCAGTCAGCCAGCTGTCCCCAAACACTCACCAAAAGCCCCCCAGCCTCGTAGGATGTCCCCTTTACCTGTGCTTCTCTTTCAACCACATCACTCCCCGAGTGATTGAGCAAGACTCAACTGCTTTTCCTTTTTATTTTTTAACAGAAAATGGCTGTTTCACCTCCATCCTAAAGGTTTTACTAAAATTACATACAAAACTCCTCGGGTCTGTGCAGAAGTGTCAGAAATGTTGAGCTCTGTCTCCAAGCACGTCGCCCTCCTTGCCGGTGGGCTCGCGCTCCCCATTTGCATGTACGAAGGCAGGCGTAAAGCAGCACCTCCTCCAGCCCCGGCGTGGATATAAACCAGCCCGAGGTCTGCCGACGCCTGCTGCATTCAAGTACCTGGCTGCCGAGGATCACAGCCTCTATTTATCAACAGCTACGAAGCTTTTCCTTCCCAGGCTGGGCAACTCGCGGGTGATTGCCAAGCAGATCAGTCTGCATGGGGGAGGAGGTTAATTATAGCTACATAATCATACCACGGACACGCTGCAGCCGGGGTCTGATGAGAAAGCTCTTCCCTCCCCTTCAGACCGTAAAGACGAACATATTTAATCCCTCCCGTGCCATTCGCAGAGCCCTGCAAGATTCATGTTTGGTTTCTTGCAGCACTGCTCCTCCTGCTAACGATGCCCTTCCTGCTGATATACGCCGGGCAGGATCCGCATCAGTCAGAAGGGGCACCACGAAAAGGCAGAGGGAGCCTGCGGGCAATAAAACACCTGCACAAAGCCCCCCAAAAAGGCTCTGCCCTCAGTGCCCACCCACCCACTGCTGGCAGAAACTCCCGCAGTCGTTGGAATATCACAAGTTTTATGTCCCCTGAGATGTGGGGACATTTTGCTGCTCCAGGGCTAAGGGGCTGCTGCAAGAACCAGGTGATGGGGAGGGAAGCTCCAGCAGCTCTCCTCACCCTCCCTTCCCAGCCTCCCTGAGCAAAAAGCAAAGGGAGGAATGAACACACTATTTTCTGGCTGCTAAACAACACAAGGCAAGAAGGTGGAAAAAAAGACCAGAGGAATTCATGGAGGGTCGGGGCGAGCACAGCGAGCGAGGATGCTGAAGGTGCAGGGCCCCAGTGCCGCAGGACGGAAAGCTTCACACCAAGAGGTTCCCTTCTCTGGCCAGACAGGAACAACTGAAACACGGCCAAAAAAAATAAATAAAAAGGACTCGGGAGCACCTTTTAAAAGGTGCCTGGTCTCCTTCAGATTTTGAAATGGCATCATATCAAAACACCCCATAAAAAATGAATCTGAGTGTGTTTTGTAAATTATAGATTAGCCAGAAGCGATCCTTCACTAAAAAAGATCGGTGCCAAGTTGCAATTCCAGCAGCGTTTCGGCGGAGCACGCTGGGCAGGAGGTCACAGCAGTCATAACAGTGTGTTCTCTCTGTATTATTATTATTCTGATGCAGAAATAATACCAGAGCTGCTTGCAAGGGGGAGGTGCACGGCACAAGGGAAAGAGAAGGTGAGGGGAGTGGGAAGGAGCAAGGCTGGGGCTAAAATTGCCTTTTTTTTCCATTTCTCCTGCCCTGACCGAAGGTGTATGTGGTACAGAGTGGGGCAGGAATCACTCCTCTTCCCTTTTTGCTAGAATTTGTCTGCGAATAACTCAAAACACTCCTGCAAAACCGAGGTCTGACGCAGAGCCACAGAGGGGGAGAGGAGCTGCTGCGCTGAACTCATGGCTCGGACACGAAGCTGTGCAAACAGCTGCATTGCTGGCTCACCAGCCAGCCCGTGGAAGGAGTAACGGAGTGCTCCTACGACAATATTTGTCAAAATCATGACAGAGGCTCAGAAAGTAAACCGCGACAGGTCCCAGGCGCGGCGATCCGCGATGTAACATCTCCAAACACCAGCAGGCTGAGGGGTTCCGAGGGCTGCCTTTAAACCAGCCTCCAGTTGGGAAATCGTTCCAGCTCTTCTCAAAGCCATCTAGTTCTCCTTCGCCAGCAGGAACGTTTTGACAGAAGTCAAACAAGCCGGCGAGCTGGTCCTGTGCCGTGGGGTAATGATGGGGAACGAGGAAGCCGGGGGCTGGGAGGCCCCTTCCTGCCCCACTTCGTCCCCAGGGGGTCCAGCACTTCCCCAGCCACCCATGCAGAGCATCACCCCTGGGGTTTGGGGGTTTATTTCCCTGCTCCCTGCAGGTATCAGAGCAGGGCACGCCAAAAAGGTTAATGCTAAAGGCACCTCGTGCCAAAAAGGGGCCCTGTAAAAGCTATGTATTTATATATATGTATGTGTTTTCTGCAGATTTCACAGTAGCTTTTATTTTTCCTCCTTCCTTCCTTTGTTTGCCAATTCTTCTCGAACACCAGTCGCGAGATTGGCCAATTATCATAATTGGGTCACCCCTAAAGATTGTGATAGACACCCAGGGCAACCTACCAGAGAGAATCTGACTTGTGGCTCATTATTAGCTTCAGCTTGACAGGTTATTTCAGTAACAGGCAGAAAAGCCATCAGGGCAAAGGCACCGGGGAGAACCCAGGGGCCGTGCAGCTCGCTAGGCTCGAGAGCTTGCTCAGCCACTGCGAAACCTGCAATGTCACCCACGGGCAGCTGCTCCTTCGGCCGTGCGCTGTGTGACCCACGGAGGGGCACATGAGGTGGCAGATGCACACATAGCCCTGCTGTGGATGGGCTGGATGCTGCACCACGCTTTGGTTTGGTTTGGAAAAGCAGGGATCCGAAGATCTGGTTGATATCCCCAACGCCGTGGCACTCGGCTCCATCCCAAGCTGTGTTTTATTTCAGTTTTTGGAGCTCTTCTCACCATAGGTCAGCTGCTGGCTTCGAATGCCCAGGATGGTTTGGGGAAAGTGCCCTGATTTTGGTCTCTGCCCATCTCTGGCCTTAATACTCTTGAAGCCAGAAGGCCAAGAATCAGCCCAGCAGGGACCAGCAGCTCACACCATCACCGTGTCCCCTCCCATGTGGCTGGGTCCCCAGGCGAGGACTGTCCCTCTGACCAAGGGCTGTCTGCAGGTGGCTTCATCACCCTCTCTGCCAGCCTTTTTGGCAAGTTGGGCAGCTGGTGTCTGTGCTCAAAGTGCTGGCCTCAAAGCTGCCCCTGCAAAGGACGCAGGTCGGTGGCTCAGCTACCCAAACTGGTGCCTGCTCCCGGTGCAGGTGACCCCAGGAGCTGTTGTGTAGTGCCACGAGCCACCCGTTCCTCTGGGAACAAGCAGGATGGCAAAGGCCTTCCCACTTCCACATCAGGTTTTTCAAAGAGGAAGGACTAAAATGCTGATTTCCTACCTGCCTCCTACGGGCTGTGAGCACCTCATGTCTCCTTCAAAACCCCTGTCCCAAATCCCCACCTTCCCCTGCCACACTGCAACATCTCATACCCCACCAGCAGCACTCCTGGACTGCAGGGATGAATTTTTTTCTCCTGAAGAGGAGCCCTGATCCCGTTTCCCTTCCTCCATCCCCGCTGTTAATGTCTCTCCCAGCCCACCGACGGGCATCTCCTCTCCCCAGCCAGCAGCAGGCAGTGGGATCAGGACGGAACAGACGTTTTAAGGAGTTTGTAAATCCACAAAGATAAAACCCACCCACCCAGCACGTACAGAGAAACCCCGCGCTGACGGCCTGGCGTACCAGAAACAAATGCACCCACCCACGGAAACCTTCCAATACATCTCCTCCACATTATGCTATATAGATATAGATATATGTTTGCATGTATATAGAGGAATATTCCTTTTTCTTTTTTAAAAAAGGCCAAACTTAGAGCAGAATAACTAAAAATTCCTCCTGCCTCTCTCCCATCTCCTCCTGGGTGTACTTCTCTCCACCAACCCACCCAGCTCCCCACCGCTCCAGTTTCTCTCCATCCCCTCCCTCCCGTGGCTGTTGTCACTCCCCTGCTCGCCCCACCACCACCATCACCTCCCCCAGTAACTCCCCACCAAAATCCAATGAGCTTTTCTAATTACACCAATTAATTTTCTGCCCGAGTTAATAAGGCTGTCTGCAGTTCAGAAATAATTGGACCCCCCAAACACCAACACCCTCCCTTCCCCTCTCTCCCTGAGCGGCCGTGGGGCTCCTCAATAACTCAAGCTCGGCGTCTGTTTTGGAGGCCGATGGCTTTGCACTGCAGCAATTATTGTGTTTCCTCATTAATTCTGACACCAGCTCCCCCTGCCTGGGGTGAGGCCAGGAGGACAGTGCGGGGCACCCCGGCCCCAAGGCAGTAAATCCCTTTGGGCATCGGTGCACACCGCTCCTCCCACCCCACCAATACCAGCTCCTTGCTAAATTAATTTCCCCAAAACCTGTCTTTGCTTTTTATTATTATTATTATTATTTTTTTTTTTTTTTAACCTTTGTAGAGTATTCTGGAGTCAGGACTGATTCTGGTGCCTGTTGCTGCCAAAGGACGATTTGGTGGAAGGAAACCGTTCCGTCTGGGAGGGGGTCAGGGACCATTTGCCGTGGGGAAGCACAACCAAAGCAGTTTCAGCCCATCTACGATCTGACGGGTGCCTGTGCCTCAGCAGAAGGACCCAAGGTGTGAAATGCCGAGTCCCAAGCCCTCCCCGGTGCAGGATACAGATGCCAGATAAGCCCAAGCTCTCCCAAACTCCTCCCCAGAAGCAGCCTCCCTCTTGTGCCAGCCACTATTCTCCAAATCTCTGCTCTTTGATAGAGACAGGACCTTGCAACCCACCCAGCTGCGGCCAGAATCTGCTTTTTGGTGCTCCAGAGCTGATGTGCAAAGGGCACAAGTCCCTCCTGCTGCCCCCAGGGACGTGATGGGGATGCCCCAACGCACGGTGCCATCAGCTTCACCCTGGTGGTCTGAATCTCCATCCAACCTCCACGCCATCACCGACACGATGCTAAACCTGGAAAAATGTATTCTTCTGATGGGAAAGGATTCGAGAGCACCAGGAGGAGCAGCCCAGGCTGCTGCCCCTCTCTATCTGTAGGTTTTCCAGCTCAAACGGGGCCCAGACCACGTGCTGGGTCCCCCAGCATCGACCAACACGGTCTGAAGTCAGAGGTTGGGCAGAGTGAGCGCTTCAGATTTAGCAGCCGAAACAGAATACTAAAGCAGGTCGCCAAAAAAAAAAAGCAGAATTGTGACACCGAAGGAAAAAAATCGCCCGGTTTTAAAAGCATTAATGGAGCAGGCGTGCTACAACCTTCACCTGAAAGCATCCAAACACTCCGACTCTATGAAGGAAAATGGTTGAGTTACAGAGAAGTTCAGCGTTTCAATGGAAAGGGCCTGTCGGATGTGGAGCAGAGTGAGTCAGGCCTTCGAAAGGGGCACGTTCACAGCAGCTCTGACTCATCCCTGAAGCAGAAAAGAGCAAGAGCCCAACATGGCAACGCGGCCCCACATCCAGAGACCCCAAATCTCCGGGCTGGGAGGCGAGGGAGGGAGAGCTTCGTGTCCTGCCATCCACGGAGCATCTCCTCCAGGTGGAAATTTGGCTGGTGCTCCCCAGAAGGTCAGAGTAGATTAGAGCACCGAGTTCTCCTGGCCTTAATACCCTGAAACGGGCTCCCTGCCTCTCGCTTCCTCCTGCTAATCAAATAAAAGACAGAAGATAAAATGCCAACCACAAACGAGAGATTTGCAGCTGGGGGATCTAATTCCAGGAGGCTGCAGGCCATAAAGAGAAGGGATCCATTAGCATCCACTTACCTGCCATGATGAAGTGACCGCGATAAAGTGCACAGGATTAAATAAATTTAAGTGAATCCCCTGACGGCATTTTTATGGGATTGAAAGAGGTTTTATCCACTCGCAACCTCTATCCTCGGAGGAAACTGATTCAATAAAAACTAAACCCACTTCATCTAGCAGGAAGGAAAAAAAAAATACACAAAAACTCCGCGGCGTTTACAGAGTCACTAAAGCAGTCAGGAAAAAAATTAAATATAGGGCAAGTCCCTGAGTGGGAGAAGGCTGCAGAAGTCTGCTGCTGAAGCTGAGCCCCGTTAGCTTAACTCCAGACTTGCAGTGCTCCCCGACTCCCTGGTGCAGGAGCAGAATCGGTCCCTGCCGCCGGGCACCTCGGGGTCCTGCAGCGTTTGCAGCAGGGAAAATAGAGCCTGTCGCTGCCTCTTCTCCATCCCTCAGGTTTGGGACCCTAACGTGTGCCTGCTGCCCTCCATAAAGCCAACCTGGGTGTCCGTAACGCCTGCCAGCCTCCTCTCCCAGCAGCCAGGCCAGAAATAAGTCTCCTGTCCCCTCCGTCTGCTACTGGGATGGGCACGGGTCCCCTCCCCTCCTGCCAAGGAGGGAGCTGAAGCTCAGCAGAGCCCTCCCTGCCACGTGCATGCTTAAAAATCCCATGGATGTCCTCACCTCCATCTGCAACCTAGGAATTTTTATTATTTTTGGGAACAAGACCTGCTGCACCCCATTTATCTGCCTGTGCATTGGGGGTAGATGGATCGAGCCCAGGGGGGCTTTTGGAGGGGTTTGGCTCCTCCAAACCACAGCCACCTCCCGGCCACCCAGCACCCCATGAGCCACCCTCCCTTTTAGAAGTTTTCACCCAAAAAACTCTCAAATTGGCCACGGGGCTTGGAGCTACGGGGCTGGGGAAGGGAAAAAACCCCAATCTTTAGGAGACCCAGCAACAAACCCCAAAGGCCCACGATGGAAATTGCCACGTTGGCAACACGAGCGCACAGCGCTCTGACCCCCAAAGAGCAAATGCCATCGATTAGCATCAGAGGAGGAAAAATAAAAATTAGAAGTTCCACGAACAAAGCTATTTTCCTCTGATGTACGTTCATGGGGGAAAAAGCCATTTTAATTACTGATCAGAAATAAATGACTTGCCATTTGCTAGGACTTCTTGCTTTTATATATATATTTATATATATATTTGAAATTACTTTGTAGAATTACTTGAACTTATTAATATATTTATAAGGAAAGAAAACACCCATAAATGCTTGGAATACTGAGCCAACGAATTAATTAACATCAAATTACTGGTGGTTACTACAGCTTGATACTAAACATTACTACCCTATTATGTGGAGAATGGACAAAAATCTCTTGCAGCTGTTAATTATTTCAATTATTAATTTTACTTAATAATTCATATCCCTTTCCCGACCCCCTGGAGTATACTAAGGTATCTACATTTCTTCCTCTCCTTCTCCATTTCTCCCCAGCTCCACTTTCAGCAAGACAATCCATCACTCCACAAGGTTACGGGCTTCAGGAGAGAGGTGTTTTTTTTTTTTATTATTTTATTTTATTTTTTATAATCTACAGTCATTTCCTCGGAGAAATACCCCCAGTAAATACCTGCTCTAGAGAAACCATAATAAATCCTTAAAGGTGAACCTAAGTGCTTTTTCCCTCATGCGTTCCCTTTAAAAAAAAAAATAATAATATGTCCAAAAAAAAAAAAAATCCACCTCTGAGAGCCCAAATCCTTAATAGTACATACATGAAAAGTGAATTACAAATAAATCCACTTTAAAGTGAAGTGGAAAGGATTTTTAAAGCACCTTTTAGGGCTCGGATTCAGAGCATCACCCATCCCCATGACTGCTGGCATCGCCCAGGGCTGCGCTCCCCGGCCAGCACGGGCACCAACAGGCAAGGGAAACTGAGGCACGGCCAGCAGGGATGGAGATCCGTGCACTGAAGTCTCCAAAATGTGCAGGGATTTAAAGAAAGACACTTTTTTTTTTTTTTTATGCCTTTTGCCTCCTAGTTTTTAAGCCCTCAGGATCTGCATTTCTGAGCTTTTGTGCTCAGCCACGCTGAATAGAGGCTTACTTCAAAGCAAAACGGAAAGTTGGGATTACAGAGAGGCTCCCTTCCCCGCTGGCTCTTTGGGGAAAAAAAGGAAAAAAGTGGGTGCTTGCAAGCTCTGTGCACTGCAAACATTGCTCTGAGAAAGGTGTGCAGCTCCTCAACAAAAACCCTGCCACCCCAAAGAAGAAAAAGCTTGCACAGAATGGGGAAAAAACATCCTATAAATGCATATAGATATATAGATATATATATATATGATCCCAGAGAACAGCTTAATGCCACAAACGCCTGTTGCTAGAGCAAACCAGCTCCAGCAGCAGCCCAGTGGCACCACGAGGTGCCCCCCGAGCCCACGCCTGCATCTGGATTCCTGGGTTTCTCTGGAAATTAATTTCCAGATCAAAAGGAAAGCGTTTAATGACAGAAAATAAATGGGCTTGGTGGAGGATGGAGGAAAGGACGAAAAACCCTGCGGCCCCGGGGCATTTCTTGCCGCCGAGGGGATTTAATATTTCTGATGGGTTTTTAGGGGGGCAGAGTCCGGATGGGATTACAAACAAAAAGTATTTCGGGAGCAGGGAGCTGCACCCGGGCACGCGCACAGCAACCCGCACAAGGCACGCTCTCCTCCGTTAATCTTCTCCCTTGATCTGGAGGGTAGAGCTAAAACGACGTTTGATGCTCTTTGCCGATCTCCGGAGGGCAAATCAAATAACAAATAAGGGGGAAAGCGGTCGGAAAAGAGACAGCACAGTTTGTATGGCGTAAAAATAGACGCACAGAAAAAGTCAGCACCAGGATTGCCGGTTTGGGGTTATTTCCTGGAGGGGGGGAAGGACGTATTTGCTTGCTTCCAAAGCAGAGCTTTTCTCCCTGTTTGATCTCTTAAATGTTGTGAGTAATGAGAGCTGATTATTCGATGGGTGGCCCGGCTGCCTTTTGGGTATTCTCAGTTTTGGTGGAGCCTGAAGGTGAGAGCTGAGGGGCGCAGAGCCCTGGAGCGCCCTCCTCGCAGGGCATTGCCTTCCTGGGGTGCCCATGCCCCAAAAAAGAAGAAACTGGGGAAACTGGGGCACGGAGAGGGGAAATAATTCACCAGTGCTGTCTCAATACTGGGGTTACAAAGGAAGCCAGGGCCACTTTTCCCTCCGTGAGCCACCTGAACAGCTGCCTCGCTTTTGCTGCAGTTTGCACAGGCCCCACGCTGCTCCTCTCTTCCCCTTGCTCCGAGCGTTTCCATCTGCACATCGGGGGTTTGGCCGCTCACAAAGGGCAGCTCAGATCTCTAGGGGCCCCCGGTTTGCCCTCAGACAGCGAGGGAGCCGCAGAGCACGAGACAAAAGCCCAGCAAAAGCCCTGCGTGTGCACGGCCACTACTGGCATTTGGCATCTCCAGCAGCCTGCAAGCTGTCCCACCCGGACACAAACCCCCACAAACCCCACGGTTTCCTCCGGTTGCTCTTTTTTTTTAGCCATGAGCTCCACCACCTGGCACATCCCCAAGGCAGAGGCCCCTGGCCGGTGCCCGTGGAGGCAGCGAACCGAGCCGTGCTGCCTTCTCCCTGCGTTAAATCCCGTGACTTTGCATTTTCCTGGCTGGCTGGCTGCCACCCCGTGACAAAAGCCACCCCGGAGCCTTCCCAGCCCCAAAACCTCTCCCCAGCTGGGCACAGCCACACGCACGGTGCCCAACACACCGCAGCCCCCATCCCACAGCTGCCCTCTCCAACACCTCACCACGCATGCCCGCCCCGTTCCCCCAGAGCCACTTTCCTTTAAGGGGTTTGGTGGTTTTATTTCTTTTTTTTTCTTTTTTTTTTTTTTTTCTCCCTTTTTTTCGCTCTTAGGCCTGAACGGTTTAACGAGCGTCCTTTTGACCTAGGAAACTTAGTTTTAATTTTCATCGCTTTATCCAGAGAACAATGTGTCCTGGGGGCATCTTTGAGCACAATGTACACTTTCATCATCAAAACAAATGCTAGAAATACCCATCTGCCACGTTATCAGAGCGCATTGGCTCACTGAGCCGGACACCGCTTAGGGGACGAGGGAGGCTTTTACTCTTCTCAAAGTCATGAGTGCTCCCTCTAAGCTCTTTAGCATTAGAGACTCCTGCAGAGATGGGTATTAAAAGCTCCATTTCTCTTTTCCCCAGTCAGGAATGACGGGAGACGGAGCTTTCGTAGGAGATTTCTGCTCCGACCGGGGAGCAAGTAAGAGCAGATCCTGCTCCAGCTGCCCCTGGGCACCTCGTGGGGCCTCAGCTCCCAGCTCGGTGGCAGGGATGGAAAAGCGAGACAGACCTGAAGGCAAGGACTCACCTCTGAGCCAAAAGTTACCTGGGGCAAGCAAGCACCCAGAAAGGCTCAACCTCAGCTTTCTGCCCCAAAAAAGTGGCAGCACCTCCAGCTGATCGGCTCCAACCACAGAGCGCCCGCTCTCATCATGCCTCTGCCCCCAGCAGGGCCTGGGTCTGTTCAGATCCCCAGCACCCAGACCCTGCCAGTCCCCCACTGGTGCTCAGACAATCAAGAGGCTCCTGGTCCCCTGCTTTATAGGATTTGCCTCCTTCAGGCCCCTTCCCCAACCCCACTTCCTTCCCACAACCCCAATCTCCACTCCGAGGAGGTTCGCGAGCTGCAGCCTCCGTTCTGTTTCAGACTGGAATAATTTGGAATAAGTTATAATAATAGTAAACATAGTAAAAACAACAACAAATCAAACATGCTTTGTTACTCCCTAGGCACATACATTTGTCTTCCAAGCGACAAAGTAATCACATTTTGGGTTTTAATTTATTACGTGCATTACAGCCGGTGCCTGGGGGCATTATCACAAGTCACAGCCCCAGTATGCGACAGGAGGAGTCGAGGCTCTTAAATCTTCACCTCCTTTAGCTTCTCCACCTGCCAACAGATCCAGAGACATCGTCTGCCCCATCTGGTTGAAAAGGGAGCCCAGGGACAGCATCCCAGCCCTATGGCAAGGGGTCACCCCTACAGCTTGCTCCAGACACCGCTGCGCGCCGGTGGCTTGCTGACCGGCGCTGGCACAAGGGCAGTGTTCAGTGTCCTAAGGGTCTTGCCCAGAGCAGTGTATTTCTACCCGTTAGTTTTTATATTCTCCCTTCAAATGGCCTCAAAACATAATGCCTGTCGTTACAGTTTATGGGACATCAGTATGCACGTGTAATGCCGAGGAAATGCAGAGAAAAGCTGAGTGCCTCCACCACTGGCACAGCCCAGGCAGCAGCAGGGACATCAGGACATGAGGCTCGGGACCGGGCATGGAGAGGGACGAGCAGGGGCAGCAGGAGGCTCTCGGGGGGCTCAGCATCCTCCTGGATTCAGGAGGACTTGGGAGGACGGAGCTCTGCATCACCACAGCATCAGGCCAGGAAAAGCAGCGCCTCCCGGCTGGACCAGGGGCTAGGAAACGGGCTGGGGGCTGCGATTCCCTCCCCCAAGATAACCCCGAGAGAGTTCTGCGCTGCGAAGCAGACTAATCACATTTCCTGCCAGGGAGCACAAGCCTTTTGGCAGGTAGGGGATGGAGCTCAGGAGCTGACATGTCTCGCTGCCGTCTACAGCTGATGAAGTGTCAAATGAGATGGAACAGAAGAGAGAGACCCATCTGGGGAAGCTGGGCTGATTGAGAGGAGGAGGAGGAGGAGGAGGAGGAGGAGGAGGAGGAGGAGGAGGAGGAAGAGGAGCTGGCTGGAGCATCACAGGGACCCAGGCAGGGCAGCAGGGGCACCCTGGGGCTGGTCGGTCCCCGTGGTCACTCCTCGCCCTCTGCCACCGGCCAGCACGAAGCACAAGCAGCCTCTGCAATTGCCAGCAGCCAGCGGTGACAGCGCTCGCAATCCTCAACGCAAATAATGATGCTCATTAATTACTGTCCCTATTCATTAACGTGAGAAGGGGTCCCTGGACAGGCTCCTCTGGATCTGACAGGTAGCTGAGGCCCCTGGGTCCAGGATGGTGCCGGAGGGCTGCTTCAGGAGCCAGATCTGCGCTGCAAAACCTGGGGGAAAAAACCTGGGAAGCCCATGGCACGGCCCCCAGCCTCACCCACAGCATCTGCACCTCACGCTGGGATTCACAGAAGTAAGAAACTGCCTTCCTGGCCCCTCAGGTAACACAGCTCCCTCCATCCACACAGCTCATCAGCCACCCCACAGGAGCAGAGGGCGATCCTCAAGACGTGGGGGGTGAGGTTTTCATCCCCAAAAGGAAACACGGTTTTTGTTTCCAGTTAAAGAGCCCAAAAAAGCCCCCAGCGCATCAGGTGGATGCAAAAGCTCCCTCTCAGGCGCCAAAGCCAAACACGCCTGGCCATGAGGGTCTGTGTTTCATGATGCGTTAATAGGATCAGCAAAACAAGGTCAGCATGTAAAATACAGCTGCTTTGGAGATCACGAAAAAAGACTTTAATCTGCGGTGGCTTTTCACCTCTAGGGGCCTGTGGACTGGTAGAGTGTAGCTGCTTATTTAGCTGATCCTGTTAAAAAGGTATCGGGATAAAGCGGAGGGGGCAAAAAAAAGCCCTTCATGGCGTGAACTGAGCCAGGGAAAAACTTCCCCTCTGGCAAGACTCTGGCAAAACTCCCAGCCCCGCTCCAGCAGCGCTTCGAAGCACGAGCAGGAGGCTGTGCAGCTCCCGAAGCACAGCTCCCCGCGGCAGGGACGGTGCTGTGGCCGTGGGGACGTCCTGGAGGTGCTCCCGTGGAGCCGGGTCTGCCTTTAGGGGTGGCTGCTGAAGCCCTCAGCGTGGTTTTTGTGCTGACAGCAGGAGGATGGCTCCGGTCGGGGTGGTGCTGGGCAGGATGCGAGGCACGGGGCGCTGTGATAGAGACATCACGGGTGACTGTGCATGAGAGAGGGAAGAGCTGTCCTCAGCCGTGGCTAAAAGCAGGAGGGAGAGAAAGCTGCAGACAAAGGCAAGATAAAGGACCGGCTGTGACAAGGTGATCCAGGCAGGATGGAGGAGAAAACCCCGGTGATGTACGGGGCTGATGCCCACCCGGGTTTGCCGCCTCTCCTGCCTTTGGGTCTGCTCTTTGGCCACACATTTAGGTTAAAGGCAGTGAATTTTTGAGCTGTGTGAGGCTGCAGAGGTACAGGGGACACAGCGAGGTCTCGGAGCCCTGCTGAGGGGCTGCCGGAGCCTCAGGCACCACACAAGGACCTGAGACCCCCCCCCCAGGCTTGTGGGGTGGCTTCTGTGAAACAGCAGCAAAGACGAAGGGACAGGAGTCCATCCTTGCACAACTCCCTGCTCCTGGAGATCTCCTGGAGGACGAGAGAGCCTCATCCCACCAGAAAACACCCAAGCAGTGACCCAAACCCCAGCTATGGCCACAATAAGGGCAGCACACTCAGGTCCCACCCTCACTTCCCACTGCAATGGTGGGGATGGAGTCCAGGACCCTCCACCCCAAAGCCCTTGCCCACAGGGGCTGGCCACAGCTCCTGCCACACGGTGGGGAAGCAGGGGCACCAACCCCAAACCCACCAGCAAACCGTTTTCCGTTCCTTTTAGCCCTTTACATCACTAAATCTCCCTTAAGGAGAGGATCAGCAGCCCAATTTCAGTGATCCAGAGGAGACAAGCGAGGCTTGGGGGCAGCAGCGTGCCCGGCATCATCCGAAATCCCCGCAGCGAGCTGGAACTGGCTCCTACATCCAGCTGCACTCCTCATCCCAGGGGACGGAGCTGCAAAACAGCCAGCCTGCAAAGAGCAGGGCCAAGGGGGCCATCCTGCACGGTGCTGCGGGACACGCACTCGGCCAGGCAGGCACAGCGGGGCCAATCCTGCCCAAATCGCCTCCGCTGGCTCGGGGAGAAAATTGAAAAGCTTGTGGCACGCGCACGCACGGCGCGCGGGGAGGCGCCGCTCGGTGCCTCCGGCCCTGACCTTTATTTTCCATTAATGGACCCGGGCGAGTGTCGGCTGTGTTTGAAACTGCATAAAATGAACCGAAAATAAGAGGGATAAACAGTAGCGGTTAAGGTGCCTCTATTTTTTTTTTTTATTATTTCTTTTTTTGGTTGTTTTTCCTAGAGGAATGCTGAAGCAATTGCAGCCAAGGCGCCGACACGCAGCGAGCTGCTCGTGGGTGCTGACAAGTTGCTGCAACCAGCTCGCAGCCTGAAGCTCTGCAGCCTCGGGGGCACGTCTGCAAGCCCCCAGATGCCAAAAAAAAACCATCTGGTTCAACTGGCAGCAGGACAGAGCCATCCCGTCCCTCCTCAGGGGGAAAAAGCGGAAAATATCCGCCCATCTCCAAGCTACGCAAAGACAAGGTAGAAGAAGGCGATGCTGAGAGCTGCTTTAACTTTGTACCAACACACACGCCCTGAGCATCTGTAATCACCCCACAGACACTTTTTCTGCCCCAATTGGGGTATTTTGCCCCACCGCTCCTGCACATCACCGGGCATCACGCGTTTGGTGGAGCCCGCAGCACAGAGGGGGCTCCAAATTGGGCTCCTACACGTACAAATTGCCAGCGGAGAGAAAGAAGCCAGCCTGAAACTTTTTAAAAACATTAACTGCTGGTATTTACACAGCAAACAGGGAGCTCGCTGAAATGACATGCCAATGTTTTGCTTTTCTCTGCTATTCCCCCGGCACCCGGCAGCTGCGCGGTGCCCCAGCCCCCCGAGGCCACGGGGATGGGCTCAGCCCCCAGCCCAGGGCTCTCCTCCAGCCCTGCACAGCCTCAGAGCTGCCGTGCCACTGGTTTATAACCCTACAGGAGCCTTAAAAAACCTACAGGGGCCTTCCTCCCCGTCTTTAAGGGGTTTTCCATGTGGCGAGGTGCGGGTTTGGGTTGAGAAAAGCAGGTTTCAGGTGCCAGCGCAGGCGGTGCGGGACCGCCACCAGCCTAATACTGGAAATCCGGGCTCATCTCCCGGCCAGACCTTTAATTTAAATTTAACTGGATAGCTGCTCCATGTTTAATAAATAACTATTGATTATTTAAAGAGCACCTGGGTCGAGGTTTTACCACCTAGGGCTGGATACACGTGTAAAAACGCACAGTGCCTGGTGCTGCCTTGTGCTTAATAGCCACTTGCTATCCAACCAGCCAGGGAATTGGGGGTTTATTGCCATTTATTTGTACTTTTCCCACCAGGGACGTGACACAGCACCGAGGCATCCCCAAATCAAGGTGCCCCCAAGCCCTGATCACCCACACGAGCAGGCACTGAGCCCCCAGCCCCAAAACCCAAGCCCTGCACCTCCACATCCTAAAGTCCCCCCATGGTTCCCAATGGGAACGCTCCCCAAATCCCCACAGGAGCAAATTAAGCCCCGTGGTTTGCAGCAGGCAGTGTCTGCGTCTCACCCTTCCCCCGGCCCTGGCATTACCATATTTCACGCCGAACGCGAGATATTTAAAGGTAAGTTTCCATCAGGATCCAGGAGGATTTATCTACGCGGGCTCCCATTAGCGGTAATAAGATGAAGGCGATCAGCCTCATACATTTCACTTTGGCCAGTATAAATGCCTTCACATTCATTAGACAGATGTCTGCTGGAGTCGCAGGCAGGGAAGACAGGGGGTGGAAGGAAAGAAAGGGAAGAAAAGGGAGAAAAAATAGTCAGAGGGCTACTTTTAGCTTGGTCTGTGCTGGGAAAATGCTTCAGCAAGCACCGGCGGAGAGGGTGCAAGGTGGCGTGAGGGCCCCAGACCCTTCCCAATTTGCAATGTCTGTCCCAGCAGACGCAGCCCTTGCCCTCACTGCTGGGTGGGTCGGGGTTTTTTTGGTGTTTCTTTGTAGGATTTCTCCTTGCTCGTGTGCTCCGTCCCAGCGGAGGTTGCCATCTGCCAGCGCGTCACCCCGACAGGCGATTTTGTCAGCGCCACGGTCTGCGTCACTGTGAAGGTGACACTTTGCAGGGGTCTGGCTGCTTGTTGTGTTTTAGTATTTTTTTTTTTCTGTCTGCATTGATTTTATTTGCAGAACAACTTCCAAAATATATATATATTGAAACACGACCAGGAAAAACTTGGTAAAAACAGTCGTTAGGAGCTCCGAGCTCTCGGGTGTTGTCATTGTGCCGTGAGCCCCAGAGATAAGGGCTGAAATCAGGACCCTGCTGTGCACTTCACAAACATGCAAACCCAGCCCATCCCTCCAGAAAAAGTCAGCACTTGCTCCGTGTTATGGTACAGCCTGCGGAGGTTTGGTGCTAAGCACTGCAGATTTCTTATCACTCATTCACACCAAATGCTGTTAACTCTGAAGCATACCGATGGCAAGCTAAATGCTTCAGTTTCAGTGCCTCGTTCCTTTGTGTTTCAGTGCCTTGCTGAGCTCTTCTTCGGCTTGCTCTCAGACTTCTGCTTCCCCTCCAAGTGAAGGTAGCTTAGCACCCTCACACCAACCCAAAAAGGCAGTCAGAGGGCATTAACTCTGAGCTAGCAGCCACGCAGAGCTGGGTAACACACCAAAATCCTTCACACCACCAGCTCCCCACAGCTCTGCCACCTGTCCAGGAGCCACAAAGCATCTCCGGTACCTCCCCAGGTGGACACGGGGTGCGGACAACCTTTGCAAAGCTGCACCACTGTCGAGAAAAGCCACCACTTTCCTGACGTGACATTTGTTATCCCTAATTACCAGCTTGGCTTCATTTTGAAGTCATTTGCACTGATTACTCCGACTGCTGCCTTGGGTAGTCAATGACATAGATTAACGAATCAGCACACGGGAAAATATTTTAAATATATGTATATTCACCCAAATTCCTTTAGTGTCCTGCTTTGCAGAGTCTTGGCTTAAACTGATGCCCACTTGTTCCTCTAATCTGACACGAGCTCAAAGAGCCTCGTGGCATCAATCCGCTCAACTCCCTTCAGAAATGTGTAAGCCCACAACGAAGCCCCTTCTTAATCTCCTTTTTGCCAGTGATTACAGAGCTGGTGTGTCTCTAACTCTGCCTGGATAAGAGTCCCCGTGTCCCCATCGGGTTGCCTTTTGTTCGCTTGGCTGCTCTGCATCGCTCCTGCAGCATCCCCAGCCCCACGGGCAGACGCGGGCGGTCGGCGGCCCTGCTGTGTTATCTGATGGGTTTTAATGCACTTAGAAACTGCTGAGCCTCCGGGCGAACGTAGAGCCTTACCTTCCAGATTTTCCCTAAAACCGACAGACAGGAAATTTCAATTAAAAAAAAAAGGAAGAAAGTTGAAATTCTCAGCTCTACATTCCAGATTGTGGCAACTGGTCCAGAGCCGAACATAAATTCTCTCCGTGAGTGCACCCTACAAGGAGAGGCTGTATTTGCTCTGCAGCACAATGCCATTCCCAACCCCAGCACCACGGCTCCTCTCCCATCCCATTTTCCTCCCAGACGTGCCCCAGGATCTCTCACTTCACCCATCCTCATTTCTCCCCCCCTCAAACAGCCGCCCCAGTTCTTGTTCTGGAGACGTCGGCTCTCCCGAGCTCCTCTCCAAAATGCCACGGGTGCCTCTGGCAGCATCCTCGCCCCTTCTTCCCTTGGTCCCTGGGCAGAGGGGAACGTTGGGGCTTTTTTGGCATTAGGAAGAGGCTGTGGAGAAGGACGGCTACGTGTGCAGACAGACAAACAGACGGCTGCTTCGCCCTCCCTGAGCCAACGCTTCTGCCTCCGCTCCCTGCTGGGCCGGCCTGCCGCGGTTTAGCATGCAACAAACTCCTTCCAGACTTGGCACCGGGAGGAAAAGCAGCTGCAAGAGCCCCAGCCAGCTCTCCATGGGAGGGAATCTGCCTCAGGCACAGGTCGTAAACACACGCCTGGTGAAGCTGCTGGAATGAGAAGTAATTTCAGCTCGGCGTAGCCCGACAGCAGGAAAGCAAACAAAAGGCTGGCAGTGGGAACCCGCTCTGCCCGCGGGGCGCAGGAGCCAGAGGGTGTGCGCCCAACACACCCCAAAATGACCCAAACGCTGCAGCTGGATGGGTAGAGAGGAGGAAGGAGGGGAGGTGACAGCTCCCAGCTGCTTCTACAGGGATGCTGGATGCACGTGCACGGGGCAGGGGATGCAGCACTGGCAGGAGCAGGCAGGGCTCTGCTGCAGCCCACGGGTCTGGTGGCAGCGCCGAGCAGAGCAGGAGGACCAGGCTGCACCCTCAGGAGGGAGGATGCTGAAGGGCAGGGAAGCATCTCAGCTCCACGCCACAGCCACGCTCCTATTAGTCGTGTTTCCCCGATTTAGTGCTCTTAATTATTTTTTTTCCCCCAAATCTTCAGCGCAGATGCTGGGGTGAGAGCCAGGAGGGCTGCAGGGTGAGGGCCAGCGGGCTGCTCCACGGCTCGTTTTCGCCATCTAGTGCTCAGCTTTCCACCAAAAAGCCATTTATATATTTTTTTTTCCACCAAGAAAAGGCCAAAAAATAGGGGTGATTTCACACGTACAGTACAGGGATGGAAACCTGGCTTGCCAAGGCAGACCCCAAAATGGCTCAGACCTGCCCCTGGGCTCCTGGAGCCCCACAGCAGGAGGTGGCCGCAAACACTCACCGCGTTTGATCCATTTCTAAGGAGAATTTGTTGCTTGTGGATACAGAAAACAAACAGAAATGGGCCCAGATGGGCCTGAGCTAGGCACAGGGGGGTTACAGGGAAGGCATGCTGTGCTCAGAGCCCTGCGCACGCTGCTCCTGCTTTCCGTGCCCACACAGCCACAGAAATCACTGCGAGTGCCTCGGTTTCCCCAGCCAAAAAAGGGTAGGAGGGAGGAAACACTTCTCTTTTTAAAAATGTGGAGGAAATTGTCTGTTTTTGTACCTCGGCAGTATGCTGGGAACCTGAAGGACTGAACGTTTGCCAATGCCCTCCTGGAGGCTGAAATGGGATGCTTTCTGTAGGGCCTGAGACGTGTGCTCCTCCCTGCAGACCGTGCAAGGAGATTTTGGGAGGACGATCTGATATCCAGCAGCATGCCCCACATCAGCCCGGACACTTGTTGACTTAAAAATCACAAAGCATTTTAATCAGTATAGGAAAAAACAAAAACAAAACCAAAAACCTGCAACCACCTCTGGGAAGGAGCACAGCAGATGCTTAAAAAGCAAGCAGGGAAACCAGCCCCAGCCCCAAACCGAGCTGCAGACGGCGTAAAGCTGAACCTGATGTATCAGAGCTCAGCCCTGCAGGATGCCCAGGGGTCTCCAGCAGCCCCCACTGGTCCCCAAAATGCCACCGAGGCTGCTCTGCAGTGCTGCAGGAGGGGATTGCCATCTGCTGACAAGCCGCAGCCCTGCATGCTCCTGCGGCGAGCCCTGCCTGCACGCTGCGCTCCTGCTGGTCCGGGCTGCCCTGCAGAGCTCCCCAGGGCAAACTGGGGACATTGGTGGCATGGGAGCACCCCCACGGCCCCACAGTGGGGTGGGAGAGAGGGATCCCAGCGGGCTGGCACCAGCACCTGTAGGGATGGACGTGCCTGGGGCAGCAGGGCCATGAGGATGCACCCTGGATGCACCCTGGATGCTCCTGCTGGGAAGAGGGGAGCAAGTGGAGCAGGAGGGAAGGTGTCTGCTCGAGGATGTGATGCTGGCACCCCACGGGAGGGCAGGGGCACCCTTCTGCCCGGTGGCTGGGTGCTTGGGGCCGTGAGAGGCGCCGAGGCCGGGCGGTGATGCTGGAGCTCCCCAAGGAAGAAGGCAGAGGCAGCTACCGGCCGCGGCTGCTCCTTACGAGTGAATAATCAGCTTATTACAGATTCGGATAGAAAATCATAATATTTGCTAATCACAATATTAATTTCTTGCTAATTGGCTGCCTGATGGCACAGGCAGAACAAGGGGGCACCAGCTGGCTGCCGGAGCAGTGCCTTGTGTGGCTGCCTCGTGGGCTTCCTCCGGCAAAGCCGGGTGCCAAAGCCCAGGTCCCCGCACCTCGGGGCGGTGCCGCCTGGCAGCATTTCCCTGCCAAACCCAAACCCTGGTGGGGGGGGGCCCTCCCCAATTCCCCTAGGGGAAAAAGGAGGGGAAGGGGTTGGATACAAGGGCAGGGAACCGGTGGGACTCAATGGGAGCTAGGAAGGGAGCAAAGCAGGAGGCCTGGAAGTGCTGGGCAGCATTTGGGGACGTGGGGACTTTGGGGGGGTCGTGGGGCTGCCCCCAGCAGCAGGAGGACACGCACGGCTCCTGGTGGTGGGGGTGCCCCGCTCGCAGGTAACCCCCCCTCTGCGCCCAGCCCCTGCGACAAGCTGCAGGTTGGATGCCAGGCGAGGCTGATCACAGAGCCGTTGCTGTTGCTGCCGCTAATGAGGCCCTTAGGCTAATTAAAAAGACGAGTAAAACACAAAAACATAACGAGGAGCCAGTTTATCAGTCAATCAGAGGACATGAATACGCCAATAAAAGTTTGAACTGCCTTCCTGCTGCTAGCAGCCGCGCTCTGGCCCAGATCAGGGCTGCAGGGAGGGGGTTCCAGGTGGTCCCAGGATGGTTTTGTGCCCCTCTGCTCGTGCAGGAGGACCAAGAGGAGGCGAGGGGCTGGGGAGAGGCACGCAGCCTCTGCTCCAGCGCTCTCTGCCCCCCTGGCACGCAGCTGCTGCCATTCAGCGGGCAGGGGATGGGGGGCATCTCGCGGAGAGGGCCAGCCCCAGCAGCTCCTGAACCATTGTAACCAGAAGTGAAGGAGCTCTGACTGCTGGCACGGCCAGAAAATGTCCCCCCCGGGCTCCTCCTGGCCTTTTCTGATGGCTCCTCTGGGTAGCACCAACAGACACAGCTCCGGTGGCTGTGCCGTGCGTCCGTGCACCTTGCCAGAGCTGCCTGGCTCCCTGCCTGGGCTCGCTTTGGGTTTGAAAAATACAGAGGTAGCAGGAGGGGGTCCTTCAGCGCTGCTGTCCCCTTCCCTGGGTGCCACATCAGCCCCTGGCCAGGGGGAATGAACGGGCAGGCGAGGCTGCAGCCCTGTCACCAGCCTAATATCTGTGCGTTATCATCTACGGCAGGTATGGGGAGCGACACTTGCAAGACGAGCATCCCACGCTAACAACGAGGCTGGGAGCACCCAGCCCTGCTCTGGAGACCCCCAAAAATGCAGAGGCAGGGCCCAGATCCTGCCGGGGGTCCCAGCACCCGCAGTGCCTGCAGAGGACAAAGCCGGGCGCGTTTTGCTGACAAGCGCCTTTCACGGGTTTCCTCGCCGTGCGCTCGGGCCCCGCTTGCAGATGAGCGGGGAAGTCTCAGGGGTGTCTTTGGGATAAACAAATGTAAACACTTCAACCTAAACAGCAGCAGCTGGAGCTGCTGTGCCTGGGCGCCCCGGGGCACGCCGCCTGCTGTGGGGACACGAGGAGGGGGGATGCTGGAGATGGGGAAAGAAGGGCACGGCTTTGGGGACGCAAAGGGGCGAAGCAGCATCGGAGCAAAGGCAGAGGAAAAGCAGGGTTTGGGGGTGCGAGCTGCCCCCCATCCCCATGCTAATTTGGTCACGGATGGTGTCCATCGGCTGGTTTCCCAGGCCAGCCCCTGATTACTGCTGTGCCACACGTTCCCTTGCAGGGGAGAAACTCCAGATCTATCACGGCCGTGTCGGAGGCGCCGCTCCTGGGCTGTGATTCATTGCGGGGAGGCAGGCACGCTGCGAGGGGAGGTGACACTGCCTCATCTGCAGTCCCCGTCCCCAGGGCCGAGGCTGGCCCGTCCCCAGACTGCTCCACACACCCGGATCCCAAATTCACCCAGCCAAGGGGTACCTGGAGGCCCAGCAAATCCTCTACCTGCAGGAGATGCTCCCTGCGGTGCCAACTTCAATCTACATGCAAAAGGCTTCCCCAGATTACACTCACACTCAGCGCCCTCCTCCTGCCTCAGAAACACCTTTTTTTTCCAAGCTGATGCAATGCAGAGCGCTGATAAACCCCAAAAGCGTGCGGTCTCTATCCCTTGGGGGGGTCCAGGGGTGCAGGACCCTGGTGGGAGCCCCCCCTTGCCCTCTGCAGCAGCCCCCGCTCCCCTCCCCTGCCCGCCGGGCTGGCTGTCAGGAAAGCCTCCGAAATGGGGCTGCTAATTAAATTACACTTCCAGCCGAAACTGCTTCGTCAAGTAAATAAATAAATAAAAATTAGAAGGTCATCAAAGTTGTGTTTGGAGACCATCGCATTAGCATACATCTGCATAGCAATGAAGGGAAAAAAAGGGCCATTTAAAGAGAGCTGGTAATTTACCCAGCCAAGTAAACTTCATTACCTTTAAGTAGCACTGCACGACAAGCACTAATTCACACCTTTAACGACCCTGGCGCAGATGGCAGAGAGGGGCTGGGGAAGGAGGCAGCAGCCAAGGTGCCCTGGGCCCCCGGGGGGGCTGCGGCAGGGGTGGGAGCTTTGGGGGTCCCAGCATCGCCCCCCAGCACCTCGGCATCTGCCTGGGGCAGGGATGAGGGTGCAGCGGGGAGGCCACAGCTTCAGGCTCTGGGGGTGTAGCTGCTGTGGGACGTGGTGTATGGGGGGGCTGAAAGGTCCCCCAGCACCCCCAGTGCCCCCAAAACCACTCCAAGCACAGCGCGAGGCGTCCGCGCCCAAGCAGCATCTCCCCTCTGGGGATGCGCCAGCCCTGAGCAGTGATTTGGGATGAAGATGGGGGACACTGGGGGGGCTCCCCTGCTGCCTGAGCACCCTCCAAAAGCTCTCTCAGCCTCTCAGGCCTCTCTCAGCTCTCAGCCTCACAACTCGGAGGCTTGCAGTACCCTGCAGAGCCGTGCGAGGCCACCACAGCCCCGCGCTCCCGTCCCCGCCTCGCCATTAAATGCAACATCTGATTTCTCCAGGCTGTTATGTGTATATTTATTTCCAATGAGGTCAGGAGTATCAAGGTTGTAAAATAACATATTTTCGCTTGTTTTCTTCCCAGATCTCATACGAG
This sequence comes from Aythya fuligula, assembly GCF_009819795.1. NCBI lineage: Eukaryota > Metazoa > Chordata > Aves > Anseriformes > Anatidae > Aythya > Aythya fuligula. The sequence goes on along the minus strand of NC_045580.1, from coordinate 2,442,508 downwards.
GCGCTTCCAAAGTCAATTATCTCCCGGGGGCTGTGCTCCCCGCTCGGCTCAGCCTTGCGGCACGCACCGGCCGCCTGCCAGCGCCGTGCCAGGGGGGCAGAAACCGGGGAGGGACAGCGAGAGAGAGACAAGGAAGGGGTGAAACACGGCGCCCTGGTGGGGATGACAAAACCTCTGCAATGGCAATCGCTTTCAGAAGGCAACCGGTAGCACACGGGCACCGTGATTCCCTCGACAAGAAGCAGCACCGGCCAGAAGGGCCCTGATGGGTCCTGACCCCCAGAACAGCCGACCCACCACAGTAAATGTGCCACAACCCCTTGGGGTTTGCTAGGATTAGGAACCCCCTTCCTCCAAGGGCTTTGTCCTCCACCCACTGAAATAAAAGGTCAGTTTATTGGCCTTTGGAGAAGGTCTCGGAGAGGCAGGGACACTGCAGAAGAAACCAGCCCACCCGGAAGATTTGGACCCCTGCTGCAAAATTTATGTATTTTCAAGCCCCTCCCCAAAATCAGGCACAACTGAAACCTCAACATTTCCTGATGTAACAGCCTGGCCAGCCCTGGTGGGGGGGAACAGGGGACCCCACACCACACTGCTGGGGGGCTCTGCTGTCCTCCTCTGGCTTCCCTTCCACTCCCACCTGCTTGGCTGCATTTTTTCAGGCCGGCTCTTTGAAACATCTCATTTCATTCCTCATCAGCCGCTTTCACAGAGCGTAAGCCCGGTTTGTCAGCCAGCCCTTGCAGAAAGGAGTAAATCCTGTTTGATCCATTCCTGTGCACTTTGAAAATGCAGACGAGCACCTGAGGCAGAAACACAATAACCCGGTGCGTGGGGGGCTTCCCGGGCTGCTTAATTATCCAGGCACAGGAGTCCTGCAGCTCTGGGACGTGCTTTAGTGCGGCTATTTCTGAGCATATTTCCAGCTTGTTTCTCCCTTCCCTTAACTCAAGTGCCAGCACAACCAGCTAACAATTGATGGAAAACAATAATAAAATTTTAAGATGATGAGATCTGGGTTATTTCCTTTCTCTCTCCCCTTCTTGAGACAATAGCGATGATGATGGTGATGATTGCTGGGAGTGTAACATAATTTAATGCTGTGATTGAGAGCTCACTGCGGCTCAGCAAAGCGAGTCGGGGAAGAGCCGGAATCGCTCATTAATCCTTCTTCACCCTTGCCTTAGGCCTCTCCAGGGCAAGGAGGTGCCAGGGCAGGGCAGAAGCGGTGGCAGGCAGGGCCAGCCCCTCTCCCAGCTGCCGGGGAACAAGCATCCTTCCTAAAATGATGGCTCAGCACCAGGGGCTGCGTCGAAATGGGGTCAGCATCCTCACGCCGTTCCCCACCCCTCCCCTCTTATGTCCTATGCAAGCAGGGGAAAGACCCAACCATTTATGCAAGTGCTGTCACTGCAAGTTTAGCCATAAAATACCTTGGAAAAAATAAAAATATTAAAAAAAAACAGGTTGGGATTTCAGAGGAGATGTAAGGGCTTGGACACAGAGGCTGCAGGCAAGCTGCCCCGAGCAGGCGGAGTGGCAGTAACAGGCTGCTCTTAACCTTTTGCAATATGAAGTCAACTGCGTTTGCTTGCACCTCTGGGGGAAGACGTGCGTGCAAATGCACTTATTTTGGTGTTTGCTGCAGGCTACATGTGGGGGCACGGCCAGAGAAATGGGGCTGCACGGAGACTGTGAACTGGCCATGGGCAAACCACTGCTGGGACCCCATTGCAGGCAGGACTGGGCTCCTGGGAATATCTGGAGGGGTTTCACCTCTCCTTCCCCCATGTCCCGACCCCACAGCCCCATCACTGGGGTACGGGCACCTCACTTGCTGCAGCCCTGTAGGGCTGGGACCCTGCGTGCCTTTTGGCAGAGGGATGGGCACATTTCCTAGAAATGCCCTACACTGGCAGGATCGACTCGCCCAGACACAGAAACGCCCTTTCAGCAGCACGGCTACACGCAGGCTGTAAGATTCATACTGCTTTAACTCGACAGATCTCGGAGCAATGCAGCTGGAGTGGCGTGGCTGTGTTTGGAGGCAGGCTCTTGCAGCAGCACAGATGTCGTTATGAAGTATTTGCATTGCCACAGCACCGAGCTGGCCCCATCACGGCACCTTCTGAGCACCTCCTAATTACAGATGCTGCCTCCCCACAACCCCCTGGAAAGGCAGCGCAGCGCTGTTACTTCCCATTAGCAGTGATCTCCGATCCGGGGAGGCAAAGAGAAAGGTTTGCAGAACAACACTTACATCAGCCTAGAAATGCTCTCAGCAGGATTTGCAAAAGCGCCCGTGTCAGTACCTGACTTGTTCTGCTCCGTGGATAAAGCCCACCCGGAGCACCAGAACCAAACCCAGGGGCTTCGAGACATCTGTGGGGGAGCAACGGGGAGAAGCTGGGTCCCACAGGAGCCTCGCACCCTCCCCAGCATCAGGGTTCACGAGGTGTCACTGCCGAACTGGAAGCCGGTGCACACGCTGGTGGTGAAGTTTCCCTTCCATCCCTCTCCTCCTCCCCACCCGCGCCAGACCCCACAAAGCGTTTTCCCGAGCTGCTTGCTAGGGAAGGCGCTGCGCAAAATAAAGTTGTGTTGCAAAGTAATTGCACCTGGAAGGCAGAGACGAAGCGGCGACCAACCTCCACGCGCTGCCTCTTTGAAATTTGCAAGCAGCCGCCTGAATACATCGGTAATAAAAACAACAAAGAAGGAAATTGGGACGAGCGGCGCTAATACGGTGGAGGTGGGAGCAGCCAGAAGCTGCAGAGTGGGGGTGGGAAGATTTTCCCTATCCCCTAATGAGATATACAGATTAAGGTGGCCCTGTTTCCTTCCCTCCCTGCTCAAATCCAGCCTGCTGTCAGCTGCTGCTCTGGCATTACATACGGGGTGAGCCAAGGCATGGCTGTGGCTTGCTGGGCTGCACCTGCCCCAGTTTTTAGCCATCTCCTGCAGGAAGCAGGAACGGCCGAGCTATGGGCGCCCGCCTCAGCAGCCAAACCTCTGCAAGCCCCCATTTGCACGGTGAAGAATCTGGCTATCACCCCCAGCTGGTTTTTTAACCCCCCCCTTAGGATGCATGTCTTTGAATCTGCGTTTTTTCATGCCCACGGGTTTGCACAGCACGGGGGAACCCTCCAGGCTGGCAAGCACCTGCAGGCACCACCGCGAGGCGGGCAATTAATGCAAGCAGGGAGGAACGCTCCCGGAAAGCCGGGTGTCCCCTGGAAATCACCCTGCTGCTCCCTCCTGCGTCACCTCGCGAAGGTGATCGCGTTTGGAGCCCAGCACATTATTACTACTGCCTTTTATAATCCTTTTTTTCTCCTCCTAAAGCACCTCGCTCCAGCAATAACTTGGAGAGACGTCTTGGGATGCCAAATAACAAAATGCATTTCCGCAGCGGCTTCATAATTAATGTTTGCATCGTTTATCTTTCATGGAAAGATTATTCTGACTAACGAGGTTCTGGGCCACTAATTCATTACAGTGCCTTGTCACTTCCTGCTCCTTCTTATTACCCAGAAATAGACTCATTAGTCAGAGTTCAATGACAGGGAGAAATTGTATTCGTTAATTTAATTCCTCTTCTCTCCCTTCTGGGTCGGGGTTTGTCCAGGACCGGGGGACTGAACGAGGGAAGGGAGCAGACACGACCTGTTGCATCAGGAAGCTGCCGCTGGCTTGGCTGGGGCTGGAGCAAAGCTGTCCTCTGCCAGCCCTGCCAGCAGTGCCCCAACACCAACACCTACAGCCCATCGTTCACAGGAGGGCAGAAATGGATCCTGCATGAGAAATGCACCCAGTGCCAACGGGGGCTGGTGGGAAGCGAGGGGACAGCAGGATCCATGCCCAGCACCAGGACACTGAGGTCTCATCACTGCCAAGCTGCAGCCATCCAAACCGTGGGTGCTTGGGGGGACCAGTGCATGGGGAGCAGGCATTAAAAGCTCCAGCACCGTTTGTTTGCTCCTTGGCTCCTGATTAAGGCCTCTCCCCAACCTCTGTGGGCGTTTCTCTTGCATTTATGAGCACCTGGCCAAGGTGCTTCCAGTGTCGGCTTCACAGAGGGAATTAGGGGACAAGAAGGAGCAAAAGCTGTTTTATTTCCCATGCACGTGCACTAAAACCTGAGCCTGAGAAATGTGAGTTCAACACCTGCAACGCTTTGTTGTTGTTTTGCTTGTTTTTAACACATTTAAGAGGGCAAAGCCAGGAGCAGCGGGGCAGGGCAACGGGGAGCGTGTTCAGCAGAGGCACCTGCTGCCTGGGCTGGCCAGCACCGAAAGGGTTAACAAGGCTTTGATTCACGCAGCCTTGGCAGGATTTTGCTGGGTTTTCGACAAGTAATTACAGTAATTGTGGGGTGTAAACATTTTACTTTCACAAGAGAGATCAAAAAGGGGCATGTGAACAGGAGAGGCAGGAGGACAAGCGAGATCAAAGGAAAAAAAAAATATTTAAATCTCTATCCTGCTGCTTCCCAGCTCCTGTGAAGTCTGATAACGGGGCTCGAGGTGCTGGTGAAAGGCCTCCTCGCTGCAGTGATTTCCCAGCCTGTACACACACCTGGCCTCATTAAGCTCACTTGTTAAAATATCCAAGGAAACCTCAGTCCAGCAGCTCCCCAGCCCCATCCCTTGCAGCCCCTGTCCGAGCCACGCGGGTTATCTTCCCAATGCTAGAGCACGGCGAGCTCATACTTTTGGGGAAGAAAAAGCTCAGTCTGTTGCTCTTCCAGGCAACGGGTCCGAGCAGAAACTCGGGAGCTGGGACTTGGTGTGGCCTTCACAGCGTGCCCGGTGGCAACGCAATCCCTGCGCCGCGGAGCCCGAGCATCCCTCTCTAATCTGCGCACGGCAGGAGGATCTGCTGTTCCCTGCGGGATCGGCTATTAGCAGTTGACGCTTCGTTTAAACAAAGCCTTGAGATTGTCCAAATATTTGCCTCAAACACACGCTGTGTTTTGCCTCTCGGCTCGGCTCCCCTCCGGGGTGTTTCGCTCCAACTTTCCCATCCGTCTCGGGTCCCCCCCGGCCGCCGCGGCACCGCTGCCACCGGCGATGCACGGGGCTTGTGGGGATACGGCGAGACCTCGAGCCTGCTCGTCAGCTCCCTCCCCTTCCCGAAACAACACGCCAAAGGAAAGGGAAAGCTGTCATCTGGGAGCAAAGGGTTTCTGCCATTTATTTCCTGATTTCCCTTCTATTCTGCAAAGCTGGGGAAAAAACAAAACAAAACAACTAAAGTTCATAATGGGTGCTGAAACACTTTTTTTTTTTTTTTCCCAAACCTTTCATTTCTTATCAAGAAAAAGGTTCAATTTGGACTTTTAATACAAATTCATTAACTGTTGTCAGGAAAACGCTTCTCCCCACACACACACACCTTGTCTCCGAGGTTTCCCCACGCCTCCATCCCTGCTCCTCCTATCACCCCCATGCCAGAGCAGCAAAATTCTGCATGCTTGGAGAGGGCTTTTCTCTGCAGAAATGGCTCTTTTGGTAAAGAGCTGCTAAGAAACAAGGGTATGGCTTGAAGTGACCCCCCCAAACCATGCTGTGAATGAACAGCAGGTATCTCAGAGGGTTCCAGGATGCTGAGCATCTGGGCATGGCTGTGACTCAGGGTGGGCGTTTTTTGGACAGCAAAAGCACCCCGTATAGACCTGAGGTCTCCATGGTCCGTGTTTATTCTCTACCTGCCTCTTTCCCAGCCCTGTCTTTAATTTCCAGTCAAACCCACAGATTTCCCTGCATTTCCCACCACGTCTACCCACTCAGAGCATTATCTGGGGCATGAGCAGAGAGGGGTCTGTGCCTTGGTGGTCAGTTCAGCTGGTGAGGAGCAGAAAAGGGGGTGGAAAATAACTAAAGAGCTGACAACAAGGGTCACAACACGCTGCTCCATGCTCGTCTGGGCACGATGGGGAGGCCAGCAGAGAAAGGATGCACCACTGCTTGTTTAGGTGCTTTTTTTCCTGTTGTTTATAGCTACTTTTTTCACCCTGCTTTCCCTCTTGCTGGATTTCCAGATAAGCCCCGCAGCCATACCCTGGCTTGGCAGTCCCCCGCCCTGCGCACATACATCTGGTTATGAAGATATCTCACTGCAGAGCAAAACAGGGCAAGGAAACAATAACTCCTTCCCGCCCCTTCCTGGACACTGCCCAGTGCATTTGCTGTTGTAATTTAGGCCCGTGGTGCCAGGCCCAATTTTCGGATGGAGTCAGCGCACTGGTGGAAGGTTCGCCTGGAAAGGCCCCCGAGAAATGACCTCATTCCCACCGCAGTGCCAGCAAAACCAGCTCCTCAAACCCCTCCTGCACAGATATTCCTGCACTTCCACTTCCAGTGATGCCCAAATACCTGGGGAGCAGCCCAGGAGTGCAGGAGCCAGGCTTTCCCCAGCAGCCCTGCGAGATTTGGGAGATGACAAGGGCACAACACAGGGCAGGGAGCAGATTTCTAGCACTACTTACTCCAGGAGCCACGGTAATATTTCCGTGTGCTTACAGGACTCACTTCTGCATCTATCTTAGTTTTGCCATGCGCCAGAACACTAAAAGCACCGCGACACCCCACGCTGGTAATAAAAATGATGACCAAGCAGGCTGCAAAGATGCTTGGAAGCCACTGTGCCCACACACCCGACCACCAGTGCCTCCATCCCACACGCCAACCCCAAAACCCCAAAACGGCACTGCCCAGAAGCAGGGAAGGAACACCCCACACGTTTATATCCCCAGGCACCGCTCGTTTCCCCCAAAAACAGCATCAGGACCGAGAGGACACAACATCACCACAGCCCAACAGCTTCCAGCAGGGGCCCCTCGCGCTGCTCCCACCCACCAGCATCTCCTTCTGCTGCCAGAAACCCCAGGAATTTCTCAGATTTGGGTGCAAGGCAGGGATCTGAGCTGGCCACACGTGTCCCCAGGGCTGGTGGCCGTCCCCCCAGGCAGCCGCCTACCTGTGCTGCTTCTGGTCCCTCGCTCCCGGTGCCACCGGCCGCGGCGCCTGCCCACTTCTCGCTGCGCGTCCCAGTCCCCCGCTTTTAACAAAGCCACTCCAACTTTGCCTTAAGGACGTGTGGAATGAAATGTCACTTACCTATTAAAGGAAAAAAAAAAAAGAGAGAGAGAAAAGAAATCCTTTGAAATCAGGTCAGCTTAAAGCTTTGAAATGGCAAAAATTGAAGGATATTTTCCTCCCACTTCCCTTTCTTTTTTTTCTTTTTTTTTTTTTTCCCTCCCCTGTTTTAAAGGACTCTGCACTTTCCAAGTGTTTCCTTGTGTCCAGCTCTCCTTGCTGTGTGCTGCATCAATGCCCACCTCCTCCCAGCACACACAAGCACACCCGTGGGCACACACACACACACACACACGTGCACATCTGTGTGCGCACACATGCAAGGATGCTGCCCTTCTACAAGGGCAAAGGAAGGAGCTGGAGAAATTGCAGAAGAACTCAAGAGAAGACTAAGAGGGAGCCTGCAATAAAGCAAAATAACAACTAACGGGGGAGAAACAGTGCTGGGGAGGCAGCAGGGAGGAGTGCAGCCTAAAAGGCCATAGTCCTTGGGAAAGTTTAGTACTAAAAGAGATTTTTATTATTAAAGAGCCGTTTTATCATATCCATCCATCTACCTGCCCACCTTTACAACCTGCTCATTGCTACTATACGAGCTGTGTAGCCAAAGCCCTTCCACGTGCAGAAAAGCCACGTCCAACCTCGGTTGCTGCAGCGAGGAGGGACGAGAAACGTGGTCCCATCCCTCGGCAGAGCATCTGCCTGCGAGCAGCCCTGCTCCATCCCTGCCACCTGCCCGCTCCTGGGCACAGCTCATGGCTGCAGCAGCCATCCTCCAGGAGCAGCACGCATCAAAAAAAAAAAAAAAAAAAGAGAGAAATTCCTCTGATTGAGGCTGGCTCAATTCGTCGCGCTCATGAGCTTGTGATCGTCGGTGGGTTTTTATTGCAAAGCACCAGACTGAGACGGGCCGGCGCTGCCCATTTGTAACGGGAGGCTGGAGCGCTGAGCGCTCCGTCACCTCCGTCCCCTGCGGTCGCAAACGCCACGGTCGGCTGCCAGCGCTCTGTCCTCTCCGTCCTCCTCCTCCCCTCGCCTGGCCCAGCTGCCTTTGTCTGCTGCAAACCCTTGGGGTTGATATTTCCTCGGGGGGTGCCCTCCTTGTGTGCAGCCCCGGCCGGGAGCGAGGCAAGACACGGGGCTGCAAGGAGCGAGCGGGGCTGCTCTTATAACACCCCTGCCTGCTCCCCATGGGTTTCAGCTCAGCAGGTCCCACTCACTTTTGCTCCAGCAGAGCTGCAATGGGTTTAACTCCTCTCCCCAGGGTTGGCTGCTGTGGGGCGGGCAGGGCGCAGAGCTGCTTGTTCCCATTGCGTGGGAGCAATCAAACCCCAGGAGCGGGTCTGGCACGCAGAAAGGCGTGAGAAGGCAGCGCTGTGCAAACAGCAACCTCTGCACATGACAGCACGGAGCTGCTCTGCGCTGGCTCAGGCTGCAGCATCGCTAGATGGGGACAGAGTCCCACCAAGCCGGGGAAGGAGCCCAGCAGCGCTGCAGCTGGGCACGGATCCTGCACCCTGGGACACCCCAAGAGAGGGCAGCTCGGGGCCAAGCAGGACCACGGCCCCTTCTCACCAAGCAGCTCCACTCGCCACTGCAAAGCTGCTGTGGGAAGGGGAGAAAATCCCTTTTGGAAAACCCAGGGTGGGAAATGAAGCCTCACCCAGGAACACCTCTCTCCGTGAACCCGCAGCATCCCTAGGCTGACGCTGCTCTACTTGCCCAGCAAAGCACTTCCCTTTAGTATCGCTTTTCTGAGGTCTCAGATGCTCGTCCCTTTGAGAGGAGCTCTTGCTCTCCCTCCTCCCTGCTTTGTAGCAAGTTTTTCTGTGCATTGTATTTTTTCTGCAGCAAGCATATTTATCGATTTTTCACGCTGGGCGAAGCAACGCGTTCTGCACCTGTGGGGAGCTTCATTTGCAGGAGCCACGGGGCTGCCTGCAATCCCTCATGAAACAGGAGGGAGGATTAGGGGACAGAAAAATGCACGGCAGCTTTAAACTGTTGCTCCTGTCACCCAGCAGGACACGGGCCCATGCAAACACGTACACACACACAATAAAAATAAAATAAAAATTAAAATGTCCAAAACCATTCCTTTTACTTGTTTCTTGTTGAATAAATGATGCATTTGCCCAACTGGCATGATTTCCCTGTTCAAAATCCTGACGGACAGCATGTCCACAAGAAAATCACTGCAAATCACCCCGGGATGCTGCGGTGGGTGCACTCAGACAGGCACCAAGCACGGAACCGTATTTTGACTGATGATCTCCCTATGAACAGCTGAACTTCATGCTGGGTGTATATTTTTTGCTAACTCTCTGCTTAAAATGTCCATTCCAGCCCCAAATTAAACTGGCTACAGCAAAGCAAAAGGATCCTCCCAAAGCAGCAACACGGAGGGTTGCGAATTCCCTTGCGGAGTATTATTGCCAGGTTTCAAGCACCAGCCCTCCTTCCAAAATCCATAAATAAATCCCAGCCCTACCTCTGGGGCTGTGGGGTCTCCTTCACTTCCACCCACACGTGCTACATGAGCAGAGGAGATGCTTTGGGCCATGGCCCCTTCTAGACTTGGACATCTCCCCCAGTCCCACATCCCTGCTTGCAGTTATCTCCCCAGAGCAGAGGGAAAAAAACTATTCTCTCTCTATATATATATTAATATTATACATTTTAGGCTCATGAAAAGGAAGCAAAATGGAAGTGAAACCAGAAAAAGGAAGAAAGGAGGATGGATGTGCAGAGGTGCTGCCAATGTCAGCACCAGGGGACCTCGGCTCCCCTCTCCGCATCTTCTTCAAGGCTGAGCATGATAAATAACCGTGGGATAAGAAAGCTGAGCTCAGGCACCAAAGGGACAGGGGTGCCCACATACAGGGAGCTGGGGCACAAAGGGCACGAGCGGAGGATGCGGAACGAGCCACAGTCCTGGGGAAACTCATCATTTCTGCCCCCCGCTGACACTTTTAATAACCAATTAATATTTAGTCAACAAGCAGCCCTGCTAAATGCAAGGAGCTGGATTTCACAGGAGGGCTGTTTCACGTTAAATGAGCACTGACTCATCAGCAGCATTTACCAAGGATTACGGATTAGCTGTGTGCACGGTATCCATCACCACAAATCCGGTGGGGAGGCATCTGCCAGCAGCACCGGCCACTTCCCCGGCTGCTCCGAGGGGCACGAGGGCAGAGTGGCCCACGAAAACCTTCCAGGGACATTTCCCGAATAGGAGCTGATGGGTTTTTCCCCCCAGCAATGTTCCTGTGGTGCTAAGCCACGATGCTCAAAGGTACCCAGGGGATAGCGCAACCCGGCCCTGGGCTGGGGCAAAGCTGCCACAAATGGGGTGTGATGGAGGAAGGGAGAGCAACCAAACCAATCCCCTGGAAAAAAATAATATTTGTGTGTTCCTATGCTTCTGTCATGAGCACAAACTCACTTCCCACGGGCTGGGATGCAGTGCCCAGGCAGCAGCCCTGCCCTGTGCGAAGCAGTGCAGGCGGCGAGGTGCCGCGGCTCGGTGCATCGGCACTGCATCCGCTGGAGGAGGTGATTAACTCCCTGACCCGCCGAGCTTTAACGCGACCTCCGAGAATAGATAGAATCTTGTTATCTTGTAATGAGTTTTATGGCTTATTTCAGTACATTTTGGCCATGTTTCTCCAGTGATTAGGGCAATTATCAGCCTGTGCGTTTCAGGATTATGAATTATGGAGCCTCTGAATGACTACGGAGATTTAATATCTCCCAGCGTCCCTCTGCCTCACTTCCAGCCCTTCACTCCGAGCTGGCGTCGCCTCTCTGCTCTTTATGTTTGGAGCGTGGGGAACGATAGAAGCACAGCAAAGTAATTAAACATCGGTGCTTACGCCTGTGATCCAGCGGTTACAATTAATAACACGGAACATCCGACACCTCCGACCTGGGGGCGCGTGGTTCATCCATCCCCAGGTACCAGCAGCAGGGATTTGGGTGATGAGAGCAGGGCCTGGGGGTCCTGCCCAGGGCTGCAGCACCAGCCCGTGATGCTTTTTGCAGGGATTTGGGCACCACCACCCTGATCCAATCCTCCCCAGTCCACCCACGGTCTTTGCTCTGCGAAGGGCTCGGTGGCACCTTCTCGCAGCGCTTTCGCCACGCACCAGCAGAGCCTCACGGGTGCTCAGAGCATTACCAGCACCCGCACCACTGCCTGAGCACGGGAAGACTCACGAGGCATGGAATATTTCTCTGGAAAGCAGACTGTCAAAATCAAATTGCTACCTGGGGCTCCTATCTCCATGCTAGGAAACTGCCCCTAAGGACTGCCAGTATTTTGCTCCTTTCCTAGGACCAAGTCCCAGCTCCCAGGCTTTTTTTTTTCTTTCTTTTTAAAAAATGTTTTAATTTTTATTTATATATATATATATTTTTATTTTTTTTCACCCAATTGCCTGAACCAGAGGCCTTAGCTCCCAGCAGGGAGGCGAGGTGCAGGCTGCGACCCCTGAAAGCCCCAGCTTCGCTCCGTCCCTGCAGCTCTGGCAAATTGCTCCTGACAGGCGCCCGTTTGATGTCCTTATCTGCCAGAGCCAAGGGACGGCTGGGACGGCTGCAGGGTCCCCAGTGCTGCCAAAACCCCTCCTGGGCTGAAGGTGCTGTGGCCAGGAGGTCAGCACGTAATCCTGCACGCAGGACAGGCTGCTCCTCGCTTGCCATCAAGAGCAGCTGGGCCCTGAGGTGGGTTTAATCTGGGGAGAAAAACAGGGTTTTACATCAAAAGGTTCCTTCAAGATGAAGGTGTAGGGCGGTGGGCACCCAGCCCATCCATCCAAACTATTTTGGGGCTCTCTGGGTCACCTGGCTGAGGGCACCCAGCTCTATTTGTGGCCCTGTCCCAAGGGTGCCCCGTCCCATCTGGAGCCTATTTAGGAACCTAATGCTGCTGAGCAGCTTAGGGCTGAACCCCGTGAGCAGCATTAGCAGCAGGGGAAGGCACAGATCCCTCCGGGAATTACACTTGCTCCGGGCTGCTCCCTGAGCTACCGGGGTGAACGGCCTGGAGCCACGGGTGGGGACACGGAGGAGGTGCCTTGCCCTTCTGATGCCCCCCAGATGCTCCAAAGCATTTCCAAAAAGAGGCCAGCAGGGGAAACTGAGGCACGACTCAGCACCAAGCCTCCATGCCCTGCCCAGAGAGCTTTATAGTGAGGTCTCCAGGTGGAGAGCAAAGAAACGAGGACACGTTGTGCTCCTGAAGAACCAGCAACCCCCCGCGGGGTGACAGCCCCTGCCCAGCACCGCGTGGGCACAAAAACCCTGCCCCAAACCAGCCCTGCAACGCAGACACAGAGCCTGGAAGCACTGAACGGGGCTCAGTGTCCCCTTCTTGTGGGGTTTTACGTAAAAAAAAGGCACAAAGGACACTTGGAAGCTCTTGGAGCCCCCAGCTTTTCCCTAAATGTGAAGGGGGAGGCTGCAATAGCGGGGCTGCCTGCGCCCTGGCTGCGATGAGCACAGCACAGTCCAGAAAACGCCAACTTCTGCTGACACGACCCATCCTTAATTCAGTCCAGATGGAGCCTTTTAATGATCTTGATTCATGCTTGGTTTTATTTTTTCCTCCCTGCAAACGCTCGCTGGAAATTGCCTGCTGCCTGGGAAAACACAGACGGCAGCACCAACGCCTCGGGACCGGCAGCAGCGCCGGTCCCGCTTCCTCCTCGCCCGCTTCCCTGGGCTCCTCCTGAGCGGCACACGTAAAATATTAATTTTGTGTAGAAATAAAATTAAGGCCCTGGAAATGGGCTCCCAGAAATAAAGCCGTCGCTTGAGTTAATTAAGAACTGATTATGGGAAAAGCCTGCAACGAAGGCTGCGGGATGCGGGACGGAGCGAGGCGCTGCCGTAGCCCGGAGTGGGGAAGGAGGTGGGTGATGGGGACGGAGCAGGACCCGGGCTGTCCCCAGCCCTGTCCCCTTCCATCCCGCACCACTGCTCTCCCAGTGCTTCCCCAGCACCGTGCTGGGCTAGGCTGAGCGATTCCACCCAGCACTGGCTGCAAAAAATATGCGAAACCAGGCTTCCCCCAAGGGGTGCAAGTGCCTCTGCCCTCCACGAGATGACAGATAAAATCCCCTGTTACTGGAGGAAGGTAATTTGACATAACAGCTGTTCTGACATTCTCTCCCTATGGATATTGCCGGCAATAAGAATGCAAATCAGCGCTCTTTGCACTTCTCCCGGAGAGCAACTTTCACCTGAAGAGTCGAGAGCGCTTCCAAAACGTGAACTCATTAAAGCCCCTTCCCGACGGCGAGGCCGAGCCCCCAGCACCCAGACGGACGTGCTCCGACCCCAGCATCCCTGCCTGATGCTTCCCTCCCTCCAGAATATCAGGAGATGAGGCGGGTGGAAGGAAATTGGAGGGAATTGAACCCTGCTGTTGTCCACTGACCGCTTGGGGTGGCTATTTCCAGGTGCTTTCCCTCACTGGGCACCCTCTCCCTGATCCATCCACCTGCAGCCCCTTCCCCACGTCCTCCCTCAGCAGCCTGGGACCCTCTGGTGAGGAAGAGGAGACGCCGCCGCCCCTCCTCCCTGCCATGAGGGGTGGGGATGCTCCAACGCTCGAGCAAAAGTGCTAATTATCCCTCAAAATTTATAGGCTCCCGGGACGCACGCAGATGGGTATTGAAGTTGGTGGCAGCCTCGGATCGTCTGCCACCGGCACCGTGGCGATACCTGGCTTCGTTGGGATAAAATCCACTGCTTATGGGGTGGGGGAAGGACCTCCACGGGTGGCACCTTCCCTCTCCAGCACCCACCACAGCTGTAGGATGTGCAGCCCAGCTCTGCGAGGCCCTGGAGAGGTGAAAAAGCCTCCTCTGCCCAGGAGGTGAAGCATCAGGCCCCTGCCCTGGCTCAGCTCCTCCAGCAGCAGGGGCTGGATGCTGTGGCCATCTCCCATTAGATGCCCCAGCCGCCCCTCATATAGCATTCAGGGGGGCTCACCGCCTCCCGTCGATGGTATTTTACTTTGTATAATTAAAGCTTAATGAGAATAGGGACCGGAGCTTCCCTAGCGAGCAGCCTAACCTCTGAACGAGGGAGCCACTCGGATTCCTAATTAATAAATACCTATTGGTACACAAAGCAGAAAGCTCCAGCAGGAGGACAGCCGAGCACCTCCCATCCCTGAGCGTCCTTCAGCAGCTCCCAGGGAGCTGAGGACCCCAATTCCCCGGGCATGAAGCAGGATTGATTCCCAGGCGACTGCTCTAAGCCCTGAACCACTGGATTAAAACACAGTTATCACCACTCCATTTCTTCCGTCAATCTAGACCCTATTTTTTTTCCCCTCCTGCAGTTGAGCAGGATTTGATTAATTCAAATCACATCAGCCCCAGACAGGCAACACGGCGAATTTACTATCCACTGCAAAACATTTGTTCAGTTGGACTGAGGCTCCTGGGCTCCCAAAGACCCAGGTCTGAGCCGCTCCAGCATCCGGGAAAACCGCATTAACCTTGGAAATTCTCCGCCCGAGCCGTGGAGAAGCCTTGGAGGAACCAGCAAAGCTGGAGCAGCACCAGCACACGTCCGAACGCTGCCCAGCCCATCTCTTTGAACAACTCCCTGAAAGATAAATGTCAAATGAAAAAGCGTGTATGAGTGTGGAGTGAGCAGGGGATGCCCCCACACGGCCCGAAGCACGGCGCGTGATGGACGCGGCAGGGATGCCGGCAGCACGCCGCAGTGCCCATCCTGTGCTCAGCTGGCTTTTAGACCTCACCTTCCAAAAATGTGCATTTTTGCTAACCTGTGGGTTAAAGCTTCGCCCTTCTTTTAACTTGAGTTAGGTAAGAAGCATCTGTTCCAGGAGGATAGACAACCCAGCTCTCGGCAAGGAAACCCCGAGGACTTTCAGTGCCCCCGCGCTCCTCCAAAACAAGCAAGCTTCATAATCCCCCATTCCCACGTGGGAAACTGAGGCCCAGAGATGGGGACTTGCCAACGTCTGTGGCAGAACAAGAAAGAAAACTCAGGTCTCCAAAGCGCCACACAAGCTCCCCACGACCGGGCCATCTCCGTTCTCCAAACCAATGAAAACCCCGAAAATGGACACACTTAAACAGGCTTAACCCGCCAGTAAATCAGTTCAGTCTCACTCCGTAATTTACTGTTGCAAGCAAAATCAATTTAAGCAAAGGTTAAACTAGTTCTGTCTGTATTAGGAGTTTGCACCATTTTAAATAAATTGATTTAAAATCAATTTACTTGATTTTGTGCAACTTTTCTAATACAAGCCGAGGCATTGCGAAGCTCAGTTGGAGTTTCGGTCCGCTGCCCGCTTTATTTCAGCGCTGGCACTTGCCCAAAAGATGTCAAATGCCAAATTCGGATGATAACTTTAAGTAATGATGATAACAGAACTCATGAAGAGCCCCGCAGTTAGCCCAGCTTCAGACAGCTATTATTCCCTCTACAACGTATGGTACTCCTCCAAAAGGAGCTAGCGTTGCCCAAAGTTTTCTCGGCGGCACAGCAGACTCCAACCTGCTTTTCCCGAGCAGCCAAGGTGAGTCAATGCACAAAGAAAGGGAAAGTCGATGCACAAAAATCTTTTTGTTCCCCATCCCTGGGTACTGGCCTGCCCTCTCTGCTTTGGTGGTCCGGCTTAGATCTCAAACAAGTTCCAGGTGTGGCTTCAAAGCATCCTTAGCACGAGGAGTACTTAATAATAACCCATCTCTTCAACCTGTGCAAAGCCCTCTCTGAAACGAGGCCATGAAAGCACCCTATTGACTGCCTCATCCCATCACGAGGGTGGAGAAGGGGATAAAAATAGCTCGAGCACAGCGCACAGCGCTGCACGAAAAAATAAAAAAATAAAAAAATGAAAGCCTCTTTTCTTTGTCAAGCAAAATTGACCTCTCGTCCCACGAAGAATAACCCCCCAGCAGACTGCCACGAGCTTGCAAAGAGCAGGCTATCATTTGATTCTCACCTCTGTGGTCTGCATAAAACGGCGAGGCAGGACCTTTTGTGTGCTTCTCCTTCTGCCAGACCAGAAAATTGCTGGAGCGTGGGGAGCCCAGCAGCGGAAGGGGGCGGAGGGAAATGCCGAGCAAAGGGGGCGCGTTGCAGCCCTGTGGGGCAGGGTATGCACGGCTGGCACGAGGATGGTTTGGGGCATCGAGGTGTGGGGCTGCAGAGGTCTACTCAGTGTAGGACAGCCCAAAAGGTGACATAAACCACTACGACATGAATTACCCATTGCTGTTCCTTGAGAAATGAAGGAACCGTGATTTTTCCCCAAAAATAGAGTGTGGGGCATACACTCTCTGGTGTAGGGCTTATGCATGGAGGCACGATTTATCTTTTCTGCATCACCAAACGGTACCTGAAGGCCAAACTCAGGAATGTGTGCTGAGCCTGTACAAGCAAACAGGTCCCAGCTACCTCCAAACCATGGCTCAAAAGCTTCTCCCCACCCAAGCCCTCTCTGCAGGGAGGATGCTGTTCTCCAGAGCACTCCATCCTCCCTGCTAAACCTTCAGAATAACTTGTGGCAGGAGGTCTCGCAGGGCAATTGTGTCCCCACTAAAATTTTATTAGGGATATAAAATCCCCTTGTATCAGGCTTAATTTCTGACAATTTTAATTCCACGGGACATCCCTTGGACCTTGAATTATGGGAGCCGAGCAGGAGCTGCAGTTGACCTTCTCTCTGCCATCAACCATCCCATGAACGCGGCGAGATGCTGAAATATCTGGGGGAAAACAAAAAAAAAAAAAGGAAAAAAGGAAAACAAAAAAAAAAAAAAAAGGGCTCTGATCTCTCCACCATCTCGGTGAGCAAGAAGAGGAGCGATTAATTTGCAAGCCTCACCAATGGCCACCAGCACATCCACACTTGACCACAAAACAAAACAAAACAGAAATCATTTCATGCTCTCAGCCACCACAGATTTGCACCCACCCATGCAAGAGCCTGCAGCAGCCTTCCCCTCCCTGGCCATGCCCCATTTCTTCCCGTTTATTCCTGCCCCTCTCCCTGCAGCAGGGAGCTGCAGCCGTGCACTGCTCTCCTGCCTCTTAGCACCCCCATCCCCGCGTTCCGACAGTGCCTATTAGCAAGTTGGATATTTTGCAGCTGGCGATGCAGGGAGGGACGTGCCGAGACTGGATTTTATTTCCCAGCTCTCCGAAGAAAAGATGGGGGGAAGCGGAGGGGATTTGCGGTTTTGGAGGAGGGAGCTGAGGAGAAGACAAGGTTGGAAATTTCCTCCTGGCAGCCCTTTTCAAGAAGAGTTATTAGAATTTATTTTCAATTATACACAAGAATAAGCCGTCTGCAGTATAGTTAACTTTCAATTTCAACCAATTTTCGACGCATTCAATCATAGATGCCTCAGTGATTAAGAATCTATGTTGCAAAACAATTCCCACTTTGCAACAATGCAATCAAACAGATCTACAACTCATAACCCATTATCCAATAGTTTCGCAGCTCATTGGTGAAGTGAAATAGGATTTACCAAGCATCCCCTTTTTACCCGGCGAGCCCCCGAGCTCATTTGCAAACAGATCTGTGACTCCAAACAGCCCGCCGGGGGATTTGGGTTTGTTTTGTGTTGCTTTTTCCTTGCTCTCTCTCCGCAGATGCAGGAACACGGAGGTGGGACACAGCTGGGCTTCGGGAGCTCGCAGCAGCCTCCTCGCAGCAGGGACCTGCTGGAGGGCAAGGGGGCAGCTGCCCAATTCCCACTCGGCCGCTTTCCCCTGCACTTTCTGCATCCCAGCAGGAGCAAGGTGCTCCGAGCAGCAGCGATATGCAACAGGTCACGATGCCAGCATCACCCTGAAGCTCGCCGTGCCCCAGGGCAGGGGATGCCTCCTGCCCCGCAGCCCCGAGGAGCACCCTGCAAACCTCCGTGGTCCCACCACGAGGGCAGCACACCCAAAGCCCGGATCCTTCCCCTCCCCAGCGTGCACTGGCACATCATTTTAAGTGGATAAACACGACTCAGAGCAGCGCAGAGCCCTGCACGGCCCTTGCTCAGCACAGCAGCCAATTATTCCTGCTCCTGGAGATGCCGAAGGGCCCAGCTGCTGCTCAGCACTCAGAGCACGAGCGCCCGGCCCCGCGCGCCCGGCCGTCTGCGGGAGGACAGCAGGTTCCCCTGGGAAGGGACAGGTCACAATTTTCTGTGCAGACGTCGGGACAGAAGTGCTCAGGCTGACGGGAGAAAAGCAGGACAGAGCCTGGAGGACGGGCAATAAAGCTCCTGAAAACCTGACGTAAATGGCTTTCCTGGGCAAAGCGCTCTTTGGTTAAGACCGAACTCCCCGGGAATGAGTTGATTTTAAGTAAAAACCCTCAGGACAAAAATAATAATAAATTGGTAATGAAGGAAAAGCATCGGGGAGCAAATGTTTGAATTACGTGTTTTGGCAAGTGCCACAAAACAGCTGCACAGCCCCCAGAGCAGCTCCAAAAAATCGCACCCTATGGAAAAGGCTGCAGGGAGCGGTGAAGATCCCAAATCCTTCTTTTTTTCCCCAGTTTGGGACAGCGAGCACTGACCACAGAAGGAGCCAGATGTCCCCGCTATAGGACAGGCTCCCCTTCCCCAGGGGCCGCGCATGCAGCCCCTGCTCTCTGCCTTTGATGCCAACAAATAACAATTTCAGACTGGGGAAGACACCTGGGAGAGCCGAGGCACTTGTGCTACAAGATAATTAGAGATTATTATAATCGAAATTTCATTGCCACATCAAACTGTGTCTTTTAGCATTAATTAATCTCCTCTCCCAGCCTCTGAGCACTCTCGGCTCGCTCGCTGTAGGACAGCAGCTTGTCAAACACACCAAAGCCTTGCATCTCATTACCTTATCGCAGGGGGCGAGCGGGGAGCCGAGGAGCAGCGAGCACATTCGGCAGACGTGAGGACGCCCGCACGCCCGCTCCCCAGCTTGCAAACTTGTTGAACGAGGAGCACGGGGGACATTTTCCCCCCCAGCTGCCTCTCGCCCCCTCCCCGATTCAAGCAGGCTTGGCCAGGATGCTCGGCTCACTCCGCTGTGCGACCCTCAATGAATTTCATCGACATCCTTGCGGGGAACAAGGGGTGCCCTGCTTGCACAAGTGATTTGGGCTCCAAAAATTCAATGCAGCTCTGTTACGGGGTAAAAGCTCACCTTTAGCACCCCTGGAACAGCCCCCTGAGACCAACTCCAAAAGCAGCTCTGAAAATAAGCATCTGCAACGTGATAAAGCTCAGCTTTAGGCAGAGGAGCCCGGTGTGGTGAGCCAGGCACTGCTGCATCGCTTCTGATGGTGGCTGAAGGAGCCGGGCACCCTCAGCACCACCAGGATCCGGCCAGGGCTGGCGGCGAGGGCCGTGTACCCACGGGGGACACGCATGAGATGCTCTACGTCCCAGTCATCGATTCTCCACCGCTTTCATATCTCAACTGGAAATAAATATCCTCTCCCCCTTGTTTCCACCTCTCCACTCCCCCTTTCCCCGTTATTGGCTTTGTGACGGAAGGCTTTAATTTATTCCCCCTGCCATAGCGCCGTGCCGCTGTTTTCCTGCAATTTACACCATATATTACCCACCGCCTTGTGTCATTTAACTCCAGCAAGCGGTTGGGGATACAGTTTGCTTGAAGGATGCTGGAGCCATTAATCCTGCCTCCAACACCCTGCCACATGGGGCCGTGACAGGGGGACAGCCCTGGCACATTGGTGGCACTGCCATGGGTGGCCCTTGCTGTCACCTGCACTGGTTTGCACATCCCAGCATGGGGAGAACCAGCAAGGAGAGGATGAAGAGGATGAAGGCTGGGAAAGGCACTTGGCTGAGCCTTGGCAAGCTGCTCAGTGCCAGCATCTGTTGGTCCTTGGGGACCAAGGGACACTTTCCTCCCCAGCCTTTTGGCCTGGTGGAGGCTCCTGGATAAAAATGGAACCAGGCCAGGCAAGCAAAGGGGCTCACAGCAGCAACAAACGCTCCAGGGAGGAAAACAACCCCTCATCTTCAGCCCCAAAAATGGGACAGGGAGAAGATAAGAAACGCATCAGCTGCGGCAGAGCCTCGCCTCCGAGAGCCACGCTGCCTGGAAATTGCTCACCAGAGGGAGAGCTTTGATGAAAAATAGAAGGAAAAAAAAAATAAAGGGAGGGAAAAAAATTAACGAAATGAAAAATGTATTTTATTTTATTTATTTATCAGAATATTTCCATGTGGGGAGAGCAGGATGGGTGTGATTATTCATTGTATTCTACAAGGCAGGCTCCGCGGGGAAACACCGCCATGGCGCCTGCCTCCCCGCGCTGCCTGACACCTCGTTAGGACGTATTTAATTGCGCTCGCTCTCGAGAGATGAGAGAGCCCCTGCCTCCCAGAGCTCCGAGTACAACACTACACCTTCCCTGCCTTCAGTGAGTGGGTACAGAGGGGTCTGAGAGGTGGGGAACGAGGCGCTTAACCCATGGGCCAGCCCCAAGGCGCAAGCAGCCATCCCGTGCCAGAGCACCTCGGGCTCCTGCCTGTTTCTCGGCTCTCCTGATTTACCACCCTGGTTTCAGCATCACAGCCACAGCAGCAAGCTACAGCCCCCCTGTGGCATTTTCCACATGCTGATTTTGCTGGGAAGGATGTTTCCTTCTTCGTAGTTTTGCTGATGGGGAAACTGAGGCAGCAAAGCGTCCTCCCCTGACCCACGCGGCACCGTCTCGCTCCTGTCTGCCCGAGCAGCCCTGGAGCTGCTGCTCTTCAGTAACTCCTCGTTTCTGCTGCACCAAGTTCATCGCTTTGAGCCAAGGCACAGAAATATTTTTGTGCTGAATGCCTGGGTCTGGCCGAGCCCTGACAAAGGGATGCCACATCTACCTGCCTCTGCAGCTGCACGACAGCAGCTCGCCCCTGAGCAGTCCCTTCCCTGCTTTCCAACTTTTTTAAGCAGGGGAGCAGCAAAAAGCAGCAAACCCGCAGCTCCTGCATGCAGCAAGCCAGAGCCACTGAGGGAAATTTGCAAAAGTCCTGGGATTTGCAAACACCTGCGTGAAATCCCAGCGGCCAGTCTGGGAGCAAGAAACAAGGCCATGAACAAGGGGGACCTGCAACTACCACTTGCATCGAAGACAATGTTCCCAGGTCACTTGTCTGGAGGAGGCAGGGGTGGGATTTGTTTTGTGATCCCCCCGCCAGGACGAAAGCAGTTGCTGAGGAGCAACAAGCCCTTTCTAACCATCACTGAAGCCCAAACGATGGCCTGCACATGCCCTGCGCACAGCTCCGGTTCCTTTGGCATTTCTCAGTTTGAGGGGGAAGGAGAGAGGAAAGCTGAAAACGATTTTTTTTTCCCTTTTTTTTTTTTAATGAAAAAAAAAATAAAAAAACACCCTATAATTTAAAGGCCAAAGCACTAACAAGTGCACGAGGGCACGACAAACGCCTGGGTGAAAAACACAAAATTACCATTTTAATGGCTGAGCGGTGACTCCCGGCTCTCCCCGGGGAGGTCTGTTTGATTTCAGCCCCTTGTTAGCACAGGATTTGACACAAGCAATTAATGCTGCGTTCATTAAGGGGGGGCTTTTCCTTCCCTCCTGCCCAGAGCCCCGGGGTGGGCAGCATCCGCAGGCACCGTGGCTGCTCCCCAAGTGGGCAAAGCATCGGCAGTGGTGGTGGAAGCAAGATCCCAGCCCTGCAGCGGGGTGAGGTGAGGCTGGGAAGTGCTGGCCTGGCCCTCGGCCACGTGGAGCACCAGAAGCCACCAGCAGGAGCAGAGCCACCGCCTGCAAGGCCACATCTGCCTCTCGGCAGAGGATGTACCCCTGCCATCCCATCCCCAGCTGCGAGCATCTGTCCAAAAAAGAAATCCCGGGAGGCAGAGCGGTGCCAGGAGCCAGCCAGGCTCAGGGAATGGCTCCTGTTTGGGCTGTTTTGAGGAATGGATGCAGCCCCACAGGGACGCCACGGGGTGACACCGTGCCCTGCTCCCCCAGCACAGCACCTCCCTGCCCGGGATGGGTCCCTGCTGCCATCCACGCCGCAGCCCTTTGCAAGGGGAGCACCTAAAAGTGCAGCCCCGTGCTCCCACAGCGGGTGAGGCAAGGCAGAGGGAAGTGACAGCAACTAAAAAAGCTTCTTTTATTTTTCATTTAAAAAGGAAAACACCCTGTATCTTTTTTTCCTTTGGCTCCTTCCCCCTCCACCTCCTCTGGCCCTGTTGCTACATACCATTCCCCAAACAGGGGGCTGCTTCCTTACCCCATCACCTGGGGCTGAGAGCCCTGAAGATGCTCCCACACCACCTCCAGCCACCCCCATCTCTACCCTGTCACCAGCTCCTCACAGATTCTCTCCCCAGTGCCTTCCTCACGTGCCAGTAGATCCTGCTGAGTCCTTGGAGGGAGCTGGAGGGAGCTCTCCTTCCAGCCTCAGCCCTGCAGAAAGCACGTGCATGAGGCTCTCCTCCACGCAAAGCTCACCGGGAGCTCAGTTTGGTGCAAACTCAGAGGTCAGCAGCCAGTGGCAAATCTGGGGCTGGCACAGTGTGATCCCCGACAGCCAGGAAAGCCCCAATGACAAATTGCAAGGCGTCAGCGCCGCGGTGACAATTAGCTGCTCGGCGAGGTTAAAACAATGCAAGTCCCGTCCCTGCCAGACAGAAGATGCCAAGGGAACGTGCACTGAAAGGTCTGGCCTCCTTAGCATCTCTCCGAAGTAATTCCACTTGTAACTCATAAAGCTTCCCCAGCCGACTGCGCCGCGCTTGCCAGCTTCTGGATGAGACAGACATTTGTATGAGATATACAAAGCCATTTAGCTGTTCAAAAGCTATCAGCACTTACATGCAAGGTTGAAGCAGGACAGATTCTGCTGTATTCAGGGCATCAAAGGGGATTATCCGGGAAATGATAACAGATTTTAATTTAGATCATCCGAGATGGGTACCGGGGCTGGGGAGGGAGAGCTGGAGAAAGAGGCTAGCTTAGCTCCAGACTGCGGGAGGGGGGGGAAATAAATAAAAATACAAACAGGCAAAGAGATAGCTGATCTCAGAAGTTGTACCCAGCCATTTGCCATGCTGACCACGGAGCCTTGTGCACAGCAGCCCGGCTGCCCCCACTGCCCTGTCCTCCGCCACTGCCCCTGCCTGGGGGAGCAGCACCCCCAGCACTGAGCAGTGACATTTCATCCTAGGCACAGCCTCGTGTTGTGCTCCGAGGTATTTTTCTAGGCTGGAGAGGAAGAAGCTGCCCATCTGGCTGCGGCTGCTGGGTATCAGGCAGTCCATCAACGGCTTCTGGGTACATTAAGTTCTCCTCCGCAGCGCGATCTCGCTAGTCCTCTGCTCCCAGCCTGATTTTCCACGCGGATTTAAAGAGCTCTGCACAATGAACGGTGCCACATCTCAGGCACACAGGCAGGAACGCTCACTTTCAGGCACCTCTGGGTGTCTAATTTGAGAGGCAGGGTGCTAGGCTTCCCACACAAGGGATGGACGGACGGACAGACGGATGGATGGATGGATAGACAGATGGATTTGCAGAGATGATCAACATCAACGCCTTGTGCACTGCTTTTTGGAGCTGCTCTAGGTCTTACTAAGTTTTGGACATGGAACGCTCCCTTAAAATGAAAGCATTTCACTTAAAAAACACAAAAAGGGGTCCTGGCTTTTAATCTGTTTTAACTGAAAATATGCAGCAATTCCTTTTAGATTGATAAACATTTTAAATCAATCCCAACCCTTGTTTTCTTTTTAGAAGCAGCTCTTTGCCTCATGTCCTCTCCTGCCACGTCTTCTTTGCAGGTTTTGCCTTTCTATTTCTGACAGTCCCAGATGGGATCTATGAATAAAACTAAAGAGGAGCTGGAGATAGGCTCCGAGTCATTAACGCAGCAAATATAGACTCTGCTCAAGATCAAGACATGAGCAGGGGGAATGAAAAGCTTCCACCTCTTCTTGGGGACAGATCCAGGCTGATGTGAAGCAACAAAACCTCACCGACGTCAACAGGGCACAGGGTCCAGCTCTTCCCCTTTAGCCCCCAGGTAAATTCAGTGCAGATGGGCGATAAAAGCTGTGTTCCCGTGGGGTTAGAGGCTTCTGGCCATGCTTGGTGCAATGTTTCTGCCCAAAGTGCCCACCTACCAGCAAGAAGGGCCCGTCCGCTTCCACACCTCCGAGGCTGAGCTGATGACCAGCAAGATAACACCAAAATCCAACAAGCACCCCAAAAAAACCTCCTTGCATCCATCTCGGCACTTCCCCCAGTGGCCAACTTGGCAGAAACCCACCCAGGCATGGCGAAAACCCCGCTGTGCCCCTTGTGAATTAAAGGGATAAATAAAGCAAAGGAATCTCATTTCATTTTTAATGTAAGAAAACACCAAAATGGAGAAAGCACGGCACTGCTGAGAGGCAAGGGGCCATAATTACCTCCCCCCCCCCCCTTTTTTTTTTAATGTTTTTCTGCAGGTCTGACTACAGCGCTCGCCAAGGCTTTTTCTACACAAAAGCGTGCGGAGGCCCACCCACCCCATCCCACCTCCCGCCACTAAACGGAATGAAATGGATTTTTCAAATGTCATGCTAGTATCCACTTAATAATACATTTTCCTATAGACAGGACAATAATATATATTTTAATCACTTTTCTACAGGCAAATAAACGGCATGGAAGCCTAGCCTTCGCTGGCACTTGGAAATTATGAATTTTTCAATAACCTTTTCTATTATTCATCCTGTGTTATTCCGTAACATTTCTATGTGAGGAATGTGCTTGCCAGACACTTTATGAATCTCTTCTTTTATTTATTAAACAGCAAGGTGTCTCCCTGAAACCCCTCCTCCCTCCTCTGGAAAAGATGTCGGTGCAGGCTGCGCGAGGCTTAAGACACATATAATTACACGTCGGGTTATTAATAATTTCCCCTCCGTAAGAGCGGCCACGTGAGCAGCTCCTGTGATGCAGCTGCCTCAGCCTCAGGTGGTTTTCAGGGCAGATGCAGGGAATAAAGCACAATGTTTTGGGATGGGAAAGAGGGTAATGGGGTGGCCCCAAGGAAGACGCCCTATAAAAGCACCGATGTCCCCTGCTGCACCGGGATGCATCATAAATATGGAAGAGGATGGCAGCACGGAGAGGCACGGGAGAGCAGGAGGGGATTCGCTGCCAGAGATGGGGATGAACCAGGGCTGGGGCTGTGGTCGTGCGTTTTGGAGGTGTAAACCAGTTCTACATCCCCGGCTGCCATGGGCAGCCTTGCGAATGACAGCTCCCCCTGGGCCCCCACTGCAGCCAGCAAAGCTCATTTAAAACCCATCTCCCTCCCCAAGACCCCTGCAAGCATTCTCATTCCACACGGACAGCATGGAGCCCAGGGAGGGCATTCCTCTTAAAAACCTTCGGTGTCAACGTGAACCATCCAGAGCCACTCGGGGAAAATCCACCTTGGATAATGAAAAAGGGGATGAAACACAGGGTCAGGAATCGTTCAAGCGGGGTTGGTTAGAGAAGGTAACCTGCTCCAGGTTTTTTTCCTGCTCCAGGAAAAAAATTGTAAAGAGGAACAATGCCCTTCTGCATGTCCTGGGGAGCACCGCTGCCCCTTCTCCCCTTCCTCGCCAAGGGGACGTGGGGCTCGGTGGGTGTTTGTGGCTCTGTGCAGCGCGGCGAGGGATCAAACAGGAGAGCAGCGCTTCCCTACACCTAATGCCGGCTTAATTATCTGATGATATCTGTTACTTACTTACTCTCACAATGCAGCGACCTCGGCAGCTGAAGGCAAAGAGATCCTTTGATGCGAACCAATTAGGAATACAGATTCGACATTCAAGAGAGCTGAATGGTTTGTGTGTGTGTGTGTGTTAGAGAAAGAAAAGGAGGCAACGACGAGGAAGACCTGGAATTAATCTAAGTGCGGTGCTCATGTATACCCACAAGCTAACTGGTTAAAAAAGATTTATAATTTAGAGGGAATGACCTCTTGGGGGAAGAGTGGGGGTGCTCTTTTTACAACAACTGGGACCTTATTATTTTGCAAATGACATCTCCATCGCAAGGCAGAGCTTCTTCCACTAAAATACGTATGAATAAATGATACGTGGAGGAGCTGCTTTATGCAGATTCGTGGTGGAGACAGGAAAAAAAATAAGAGAGAGAAAATTGAGGCACAAATCTCCTGTGAGGTTCCTGCTCCCCTCCCCAGGGTTCATATACCAGCACCGCTCGAGAATTAAAAATAAGTAAACTCAAAGAATTGAAAAAAAATAAACAGCAAACAAACAAAAACCAGTGTCCAAAGACCTGCACTTTTAGGAAAAAGGAGAAGGGATTTAAAAGCACAATGATGGGTGCAAGAGCAGCTTTGCCAGCACAGCTCAAAGTGGGATGAAGAGGCAAGACTGTCCCTACATGTGGCCCACGTTCTGCACTCAGGGACACGACATCCCCTTAAGTCACACGTGGAGAAACGGAGTCACAGAATGAGCCACCAAGTGCTGGCCAAACTCCTCTCTGAACCCCAATTCCCCCATCTGTGCTCAGTCTCTGTAACGAGATGATCTCTCCTGTTTGTTGCAAGGACGTGGGGAAGGACGCTGCCCCAGCCGTAGCCAGGAGCCTGTTTAATACCTGCTCAAACGCTGATAACCCATTGCGCCGCCTCGCCCGCCCGAGGTGGCTGCAGGCTGACACTTGGCAAAGTGTTCCTCTGATAACTGCTTGTAATCGCTTTGGAAAAACAGCCCCACTGAACCCAGGGAAAAGAAAAAAAAAAAAAAAAAGTAAAAAAAATTTTAAAAAACAGCTGAGAAAAGGACAGTGACAGGGACAGTAATGGATTTTCAGGGGTGGGAAATGCTTTTGCACAACTTTTTGTTGTTGCAACACAGGGATGGAATAGGAGGAATTGATTGCAGGTCAAGGAAGCAGCTCAATACACAGAGGCCAGGGAGTTGGCCAGGACAGCACATCCCCCACCAGCGTCCTCTCCAGGCAGTCTCCCAAAAAATCGTTCCCCCCCCATCGCTATTGATATTGTGGTAACGAGCTGAATCTGCAACACAGAGCCAGGGTCCTACCGCGCAAGGTACTGCACAGACAACCAAATGCAATAAGCAAAAGCTGCAGGAAAATAATCTCTTTCAGAGCACTGAAGATGATGAGGAGATGAGCAAAGGAACCCCAGGTAGATGCCACCACCAGGACCGCAGAGGCTGCTGCTGAAGCAGAAACCTTGCACATTTTATGCCAGGTGTGAACTGGAGTTACCTCAGGTGCAGCGTGGCACAGGCTCCCTGATGCCCTCATTAGGCAGAATTCATATTTCATGCCCAGCACTGGTTATTTTTAAACTTGCTAATTGAAGGCGAGCCAAAGAGCTGAGGAGATGAGGGGGGATGGGACAGGCAGCAAGCAAGGCCTGCAGGGTCTGACCACCACTGGCAATGGGGGAGAGACAACAAGGAAATGGGGTGCAAAGACGGCTCCAGTGGGACAGGAGCGTTGTAAATAAGGACAGGAGCAAACACTGAGGGATAACCCAGCTCCCCCAACCCCACAGGCTTTTCTGGAGCCCTAAAAGTAGGTGCTCCCAGGCATCTGCACTCTGCAGTCACCACCACAACTCTGCCAGGAGCACCGAGGGCCACCCAAAATTGAGGGTGGCCCAAACCCCAACCCGCTGCTTTCACCCTCCATCATCTTCCTCACCCAAATGTGTTCTGGCAGCGAGGTTTGATCTCAGCTCACGGATTGAAGGTTCGCTGATGAAGCCCAGGGCAGCCCCACAGAGCAGGCCTCAGGGCCTGCAATGGCCAACGTCATCAGAAGGCTCTGGTGGGCCCAGCTCCGTGCAGTTACCAAAATGCCTACATTTTCCAACATGCTCAAGAAACTGGTTGTCGAATTCCTCAGAAAAGTCAAGAATTTGTCCAACCACCCAAGCTTAGAGCTTTGGAAAACCCAGACCTGCAGGAGAAGGACTTGGAAAAGAGCTCCCAAAGCTCTACCCATAAATGACAGCACCAGCACCTCCAGCTCTGTAATGGCACCCGAGGCATTTTCAGCCTGATTCCTGAGGAAATAAGGAACACAAAGGCAGTGCCTGTGCGCCTGCATCCTGCCCCCATCTCCAGTGACTTCTATACCTTACAACCCATTTCAATAAAATCTGATAGAAGGAGACATTTATCTCCAAGATGTAAGTTTGGGGAACACAGGAAGCTGATCAGATGAAAGATACTATTAATACTCTTACCGAGAGAAAGGCAGGACTGTGATTTCAACTTCTCTAAGGCATCAGAAAATCTAGCATGAGCTTACTCTTGAGACACAGACACAGAGGGATCCGGGCATAATTATTTCTGCTGCTCACGGAAGTAGCTGTGTGTTTTTTATATATATGAAATCAACACTAGAATATTTGCCTGGATAAACTAATCGAAATTGCTTGTTGGATGAGTTCACCGGCTATAAAACCCTGCAGTTACAAGGTATAATTACAGCAGCTTTTATTTTCCTCAACAAAAAAAAAGTCTTCATTAAAACAGAGTTAAGGTTGTAAACAGATCATTAATTTATAACAACATTATCAGATGGGTTACAGTTATTAAAAGAGCACACACCGAAGAGCCAGGAAACCGAGGACGGAAGGTTAAGACAAGCTGGAAGTTGGAAAGCCGGGTTTCATAAATATCACAGGCGCCGCCTGATCAGCAGCAAGGCTGACACAGCAAGGATGCCAGAGAGAGGCAATACAGTTCACCCCACACAGAGGCGAGCATTGTGCCCTAATGGGGTCTGCCCCACTAAACTGGCACCCTGTGGGACCCCGGAGGTGGCCACGCAGCCGCAGAGCAGTGACAAGGTGCTGCACTGCAAGGCTGCTCTGGTCTTCTGGAGGAAATAATAGTGTTCGGGTTGCCCACGGAGAACAAAGACTGACGCCACCGCTCAATCACATCAGAAAAGGGCCATGATGAGGTTTCAGCCCGTGAATGAAAGGCCTGGCGTGTCCCTGTGCTGCTCACTTCAAGCAAAGGTCTCTCCTTGAGGGGCAGCAGACACAAGAGCTAACAGAAAACGAGGGCGAGCACACACAGAGGGGGGAAAAATCACAGGAATCCAGAGAAAATACAGTTTCCTCAGCATCATGCTTTCCCGTGAAGACCTTTGCTTTCCTTTTATCCCTTACAACTACCACTTGTTTGCCACCTCCCAGCCGCTGCGGGTGTGATGGAGCTGGGAGGAAGGGATGAGCATCGCAGGTGGCCCCAGCCCCAGGCAGAGCTGGGATCTGGTGCCTCGCCACAGAGCAGGGCACGGGCACAGCCGAATCCCTCCCTTTTCCCTTGAAACTCACTTCAGGTCTGATTTCAGTGCATTGAGTGGAAAGAGAGAGAGGGAGAAATACAACCCTGGAAAACCTTTTAAAGCCTGCCCAGTTCCCCCGTGATGGCGCATTGTTAAAAGGGATGTTATTCCGAGGGGACACTGTGAATCTATACAGTCAATGCTCCAGCACTTTAGTGGCAAAACAACTCAATAGCCTCAATTGACTGCATGAAATTCTATCATTTTACCACTACAAAGAAAGAAGGCAGGAAAAAAAATAAATAAGGGGCTACATTGCATTTGTCTTTCATTAGCTCCCTCTGCAAGAGCATCTCAATCCCTGTCTTTAGCACATTGTGAGCCAACTCCTAACTGGCTACAAAAAAGCCAAATTCATCCAAAAACACATCC
Source organism: Aythya fuligula (assembly GCF_009819795.1). NCBI lineage: Eukaryota > Metazoa > Chordata > Aves > Anseriformes > Anatidae > Aythya > Aythya fuligula. The sequence goes on along the minus strand of NC_045580.1, from coordinate 2,412,637 downwards.
CTCCATCCCCCAGAGCTGCTTCTTGCCTGCCCCACAGCAGAACAGCCTTGCTGGCACAGAAAGCCAGCACTGTCCCCAGGCAGCAGCCTTGATTGCCACCTTCCCTCTGATGGAGACGAGGCGGGAAGTGATTAAAGAAGCTCTGAAAAGACACTGAAGTAATCGATGCGAACTTTTTGTGCAAGCTCCTCTGCCTCCTTCCCCAGCTAGGTCACTAGGTGTTCCTCCTCAGCGGCTGATTTCTTATTCCAAATTTGTCCGGACCCTGCTCTTCTTCATCAGCAGAAGAGCTCTGAGACCGCGAGCGCCTCGATTGTTCCTCTCCTGCTGATTGGGCTTTGTGGCTCGCGGAGAGCTTCTGCTTGATGGCAGGAGCTTGTCTGCACCCTTGATCATCTAGCATCTAAGAGGGCTCAAAGGGACCACGGAAGGTTCAGAGCATTGCAAAGAACCAGAAAGTATTATTTTCTTAAAGCAAAACCCCTACCTAGCTTCTTTTCATCCTTTTTTTTTTTTTCCTGACAGCTACGGCGTGCCGTACATTCAGGAATTCAGCTGCTTTCGCCACAGCAGCTAGGAAGCACGCCAGGAGCTGCGCTGTCCTCTATGCATCTCCAGGAGGTAGCGGAGAGATGCTTTTACCTCGAGCAGCTTAATCCAGCAGACAGGTCACGGGGCAGAGAGAGCAGCCAGGCGCCTGGCTCCCTCCCCGTGTGCTGCAGCATGACTCTGGGCAAGTCCCCGCGCTGCTCCGGTTCCTCCCTCATTTTTTCCTTTTGCCCTTCTCCGCTGCCTAACGCACGGGCTGTTTCCTTGTCCCATGTCCAAGCCCCAGCTGCTGCACTGCTCCCTGCACGCACAAGAGCTGACAAGCGATGCCACCGAAACCCAGGCTGAACATCTGTGCTTGCACTAAAACCTCAGGATTTTGGGGCTTCAGGGATGGGAACAGCAAGGCAGGAGGCACGGGCATTTTGCATCAGTGCCCATCGTCCTCTACCCATCCCGCCAGCCTCTCCCCAACCCCAGTGTCCATCTCCATCCCTTATTGCACCTGTGCAGAGCACAGGACTGAGCAGCAACCAGTGCTGCGATGCCAGGAGGGACCGTGAAGCCTCTCCTGTTCAAGGCAGTACCTGCCAGCATCTCTCATCACAGGCAATTGATATTCTACCGAGCATCTTTGGAAAATCATCTGCAAACAAGATGCTGCAGGCTATAAAATCACTCCCTCTCCTTTGCTTCAGATCGCAGCTTAATAAAAGCACAACACAAGCTAGCCGAGGAAACCGCCGCACTTTGCCCAGCCACCTCATCCCTTTGTGTATTATTAATCGGTTTCAAGTTGTACCACGGTTTCCTGGGGCGGGAAGGAGAAGGGGTCTCGGGTTGTGGAGGAGACTGTCTTTTCCTTTCAGGATTCAGCAGAGAAAAAGTCTCATTTCACAGAGCACTGGAGAAAAGAGCAGCAAGTTAAAGCTCTCCAGTTCCTCGCATCGCTCGCGCTGAGGATCGATACCAAAGTCGTTTGGGACATCCAGGCTGTCCCAGCCCCCAGGGCAGGGGTCCGGCAGGGCAGCACCAGGGGTGCTGGGGCACTGCTGAGGAGGGGGCTCAGCCCACGCCTTGGCTGCAGAGCCTCTGCGAAGGGGAAATGACCAAAGGGGGACCTGGAGCAGCCAGACCCGTACCCATAGGGGCCCAGGGCCACCTCCTGGATGTGCCCACACCACCCAGGTGCATCAGACCCCTCCACCTCAAAGGGAACATGAAGGAGACTCGGAGCAGGTGTAAATAGCATCCTTCCCCGCTGGGGAAATGAGGTCTGGTGCCCGGCAGCACGGCGCAGAGCTGCCCGTGCAGCCTGCTAACGCTGCTCAGCCCCTAATCCATGCCCACCAGCCCCATGGGCAGACCAAGGGCTTTGCGCTCCAAGTCCCCAGGACACAGCCATCCTCGCAGGGCAGCAGAGCTGAGGTCCCAGGGGTCCACCAGACAGCACCGCAAGCATCCCCCATCCTCCAGCTTCTCCAGAGCCAGGCTGCCCACCCACAGCCAGTTGGACAAGCCCAGCCAGCATTGCAATCTGATTTTTAAGAGCTGAACGGGGCCCTAGGCAGGTCTCTGGCACGTTACAGCACCTAGGAGCTGAAGTCTTACCCCCACAATCTCTCACTCATAGCTCTCCCCACCTCTCCCTTGCTTTTTTGCAGGGGCTGTGCTCATTTTGCAAGCGGCTGGGAGCAGAGAGCACCAGTCGGGCAAGGGGAGGCTGCCCTGCAGAGCTGGGGACACGGCTGCTGCAATGCCACCTCCACGGGCACCAGCGCCAGCCCCCGGCACTGCAAAGAGCTCACAGCGGGCGGCACGGGGAGGAAACCGAACCGCTGCTGCAGAGGCTCCAAGTATTTTCGTTGCTCCTACTGAAAAAGTACAATATATTGTCTATTTGGGAGCAGTTTAAGTTGGTTCATTTCACACAGTAAATTAACCTGATTTCTTTAATAGGGGATTTTTATTTGGTGTCAAGCCCCAACTATTACACCAAATACCGTACCCTGGGACTCCAGCTATTAAACTTCCCCTCTTTGCTATGTGCATACCAAGCAGAGAGCGCTGCCAGACACACTGCCGGGGCAGCAGCCTTGGTGGCACTTGGAAATAATGGCTCAATCATTCCTAAACGCCCAGCTATTTATTGCTGCCACCAGACTCGGGAGATGTCTCCAAGCAAAACCGCTTTTAGTTTTCCCAGAAAACAAGGCACTGGGAACTGAAGTCGGGCCGCTTGCAGTTGTGCAAATAACGGCACGGATCCGGTGACCTGCTACGCTTGCTTCATGTCCTGCTGCAGGTAGCGGGGCTGCGGCCAGAGCAGCACGAGGCCTGAGGTCACCAGCCCCTGCTGTGCAGGCAGAAAGGTGCAATTAAATCAAATCAAGCTGATATTTACAGAAAATCCTGAGGGGCAAAAAAAAGCAGCTCTTGGAGAAGAAGGGCACGGTGATTTTTTAATTCCTCCCCCTGAAACAAGCTCAGAGCTCTGCTTTGTAGCACCCACAGGGAGCTAAAGTGTGCAGCAAGAGAGCATGCTGCAAGGCTGCAAGGTGCAGAGCCCAGCCCTGATGCCAAAATGCTGCACTTTGGTGGCTCAGGTCCCCCCTTCCTGCCTTTCCCCATCCCAGCACCTCAAACCCACCACCGCTCGCAGCCCCTTCATCTGCAGGAGGCGCGGGCACCCGGCCGCTTCCCGCTCTGCTCTGGTCCACGCCTGGTTTAGCACCTGACAAATGCCACCAGTTAATTTTCCTCCTCTACCCCTACCGGGGGTGCTGCTGACATTTTGATATTTCCCTGTGAGATTAGCCGGCGCGTAATGAATTTTCCCCGGCCCCTCCTTTTTTTGTGGGCCTTTTGGCTTTGCTGGCACACGCTCGCTCTCAACTCCGCCAGCTCCGGGAGCGTGCCCGACACAAGATGAATCGTCCAGAGACTCCTGGAGCATCCTTCTTTACACTTCATGTCTTCCCACCACGGATGAGAAATAGGCTTTTTCCTCATCCATCATAAGTCAGCGTGACAAGGCTGTCGCTCTCCGGCACTGCATCGCTGTATCATGCGCCTCTCGGTCCTGCTTGGCTGAGCAGCCTGCCTCCCTGCGAGCATCTGGGACCTTTCTGAAGTGCTTTCGATTGTATCAGGGATTTGGGCACCGAGCAAAAGTTATTTCTGAGCTGCTCCTTCCTCCAGGTTGCTCCCTCCCTCCTGGGCTGTGCCCCAGTAACATCCTGCACGACTTGTTAATGTCAAGGAAAAGTCACATTAAAAAGGGGAAACTGAGGCGCAGAGCACACAGATTGCTCCCGAGAGCAGACAGGAGCAGAAGGGGGAATGAACATCTGCAGATCCTGGCTTTTTCCCCTGCATTCAGCCAGCACTGCTTCAATGAGCATCCCACAGCACGGCTCAGAGGAAGCCTTCCACATCTGCCAGACAAGAACGCTCTTAAAACACCATCACTGCCTCCCAACTCTGATATGCAACACCAAGGTAGACACACACGAGCACAGAAAACGCTGATGCCATTAAATACGAGTGTTTCCCCAAACCTGAGTGATGGCATAGCAAAAACATAGAATTATCAATTCTCATCTCTTCAATAAACTTCAAGCATTTCATTTTCCTCCTGCAACACGAGTAGAACAGGGCATTGCTGCCTCAGATGCTTTTTGATACGGATGCTTCCATGGGATGTTTATTCATTTATTTTTAAAAAAAAACACTTCCACTTCTTCAGAAATTTCCCCTGGGCCTGGGGACAGAAGGAATCTGGGCTTTCACCCCCAGAACAGCATCCTGCAACAAAAGCAGAGGAGAGCTCCCAGCCATAAGCCCCCACCAAGGCCAGGACAAGCGGCTTGGCCAGGAGTGGAAGATTTAGCTGTTTGCTTCAAAACCCCCAAATGAGTTCCTCTGTCTGCTGAGAGACTGATCTCCTAAGCCGGCCGTAAATCGCCTGAAATTTCCCTCGGTGCCTTTAGGAGGGAGGGGAAGGCGCAGAGGGAAGGACGGGTGGGGAACTACAGATCTCTGGTCGGGTTTGCACCCTGCGAGGACATCATCTCCAGAGCTTTGGTTTGTTAGCCTGCTTTCTTTTACCTGCAGGAGAAGAAATGCCAGTCCTGGTTCCCAAGATGAGAATCCTGGTTCCCAAAATGGCAATCCCTGGTCCAAAATGACAATCCCGGTTCCCAGAATGAGAATCCTGGTTCCCAAAATGAGAGTCCCGGTTCCCAGGATGAGAATTCTTGTTCCCAAAATGACAATCTCTGTTCCCAAAAAGCCTGCAGACCTCTTTCAACTTGCTAACCACACCCAGCCCCAAAACCCCCCTACAACTCCCCTCAGCCACCAGTCCCAGGGAGCTGCCCCGCTGCCATCAGCTCTGGCTTCGCATGCTGCCGCAGCCGGAGAGCTCCTGGCACTGAGGCTGGAGGATGGAGAAAACCAGGAGTAAGCAGTGGACATCAAATGTCATGCCAAATAGAGCGTGTTTGCAGGCTACCCAAAACCCAAAGCATCCAACTGCCAGGACTTCAATGTTACAGAGGTGATATTATATATATATAAATCTATTTTTAAGCTCTTAGGCTCATTAGTCAAATTCAAGCTGTGTTGCTCTATTAGAAAGGCTCTGATGATGCCATTTTTATTCCCCATTGGTACTTTATCCTTTCTATAACTTTTTTCAGTTAAAGTTTTCAAACAGACACGCTCAAAACTCACTTTCTGTAAATCCGCATTAACGGCAATTAATTCCATTCAGACCTGGGGAAGCCGCTCACGGCCGTGTTGATCCCAAACCTTCCACAGCAATCCAGTCCTCAAAATCAGGGGATTTAATAATCACTGGGGGCATCTTTTCTCTCTGCTGACACCTTTCTGAACCTTAAAAACCAGTTCTGAACCTTAAAAACTGCTTTAGGTCCATGCTTTTGAGCCATTCCTCACCTCGGTGGAAGAGGGCATCTCTCCACGGCATTACCAAAATCCCACAGGCGATTGCAAAGCGCCGACGGCACGGGCTGTGTGCATGACGGCACGGGGAGAGGAATCAGAGCGTCTGAATTTTGCTGTGATAAAAACATTCAATACCTGCTGAATGCAAACTGCAAAGTAATTGGGGATTTCAGATGCTCACGGCTATTTGAAATAGTAGGACAGAAGGATAACTTTATTTTGGGGGGTTAACAAACACCAAAACAAATCATTCCTGAGCATATGCTCAGGCAAATTAGAAGGAAAACCAGGAATGAATGCACAGGGCGGCCACTGAGATGTGCTGGAAGGGAGAGAAACATCCCAAAAAAACAGGTGCTGCTGTGCCCAGGAGAGACTGGTGGAGAAGGTGGCAAGCCGAGGGAGAAAACAGCCATACACCAGTGAGGGGCTGCAACTGGGACCAGTGCGCACCCCCAGCCCCTCTCCAGCCACCAGTGGTAAATCCCTTAGGTTTCAAAGAGAAATGTCCCTACAGACCTTATAAATCAGGCACTCGGGGGGTGCAGGCACCATTTGCCCCATCTGCCCCCGCGTCCCTCCATGCCTGCGTCCTCTTGCAGCTCCACCGCCCCCACCGTGCCTCCCCAAAAACCTGCGTGGGGACGGCAGCACCCAGCTGGGGCGGGCAAGCAGGCAGAGACAGAGGCGGGGAGGGAAAGTCTCTGGGAAGAAAGCGAGAGAAGCTGTCGTGTGTCACCGAGCCGCAGCCACCAAGGCTAATTGAGCCTTCAGGCCCCGCTCCTCCCGCTGACGGGAACGGGAGAGATTAATGAACAGAACCAACAAGGGGGTTGGGTTTTTTTCCTTTTTATGATTTTTTTTTTTTTCTCTGAGTGATATTTGAGCACAACTTCGGGGAAATGTAGATCATAACCAGCTGTAAAGGAGCCATCTGGGACCCGGGTGCCCTGCTCAGCCGCCGATCCCGATCCTGCCCAGCTGGCATTGATTTTGGCACAGTCCCACTGAACCCTTCAAAGCACCCACATCACTGGAGAGAGGTCAAGGTCTAGCAGCGCTCCAGGGAATGAATTTGTCCCTTGATCCCCATCAGGAGAGGATCAAGGACCTTGGCTTCATGGGGCAGCTGACCCCAGCATGTGGAAGGGCCCTGAGCCATCCATCACTGCTGGGAACACGACCAAGCTCTGCCACATCGCAGCCAGCACAGCACCCAGCAATCAGCAGGACACAAAGGCACTGCAGGAGCTGAGGCTTGCAGAGGAGCAGTTGCCATCACTGCTGGGACACCTTGGGTTTGGAGCAGCCTTGAGCTCCCAGACCAGGGACACTGATGGCTCGGACCTGCAGCCACCTAGGGCAGCACCATCGCCAAGCAGTGCCGACACCACACACACACCAGCCACAAAACCACCCTGTTCCCAACCTGCACAATCTCCTTGTCCTTATCCTGACCAGTTTGGGCTTCTTTAGAGCAATCCTGCCCAGGTGGGAGGGCAGCAGAGCCCCACTGCAGAAGCAGCCAGGTGGCTGTATTTACTTGCTGCGGAAGAGAGCTGCACCACGCTCACAGATCCGGGCTTCTCCATCACGCAGCATCCAAGCTGAGCATCCGAGCAGGCTGAGGATGGGCTCGACCTGAAGCACAGGTTATTATGCGAGTCAGGCAGCGTTCACCACAATTAGGCATCTCTGCGAGGCGGAGCAGTGCAGGTGCCTGGCTGCCTGCACCTGGGGCTGCACGCTGCGAGCGCCAGGACGGCTTCTGCAAGCAATGTGCTGCCACGAGGGGAAGTGCTGGGGGCTGCTGTGGACCCCTCTGGACAGCTTTTGGGGTATTGCTGCTTTTGCCTTCACTTTTCCACCTGCCTCAGAGGTAGTACAAGGACTGCAAATCACTTGGAGATGGTGCACCAGCAAAATGAGCTGTTGCTGCTCTTCTCCATGAACCCCACGTGGTGCAAAAAGCCCCACGAAGGAAGCCACCCAAGTCGGGCCAAGCGCCAGCCCCACGGAAAGGATCTGACTTGCTTCAGCTCCCAGCCTCTAAAGGCATCCCACGTCCTGGCTAATGACCTCTCCCTTCGCACTAATCAGCATCAAGAGCTGATTTCAGATGGCTTCTGGAGGCAGGCGGGCTCCCTGGCAGGAGCGTGGACGTGGACTCCTCCAGCCCTCTCTCTTCATCAGAGTTACTGTTTTGGGTAATGATGAAGCAGGGGAATTGATTTGAAGCCTAATGAATAATCAGCCACCATCAATAATTGTAATCACTAATCTGGTGCAATTAGAGGCAATTATAATAAATGCAATTTCCTCCCGAGCTGCTAACGAACTGCAAAAATATGAATTGACTCGAACTGGCTGCCTGTGATTTATGCAGTCGCAAGATCAAGGATCCTATTACGCCAACAAAGGCTCTTAAAGGTACAGGGAATTTGGTCTGCGGCCCTTCTGCATCCTAGCAGACCCACAAAACTTTACAGGGAGTCCTAAAACAGCTTCATAAAAAAAGCACGAAACCCTTTTGCTGCTGCTCTTTCCCTCCACACGAGGCCAAGCAGGTAAATGTACACGCAATTCCCACCTCAGCTCCTGCTCCCATCGCATCATGCCTGGCAAACCAGGGATGACATGTGCAAGGAGAGGTGACACATGCCACATCTGTGTGCGAGCAGAGATTGCCACCTATTGGCATATCGGCACATGCGAGGAGGAGATAGCATCATCTCCAGATACAGATCAGCAGTTCAAGCAGCGGGTTCTTGTAATTTTGGAGATGAAGCAGTCGATTTCAAGTTGCCTATTATCCTTAGGATGCAGTTAAAGGCAGTATTTCAAAGTACCTTTTAATTTCAAGTGCCCAGGATGACATGCACTGCCTCCATTTGAAAAGGTGATAAGCACAAGAGTGGGATCTTACAAGAGTTTTTCAGATGAAAAGCAAGCAGACAAGCACTTTTTCCTCCCAAACGCTGCATGAAGTGAAAGACCTTGAAAAAAATAAAATAAAATAAAATAAAAAGCACAAACCACTTCCTGAAACAGAAGAGCTGCATTCAACAGAAGGGTTGAATCGAAAACGCCAAAACGAAGCATTCAGGGGATTTCAGAAGGCCATGACTTCACGAATTTGGGGACTCGGCAAAACTGGGTTTTGCCAAGAGCAGGTTCCATTTCTTGAGGGATCAAGGCTGCTGGGCATTTGTCAGCCCACCGAGGGGCAGCCCCACAGAGCTTCAGAAAGCCTGAGCCTGCACGTCGTGCCCGAATTGCAGAGCTCTCCTGCAATCAGAGGACAATGACGGGCAGTTTGCAGGAGCCTAAATTGCTCTTCCACGTCCTCAAGGTAGATATCTATTAGATTTCCAGCTTCAAAATGCATTTGATGGCACGCCAGGAGGAAATAGGAGCTGTCACCAGACAGGCACACACCAAGTGGCTGTGTTTCTGTACTCTGTCAATCCCGAGGCTGCAGAGACATGAAAGCAGCCCGATCGGGCACGCCAATAATCGGGCTGCCATGAGCAACCCCATACGCAACACAAGCTATAATTCTCCTCGGAGTCGATAGCTTCCACCCTGACGTCGGTAAATCTTGATGCTCACCTCCAGAGAAATCAATATCTGCCTATTATCGGTCGGTAATTGTTACAAAAATTTAATCAAGAGTCAATAAGGGAAAGGAACAAGTCCATTGCAGGAGCATGAGGATTTCCAACACAAAGTATGTCACTGACCAATTATCCAGCATTCTTGACTTTTGCTAATGATATTTATTATTTGGGCAACTGCAATACCCAGAAGAGCCAACCTCAGCTTCGCAAGCAAACACCCCGTACAAAGAACAAAACCATCACCGTTACCCAAATTGTTCGCAACGCAAACCACCAAATATATGGTCTAGAAACGGCGATGTACTGGGCTGGAAATAATCGCTGCAATATGTCCGGGCCCAAACCTAGCCAGTGAGTGAGCCCTGCGAAACGAGATGACAAATGGGATTCTTGCTCCCATATGAAATAAAAGTTGGTGGCAGCTGGTGAAAGCCTGGGTATATTCTCTAAACACAAGCTGGCTTTCTGTGCAAAATTAATACTTCTGTGGGGATTATTTGGATCAAATTTTCCTTTAAAAAAGGAAAAAATACAAGAGAAAAGGATTAAAAATCCTTTGTCATTTCTACCATAAGCTGTTTTGGGGTGTCGGTTTGCTCTCTGTTCTCCATTCATCTTGGAGAGGAGAAGAAGAAAAAGAGAGGAAGATAGCAGGGAAATGAAAGCAAGTCTCAGTGTCTGTAAGAAGACAGAAATTCCCACAGGAAAGGGCAGACGGGGGAGAGCAACCAAACGCAGCCCTGTGCACCACACGGTGAGGCCAAGACAGCTCCAACCAGGCAATTTCTGCAAAACCCTTCAGGACCCACCAGTCCCCACCATCCCCAGGAGACAGGACCCGGCTTCGTCCCCATCCTGGGGATGGGTAAGGGCGAGCATCGCGCCGAGACCCAGTGGCACGGCCACAGCCAGCATGCCTCGAAGGGAAGGCGGGCGCATGTTCACTTGAAAAATCGGATTTTCACTTTTTATGCGCCTTTGGGGATCTCTCCTGCCTCATTCTCCACTTGCCTTTTGGTCTTTATGGCTACAGTTTTCAAACTTCCCATAAATCCACCGCCTTTCTTTCACGCGCAGGGATGGAAGCAGCGAGCGTGCCACACTGCTGCTGCTCAGAAGCTAACAGACCTGCAAGTGTTTAGTTATATTTATGGGATCCTCCGGGAATTTCGCTACCAAAGTCTGGGTGCTCTTCTGCTTCTCTCCTCCCTAACACCTCTTCTGTCGGCGTCTGCTTACCACCCACCCTTCACATGCAAGGAATTAAAAATTACCAAACTGTTGTATTCCCAGGGGTGCAGCCCCCCAGAACAAAGCAGAGGCTGCATTTGTGCTTCGGGACTTCTCTTTTATGTCCAAGCCAGGATCTAAATAAAGCCATCACAGAAAACCAGGAGAACACGAAACCACCCAAAAAAAGAAAAAGAAAAAAAAAAACACCGTAACAGATTCTACTTAATTACCCAGCAACAAATGGCACCGCCACCCTAAAGACGCAGGAGCAAAGCAGGCATCACGAAATCAGAAAAAACCCTCACATCCTCCACTTAAATTTCCAATCGCAAAGCATCCTTCCCCCCCTGCGGCACAAAACAAGTAATAAATATGGAAATCCGTAAAGCCGGCGAAAATAGCGACTCCGCTGTCTCTCGCCAGCCAAGTACAGCACGGCTCCGTGAGGAAATGAGCAGGTTTATTCCTCGGCTGCACCTTCCCCAGTTCCTCGCCTTATTGCTGGCCCCTCACGGTGCCAGGTGGCTTTCTGACAGTGGTGCCCGCGGTTCACAGCCCAGGGGGCAGCCGCTCTCCCGGCGCCTGCTCCCCACCAGCAAAGCAGCAAGGTGCCGCCGTGCTGCCGTGCCAAAGCTGCTAAAAACCCGCTCGGTTTCACCCCACAGCAAAGGTTCTGCATGGGGCAAGGCAGGGGAGAGGAGGGGGATTGCAGTGGGGTGCTGCAGCACCCGGTTTTGGGGGGATGCAGCAAAGCATCCCCCCCTGCCCCAGCTCTCCCGTCATTAGCCTGCAGATTGGGAGCTTTGTGCGCTCTCCCATTACGGTTTCCATCTCCTACAGCCCAGTTAAGCCCTGGTTAAAAAGATATTTCCTTTGATCACCCCTCTATTTATGGCTTTGCAATTTCCCCAGGAATTCGGTCATTCCTTACTGCCGGGGTGGCGGCAGGCAAAACCCCCAGAAAGCTTTTCCTGAGCTGTTCCTTAATGCTTGTATGACCACAAAGCCTCACCCCATCCGACGGCAGGATGAGCGCCTTCATTTGCTCCAAGTTTGTGACAATTTGGCAGGGTTTCAAATCAGAACCTCGGCGGTTTGAAGTTTGCTCTTAACGTTTTGCTGCTGGGCAACTGAAGCATTTCATTTGGGCAAAACAATTTGTGTTTGCTTCAATTTTCGCTTCTACTTTCAAATTCGATATTGTAAGATGCAATCAGATGAGTGAAAATAAAGCAATTAAAGGGATCTCAGGGGATTCACAGATGGCCATTGATACCAATCAGCTTCAAGAGGGTCTTGGCACCCAACCTGCACAATATTTGATTTCTAGAGTGCTTTTTTTTCCTTCAAGTGTGGAGTTGGAGCCCCGATCCATCCGAATTTGCACACGAGGAAGGACAATGATGCTCTGTAAGCACCCAAAGCAGCGAGCAGTTGCAGCACGGAGCTGTGGCACTACATGAAAACGCAACCTGAACTTACTCCCAGGAGCTCAAGGATCAGCTTTGGTCCCCACAGCCTCCTGCCCTTTCCTTGCTCATCTCTACCTTCATCTCCTCCTTCCAGAGCTCCCATTTCCACCGGGTGAGCATTCCCCAAACCACCTCCCTCCTCCTCTCCATTTATTTAAGCAACCGCCCCGGTAATCTCAAAGCAGCTTATTTTTAATTGTGCTGAAACCAAATTGTTATTTAAACTTCAGATCGCGTTTTTCTCCCCCAAGACCCCTTTAATTCCTCCCAGATGTTAATTATACCGAAACGCGAAGCTGGAAAATCTCAAACTGGCTGGAGAAAGCCCCTCCGGCCGGATCCTGAGCTGATGGGAAATCAGTGCAGCTGCTGGAGCTGTGCTGGTTTACACCAGCAGAGAAACCAAGCAGATCCCTCCCTGCACCCAGTTTTGGGCACAGGAACCATGTGTTACCTACAGCATCACAAGGACATCCTTTTTCCAATGTAAAGGGGGTTTTAAGGGCCTAATTCCAATTTTCTGGGAAATTTCAGTGGTTTTGAGCCTAATCCCTGCTTGCTTCTGCTGAAAGGCTGCGGTCTGCCAAACCTCATCCAAAATTTGGAGCAAAGCCTCTCCATCATTAGGCGGTTTCGCCCTTGGTGTCTACACCTTTGGCCTTACATTTGTTCCCCCATTCATATTCCCTTGCAGACTCCTCATCGTCTGCAAAGATTTATCTGGGCAGATTTGGCAGCATTTTCATATTTATTTGGACCTGTACAATATAAATTGAATTGTAGGCTCCTTCAATCAGGCCCCGTTAGCGGCTCACACAAGGATAATGCTTTTCTATTACGTTTGTACACGGGAGGTAGCGCTTGCACCTCGCTTCATCATTTTAGATGCGTTTTGGAGGCTCTGCTACCAAATGACTTGGTGTTTTTTCTTTCTTTTTTAAATACCCGTCACGGTAGGCTGTGGTATTTTGGTGGCTGACTTGATAACCCTTAGGATATCAAAGGGAATGCGAAAAGCAGAGAGAAAACGCCGGTCTTCCTCTCCTCCCCACTGCAGTGCAGCGGCAGATATAACCCTTAACAAATCGATTTGTCAGAAGGAGAGAGAACACACACTGTATTAAGAAATTATGAATTATTAGGGACCTTAAAATGTGGAGAACTTGATACCTGTAAACTACACAGAAAACAAGTTGCTGGCTGAACCCTTTGGGATTCGCATTGCCCTCGTACAGCGCAGGTCCTGCGATGCCGCGTCCTGGCGCTGCCTGCACTGAAAACCCCGACAAGAACAGGGCCGGTCTCGGATCCTAAGCCCTATTTCACTATTAATCATGAACAGCAATGCCCCAGCTCACATTTCCCTTCTGCTCATCACTGCTCTTTATAAATCCAAAGCATCTCCCGTTTATCCATCTCCTCTCCAAACTCCGTGCTCCTTTCGTCTGCTCAGCCTCACACAAAGCTCATTAAATCATTTATTTCTGGAATATAATAAGAAGTTGGAGGTGTAGGGGCCGGATCCGGCACGCAGGTGTGGCTGAGCATCCCCGGGGCACGTGGGACAGGCAGAAAATGCACATCTGGAATTGGCCTTCTCCTGCCTGGGAGGCACAGAGCGTCCTTGGGCAGGCAAGTTTGCTCACTCTGCTGTCTCCTTCTGGGAAGGAGTGGGCTGCTTGGGAGAAAAAAAAAGGCACAAGGAAAGGAAAAGAGCAGAACGAAGCCCAGGGGAGGCGGGGGACTGCAGACAGATAAAGGCCTGACCTCCTCTGCATGAGAGCCAAAGCAAAGTGCAGACCAGCTGCAGGAGGGCATTGCAGCTCGCTGCATGCAGCCAGGATGCTCCAGGGCTGCCTCCTGCGTTTCCCTGCTTGCTTTCAGCCATGGGGAGCACGCAGTCCCCAATACCCCTTGCCTTGGAGCCCTTTATATCCACAGAGTCATACCAGGGGGATCAGCCCACCAGGAGCACCCCTCTGATGGCACACGGCCCCTCCTGGCACCCAGCACCGCCTCTCCCAGCCCTGCCCAAAGCCCCAGGATTTTAACCCGCTTCCTCTGCGCCACACTGACCCCACCTCTGCAATCTGAGGGAGAAACAGGGGTTTTGCCTAATATGTATTTAAACATTGACTGCGTGTGTATCTATCTCCAAATATCTGCCACCCAGACACGCAGCTAATCCACTTCCAGACATTTCACCAATTATCCCGGGGTCTTCTGCACAGCCCATTACCCCGTAGATGTTACTAAGTGCTGCATAAACAACCCTCTCTGCTGCGCAGCTGACACTTAAGCGGACAAGTGTAAGTGTGTTGCAGCAGGACAGCAAATGGAGCCGTAACAGGCACAGCAGCCAGCTCCCCACACTGCCAACACCATTATCGCCGGCACATCTGCGCTGTTTGCCCACCCAGAACACGGCTGCAAGGGGCGAGTCAGCAGAAAATCCCCCCCCCCCTAAAAGCTGCTGCCTCCACACGACCTGTGGGGTCCATCAGAGATGGGATTTGTGCTGCAGCACCCCAAATCTGGGGTTTGTGGGAGCTCGCTGAGCTCGCCCAGGGGATGCTGCAGGTCCAGCAAGCGGGAGGCGAGCAGGCAAAACCTCAATCTCCTTGGCTGCCCATACAGAAAGCACTTCCCTGTATCCCACAGTCAACTGTGTGCCGTGCACGCGTGTGCACGCTCCTGTGCTTGGGTGCGGGTGAGCAGAGCTGCAGCAAGGTCAGGAGCAAGAGGGAAGTCTTGCAGCTGAAGGGCATCCAAGGGGGTGACGTGGCCCCGTTCCTACTAAAGCCTGAAGACGTGCAGGAGGGCTCAGCAACTCCCCGTTTCCTCCCAGCAGCTCCACGAGGTGGGTTTGGGGCCCTTTTTTTTGCACGGAGGAGGCAGAGGATGGGGGACCAGCCTGCACCGAGGCAGCACAACACATCCCAGCTCGAGGAAACAGCAGCACCGATAACCCTAATCCTCACAGCCTGCTAAACACAGCCGCTCTGCCAAAATCCCCAGAGCCCAAACCTTCACCTGTTCTGCTCGGAGCCACTGGGAAGCAACTCGCATCTTAAACTGGGACCAGTCTGAGGTAACCAGCTGGCAACTGGGCAGCAGCACAGCGGTTTCAGACCCCAGCAGGCACAGCCAGACGCTGGCCTTGAGCTCACCCCACAGCCTGTCCATCACCCGGCCCACCCCGCCAGCTCTAAATGTCACCACGTGCTTTTCCCCTCTCCCCGGCCTCCTCCCTATTGTTTTTAAGGCAGACAGGCTGTTAATTAAAAAGGCAGAAATCAATTGCCCTCATCTCCCCATCAGAAGCTCCTCTGCATGCAAGGATTAAAGCCTGCTTCTACTTTAAGTCAATTAGAGATAAGGGGAAGCTGACATTTCTACAACCCGCCTTATCAAACCGCTTGAAAACTGCTCAGATTAAAATGTAAAAAGATTATTTCTTCAGCTCTCTGCCTTCCTCTCCTTTTTTTCCCCCTTTTAATTATTCACAAGGAACCCGACAATCAGTTGCCGATAGTCTGAGATAGCCCCGCTCTGCCATGGGGTTATTGGAAAATCCCAGATCCACCTGGGGCAGGGGTTGGGAGAGCATCCCACAGGGATGCTGCCATCCCAGCACCCCAAAAATAGGGCACAGGACCTCACAGCTGCAAAACTCAAGGCTGGGACCTCACCGGGTCCCTCCCTGCATCTGGGTTTGGGCAGAGCCTGTGGTCACAGCCCCTTGCACGGTGATGTCCCCTCTGCAGCCCAAGCAGGGACCCCACGGGCCACATCCTGACTCAGCAGAGCCCCCTTGGCAAGGGTCAGCCCCTTGGTCTAGAGCGGATCCCAATTAGGCTGACCCTAACTAGCTGCAGGCAGGGGGGAGCTGGGATGCCAGCCTCCAAATGTCCTGTGTCAGCTGCAGGCTGGAGGACCGAAAATGAACCCAGAACAGGAGCTGAATGATGGATGCAGCTGGGGATGGGACGGGGACACTGCTGGGACAGCACACACTTTGCTTTGATCCTCTACCTCAAGCCAGAGCCCTAAATCTGGACAGTGCGAACGTGCTCAGGCATTTACATCCCTGCAGCACCCAGTTCATAACCCCAAAGTACTCACAGAATCACATAATTGTAGGGGTTGGAAGGGACCTTGAGAGATCATCGGGTCCAACCCCCGAATTTCCCAAGAATGGGAAGGAAACAGGGCTGGAAATGCTAAAATAACTCAGCCCTGAGTTACCTCTTCTGAGGGGAAGGCGCTATCTGGTGAGATGAGAACTGTTGCGTTTCCCCCATCCATCCCCTTTTGTCAATCTGTATTCTCCTCAAAACGTGTGATCTTGCAGGTGGAGGAAAGAAGAGAAGAATATAAAAGTTTCATATCAAAAATGATCGGGGATTTTTCAGAAATGCTCATAATGTTCGCAACAAACTGCAACAGCAACAGAGGGATTCCATTGGCGTTTTCACAGAGGAAAGGGAAGAAAAAAAAAAAAAAAAAAAGCTCATTTCAGCACCAGCTGCAGGAAGCAGAAAGCTCTTTCTTCCCCAAAGCAGCAGTGCGAACCCCAATGTCACCAAGCCTCTGCTCCGTGTCACATCCCCACTGCTCTCCCTGTGTCCCCTCCAGCCCCTGCATGGGAGGGGGCGGCTTCTGCTGCACCAGGGGACTGGAGGCAGTCGCTTGCTGCAGCCCTGGCAGCTCGGAAAGGCCATGGGAGCATCCAAAAGGAGCAAGAGATGGGATCAGGTGGATCAATGGCTCCTTGCAGACATTCATTAAAATAAATAGATGAAAAAAAAAAGGGGGGGACAATGGGAGAAAGAAAAGGGGCATAGGATGGGGCCCCGTGGGCTGGCACCCAGCACAGGGATGCTGTGCGTGCTCCCTGCCTCCTGGATTGCAAGACGTGCAAAAAGCCCCCAGGCAAAACCACGCTAAAGGCTACAAAATTGGGCTACAAAATACACCCCACAACCTGTCTCGTCCTCTGGGGGAAAGCTGTGAAGTGGATGCATGGGCTCCTGCAAACCCAGGACCCCTTTCTGGCTCTGTGCTCCTCAGCGAGCGCTGCAGACCCACACCCACAGCCCTGCCTCAGTTTCCTCATCTGCAGAGGAGGCACAGTCCTTACACTGGCAGAAGGGCTTCATTAGTTTAAACACTTAAAGATTTATAAAGCATTTGTGCAAGCTCCTGCATAGGAAATATTCGAATGTCACTGAAAACGTCAACTCTAACATATTAAATCTCTCTCTCTTAAAAAAATAATAATATGAGATTATGTCCCAGGAGGAAGTTTTCCCACCAGACTTCTCTATTCTTATAAAAACGATCTAGCATCACTTAACGGCTCATAAATTCCATCTCACATTAAGTGGATATTAAACATGTATTTATAAAGGTTTAAACAGATCTGTTCGCTTAATTTTCAGTTCTGCTGTAGGCAAAAAAATAACACATTGCAATCGCGAGAGAGCCCTGCTGTGGCTAACCGAGGAGGATCTGCATCGGAGGGACAGATGGGGACGTATCCTGAGGACACACGAGGAGCTGGCACAGCACCATTTTATGGCCCTCCAGGACAGTGCTGGAGGAAAAGTCCATCAGGAAGGAATATGCAATTACGCACAAGCACATGGCATGTCAGGGGGACTTCGAGTTAAGCATAGGATGGAACTCTCTTTACTTTCAAAGGGATGTAAAATCAGATTAATTGCCCATTCTGCTGTACAGACCACATCTTCCACAGCAGCAAGTTTGTGTTGGTCCACCCAAGCACTGTCAGTGGATTCAGCTATCCGAGCCCTACACCCAGTCACTCAAAGACAAGAGGGCTGTGGGTTCCTCCTGCCCGTACTGAGCTGCACAGAAAGCTATTTCCTGATGGACCTTCAACGTTTTGTTCCCTATTACCACAACACAAAGCTCACCAGCCTTGGCTGTTTACCTCTTTTGTGTTTTTTTTAAAGGTCTTTGGCCAACCTGCCCTAACAGCCCATTCCAGCATCCTGTGGCAAAGCTCTGCAGTGGTGCCTCCTGGAGAAACTCTTTCCAAGGAGCAACCCCTGAGTGCATGAAACACAAGAGCACTGTAGCTGAAACTCCTCCTTGTCAAAATAATCCTGGCCTTTCACAAGACCTAGAAACATCTCTTGAACGTGTTTACCTAACACAACCTAAAAACACATGGGTTTGAGCCAGACCCGCTGGGGCAGACGCTGCTGTCTGGGCCCGTCTCGGGAAGATGTTTAGAAGACAAATATAGACACAAACTTGTGTAGGTCTGCTGGAGAAGTTCTTCTGTTTGTCTTCAGCAACAGAAAGGCTGGATTTGCTGAGAAAATGAAGGCCTTAAAGCTCAGTAAATAGCAGAGCAGCACACCGTGACCCAGGAAAAGCGGCATCTTGGGGTGCAAAAGGGGGGCACGGGACCAGCTTCGCCGCAGCCTCCAGGAGCTCTGCAGGCAAAGTTGGCTGTGAGCAACCCGGGGGCCAGAGCCTCAGCCAGCCCTGAATATCAACAGCAGGAAGATTTCCAGTAAAACCAGGGGGAGCTGGTCTTCTGGGGAGCAATTAGTGCGGAAGGACGTGGAGGAGAAATGAAAAAAGCGCCTTGGTTTCCATCTTCGCCACAGCGGGCACGGGGGAGAAGGCTGCCCCGGACTTTATCATGAGCAGGATCAGAGCAGGGAGAGACGAATTAAATGACGAGCCCTGGGACAGGCAGAGACATCGGGAAGGTGACCTCCAGCCGCAGGTTGTGCGCGAGCATCAGCTGCTTTACTCCAGCAAAAACTTCCCCTCAAAACCAGCCGCTAGACCAAATGTTGAGCCCGACAGCGAGTGCCGCATTCATCTGAAGAAAGCGTGGTACCAGGCTGACAGAGCAAGCAGGTGTCCTTGCAGAACCTAGCAATTTGGCTGAGACATCACAAGTAACCCTCACACACAGTGGTTTTCTATACTTAATCCTCCGACTGTTTCCAAGACATCCACAAAAGGCTTTTAACAAAAAACAACTCTATTATTATAGTATAAAGCAATCTGTGCACATAATATTTCTCAAATGCTCTGTGCCTTCACTCAAAACTTCCAGAGATTGACAAATCATAAAAGATTGAATATTGCTATCTAGATGAGCGTGATACAATAGGACTAAAAGCAGCATCTTTATTCTCTGGGAAAAAAAAAATAATAAAAAGTCAAAACATGGAAATTCTCTTCTATAGGAAGTTCTGAGACTTTGAAATCTGGGTTGAACTTCACCTGGGGCAAAGCTCTGAAACAGTGAATTTTCTCCACATCACAGAATATTCCCAGGAATAGTCTTTTAACTTCACCTAAAGCTTTCATTTTGATTGCGAGGTTCTTTTATTATATGAAGTAAGACAAAAAGATAAGGTTGGGACCTAACATTCCAGCCTCCGGAAATGAGACCAACTGGCAGCGCTCTGCAAAAGCTGTGGTGGAAGCGACCTTCCTGCATGTTTTGATTTCTCTGCTGGTAGCTGCTGATGGAGAAACCTGCTACCACAAACCTGCTGTCCAGCTAGCACTTCTCATCTTCTCCTCCTCAAAGAGAAGCGGAGGAGCCTCTCCACAAAATTCAACCAGCAACTCCACGGAAAGGTTTGAGACGAGATGCCTCTTTCTGCAAGGCGCAATTAACCTCCCGCTCACCAGGCATCATTAAAAAGATGAGCATAAAAGAGAACCGAAGGGATGGAGGCTGTACGTGAGCAACAAGAACTTGCACGGCTCCGTTGTGGAATAAAGCAAGCCCTCGTGCTCCGGGGCACTCGGAGCCTCAGGCTGGAGAGAAACTTCTTGGACCTTCCCCAGATCTTTAGAAAGAGGGCAGCGAACGAGCTGGCGCACTGATCCTGCACCCCGTGCCACTCCAAAGGCTGGGAGAGCTGAACACTAAACCGACAAAAACCCAGTGCTCCCGTGACAGGGTCACGGGAAGCGTGGCACCGACTTGTCCCTTTTAATGAGTGTTAATGCTCTCCTTTCATGTCGACGGCCATGGGATGCCAACGCATTTATCTGCTTTATGAGCCTCAGTTCAATTTCAAGAGACATTTCTTTGGACATCGAACATTGTAATTTGCACTGGCTCCCCATGGCGAATGGCTGAAGTTTGAAAAATCACCGAGCGAGTGATCAAACACGTTATAAAAATAGGCAGGCAAATGCACCACTACCCGCTCCTCGCGAGCCATTTATAGGGGCCAATCCAAAAGCCATTGAAGTCAATGGAAAGGCTCCTGCAGAATTCAATGGGGTTTTGATCGAGTCCTTATTGTGCTATCCATAAGAAATAGGTCAGATATTTATATATAGCCCTGAAATGTTTTGTGCCACCACGCTGGCAGCTTGCCTTTTGAGTCGCAGCGTAACTTTTGGCTGTGCTTGCTCCAACACCACGTAGTTTGCAGGTACATCCTGCTAAGGGTCCACGCTTTGGTGCTGCTGCCGTGCCAGCTTTCACTCAGCGCTCTGTTTCTGCTGCACAAACCCATGCCAGCACTCCTCTCCCCTCACCTGGTAATGGTTTAATGTCTGCTTTGTGCTCCCTCTGCGAAGTGCAACTCAAACCCGCAGCACAGAACTGCTCCTGGCGCCCACCTGGAGGGACTAACAGAGGGTGGGTGGCTAAGCAGGAGCCAGCGCCTTTTCATATAAGTCAATTATTAATCCAAAACACCTAAATGGGGGGCGAACACCTTCAGGAGCATGAACCCATTGTGGTTTAAGAAGGGCTTGTTTCAGCTTAAACTTAAATATGCTCGCAATCAACCTGAGTCGCAGCAGAGCTATTCACCCTTGCACGTTTCCCAGCTTAAATATATCAGGTTAAATTCATATTAAGCTGTACAGGAAGACAAGCCTTGTTTTGTCAGCAAGACCTTCGTTACACACACCTTGAGAGCAAGGCTGCAAATTAACAGCCTCATTTTGCATTCAGCGTGTGCCGTTCGGCGATAACTTTGAGTGGGGGGGCTTAGAGTGGGTTCAGTGAACATTATTTCAATTTAGCACATTGGCTTCCAGAGCAGTAATTGTTACTTGCTAACAAGTTAGTTCCTTCCCTTCCAGCTCTAGCACAGATGAGACTTTGGAGTATATATTTTCTGGGACAACAAACCTCACCTTTATTCATGCCTTATGACACACCTACCGTTTTCGGAGCGCTGCGAAATAAATAAAAGCAAGCCTCAGCCCTTTAAACTATTATTCATAAGCTTGAATTTATATAAGTGAATCATTCCAGTGAAAGTGGTAATACACCTCATACACTCCAAGTGAAATACGTGTCTGTTTACCAATTAGTAGGATTGCAGTAGGTTTATTCAGTGCAGTTCTGTGTTAATTATTTATAACGCTTTGCAGTACACCCGTAAATGTACAGTAGCATCTCCTGTAAAAGTAATGAGACCTTAGTCCTGCACAAGCTCCCTGCAGCATCTGTTATTAAAACTTCCTTGAAGTGAGAGAAGAAATGGATGGTTTTGCATGTGCACTGTGAGGAATGCAGAGCAGCAAACTTCTCCCGACTTGAATTTAGTCCTTTGTACTTTTGGTCCTTCCAGTAAAAATCAATGGAGAGAAATAGCGACACATACATTTTCACTAGACCTTTTATAAGCAAGGCGCTTTGGGAACGCGTGTCACTTTAATGACTACTCATTTTAGGTAAGCGAGGACCAGGGGAGCTGGGTGAGCAGCTCCCAGGTACACTAATGGAGCTTAAGGTAGGTGTTCTTGTAGGATCAGGCTGGCTGCAGATACATCTTGCTTCTTGGCACGGATTTGATGAACGCTGGGCATGGCTCAAAGATGAGATAATCTGCTCAATTTATTCTTATTATTTATTTGCTATCCTTGTGACAAAATGAATTATGATTCTGCAATGAGCCAGAAGCAGGGATAAAGTTACCATTGGGGAAGAATATGTCATTGTAATAGTAGGCTTTTTTCCCCTGAATGAAATCAGCACACTGAAAAATGCTTCGCACATAACCTGGAGGAATCATTTCCAGACAGCAGAGGGGTAAACCGAGCCTTTTTGCTTCACTGTACAAACACAATTACTACAACATCGGCTTAACACAATTGTTTATACAGATGCCTAGTGTTCTCAGCAGCAAAAAAAAAATCCCCGTCTTCCTAGGAAGCGACGCAGGGCTCGGCGGCACAGCGCTGGACCCGGGGCTGAGCTGCTGGCCCCGTGGCTTTGGGAAGCCAATGGGGTGGGTGACGGGGCTGGTGCCCATCCCAAAAGCAAAGCCTGTTTCACCCAAGGTTGGTGGTGATGAAGACACTGGGGACGAGCCCAGGTCATACATAGGACCTGGAGCAGCCCAGGAACAAGCCAGCTCCATAGGGAAGGCAGAAACGAGCACCAAGCAACCCTAACAATAAGCTTCAGCTCCTAACACACCAGCAGCAAAAACAAGGTTTCCTTTACCGCCCATGAAACAGCACACTGCTTGAGACCCAGCTTCTTCTGCAAGCCCCAAGCAGGTCTGCAGCCTCCTCAGCACCACGGTTCCCCCATCGTGGGACAACCCATACGGCCACACGCCTCTGCCACCAGCAGACAGAACCGCAGTCATCATCCGCGTTGGAAAAGACCTTCAAGATCTTCTACTACAACCATCAGCTGGACCCACCAAGTGCAACCATCAGCTGGACCCACCAAACACCATCACTTATCCATGTCCCCAGAGGTTTTTCAACCCCTGGAGCATGAAGCGGGATGGTCACCTCGCGGGTATCTAACCAGCACCTCTGGGTGCTGGCACGATAGCTGGGGTCTCGGGGCAGACTTTCATTTATTCCCTCCTCGCCATAATTAATGCTTGGGTTTAGGTCAACCACAGTGCTTCCATTGCCCACGCTCCTAAGAGGGTGAATATTTCCCCGTGATACAGCCTGATGGTGTATAAAACCAGCACTAGCAATAGGCTGATGTTCTACATAGCACAGCCCATTAATTTACTATCAAAGGGGTGTTACGAGGATAACCGCATTAATGATCGAGTCTTTGAACGTCTGATTGCTGGGTAGCAGAGGATACGTCAGGAGCGTGATAGACAGGTACTTACAATTGCTACCTACACACTGCACCAGGCGTTAACCCTTCATCGATACTTTCTGGTTATTTTCCCCCATTTACAGAAAAGGCACGAGGGTTTTGAAGAGCTGAGCTGCAAGAAGAACGCGCAAGGTTAAAAACATGAAAAGTCGCGATCAAGGAGACGAGTGGATTATAGGCAAAGCTGCAGAGAATTTCTCCCTTTCTCCTAGACAGGGATCTAAACACAGAGAAATAGGTTTTGGGGGGAATTCCGCATAATTCCACCAAATCCTTTTTGTCATTTCTTCGCCATCCTTTAAACATCTGACAAGGCAAATCGACCATGCAAGGCGCAGAGGGAATCTCAGAGCCAGGGCTATAACTCTAAGTTCATTAAGTGTGAATTATTATTTGAGCCAGCCTCAATTTTCGCGAGCAGAATTATACATTCCTAAAATAATGTCCCTGACACATGCAGAAAATCGGCTTTACGGCTCTCACCTTGAACTCCACCAGAACTCCTACCTCATCTGTTACCCTTCCACGGGCAGGAGGCTCAGCACAGCGCTGCAGTTTCACCTCTAATTATGCCAGGTATTTAAGGGCTAATGTTCATAGAAGAGGAGTATACGAGGCAATAAATGGCTTTTGCGGGTGATTAAATGCCCAAGCAGAGCAGAGGCACTTGATAAGCGCAAAGGCCATTTGCTCGATTATGTTTCCAATGCCATGAACTTTATTCCTGCTTCCCGACGATGGGGGAGAATATTCAACAAGCTGCAGGCACGGAAAGAAAAACATGAACGTATTGAGGTTTGGGGGATTTTATTTTTTTTTCCCCTCTTCATCACTCACAGAAGTTTGCCCTGCCCAAGTGCGACAATTCCAGCACTTGAAACGACAGGTGAAATGTCACAAATCACCCAGATCAAGTGGGATGGCGGCCCAAATGCTCGCTGCAGGGAACATAAATCTCCTCTTGTTCGCTCCCTACAGCTCCTTTCCACGCAGCCAACCCACGGAGCAAGGTGGGAATTTCAAGCAGCGACACCGTCTGCCCATGCCAGCACCGGGCTCGCGCACACTTGGGGCAGGGTGAACACCCCCAGGGGTCTGCAGAGGCTCTGCTGGCTTCATGGAACAGCTGCAGGGAGAAAAAGTCACCCTTCTGCAACAGCATCATTCTGTTTCCTATAAAGTGCCAAAATTCAGTTTGGGGTTCTTTTTACAATATTGCATTTCATAAAACTACGTCTTATTTTTTTTTATTATTGTATTTTTTTATTTCCATGGAAGTGGTGGAGGACCTCCGTGAAGCACTTCGTATCCGCGCTGCCTTCCACTTACAGCTGCACCCGCAGGCTGAAAAACCAGCGCTAAATCCCACGCTAGGCATATGCCCAGCAGCACCAGCAACCTACAGATGCATTTCACACCGGATCACTTCCACACAACATGACTAAGGAGACCAGCACCACGTGCTCGCAGATATTTGCTGGTTCCTGCCAGGGACTACGTGCACAGGCAGGATCCTGCTCCTCTGCCTTTTCCTCTCCTCACATTTCTGCTGAGCCCGCAGAGTGCTGCAGCCCCGGGGACGTGGGGCTCACCCTAAATCCCACTGCTCTGCTCTCGCCTGTGCGCACAGGCAGAGCCGTGCCATCCCAGGGCTTCTCTCCCCGCAACGAGTTCTCCTACACATGAAGCAGATTTGCCCTGGCTTTTTTTTCTCCTCTCCCTTTATCTAATAATGATATTTACCCCTCTGGAAGGACACGGTCTCTGCCGCGAGGACTGCAATCTCATTTATCCAGCTCCTTTTCATAACTCCCCAAACTCCGCCATTAGGGCAACTTTATATTTCTCCTGCAGTCAAAGGCCACAGCCTCGGTCACCCCTTGCTTCAGACCATTAAGAAATAAGTTAAACAACATTAGACCCCAGAGGAAATTTGAGGCTCTCTACTGTTAAGCTTTGGCTGCAATGAAAATTGATCTGTTCCTCCCGTTCTCCATCTCCCATCACAGATTCGGGCGTTAGCTCCTAACAGCGTTTAGCCCCGTCCCGAGCATCAGAGAGAAAACTCCTGCTCCTGGATCTCCCCCTTGGTTGTGCGTAAGAGAACCGGAGGAGGTTAGCGAAAGGAACAGCTAAAAACAGTCACTGGAATATTATTCAATTTTTTTAATTTCTTTGGGTGCTGCCCAAAGACTCGGTGATATGGAAAAGAGGCGAATTCCCTCGGGTTGTTATTTCTGCTTTACTGGGAGAGAAACCAAAAAATGCAGACTGCAAGTGGGCCATGGAAAGCTCTGTCCTGGCCCAACCTCTGGGTGGGATTCACACCCCGAAAGCACACAGAGTAGGACCTACCAAAACACAGGCAGACACTCTTTAAGTCTCATGACAACCTCAGACAGCTCAGCCCCAAATTCCACCTGAGCACCCCACCCAGCGCAGGACATCACCGAGGTGCGCATGGGGCATGCTATATCCCAAAATCCCAACCCCAGCCCCCCGGGGACCTTGCACAAGCACCCTACAGACAAAGCTACCGAGGTGACAGCTCGGCACAGTGTGAAGCCCCCAGCACGGCCTCTCCTCCGTGCCATTACCGCAGCAGGTGCCGGGTTGTTTATGCCGAGCTGCCTGCGTGGCTCAGGTGCTGATTTATTTTATTTATTTTTTTTTTCTCTTGGTTTAATTCCAAGCCTCGGGGAAGGGTGTTGTTTTGCTGATGAGGATCAGGAAACTGAGAGCATGATTTCCTAGAAAGGCTCATTCTGAAGTTAAATAAATAAATAAATAAATGGGATGCAATAGGATGGGCTAAATTTGTCCAAGCGATGCGTCCCCGCTGACTTTGCTGGGGAGGAGGAAGCAGCCAAGAAGCGGGTTTGAGTTCTCCCCTTCAGCTCTTGATTCCTTCCCACCTCAGCACCTCATCCCAATGGAAACCTTGGCCATACCCCGAGGGCTTGAGCTGGGGCTGGATCCCAGTTAAATTTCACCTTTTGTGGCTGTGCTCCAGGAGAGGACTTCCAGCCCCAGCAAAACACGTAAAGCCTCGGTCCAAGCCCAGCTCCAGCGCTTCGGGCACCTGCGTGCTGGTGAGATGCAGCCACCAAGCTGAGCGGGGAAGAAAAACTTGGGATTTTCAGCATCTGGGAGAACTCGGAGCAGCTGGAGCTAAAACACTGCCTCGGTGCAAGGGTTGCTGGCCCCAGCAGCCTGTCTGCCCCCCCGCCTGGCACAGATGTGCAGCAGGCAGGGCTGAACAGCACGGGAAGCAGATCCTGAAGCACAGCAGATGGTACCAATTGTGCATTAACTCTCTGCTGCAAATGGTGGCGGCTCAGGAGCTGTCCCCGCGTTGTTCACGTGTCCTCGCTGCAGAGGTGCCTGCGATGCCCCAGCCAGGGACGTCCCTCTCCATCTCTCCATCTCCTCTGCTACCCAGGCAAGAGCTGGCTTGTCGTTCTTTCCCCAGACGCACCAGTTAGCCCTAAGAGGAGATATTCTCTCATCACATATCTCGCCTCAATAAAATGTGACATTTTCCTGCCTTCACCTATTTATTGCACAACACAATCTCATTCTCCAGCGTCGATTTACATGCGGAACTCTCTCCTCGTTTTCTTTTTTTTTTTTTTTATTCTAATTGGGGAAGAAACTCTGCTACTTTTGCTGCATTCCTAAAATGGCGATTTGAAAAATCTGGAGCGAGCTGTTTACAGATAGGCAAATTTGTGTTTAACGCTCTCGAGATCTGTTTTCAAACCTCAGACTTCCTTTATAACCTCGGATAAATCAAGAGGGATTTTTTTTTTCTTTTCTGTGAGCTTTTATTAACTTGGACTACGCGTCTCCCCTCGGCTAAGCTGTCTGTAAAATGGGGATACGGGATAGGTGTTTTGTTATCAGCGGGGCAGCTCTGGCCCTGGCAATCTGCTTGTGCAGCACCCAGCACGAGGATGCCCCATGTCAGGCTGGGACTGCAGAAACACGAGAACGACCCAGAATTGCCAGAAAGGTGGACAGGAGCTTGTTAGCTATCGGGCACAGGTGATAATAGACGAGATAAGACAGACATGCCTGTACTGCTGGAGGAGAAGAGGGCTCGGTCCAGTCTGCTGTGCCAATTTGCAGCTGAGCACAACGAAACCCCAGTGGATGTCCCAAGAAATAGGCGCTACTCGGAGAGCAGCATGGGGAGCAGCTTATTTACTGGTGTTCAAAAGTGTGGAAGCAGCTGCAAGGACCCATCAGCCTGTGATTGCCCTGGAAAATAATCCCATCTTCCTGGCTTACCGCGATCAGGGCCGGAGAAAAATCAATCCGGAGCTGAGATTGGATCGAGTGATACAATATTTATGGTGCTGGCACTTGAGGCAGAGGAGGGGATGGAGTGCGGGGGCACGCGGGTCCTGTGGGTCCCCGAGCAGCACTCGGATCGAGTGGGGTTTGTTTGTACCCACAGGCACAGCCCGCTCTGCTGCCCCCATGCCCACGCTAGCTGAGGCTGTGAAAGCATCACCCAAACCTGCAGCGAGCCCTGTAACTGCACGAACATTTCCAGATTCATGAGAGCGAGCCCAGGACCCCAGACTCATCAGTCCCCCTGCACAGCCACAGACACAGGGGACTCGTCCAGGGACCAGCCATGGGGGGAGGAATAAATGTGTCCTGCCAGCCCCCCAAAAGGGCTTTTGGGGTTGTTCCTTCCTTCAAGGCCACCGGGCACCCAAGCCTTTCGCTAAGAGCAATCACGGGGATGCTCGGTCCTGGCACACATGTGCAAGGATGGCATGGAGAGAGCAAGGAGAGCAAAACCCTAGTGCCAGGTACCGACCCTACAAGCCTTGCAGAGCCAGCCAAGCCCCTCTCCCCATCATCCCAACCACCAGCAGGTACCACCAGGAGATGCCACCCGATGGAGCCACAGCAATGCCCCGAGAGCAGGGAAAAAACATCAACGGAGGGTGGCAGAGCCACCAGCAGGGCCCCTCCCCAAGACACCGTCCCCCTCCATCTCCGTGAGGATTTACGGGGCCGTCCCGGTGACACACCATCTCAGTAACCGCAGAATGGCAGTTGTAAAAAATCCCATTTGCTGGCGTATTAGAATCCTATTAGCGCTCCCGGCGGAGAAATAACGCGGGCCCTCCTGGCGGGATTAAAGGGACTAGGACTCAGCCTCTGCAGTTTTATGGCCCTCTCCCCCATTTGCTGATCAAACTGACAGATATAAAGCTGCAGGCGAGAAGTGTCCTTGGCCCATAAGCCCCATGACAAAAAAAAAAAACCTTTGAAGGCAACGCCACTCCTAGCAAGCTGCCAGGGGAGCAAAAGACCATTCCTGCCTTCTCGCAGCCTCCCCTCCTGCCCAAATTTTTTGGGGGAAGACCCACAGGTGGAGCAGCACCACGGGGACATGGCAGGAGGGGCAATGGGACCAGCCCCAGTGCTGCCTGCCCTGCACACGGATGCCCCCGGCGCCTTGCTGCTTTAGAGACTGGTTTTCACCAACCGCTGGCAGCTGCATAATTATTGTAATGATCACTCATAAATATCTATATCGATTGTCTGGAAATGCTGCAGGAAGAAGGAAAAAAAAGCTGTTTACTAAAAGTGAGCAAACAGCGGCACCAGCTTGCAAGACACCCAAAAGAGGGGATGAACACCGAATCTTCAGCCCCTTGAGGACAGGTCTTGACTTCAGAGCCAAAGAAGTAAGCGTCACCTGAAGACATTTCATGTTTTCATCATGTGCCTGAGCAAGAAGGAGCCCACGGAGAGGGCAAGTGACAAGCATTTGTCACCTTGGCTCACCAAGCACTCTCCTGAGCAGGAAGCCCATGCACCCATTTTACAGAAAGGGAAGCTGAGGCCAGAGAGGGGAAACAACCCAAAATTCACAGCCTTGGAGCCCATGTGCCTGCCCAGCAGTGCTTGTGCGTGCCCTCACACCCTCCCCTTGCACATCTCACATACCTCTAACAAACCTCCCCTGACTCCTGGCCACGTGAAATCCTCTCCACCTCTCCAACGTGACTTTCCTCCTTTTGGGGCCTGGGGCACAAGGACTCGGCAGGCACAGCACGAGGATATTTTAATTCCTAAGACCCAAACAGGAGCCAACAACACATGCAGGCGCTCCTAGGGCATGTTGAGCTGCATTTCGAGGTTCTGGGGGACATCCCACGGGAGCCCCGAGCTCTCAGCATGCAGAGGAGATGGTGTGGGGCCGGGCACGAGCAGCCCCAGCCTCTCCCTGGGCTCACAAGCACGGCCTGGCTGGGGAGAATAAATAAATAATTGTGGACTGCTTGCTCAGCATGGCTGTAAATAGTTCATGAGTTCCAGGAGATTTATTTATTCCCCTCCTCTCGCCTTAACGAGCCCACAGCAGCCCTGGAGAGATGGGAAGATTTGCACTGCACAGCCACTGGCCGGTGGTTTTGGGGAGGGACGGGGAGCACGGCAGAGGCAAACAGGACAGGCCCCCAGCATCAGCTCCTCCAGCAGCTCCTGCCCACCTCCGGCAGGAATCAGCCTCCTCCGAGGAGCAGAAAATCTACAGAATAGGAATTATGGATCCACTGTCCAACGAGCAAATGCTTTTCCTAACCCTTGAGGATTTGCTATGAGATCCTTAACGACGTTCTCATTTGCTGCCTGCCTTCACCTTGCCATGGTTTATCTACCAGACCCTTCTCAGGGGGTTTATGGTGGGGTCTCACACAAAGGCAGGAGACCCAGCACCTCCCTAGCAGTGTCTCAGACCTTTTACAAGGACATGGTCCTGTCCGCATGAGATTAGCGATGCAACGAGGGAGCAGGAGGCATTAGGAGCTTTCCCCGTGCTCTGTGCCTGCCACCCCAGGGACGAACACTTGCAGCTGAGGACTGCAGCAGAAGTCAACTATTCATCCAAGCATTCATTTTGAAGCTCGTTCTTTATTTCCAAAGCAAACTTGGCGAGGCAGGGTTGTTCCAGGAGAATTTCTCCCAAGCCGCCTCTCCCTTAAAGCCATCGAACAAAATGGCCAGCAAAGCGTGTGAGCTCCACCAGGCATCCACCCCTGCTCGCGGCAGAGCCAGCGCTGTAAAGGCTTTATCAATCCCTGGAGCCATCCAGCCTCCCCTGCTAGGTCTCTTTATTATGTGCCTTGACATTTCAAAGGGTTATATTTCCGCCTGTGAGAACCATCAGTCCAGCAGCACACAGTAATATATGGAGTAATAGAGTCTCAGCACAGCAGGTTTAATCTCATATTGCTGAAGCCCCTGGTGTCCTAGCTGAAGTAAGTTTGTCATTAGGAATTCCTTTCTCCCGACTGCAAGCTTGTTTTGTTTGGGGTTATTATTTTTCCCCTAAAGAGAAGAGAAACACTCGAGATTGATTTATGACTTACCCGTTTCCTCCTGCGCCACGCGAGCTGGCAAGCTCCAGGCAGGAGGAGAGACGCAGCGAGCCCGGCGCTCGCCCTCCCCGCCAGCCACCAGCCACCAGCAGCTGGTGACACCCCGGGGACCCTCTCCAGAGCCAGCTCCTCTCGAGCCCCGAGCGAGGTCAGAGCCCTCCGAGGAGAGGAGATTTACCAGCAGCGCTCAAGAGCTGCCGAAGATTAATGATCAGCCATGGTGCATCCACTAATTCAACGAGCAGGCTGGCTCCAAAGGGGCAAGGAGGGGAAAGGAATATAATCAGGGTATTTTTCACAGTGCCAGCTTGGATTTGGGTGGACAAGGCAGCAAACAGGGCGACAGAGACTGGAAATCAGAGGTTCCTCTGTGCCTTTTGGGGCTGCCCAAGGGGAACAGGCTCCCGTGCTGATGGGATGTGTTCCTCCAGACTGGGGAGCACCAAATCTCTCTCCCAACCCAACTGCAGTGCTGGAGAGATGTGAGCATGCACTCGCCTCATTTTCTCAGGGTATATCCCCATCACCTGCGATGGGTGAGCTTCGGAGATCAGCCTGACTAAGCACGGCACACGAGCAGGGGCAGATTGCCCTGCTGGAGGTGGCTTTTTGTCCGCACACCTCCACCCATCCCAGGGCTCCTGGGCAAGCAGCTTCTGCCCCACCACACGCTGATGCCCAACGCATGACCCCAACCTGCTGCTCACTGCTGTTTCCTTCCACACTTTACAGCTTCTGGCAGCTCAGCTCCTTCAAGAGCCCCCCAGGCAGCTCCGCACCACGGCTCAGCACAGCCCAGCAGACAGCAGTGACCCTCCCAGCCACCCCACGGTACATCAGCGTGCTCCCCAAAGCCCTGGGGCACGTCAGCTGCTGATGGCACAGGCTCGAGTGATGCAGCAAGTCCTCTCCCAGTGCCCGAGCAGCCAGGCACACCTCCGTGGCTGTGATGGCCACAGGCAAATTTCAGAGCAAGGCTTGAACGCGCATCTCGAGATCCCCAGTGTGATGTGCCCTGATGGCCACAAGGATTTTCAGACTGTAACACAAAGGCCAGGATTAAATCAATGATGGCAACAGGGTTGGCAGCCTCCTGGAGCTATCTTAGGGTGTGAAAGCCTACGAAGCTTGTGCTCAGCTCTCACACGGCTCTAGAAAGGGTGATGAGGTGAAGAAAGCTGGGACAGATGCACGCAGCAAATGCTGACTATCAGCTGGAAATCCCCTCCTAGAGATCCTGCAGCACCTCTAGCTGGAAAGCAGAAACCCCATCACAGTGCCCAGCCCCTCAGAGCCCTTCCCAGACTCCCAGGACACAGGAGCAGTTGTTGAAGCCCCATCTCAGACCCTCAAAGCACGAGAAAATCAGAGAAAGAGAAAATGAAATGGCTAAATGAAGGGCTGAGGAAGCCTGCCCACATCTGGCAGTGGGCTTTGCTCTGTGCTAGGAGCTCTTCTCCTTGCTGCATTTGATTGCTTCTTTTGCCTGGAGCATGGTCATTCCAGGGACCATAGCTTCATGGAGGAGCGAGATAAAAATGTGCCAGGACTGATGCCAGAACTCCTGGGCTTAATCCACTGAAGGCTCGCTGACATTTCCCAGTTGAGACCTCCAGCTCTATCCAGCGGGCGATGCTCTGGCAGGTGCCAGGCAGAAAATCAGGGGACACGGACCCAGCGAGATGCTTCACTCAGATGTCCTGGCCATGACAAGCCAGGAGCTCAGCTGGCCTCTTTGAGATTTTTAGCTTCCCATTTGGGAAACTAATTGCAGAAGCTCGGGGAGCCCTGTGGGGTCACCTGGGTGCATCTGGGCAAGGAGGAGCCACGCGGGCATGCAGATTTCCTCTGGGGCAACAAACACTCCTGGAAAAAACTGATAAGAGTTTTGGAGGAAACCTACTGCATCTCCCCAGAGGTGCTCAGAGCTCCTGGTAACCAGCAGGGGAGAGCTGGGGGGAGCCAGGCTGACCCAGGCAAGGCTCCTGTCCAAGCTCCTGCTCGTGGACAAGCTCAGGAATATGCAGAGGTGGGGCAGGAAGGCAGCCAGCCAGAATTAACACCTTTAGTGAAATAATAACACAGGCAAGATGCTTGTTTTTTTCCCGACCATTGCTTGATGGCTGGGCAAGGATGGAAAAAGCAGCACCAGGGTGCTGGGAACAGCCCCTAGCAAGCAGGGAGCAACAGGGTGAGCACAAAGCATAAGGGGCAGGGAACAGCACAGCGGCCCCCTCCTGGGAAAACCAGGGAAATAAGCCCTGTGGGGAGCTTGCTGGATGCCAGGCATCCATCCCACCACCCAGGCATCAATCCCTAACCCTCAGGTCTTCTGCATTTTCTTTAGGGATATGGTTGCACACCTGCACCAAACCCACGGGGTTGGAAGCAGAGAGATCATGGGGCCCATAAGGATGTAATTTAAAGGGCACCGTATCCCCTAAATGACAAGGGCCAGACCCAGCCATGCTGGGCAGCTGGGGAACCCCAAAACAGCATGGCCAAGATGCCCAGCCAAGGCCACGCATTCCTCAGAGATCAGGGCAGCCCGTCCCTGCGGCAGCAGGAAGGGATTCTCTCCCACAGGCAACCCATCACCGTCCTATTGATTACACTTCAATTAGCGAGAACCCTGCCTGCACGGTGGGCTGGGAGGGCTGGCAGCACTGCTGAGCCTGCCTAGCAGCCAAAAATGCATTTTAGCTGAGAGGCAGCCTGCGTGCCCCGTGCTGCAGCCGGGATCCCAGCAACAACCTGCCAGAGGTAAGTGCAGGGGATCCCCTCTGCGATGAATCCCAGCCAGCTCCTTGTGTGCTTTGCTGCTTTTCCAGCTCCTTGCTCCCTTCCCAGATAACTCCTCCTGTTTGGCACCAGGACAGGAATCCTTCCTGGGAGTTCTCAGACCCAGGGCTCGATCCGACAGCCTCAAATAAAGCAAGGGAGCTTCTTCCTGCAGAACCCATCCCTGTCCTTCCCTCCTGACCCCAGCAGCACGGCAACGTGAATCCCACTTGGGGCTCTGTGCCAGCAGCCCTTCCATTCCTCCAGCTCCATCATCAAATCTTCCCATGGGGCCGTGATTACAGCATCAGGGACTTTTCTCGTGCAGTACACCCCGGCACAGCCTGCAATGATGCTGCAGCACCACAGCAGAGCATTTCCCTGCGCTCACAACTGAGGGCAGCAGGTGAGGAGCCGCCGAGCCCAGCCTCGTTCGCTGCCGAGTTCAGAGGCCACCGTGCCGTGGGAGGAGGCTGAATTTTCTCCTTCTCTTTTGTCAGGTCAAATTTACTGCAACAGGAGAACATTTCAGGAGAGATTTGTCATTGTTTGTGGCGGTTTGGAAAGCTCCTAAATATGCTCTGTGCAATCGTGAATGTAAATTGAATAGAAGGAAAAGCAATTTGCGAGGCATTAAAATCCCTCTGCAGGTTCCTTTGAAATGATCGATGCCTTAAACCGCGATGTTATCTAGACGTAACCGAGTTGGGCAACGCAATCCAATCCCCCAAGCCATTGCCTTCACAGGTAACTTATCAGCCCGTGGGCCACGTTGCTCCTGACCTCGGCACAGGCATCGCTGCGCCTGCAAAGTGCTCGGCTCCGCGTCTCCTTCGGCTCCTGCATCGCACCAAGAGACAGGGGGATGAGTATGGCTGAGCTTTGGGATGCTCGTGGCTGGCTGAGCTCCCGCCGACCAGGAGCACTGTGCTCACACACACTGTTTTTGCCCAGTGCTCTCAAACCAGGCACCATCACTTGGTGTGAAGTTATTTACCCTTCCGACACGGCCCCGCAGCTGCTCGGCTCCCAGCCCGAAGCTCAGCAAAATGGAAGCAACCACCACGACCCCATCCCCAGGTGGGATTTTTTGGAGATGCAACGCACCAAGCACGTGCCAGGTCTTGGTGTGCTGTGATGCAAGCCCCAAGGCAAGACGCGAGAGCTAGATCTGAGATCACACAGCTCTGCAGGCAGAACCACAGGCATGCCTAAATGCGAGCGAGCAGCAACTGTATCCATCAAACTCCACCACGAGCAGGTCTGTGTCCACTGCAGTAAGGATTACGGATGTGTAAGAGTCTTCACAAGTTTTCACAGAGCAGGACTTTGCATAAAGAAACCTGTACAGCTCCTGCAGTTGTGCAAAGCTGCTGCTGAACTGACCGCTCTGCAGGATGCCCTCGATGTCCGTAACCCCGCTTCCTGCACCCCCCAGCCCAGCAGGGCTGCAAGGCAGCACCCTGTACACCTAAAACCATCTGCAAGTCATGGGGAAGAGCAAGGGCACCGTAGGAAGGAGCCGTGGTGATGAGGATGATACGAGGACCAGGACAGAGCAGGCAAAGCTGCTCCAAGCAGTCTCCCCTCTCCCACTGCTCCTGCAGCATGGTTCTGCTACAGACAGATAGGTGACAATTTCTCTACAAGAAAAGTTTCCTCCTAATCACATTAGCTAGAGCTGGGCCCGTGCCCTGAAGCAAGCAGGTCTGTATCTATCTGAAAGCCCTCGCTTATTAAAATAAATTCACTGGTGGAGCTGCGGACAGCCTCGTGCATGTAAAAGCAGGAGTCCTTTGGGGAGCGGGGTTTTGAGTCAGAGAGCAAGGCTGGCAAGGGAGAAAGGAGTGAGGCAGCCAGATGGGATGAGGGGAGGAGGGAGAAAGGGTTAAGGCTGGCTGCTTCCCTCCCAGCCCCATGAGCGAGCATCTCTCAATCAGTGTGTGATTGCAATCAACGGGAAGGTGCCGTTTGCATTAAACAGAGCAGACAGGGGAAAAAGGCAGACTGTGCAATCTGCAAAATTTATGTAAAAAATCACAAACAACAATAAAAGAACAGCTAGGGTTTTTTTGTTTTTTTTTTTTTCTGCTCTTCCCCTTGTTATTTTCTTCCCCCCAAGGGCAGAGGACCAGGACTGAGCGCGGAGCCAGCAATTCCTGGTCCCAGGCCTATGTCAGCTGGGCTGCCCTACCTAAAGCTTCCCTACGTCAAGCCTTGCAATCAGTCTCCTTTACAGCTAATTTTCCCTCATGTTTTTTAATTAAATTCTCCGCTTCCTTCAAATACCAGTCAACGAACCATCCACATTTCCTCCAAATACCCTTGAAAACGTGGAACCGGGCAATTCCATGCAGCATGGCGCAACCACGCCATGAGAAAGGGTGCTGGAGAGGCAGCACCCAGGGCCTGCAGGAGGCAGGGAGGAGATTTGGGACCAAACACCGACAATTTGGGCCAAAGTGGATTTTCAGCGTGTTTGAATCCAGCACGGCGGCTGCCTCCTGCGCGCTGCGGGAGCAGCACCCAACCTGCTCCTCGTTACAACTTCAAGGTAACGACAGTCCTGAAGATGGCACTCATGGGCCACCCTTCCCCGAGCGAAGCTGCCTCCCTGACCCTCCTTAATTAGAGGCTGCCCGCTGCCCGGAGCGGGATGATTCAGAGCTCCTCCAAACCCGCCAAGGTCATTGCCGTGGGTGGCCGGGTTGGCCACGAAATGTCCTCGCCTCCCTCCGGCTGCTGGACTCAAAGGTGTCTCATGACAAGGGACTCGAGGCCCAAGACCGAGAAGAAAGGCTGAGAAACTCCAGCAGTAAGAGCACATCGTGTAAGAAGGCAGGGGAAAAAAGGGAGAAGAAAGGTTTGCTTTCATCGCTTTGACACCTGGTGCTTCCCCGCTGC
Organism: Aythya fuligula; assembly: GCF_009819795.1. Lineage (NCBI taxonomy): Eukaryota > Metazoa > Chordata > Aves > Anseriformes > Anatidae > Aythya > Aythya fuligula. The sequence continues at coordinate 2,376,582 of NC_045580.1, read as the reverse complement.
GCTCAGCAGCTCCTCCTGCCCGTGTGCCCTCACGCAAGGGGCCCAGCAGCTCCCGTGATCCACCCGGATCCCCTGTGCCAACCTGAGGCTGATTTATGGCTCAGCATCAGGACTCGATGGGGACTGGATAAAATGCGACGGTTTTGCTCGGAGTTCTGCTTCGAGTGCCGTGGCTCCTTTGAACCAGCCTCTCAAAGGGATTTTGAAGCCCCCTGCGGACTGGGACTGCATGAAAAGCCCCCGCGAGCCCTTGCAAGCTCGAGAACACCCTCGCAGCGAGCCCAGGACTGAGCCCACAGAAGCCCAACCCTGATCTAATTCCCCACAGGGTTGCAGGAGCCTCTGACAGCCCCGTGCCCCCCGCAGCTCAGCACTGAGCTCCCTGCCGAGCAGCCGAGACTGAATTTTCCCCAAGCTGCTGGGAAGCCACCGCCGAGCCCACCCAAGTCATCTGCAGAGGGGATTGGCAGCTGGACCTGGCAATGGAGAAGACTTCTGGGAGCAGTCGGAAGCAATTTGGTAAACGAGGCTTTTTTTTTTTTTCCCCTGGGTTGATATAGAGCCAGACTGAATCCAAGATGTGCTTTTGTTCATCAAAAAGCTGTGTGGCTGTCAAGCTAACTTTAGCCTCCTCACCCACCTGGCATTCAAGCGTTGAGGCCCAGCAGAGCCACGCACAGGTGCAGGTTTTGCATCGAGATGGACAAAATCCCAAAGACGCAGGCAGCAGGCTAGCCAGGCACGTTTTGCCCCCCGTGCTCCCATCACCTTCAGCACGGTGGCTTTGTGAAGCATTAAACCCCAGGACCTGAACAGGATGAGGACACCAAGCAGGGTGCTGCGAGGGCTGTGAGGGAGGATCAGGCAGGACTGGTGATGGCTGGCAGCTTTGTGAGGCTTCTTTATTTCTGTCCAGGAGTGATAGGTGCTGGCCCAACATCAGTGAAGAAGTCCCCGTGTTGGGGACAGCAAACAGTGTGATCTGTTACGGAGGGATGTGCTGTTTGTAACAGAGGGCTGCTGGGGCTGCTCCCGTGCCTTATTCATTATTTATAGCCCTGCCTAGCGCCACGGTCCCCTTTATCTGCCTTCCAAGGGGCTCCGTTGGAAAACGAATCTTTGACTCAGCAATTTTTATCCCAGCTAAATGAAAAAGAAATACACGCACACGTATATATAAACTGAATCCACTCCGGGGAGGTGACAGGGAGCTAATCCAGCCCCCCGAGAGGCTTCAGGTATTGGCTCTCGGTGGCTCAGAGGGAAGAGATTTAGCTCGCACGTAAATTGACTTCGGCTCTTCCCCTTCTGCTGACCTCTACCGCCGCGCCTGCCTGTCCTCAGGCCACGTGCTGCTGAAACAAACCCCAAACGCAGCCTTTGGGAGAGCTTCGCAAGTGCCTGGCACACTCCAGGCACTGCCATCAATTAAATAAATCTGCACAATGCATCAAACAAACAAATAAATAAGTGGAGACAGCTGAAAAGCTCCACGGTTTTTCCTATATGCACATATACTCACATGTACTTAAAGCCAATTTTTCAAACAATAAAACACTGTTGAATTTTTCTGCATGAAAAATTCATCCTGTCTCACAACCATCTGAGGAAGCAAATATGCAAACAAACAAATAAACTCTTCTTGGTGGAAAACATCACCCAAGCCATCTCTGATGTGTCCCCCTCGGCGCACAGAGGCGATTTCCAACCAAGCCTCGCCGCTGCCATCGCACCCACCGCTGGGAGCAAACCGAGGACAGGGCGATGAAAGTAAAAGTGATAATAAAATAATAACGTTAATCAGCACGGCCTCTTGGAGAGAAGCACAGGAGAGTGGAGCTGATCCTTCTCCCCACCCCGGTCCTGTTTGCACTGGCAGCCTGTATTTGCGGGTCCCGCTCCGAGCCCCGGCTCCGCGCGCAGCCGACGCCACCAGCTAATTATCACCTCTTCCTCTCCCGCATCCAGGTTCTTTATAAATAGTTCCTTTAATCAGGGCCTCTTTCCCCACTGGGAGAAGATGCGCGACGCTGACACCGGTTGCAAATGGGTGCCCCAGATCTATTTCGGGCCACCAGCAGCCGTGCGAGCTGGCTCGGGGCAGGAGAGGGTGCCCGAGCTGCTGCTCCCACAGGGAGCATCCAGGGGGAACGACTTTCTTTCTCCGTGGATGGGAGCTGTGATGCTAAATGCATTTATGGTTTACTTGGAAATCCGCTGTAGCAGGCCCTGCAGATGGGGAAATGACTTCTCCTGTCTCCCCTCTGCAGCTTCTCTTGGTAAAGCCCTGCCCAGCAGCTCCTGTCTGCGATAACGCAGGGCTGTGCGAACCTCAGGAGGCTCAACAAGGCCAAGTGCAAGGGCCTGCACCTGGGCTGGGGCAATCCCAAGCACAAATCCAGGCTGGGCAGGTTGGACCCGATGATCTTGGAGGTCTTTTCCAACCTTAATGATTGTATGATTCAATTCTCTGAATGCCCCCAGGACTCCCCCTCCTCTAACAGCCACCAAGGAGAGGGCGCAGTGAGAAAAACGGCCCCCACTTCCAGCTCCAGACAATAAATGGGCGCTGTCATTATGGAGCAACATAAAAAATGAAGTGGTTGCTTGCTCCCTCGCCCTTGTCTGGGGAAGGATGCAGGAAACCCTTGGTGCATCGCCTCTGCTCGCCAAGCCAGGCACAGCCCCGCTGCCGGTGCTGCTGATCCCCAAACACAGCACAGTGATTTGCCCTAGCTGTCTGCTATCTGTGCTTTGCAAAAATAAACAAGAAATAAAAAATTCCAAGGTGCAAACCACATCTGCCAGCTGTTAACGCCATCCCCAATTACATACGAAGTGTTCAAGGCCAGGTTGGACGGGGCTTTGAGCAACCTGGTCTAGTGGGAAGTGTCCCTGCCCACAGCTGGGGGTTGGAACTGGATGGGCTTTAAGGGCCCTTCCAACCCAAACCAGTCAATGATTGCATGAATTAAACAGGAGTTGGACCCTTTTAAGGGTGTATCTGTCCATAAATGTCAGCAAACAGCAGCATTGGCTGCAACCGTGCCATGCAGCTCAGCCTCAGTGCATTGCTACAGCAGGTCAGCGGCACGGGGCGCGTGTCCCCTCTTCCCCAGGCACCATCCCCACTGACACCCGAGCTCTGGGGGACAGGAGCAACCAGGCACAGGGAAGCTGCAGAAAGAGCTGTGCTTCCAAAAGCTGGCATCAGGGTGCAGCGTACGGACACGTGCCCCTCGGGTGATGTCCATGGGATCACCCTGTGTGTGCGCAGCCAGGACCCGACATCGTGCCACGTTTCCCTTCAGAAAGGCAGATGCCAAAACGCCACCCTGAAAAGCACCAAACCAACCCCAAAACCTTTTCCTGAGATTTTTTTTTTTCTCCTCGGGTCCCAGCACAGCCCTGCCTTTGGCTCTGAGACAGCTCTGCTCTACCAGCTGGTGGGGAGAGAGGTCCACCAAGTGACAGCCAAACTCCTTCCAGCACAGGCGTTTGGAGGCCGACATCCATCGCGAGACAGGTGGAGCAGCTGGGCAGCTTTTGAGAAATTTCCTGCCCATTGAAGTCCCTCCTAGCACAGAAAACACATCCTTTGCCACCGAGGTGCAGAGGTGGGCATGCAGTCCCAGCCTAGGAGATGCATCCGTTATCAAAGACAGAAAGGCATTAAAATAATTGAAAAGGTAAATAAAAGAGAGGCGGCAAAGGCGAATGCGGCTGGCAGTGCCTTCTGCTCATTAGGAAAGGGGGCACTTAACACTACACAGACAGCAAATTAGCCTTTAATCATCGCCTTCGTTCACTGGGTTTTATCTGCAAGCGTGTTTAAGCCCTGGCACCTCCCTCGTGCAGGCAGCCCTGGGGACTCCAGCTTGCCTCCTGTTTATTCCCCAGCTGCTTTGTTGTCTCAGATCAGCAGAATTAGGGAGCCGTGTCGGCAGAGATACTTCTGTGCAGCCAGCGAGAAGTTCACACAGAAAATTGATATTCGCCGCAAATTATTTTGGATGATTTACTGGAATGAATTAACTTGCAGCGACGCGGAGAAAATTCCAACGCCGCCGCTGCCTGCCTCCCACCAGCAGCACCCACTGCGCTCCTGCAAACGCCGGCTGGCCGGAGCAGTCTGCCCTCTCTGCTGGGCTCCCCCGCCTTGCCCCGAGGGCTAATGTGGGTTTGCATGGCTCGAGGTGCTGCAGGTGGATGCTACAGCACCAGGACACCGAGGGCAGCTCTGATAACACAGCTTGATTTTTAGCCTTTAATCAGTTTTGTAAGGATGAGGGTGGCAGCTGCTGTGGTGCAGAGCAGAGAGGAGCAGTACGAGGCTTGGTGCTGCTGTCTGTACAATGGGCACGCTACAGCTCTGCTCATTAAACCAGCTCATCAAATTTAGGGAAGGGAGGTCGCCAGCACCGCATGGAGCAACATGCCGACCTGCCGGTGCCATCCCTGGGTGATGAGGAGGAGATGGTGCCTCACCTCGCTCTGTTCCCCTCCAGCCCCCAGATTTGTTCACGAATTAAATAAATGCCCCACGGTTTTCCAAAGGGATCTGGGAGGGAGAGACACCCTGCAGAGGGCACCGTGCAAACCGCAGCTTGCACAGGGCAGTTCTGGCAGAGGTGGGTGCACCCAGGGAACCAGAGTGCTGCCTCCACTTCTGCCACCTCGGCTTCTCCATTTGCAAAGCCAACGGAGATAATTCCACCGACCGATCTTTTCCAGCCTTTTTGAAATCTCCGGATGAAAGGCTCAGGGCTTAACACAGGGAAAAAGGGCCGCATCCTGCTGGGCCAGCCCTCCCCTTTATCAGCACATCCTCGTGGCGATGACTTGTGCAGCCCCGCTTCGCCTCCAAGCCAGGGCACCCACGTGGCACCGGGTCCCCTGCCCGCAGTGCCATTTGCCGACACATCCTGGCGACTCTGAGCCCACGCAGGGATGCTGTGTGACGCCAGCCAGCTCAGCAGAGGGTTACACCAAGTCAATAGCATTTAGGGATTTCTAATTAGCGCTCTCTTAGTCCACAAACGCACCCAGCCAGTGCTGCTCTTGCTGCAACTCCTCTGACTTTGACGGGCTTACTGCAGGGATGAACTCAATCCGTCAATCCTGGGTTTCTCTCCCACCACCTTCGTCCTAAACGTGATCAGTAGGGTTCATTGGTTCATCCCTCCTGCACCTGAGGCTTCCTCAAAAATCCACAAAACTCTGACATCAGGATCCCACCGCTCCTTTTCTCAGCCACAGGAGAAGAGGAGGCGGCTGGCTGCAAGCTACTTTGGGATCTCCTGCGTCCTGGGATTGCTCATAACCCTGCCTAATCCCCCGAGTAGCTTAAAGCATCCCCAGGGATTCGCTGCCTTACACGCCGAGCCCTGCAAAGCCAAGAACAGCAAAGGACGCTTGTTGCAAGTGCATCCCTGGGGGATGGAGCTCGATGTCCCATAAGCGGGGACACCCAGAGCCTCCCCAAGTCCCCTCCCCGCGGCGCCCAGCCCTTCCTGGCTCTGCTTCCCCGCGGTCAGCTCAGGCGTAGCCTGTACACCGCTACCTAAACGCTGCAAACTCTTTGAAATAAGCATGGAAATTGGTTTCCAGGCTCCAGCAGTTTCTAAATAATGGATGTTTAAGATAATAAAAAAAAAAAAAAAAGGAAAGAAAAAAGAAAGTGGCACACAAAGTGGATTCTAGAGGAATAATAAAAAAAAAAAGGCAAAAAAGCAGAGTGCATTTTCAACGCAAACCACCAAGAAAACCCAAAACAGCAACAGGGCAAAGGAAGCAGAGATGTTTGGGAAGAGCAGGAGCAGCACGGGGAGGGGGGCGCGCGGGGACCACGAAGCACCGGCTGCAGCTGCCAATTTAACCCTGCGCTCTTGCGGCGTAGCAAACCTCATTTCTCCGCGCTCCCCGAAGCTCCTCTTCACTTTATATTCCGCCTCGATGCAGATGTAATATATTCTGTCAGTGCAAAATTTGGGCTGAAAAATGCGCCGGCCTTCGGGAGATGTCTGGATTGAATTGGAGGGGAAGGGAGGGCGAGGGGAGGAGGCTGCGTGCCTAACGAGAGCATCAAGAGACGGAAGGAAACAGAAAATCTGGAAGGCATCAACTTTTGGCTCTCTCCATTACCAGCAGGCACCCTTGGCTGATACTCAAAGCAAAGGACCAGGGAAGCAAAACTGAACGCTCATTCCTGTACGGCAACATCATCCGTGCAACTCTGCGCCGTGCCTCAATTTCAGCCACAAGAGGAATCCAGCACGCGCCTAAACGCACAGAACTTCCTCACTGCCGAGCCCGTAGCTGGGTGCACGAGATGAACACTTCACAGGAGCTCGCTAGCAGGCAGGAGGGCTCTGTGCCCACTGGCACAAGGAATTTGGGGAGTGGGGAACCAGCTGGGCAGCACAGGAAGGATGCACACCGATGTTACAAGGAAAAGCTGCAGCAGGAGTTATCCATGGGGTTATCCACGTGTCCCTCCTTGGGCATGGGGATGAGTGCTGTGGTTGGACCCAGAGCCATCAGCAAATCTCCCACCCCTTGCCACCCTCCGGGGTGCAGAGAACACCCCGAGACGTGGAGCTGTCACAGCAGAAGAAAAGCAAAGAGCCCAGCAGACGCCCAGTGCTGGGCACCTGCTGCTCCTTCATTCCCAGACGCTTGCTACGACCCTTAGTGCCTTGCTGAAAGGCACCACAGTGTGCCAGCAGGGAGTTCAGTGGGTGCACAGAGCACTTTTTTGGGCCACCCATCGCCAAGACAGACTGCAAGGGGGCAGAGAGGGTGAGGACAAGGAGCTGGGTTTGAGCCCCATGCTGCAAGAAGAGGAGGGAATTGGCTTCTCTCCCTAACAGGTATAAAAAGCTCAGCCGCTGGTGACTCCCCATCAGGAGAAGGAAAATTTGGGGTGAGCTGAATGCTCTTGGATGCCTTCAACACCAAGGAGCCCAACCAAAGCCCTCGGGGGGCAGCGACACCGCGAGGAGGGAGCGCACCATACCTGCCCCGAGCGCGTCACCTCAACGCGTCGCCCAAATTGCCTACACGCGGCGTAATTCACTCCACGGGGCTTTTTCGCCCGAGTCAGCAAAATGAAGAGATTCAATTACAGCCTTTGACTGGGCCTGCTTATTGTTATTTATAATACAATACATCCTGGCTGCTAGGGAGAGAGATGTACAGGTGCTGAAATGCCGGCTGTCTCGCCGGTTAATTGAAATGCCGGCGCCTTGCTAGGGTAATTCTGCCGCTCTCCCCAGCGCTGGGTGCTGCAGCATACCTGCGGCACCCTCACGGCGAGGCACTGTCCCCAAGGGACACCTGTGGCAGGAATGAGACCTCCTCAGAGCAGCCAGCTCCTGTGCTCCAACCCGAAGAGCCACGGGGGTACAATGTGGGGTTTCAAATGAAACCCAGACGAGTGCTTGCCGGAGAACGGCTCCATTTCTGAAGAATGGCACGGGGGGGATCCCCAGCCATCTCCTCGGAATGGTTCCAGACCCAGCTGCAGTTTATAAGCAAGGAGATGAATTTATTTTTTTATTTTTTTTTCCCCTCTGGCTGCCCCGTCTCCATCTGCGCCGAAGTCACGCAACCTGAGTCCGTCCTGCCCCTGCCTCGCTGTTAGGGAAAGGATGCTGAGGCTGGAAACAAACTCTTTAGCCACTGCCAGTGCAGAAAGAGGGAGGAGAAGTGGCTTTGCCCTCCTGGAGCTGGGCGGGCAGTGCTGGGCTCGCAGGAGGAGCCGGGCTGGGTGCCAGGTAGAGGCATTTCCCCAGCATGGGCAGCAAACGGCCCCTCGCCTGCAGCACCTCCGTGGGGAAAGCACCAAGCCAAAGAGCTCAGCCCTGCCCCTGAAGTGCTCGTCCCCAACCTTGACTTCTTCTCCTGGCTCCAGGTACCCCAAAACCAGGGATAAAAACTAATACAGGGAGCCGATACGGCGCGAGGGGCTTCCTCCTTCTCCATCCACACGGACAAATCTGGCCCTGGCCTCTGAAAAAGTGCAGACCTGCCTCGACTGAGTCCTTCTCGCCCCTTCACAAACCAGAAATAAATGCAGGAGATAATCAGGAGCAGGAAAGTACCTCGGGCAGGCTGGCAGCCCCCTGCGCTGCTCCTGGCTGGCAGAGGAGGGACCCTCCGTGCAGACGGCACGGCACGGGCAGAGGGAAAGGCTCCGTGCAGATCTCTCCCCCCTTCCTTGGCAACTTCATCGCTTGATCATTTCTGACAGCCCAAGTTTTGTCAGCCAGACACATTTAAAAAAGGGAAAGAGAAAAAAAAAAAAAAAAGAAAAGAAAAACAGAGCAAGCCAAAGCAAGTTGGAGATGTGTCTGGGGGAGGGGATGGGGAATAAGAAGTAGGAGGAAAGGAAGGGTCCCTGGAGATAGCAGCGAATATGTAAACTTTCTCGATTTCCTCTGCCTACTCATACCTCTGTGTGTTAACAACTAGACAGACATCTTGTATATATTTGATAAATAAGCCTCTCCATTTATTCAGGGGAGTGAATTTGTAGCTATTATGATTCAAATGGCATGACAGGTTCTGGATTGTTGTATTTTTTTGCTATTGAGTTTGCAAAAAAGAAAAAAAAAAAAAAACATGAAAATTGCAAAATTCAAAGCAATTTTCTTTGGCTATGGATTCTCACAATGCGCAGACAGATAGATCCAGTTATATATGTATGTACCAGAAATACAAAAGCCAGTCCGAGTGCCTTGTCCCTTGAGACAGGAGGATGAGGGGCGCAATAAATAATTTAGAAATTGCTACCATCACTTGATTCAGAGTGATGGATCTGGCATGTGTTACAACAAGGCACATGCTGTATTCATTACCCATCGAGCTACATTTTAATTTCTCCCTCATTAACCTTATCTGCGACTGGGGTTGTGCATCAAGTCAAATCCTTCGGATGTCAATCAATTCATTAGACGGTTGTTTAGTTTGTCATATGTGCTGTTATCGCTTATTAGGCTGCCACGCCGATCAATCAATCAAAAGGGAACGGAGCCGGCCGGCAGCGACGCGGTGCTGCTCCGGCTCAGCCAGGCTGCCAGGATCCAGCCTCTGCAGCTTTTTTTTGGGGGGGGAAATAAGCCCCAAACCTGCGGATATTTCCCATTAAGCCTCATGCACAATCCCAGCTTTGTTTCCGGTCGCTGAAGCGTGCTAGAGGCATGTAAAAATAATAACGTTGGCTAAGCGTTTGCTATCAGGCTGGACACTTAGCACAAAGGATGTCACATCCAGCACAGAAAGCGCCCCCCCAGCAGCCCTGACTCGTTTTCCACCCGATGTTTGCCTCCTGTGGAGTTCTTCGGGCATCCATCACGTTCTTCAGGCACGCATCAAGTTCTTCAAGCAGCCGTCGATGTTTCCCCTCAGTGGGTGCGCCAGGGGAAGGCTCTGGGCCGGATCCCCATGCCCACCGACCTCAGCACCAGATCTGAGCATCCTCACGGCACGGGGACGAAGCCAGAGGCTCACTGCCCCACTGGGAGCGGGGCCAGACTTCCCTTGGCTCCCAGCAAGTCCTCGTGCAGACACCTCCAACACCAGCTCCAAACCCCACCATGGGACATCCAGAGCTGCATAAGAGCTTGGCAAGGGGCTGAAGTGCAACACCCCCAGCAGTAAAACTCATTTCTCCTTCCTCTCTCCACTTTGTGCCCAGCCAGGCTGTGCATTCGAGTCATGCACGCAGGCAGCATCTCCAAAAGGGGACTGGAAACCCTTGCTCCTGTTGGAAATGCTGCTGTTGGGGGTGGCAGAGGGAGCAGTGCAGGACACAAGGTTCTCCTGCGGGTGCCAGAGAGCTGTCCCCAACTTCTGCAAACACAAAATAAAATAAAAACCAGGGTGTACTAACTTGTGTCTTGCTCAGTGGAGAGGCAGGATATGACACCCCTGCAGCAGAGGTGCTCTGCTGGCTGCCCGCTCCCCACGTGGAAAGCCAACTCCCTGCTCGCTCAGATAACCAAGCACCAAGCGGGGACATCCCCGCGCCACCTCGTCCCGTGCCAAAACCAGTGGCAACGCAGAGCTGGCATCCAGCAGTGGTGGCCACAACCAAAAGGGGACAACTGCAGCCATCCCCTGCAAGGCATCGGTGTCCATGAATCGGGGTCCTGCACTACTTGCCAGGACTCCCACAAGCGCTGAGCATCACCAGCTGATGCCACCTGCCCAGCCAACCCTCGGGTGACACCAAGGGACGGGGAGCACCTCATCACCCTCTTCCTCACCAGCAACCCCATGACAGTGAAGCAAACCAGGGCTGAGATTTATTTTCCAGGAGCAGAGGTTCCTGTGCCTCACCCGTGTCCTTGGCCAGCAGAAAGCACAGCCCCGGAGCCACAAAGCAATGGGTAAAAGAGCAACCAGAGGCCAGCTCAGGTCAAACCTCAATGTGTGAACCCTGGGGGATGCTCATCCAACATCTCAAGGGCTTCCCGACCTTCCCTGTCACGTGGGGGACGACGTGGGTCACTCCAGATGCCACCACAGAGCCGTGTTTGTCCTGGGACTTCCCGCGGAAAGCTTTCTTTTCCCACCCGCAGAAATGTTTGCAGATGAGCGAAAGCTTCCAGAAGGCTGGGTGAAACATCCACATTTTTTAGGGGCTCATCTGAACCCATTAGCACATCTTAATTGCTACGGGCGCGGAGGAACGACAGACTTTCACACGTCTGCCGAGTCTGTCTGCCTGCTCGGGAAGAAGGGAAAACCACCGGCGCGCAGCCCCGAATCCCGCAGGCTGCAAGTTCGGTCTCTGCCGTGCACAATCTGTCCCCGGGGCTCCTCAGCTGTTTGCAGGAGGAGGTGGGGAGAGGGAAAGGAGCCAGCGCTCATCTCCCAGCCCGATCTTGGCTAAGGCTGGGAATGGCGACGGGGCTTGCCAAAAAACGCACGGCGAGCCGGGCACTGGAGGCGCCGCGCACCATCGCGTGCCTACGGCACCGCCGCACGAGCACACTTTTGGGGACACACGGGGCTGGGGTGAGGATGACGAGGGCAGAAAGGTGTCCCCAAAGGAGGGAAGGAGGCGGGAGGTGGCCACCAAAGGACGGTGGCTCCCGGGCAGACCGAGTCAGGCGCGGCTGGAAGTTGGGGCTGCTGCAGCGCAGCGGTTAATTCATCATCATGGAAACGGCCAGCCCGGGTCAGCCGCTGTCGGCGGAGGAGCGGGGGAGTGCTGCCGGTTGTGATCTGTTCATTTTTTTTCATTTCTTTTAAGGGGATTTCATTTAAAAAAGCTGCCTTGATAAGGAATTTACCAGGGCAAAATGAGATTACACCGCAGCTCCGAGTAGCTAAAAGCAGCGGCATTACCGGGGACTCAGAGGCTGCTGCTTGTACTATCTCTCTATCATCACATACATCCCTCTATCTAATCTATCTAGCACCATATAGACCCTTTAGCTCCCCAGCTCTCACAATCTGTGCCCTCTATCCATCATCCACCTATTCATCAACACACATCCAGCTCTATCTACCCAGCCATCACTATAAATATCCCATCCATCCATCTCTCCCAATCTCTCTCTCATCAGCGAGACCCTTTCCCTACCCACCTTCAGATATATATATATACGTACCCACACACACGTGCACACACACACACCCCCGTCTGTCTATCTGTCATCAGCAGCGCTCACCTTTTTGCCCCTTCAGCCCTCCATCCCTCACCACACGTATCCTTCTATCCGTCGGCTCATCCATCATAACCGGGGCGCTTCTCTGCTGGATTTACTACGCGAGGGCACGCGACATTTGCCATCTATCACCGGATCCGTGCCCTAGCAAGCAGCGGGTCCCACCCCTCCCATGCTATGGTAGGGCAGGAGGGGATGCCATGGGTTGAGCTGCTGGACACGGTGCTTGGAGCCAGCCAGAGGGACTTGGTGATGGGGTGGATGAGGAGCAGCCGTGGTGCTGAGCCCGCTGGGCTGAGTGGGATGCGCACGGCCGTGCCACGTGCATGCACAGGCAGCAGGAAGGGACAAGCTCCAGCTCTGAGCAGGAACAAGCCACTGCAGAGCCTAAAACATGGGCAGCAGCTTAGAACTTCACCCCGTGCCGTGCCCTCAACCAGATTCAGGAAGGTGCTGAGCAGCCTCTGCCAGCATCTCAGTATCACCAGCAGCGAAGATTTAAAGCAAAACCCCAGTCCCCAGGCTAGCAGGGAGCACCACAGTCCCCAATCCCCCCTGAATCCTTCCAAGGTCCTCTGCAGTGCTCTACAACAGCAGCGCGCATAGGCAAGAGGGCATTTTGCCGGCGCACCGAGCAGATGGGCATGCCACCGTGGCAGAGCAGAGCCCAGGTCTCCGAAATCCCCCATTCCCTCTCCACATCTGCTGCAGAGCCCCTTCGCCACGCTGCTCCCTTCCCCTTCCCACCTGGCTGGGCTCAGCACCACCCCGCAGGGGCGGAAAGGCGGCGATGGGATGGAGGGGGCACGGCGCGGCGCCGCACGCCTCGCCAGGGAGGAGAAACACACGAGCGGTGCTTAAAAACTGAAAGCTGTTACTTTAATTACGGCCTTTCTGCTTTATCACCAATAGCGTTTCTCACACATTCATCAGCAAACCTGGTAATAAATCAATCGCGGGTAGCCAGGAGCTGCAGTCTGGCTCCTTCCCCTTCTCTTCCCTGCTCCCTCCGAGCTCTCGCGCCATTAGTATGCAGTCCGGCACCGCCGCTCTCTGCATTTCTCATCGGCTTTGGGCTGGAAGCTGGTATCAAGCGGCTGCCCCCAGCACGGATTGCACACAGCCAGGTTTGGCTGCGGGGTTGGCAGACGTGCCTACCCCTCGTGGGGCATGCGGAGGGACCCGTGGGGTCTTGGGGGTGCCGGGATGGGGCAGGGAGCTGGGTCCCCGCGCCTGGGTGCAGGCACGGGCTGCTGCGCACGCTCCTGCTCCGTCTGCTCCTTGATTTGTGCCCCAAACTCGTGGCTGTAGGGCTGGAGGGCTGTGGGCACGCTGGCTGGGCAGAGGGGCAGCCTCCATCTCGGTATAAAATACTTTCCATGCACCTTATCCACCCCCTGTTGAAGCCAGATGGAAAACTGGAGGCCAAGAGAGAACCAGGTAAAGGTATTTTCTCTCTCTTTGCTGTATCCTTGTATTTGGGGCAGCCGCAGAAGGCAGGCTCCCTCAAAAGGCTCTGCTCCCTGTGCCATACCAGAGCAACCCAAACTCGCAGGTGAGGACCAAACACCCAGCCGTGCCGCGCTGGAGCTGCCAGGCTCATCCCACACCGATCACTTCTGGGGACATTGCATCCCCCTGGGTGCATCACAGCCCACGAGAAGACCAGGTGCCCTGTCCACAGGGCTGGCCAGGCTGCAGCAGGATTTGGCACTGGGGACAGAGATGGGTGAGGCCCCTGGATGTGGACTGGGTGGACAGGAGGTTTGGCACCTGCCTGCTCCTCCACCCCATTGTCCTCCACACCAAACCCCCCAGCTCCGGTGCTTCAAAGGGAATTAAATCCCAAACCCTTCATTTCTCCACTATCACCTCTATGAGCTTCCCAACTCCTTTTTTTTCCTTTTTGGAGCATTTCGGAGCTTCACCCTCCATTAAGCAAACCCTGGCAGGCTCCGTGGCAGAGCAGTGCCCCGTGCAGCACGCCTTCCCCTGCCCAGATGTGCGCGGCAGCTGCCCAGATGTGGCCGGGCAGCGGTGCAGAGGGAGCAGGCACCTCACCTCCCGGCCCCCCTGCTCGCCGCTGACCCCCGGTCACCGCCGCGTCTGCTGTGCAAAATTACGAGACGGGCTCCCTCCAATTCCTGGCGGAGTGAGTGTGCAAATCAAATTGACCTTGAGCACTAATTGGCCTTCTAATTAGCACTCTCAGCAGCCAAGCAGAGGACCGGGAGGAGAGCATCTTTCCAGAGGAGGTGGCAAAGCCTTGGCCGGGGGGAAAAGGAGCAGCTCCCCTCCGCTGTGCGCTTCTGCGGGCGGTGAAAGGGCACATCTGCATGTTTAACTCCTCAAATCCCCACCCCGAGGCTAACGCTGGCCAGAAAAGCAGGGACCACGGACTCAGGGAGAGCAGCACCGTACAACCCGGCCACCTCCCAGGATTACGAGGAGCTTCCTGGGACCACCCCAACCTGTCACCCGTGGGGGTCTCGCCCCCGTCGTGCCCAGGGTTTGCATCTCAGGCACGCGCTGACCGCCCCCCTCCATCATTCTCTCTCCATCTCTTGCCCTCCCACGCCAACGCACGCGTTTCCCTCTGCTTATCCCCTCCTTTAGCCTGGCATTAGGAGCTCCGGGCTTGACATTTTCATCTCCGATTATTTACAGGAGGGCAGATCCCCACAACCGCTCACCGGTGATTTCCCCTCGCCGCCGGCTCTGCGGGCTGAGCTCCGCGCGGAGCCGCGGGGGCCAGATTCTCACTGCAGATGTCGTTAATTCTGCAAATCCCCAAATCCCACCCTCCTGCCACCCCCGGCCCGGGGAACCTGCAGGCACCACGTGCTGATGGAGGCTGATGGCAGCCGGAGCTGCGCTCAGCCAGCAAAGGGAGCCCCGCGATCCGCATCCTGCCTGGCCTATGCACAATTTGGGAACAAGCTGCACATGGAGGGAGCGAGATTCCTGCTGCCCCACTGTGAGCAGCCGAGCCAGGGAAGAGCTGGGCTCACCCCTGTTTTGGGGCTGTACTCAATGGAGGGACCCAAACGTGGGGCTGGCCCAACTCCCGTGCCAGCTCCTACTGCTGTGGGGTGAAGCTGAAGGACAGAGCTGATGTGGGCACTTCTAAATGTAAACCAAGTATGTACAAAAGTCTTTTTGCACCTGAAAATAGCTAATGGACACAAAGTGACTGCAACCAGCAAAAAAAAGAGGGAGATCCTGCTGCAATTCCTCCCAGGGGCTGCTGGTGAATGGAAACTCTGCTCCTCTTGGAGCCGCCCGTGTGGATGCTCAGTGAGGTGAGGAGCAGAGCTGGCCTCAAATCCCAAAGCTGTTAATAAATCCCCATCTAGCAGGGATGAAATCCCACAACAGCCACCGTCATCAACCCGAGCAGCATCAGCTGTACACCCACCCTGCCCCTTCATTATTTTGGGATGAGCCATTTCGCTGCTCGCTCTTTGCTTTCCCCCTCCAGCAGTGCTCGGGGCGCACCAACACGAGCCCACTCGCAGCACTCCTGCCCAAAGCACTGGTCCCCACCCCGCTACGGGTGCAGGATCAGTGTGAGCTGCCCCAGCGAGCTCCCCATCACCTGGCACACCCAGGAACACGGCTGGGCGCTCACCAGCTGCTGCTTTCCTCACCCAGTTGCTTCCCTGACCATAACTGCTCCTTAATTATTTAATGGCTGCAAGATACCTCGAGACTCGCATCGGAAGGGAGATGAACTGCACGACCTAAAATTGGTCTTTTCCATCTCAAACTCCTTGCATTTTATCCTGGGATGAAAGGAGCTCTATTAGGCAAAGCATCAGTATTATTAGATTTCCTTGGAGTCCTAACAAACGGATATTAGATTATTACTGCAGATGCATTTCTAAGGCACTCATCACCAGAGAATCTGGGCATCAATTACACAGATTTAGAGATAAAAATGCTTCCCCCGAGAGAAAACGAGTACAAAACCCCTTCTCTTTTTGCCTCCCTTCCCCATTTCTTCAAAATACGCTCGCTTCCCTCCCACTGCCTTCTGCAGATCCAGAGCTGCTTACAAGGAAAGCGCTCCGGTTGATGGGCAACCCGAAATCTTTGAAACATCTGAAGCAGTAAAAGCTTTTTGTGAAGACTGGCAGGAGCCAGCTGAAGAGATTTCAATGTGCAAATGGACATAAAAAAGATGCAAGAAGGGGAACGAAACGTCAGATTCATTGTTCTAAAGGACAAAGGCTTTGCTATTAGATGAGCTGACCCGGCGGCCTGGCTCCAGCACCTACAGGTCACAGCACAGAAGACGAGGGTCCTGCTTTAGGGGAGAATCGGAAAAGCTGCAAAGTTTGGCAGCGGCCACACCGATAACGTCTCTGATAATTCCCCGCATTGCTATTTCCATTATGCCAGCCCCTAGCAACACCACAGGAATTGTGCTGGATATCGAGCGCACAAACCCACGGCTGGGAGTGCTTAAAGGCTGAAAAGATCAAAGTTTGGGAGCAGGGACAAGGAGAAGGGGGCTGCCCAGGCTCCCCCGGCCGGTGTCCAGCAGCCATCGGGCCCTCGGGTGTGCTGAGCCGTGGTGGGACCCTGCTGCATCGCCCCCGCCCGCCCCAACCTGCCCTGCCCTTCCAGCTTCCCTTGCTGCCACCACGATACATGGGCACTGCTGCATTTCGGCAGCTGGATCTTCTCCTTTGGCCCAGCTTCAGAGCAAAGCAAACTGGAAACTTCACCCCGCAGCATGGGGCTGTGCCCTGTCCAGCCCGCTGCGCCTGCACCCCATGGATAAATGCATCACCGCCGCACCCGCAAGGTGCTTCCAGCCTCTCCTCTGCCCCTCTTACACAGTGACCTGCCAGAAGGGACAAAACCCGAAACAAATCTCCTAATTGTGCTCCCACCCGCTGCAGATCAGGCTTTGCCCTGCCTCCAAGAGCCAAGCAGAGCTGCGGGCTCATGGCCCAGCACCTTCACGTCGCTGGTGGAGACACAGCACTGTGCACCAGCCGGCACAGCGGGGAAGGCAGCTCCATCTCGGGGAAAAGCTTTCAGAAGAATCCTCCACTCCCAACCATGGGCAGGACTCCAACTTGGAGCCAGGGCCGGGATCTCTCCCTGCAGTCCTGGCTCCTCCGGGTTCAGCTCTGCCCCCACCAAGGCAGCGAGATGCTGCTCAGCGGGACGTCTCAGCGGCTGCACGCACACGGATAAACCCTTCCAGCCACCAGCTGCAACCTTCAAGCAATGCAAACTCGGTGGCGAACTGCCCTGACACGGGTGATGGACCAGACCTGGGGGGACACACGACCCCATTGTCCTGCCCCGTAGAGAAAACCCACCCGGCTGCCGGCCTCATGGGGGACATGAAGGGGAGCTGGGCTCAGCTGGGACGGGATGTGCAGGACTCTAAGCAGATGAGGGAGCTCAGGAAAAGGGATTTGGCAACATCAGGGACAGCACGGGCTGGGAGAGGGAATCCGGGAGCAGGAGCACGGCTGCGGTGTGAGGTGCTGACACCAGCATCTGGCTGGGGTGAGCGCAGGGGGACGGGGACAGTCCTGCAATGGGACCAGGGCTCTGGCTCCTTCCTCCCCTGCCAACCCCAGACACGAGCCACCAGAGCAACTCCCTCAGCACCTCTGGGCTCTGTGCTGGCGAGGGAAAAATATCCCAGCAAGTCACCAGCCCGGCACATTTACAATTAAGGTTCTCCCAAGATACAGAAGCCCACCTGCTCCTCCTCTCCTCTAACCCCTGCTCCACCACAAGCACCTCTCTGTGTTTCTCAAGCAGCCTCAGAAATCGATGCTCACTAAATCACAGTTAGTTCCTTTGGTTTATTTATTATTTTCCCAGCTTGATCTCAAGCCTCCTTCTGCACAGGGAGAGCAGGGGAGGAATCACCCAGCACTCCACACGCACGAATGCTGTGCAAGGTGAGATGATGCTGAGAACTCAGGAGGGACCAGAGCTTTCCCCTGCCTTGGGTACCACCAGGCACAACCCAGTGTGGGCAGCACTCAGGTGATGGGTGCAACCTCTGGCATTTCTGCGTGCCGGCTGCTGACACAGGCAGCAATGTTTGACCACGGTTGGACAGTGGGAGGCTTCAGGAATGCCAAAAATATCCTTGAGACCCCTCATCTGGACCATTCCTGGCTCTCATTTGCATTCAGCAAGGCTCACGCAACCCCAAGGGGTGCCCGGTGGGGCCAGGGTGCAATCTCTGCCACGCTGCAGTTCTCCCACACAGCCCAGTTGAATGGAAAGAAGGGCAGTCACCAGAGTCCCCCCCCAGTGAGGACGGGGCTTGTTTCCTGCCCCGATTTCTCCACCATTGACCTCTCTCCATCAACCTTCCTGTGCTTTAGCTGCATCCTTTCCCCCAGCCAGATGTCCAGCGCTTCGGGTCGAGGAGGGCATCTCTGCATCGAGGAGGGCTGGCTGGTGGCAGCTTTCCTTCCACTCCACCTTCAGCAGCTTTGGGCAAGCCACAGGAGCTCTTGTACCCCCAGCAAGCACCAGCTCTTCAAAACTCTGCACTGAAAGGGCTCAGACCCACCGGGACATCTCCCAGCTCCTCGCCAGCTGGGCGCAGAGGAGCCGTCCCACAGCAGCGAGGCTCACGCTTGCCATTGCCGTGGCCGGGACTCACCTTTGCAAAGTTAATTGCAAAGCCGGCAGCGCCTGAGCAGAAGGCAATCCGCAGGGCTCGTCAGAAAAGCCAATTCCCACAATGAGGAGCTGATGGGATTTCTATGCAGAAGACAGGCAGGGGTGAGGGAGCCGAGCGCGGCCGAGACAATCGCTCCACCGGCGCTAACGCGTGGATAAATAGCTAGTGCCGACATCTGCTGAGAAATACCTTCCCGTTCCACAACGAGAATTACAATCTAATAATATCCCATCTGCCCCCCCCTTCCTTCTCCCTCCCCCACCCAATTACCAAGCCTGACATTATCCGTCATCTTCCCTTTGTGTCGGCGAGAATCCAAATGCAGACGCCGGGAAATTAATAATAATTGTTGTGTCAAAATGCGGGATGTAATCAGGATGCGGCGTGGAAGCTAATACAAACACAAACAAATGGTATTTATCCTCCCGAAATATCCCTCCCCGCCTTTCCCTAAGGGCAGCTGATGATAATGCTCATGGAAGAGATGAATCAGTGCTAATATAGGGATTAGGAATGGATCCCAAACCCCAGCCTGGGCTGCAATCAAAAGGAGCGCTCTTAATTGAAATTAGAGCTGGGATTTCTGTGCCTCTGCAGAGATGGGTTAAGCCCACCGGGGCTAAACAGAAGGGAAAATAAAAATAGCATCTTTATTCGGGAACAAGGAAGAAGGTGGGTAGCGATAAGAAAGCTTCTCTCCGGCTCTGGCACACCTGGCTGTCATCGCCAGGAGCAGCACGGATTGTGCTGGGCTGGGCAGGGTCGTGGTGCTCGTGCCCCATGCAGGAATCTCGCCCCTTTTCCATTCAAACAGGACTTTTTTGGATCAAACTGCAGCTCCCCTGCTCTGGTGAAACCAGGTGAGTGATAAGCTCGGGTCCTGTTCCCTGCCTTCTCCTGAAACTTATTTTTAACCACTCCACAAGTGAAGCACGTTCTTTGCCCTAATGCTCACTCCAGCTGAGTGCCCTCGATTTTATTCCTGTCTGCAGCCCGGGTGTGCAAGCACCAAGGCGAGGGACCTCAATTCCCACATCCCTCTGTGCCCAAGGGACACCTGAACTGATTCCCTAAGCAGCACAAAGGCAGCTTCACACCCAGCTAGCTCACCTCAACCAGCACCTCTGGAAACCTGCTATTTATTTAGAGGTGCTGAATTCTTCCTAAAGCGCAGTCCCAGGCCAGAGGGATGCTCAGGAGCCAGGTACTTGAGTGCAACATCTCTCCTTCCCTCTTCCCATAAATTGTGGTGATGTGGAAATCTCCGCCCGCCTCCTCTCACCTCCTCCCAGCCCTAAATGTCACCCGGAGTGCCCCCTTTCCAGGGCTGGTATTCAAAGGAGAGCCACACATATGGAAATGGGAAATTAGGAGGAAATAAGGGCCCGGCCACATTTCAGTCCCACAAGCGCATTAGCGATTCCTGTGCTTTAATTCCAAATTAGATTTCGCTTCTAAAAGCAGGTTTCTAAATTCTTGCCTGGGGAACGGTGCCAGAGCCTGCGCCTCCCGCTAGCAAACACAGACCCAGAGTAACGACAGGCACAAATCCAGCCCGTGCCACACACCACTGGGCCCTGCAAGGAGCTGGCCCTGACCTCCCCGTGCGCTCCTGCACCTCCGGCAAAAAGCCCGGCGTGAAACCACACTGCCAGGGCTGAGGGCTGGCCCCCCTCGAGCCCACGAAGCCCCCATCACCTCCTCTCCAGGAGCAGCTGGGACACCAGCAAACGCCAGCGCCTTCAAACAAGACAAAGCGGCAAACACGAGGCCTGACATCGCTTCTCAGCCCAGCCGCACCGCTCGGTGATAACGCCGTGGGTTTTACAAGCCTCCTCGCATCCTGTCCAGACTTTGATTTATCCCTTCCCGATGCAGAGCGCTCCACAGACACCCAGACGGCTGTAACAACCAAGGTTTTAGGGCGAGCTGGTTATACAGAGGCTGGGGTTTTGAAGACTGCCCGTAAAATTCCTCGGCAGCTTTCATTGGTACCCTCAATTACGAGCACAGCAGCGATCTGCCGAGGCCAGCCCTGGATTACTTTAAGACCAGACCTTCAGAGCAGCTCCCAGCTCCGAAGAGCCTGGCTCACTGCAGATTGAGACATTGAATCCAGCACAGTCTTGAGGCCGGTCCAGAGCTAAACTGATTTTAAACACAGGCAGCATCCCGAAATTCAGCGCTTTCACAGCCAGATGCATTTGGAGTTTGCCTGCAGCTGGGCGGAGAGGAGCAGCAGGCGTGTCCAGCTCCAAATTAGCTCCCCGAGCGGCTCAGCGGGGCAGGGGTTCATCTCAGCCAACTTCTGCTCCCAAAAACTTGGGAATCCGGTCCAACGCCGAAAATCTGGCTGCCTCCGCCAGGAGCAGGTTTTAGCTCCCTCCAAAGGCCCCGTGTACCTAACAGGACGAAGCGCGCTCTGGCGCTGCCTCTCCCGCTGCTAACCACTCGCACCAGACACGCGGCTGGACCAGAGCCCCGCCACCCGCAGCTGCTGTCGTAAATCATCCTCCTCCACCCAAAGAGACTGAGCGGATCAGCAAAGCCCTTTCAAGTCCTTGTTCCTCCTCCAAAGCTGCCTTTCCCTCCCAGGCTGGATTTTCCCATCCCCTCCACCAGCACATGGCTGCGCCGTCAGCGTCCCGAGGCTGGCCAGCCTCCAGCTCCTCCTGGCTGCTCCGTCCCCTCGCCGGGAGCGGTGCTGTGCCCGTTTGATCCCTCTCAAGTTACAAATTAGGATGCAAAGGCAGCAGCGGGGCAGGAGCCGGGCGAGGACAAGGCTGCAGGACATGGCTTCGCCGCAGCAATCCCGCGCCGACGGCGCTGGGAAGACGGAGAGAGCCGGCGGAGGTTGGGGCCGGATCATGGATCGGTGCGAGCATGAAAATTCATTCATATGAATTTGGAATATAATACCTGACACAAGATGTATCGCTGCTGCCACGCTGCAATCCCAGATAAGGACACAGCAGTAACAGATGGAGGAACAAGGCACTTATCTTGTTAGCTGATGGATTTATCTCTCCTTCCCCCACCCTTCCCTACATATTCCATAGTGTGCGGAGAGCCGCGTTCCTCGGCAGAGCAGCATATGGAGCACGAATTGATTTCTTCCTAACACCCCCTCCACACTTTAATTCAATAAGAGCTAGAGTGGCGGATAAACAGCTTGTTGTGCTAGGAAAATTTCAAAACAGTCAAGAAAATGTCAAACTGTCTTTTTTATGAGTGCCTTTTTTTTTCCGCTTTTTTTTTTTTTCTATTTTTTTCCCCTTCTTTTTTTTTTTTTTTTTTTCTTTTTCTTTTCCTTTTCTTTCCCCCCTCAGGCTGGCGGCGAGGAGCTGGGTGCCCAGGGCTGTGTCCAGCAGGGCTGCGGGCACCGGGCATCCTCCGCCAGGCCGCTTTGTGGCAGAAGGTGGCCTCGGTGCCATCCTTGGATGGGAGCTGGGAACAGAGCTGCTCTGGGTAAAAGATTAGGCAGATGGTTTCATCTGGCAGCTCCCTTAATCTCATTATTGGAGGGAGTGGAAGTTTTTAATGTGATCTCTCTTTCCTCCTCTACGCGCACCCCATTCGAAATGGCTTTTTTCTCCAGAGCAAGAACACATTTCCACGGGGGCCCTTTGTTAGGCACGAATAAAAACTTTACCACTTTTTTCCCCCCAGTTTTGGTGTGCTCTCCCTCTCGGCGCCTTATTTTTAGCACTGAAAAAAAAGGAGGAACTATTAGAAGAGAGGAAAAAAGAGAAAAAAAAAAAAAGCAATTAGATATTTTCTGGTTCTTGCTTAAAAACACAGACGGCTTGGAAATGCCAGGGACGAGCACCACGAGCCTCCTCACCCACTCCTGCCCCGCAGACCCCCGTGCCACGCTGCCGCTGTCAGCAACCCAAGCAAAGGCCGATTTCCTTCCACTCTGCAAAACATCCAAGACCTTAATTTCCTTAATTTGCCCCCAAACGCAGCATCCCATTGCTTTTTGCAAACCCCAGCATGGGACAATGCCACCCACAGACGCTGCGGGAAGCAGAAACCAAAGCAAGACAGCACGGCTGATAAACACAGCACCGGGGCCAAAGGGAGCCTCCTGCTCCGCGCAGCGTTTTGCACAGCGCCGCTGGGGATGAGCAGAACCCAAAATCCTGCAGCACACGCTGCCACCTCCCCTCCCTGCTGCCCCCGAGCCGGTGAGCAACCTGCAAAAAGGCACCGGTGGAGCCCCTCCTGTGGCACCACGACCCCTGGGGCCGCACAGCCCTGCAGGGCAGGCGTGCAGGAGGGCCAGCAGCTGTTATTAATGCACTGCAGCAGCACGCGGGCACGCGGCGGCTCGGCTCTGGCGCTCGCTGCACCCCAGCTGGGATGCTTTTGGGGGAGATGGGCCCCGGAGGAATGCATCCGAGGGAGGAGGGCTGGCTCCTGCTGCTTCCCATCTCCCCGCCGCCCGCCCGCTGCCGTGCTGAAGACAAAATCCGCCTCCCCACCCCCTTTTGCAGCAGAGCAGTGCAGAAGGCTGCAGGATCCTGCAGGGAGCCGGCGTATTTAGCATGCAGGAGGGAGAGCCGAGCAGAAGCCCTGTCTTGTGCCACGGCACGCAGGGCCAGCAGTGGCCCAACGCTGCCTGCAAGGAGCGGGGTGCTGGGGCTGTGCTGAACTCACAAGGCCTTCACATTGCTCCCAGCAGGGACCGCCACAGCGCAGGGACCCCGTGGCACGGCACCTGCCCCGTGCAAAGCACCACCAGGGCTGTTTTGGCACGGCACGGAGCCAGCAGCAGCTGAGCACCCACTCGTGAGCTTGGCTCACAGCTGCAAGGCAGAGTTTGGGTCTGGCTCCCAACCCCCCTGCCTCAGTTTCCCTCTGAGGAGCAGCAGCAGGAGCTCAGAGCAGCGGGACACCACCCGGATCCCACACCCACACCTCACTGCAACCCCAAACCATGGGGCAGGATCCCTGGGCAGCTCGCTGCTTCTCTCCATCCCTTCTTCCCAATGGCATCTTCTCCTGCCAGCTCGCCCTAGGGACCATCAACCCCCAGAGGCAGCACCCCAGGGGTCACATCCTGCCCAGCACCCCCCTTACCTGCCACCCACGGCCCCACCTCGTCCCTTCCCTCCGCAGCCACCGCCGGTCCCCGCTGGACACCGGTGCCTCCGAGCGGCCGCAGCTCCGGCCCCTGCGTCCCTCCCAAAGGGCAGCGCGAGCCCCCCCGGCCCCCCGCCCCAGGACCCTTTCCAAACCTGCCCCTTTCAAGCGAGGCTCTCGCCAAGCACCCAATTACGGCTCCATGGCCAAGGATGAAAAGCCGCTCTCGAAAGCATCCTGTTTTCTTTCCCTTTTTTTTTATTTTATTTTATTTTTTTTTCCCCCTTTCAAGGTTCCTCTTCCCTCCCTTCCCGTGAGGTTAAAGAGCTAAAGACCAACTCAGAGACAGATAATAGAGTGACAGAGGCTCATAAAAAGGAAGCCGAAGCTTTGGAGAAAGCTGGCATACGGTGCATTAGGGATTTCTGTCGCGGCAGCTGGGAGTAACAGTGACCCTCTGAACTCAATTTGCTCCACGGCTTTAGAACCAGGGGAAGGCTGGGGACTGTCAGCCTCCTCTCCTCCGCCTTCCCAGGGTGCCTGCGGGCTCTGCCGCAAGATTTCAGTGCTGGCAGCCAGGGTGCCCAGCTCCCATCTCACTTTAATTGCTGACTGGGGATGGAGGCGGCATCCCCAGCCCTGCAGGGAAGAGGTTAGGTGGGACTCCAGGCAAAAAGGAGCACAACCTACAAGATGGAGCAACGCCGGGGCGCGAATACGCGTGTTTATCCATTACGGGGGGGTGGCGACCCTTCAGAGGACTGCCTTCACCCAATGACCCCCCTATCACCCTCCCTGCCCCAAACTCAGCGAGAGGAGAGGTGTGAGGTGGGTGCAGCAGCAGCAGCATGGATGGGGTGGGAGCCACCAAAAGCTCGGTGCCACTGCTCAAACCCCCCGCGCTCCCCTCAGCCGCCGCTTTTTTTCCTGGTTTTAAACGAGCAGAAATTCTTCCCACTACGCATTAGCGGCCAACGTAATGGTGCAAAGCATTTTTCATTTATCATCATAATGCCAGTCAAACGAACCCCCTAATAACATAAATGCAAGAGGAAAGCTATTAGAGTTTATTTGTGCAGTGGCTTTGAACTCGTCCCCACCGCTCCATCCCCGTAACCGGAGGGGATGGATGGAGCTCGCGTCTTGAGGCCCTTTCATCAAAAGCCCTTCCTCAGCGAGCCAGAGGCTTTCCTTACAGACCACTGCAACCTTGCACAAGTGGTTGTATTTTCTGAATTATCAAAATAAATACCTAAATGCCTGCAGTGAGCCAGCCCTGCTTAGAACCAGGCGCAGCCGCTGAGGTCTGCGCCTCTCCGGAGGTGCGCTGCGCTCACAGCCGAGGCGCTGGGGAGCTCCACGCCTGGCCATCAGCTCGCACCCCTCCATGCCCCCTTCATCTACAGACCTCCGTGTTCTTTGCCTGTTTTTCATGCTGGACATACCCAAAAATAGGCAATTTTACTTTCTGCAGCCCTGCTTGTGTGCCCTGTCCCAGCTCTGCAGATGGCCGATGCAGGCACCAAAGCTCCTCCAACACAGCTCGGCCCAGACCCCCTCCCCATGACCCCAGCAGTCCGTAGATGCTAGAGATGCTCATCAAACACCTACCACTTGGAAAATTCAAGTCATTCCTCAGCACAGCTCTTCTCTCTGCTCTCCTGCAGCCTTTCCCACCCCAGGCTTTCCCCCTGAGCATCCTCCCCTCCTGCCCTGCAGCTCCATCCCCATCTCTCCAGGCCCAGCCCTCAGCATCCCCAACTCCCCAGATTTTCCAAGCCCAACTTGTCACGGCAGCTCCCATCCCACAGCAGCCCCGTCCTGGAGAGCCGTGGCGAGGCATTTCATTTTCTATACAATAATTTCCTCATTACGCCGAAATTAAATGCATATTTCAGAACCTACGAGTGAGAGCAAACTGTTCAGTCTTATGCTTTATTAAACAAAAAAATCTTTGTGTGGAAGGAGCCAAATTCGTGCCAAATTACAGCCCTGCTGATGGGGCCGAGCTATTCCCAGCCGTACAGTAACGGGCATGTCAAGATGTGCAGCGCTGGCAGAGAGGACCTGCACTGCGGAGGGAAACAGAACAGCGCCCGCCTGACAAATTAGTTTACTCATTAAGTTAAGAAGCCTATTTTGCTCAGCTTCTACAAAGCAACACGCTTCGCAGCCAGGAAACTTCAAGGCGAGGGACGTGCCCAGCGCGGCTGCAGGATCCCCAGTTATTGCTCCCCATTGCTGCGCAAAAGCGAGCCCGCTCCCCATCAGAGCAGGAAAATTCACCCTACACATGATGGGAAAGCAAAAAATCCTGGCTCGTTGAGTGCCTGGACAGAGGGGAGGACAGGGGACACTGAATTTGCAGCAGAGCATGTGTGCTGCATGCCGAGGACCAGGCGCAGTGGCAGGAGCATCCCCACGCTCCGCGCCGCGCTTGCCAGCCCCTCTGTCTGTCACCTGCCCGTGGCACAAGCTACCAAGCAGCTCTTCTGCTCTTGCAGCCCTTACGAAGCAATAAAAATGGCCATAAATAAAATCTAGCTCTATTATAAAAGCTCTGCCCCTGTCTCCGAGCTTGCAGCTGACGGGGTTGGGGTGCAGCCTCGGCAGAGGGAGGGGAGAAGGGGCGGGAGGCAAAACTGGGCTGGGGAGAGCTGGACGTGAGCTGGGAGCAAGAGGCACGGTGGAGGAGGGCCCACGAGAAGGGATGACAATAAAACCCAGGGAGGGAGACGGAGATTAATGAGTGTTTCCCTAATATGATAATTTCTGGGCATCAACACATTAAATTTAATATCCTCCTGGGCTACTGGGAAGGACCACATCTCCCTGACCCCTGCGCACAGCGGGGCGAGGTCCCGGCTGATTTTCCAGCGCCCAGGCCCTGCTGGCCAGCACCTCGGCATGTCCCCGAGTGCCTGTGCCCCCTGGGGATGCATCTCCTGCGACAGGTCCCCAAGTGCCTGTGCCCCCTGGGGCTGCGTTTCTACCTCGGTGCAATCCCTTGCCTGAACATCCCTGCCTCCCCTGCAGCAGCGCACCCAGCTGTCAGCAGCCGCACACCGGTGACGTGTCCCCAAGCGCAGGTTGAGGACAGAACAGCCTGTTTTGGGATCGTGCCTGTCACACAGCCTGCGTGCATCCCCGCGGCCGTGTCGGCGGGCTGGGACCCCGCTGCGCCGCGCTCGGCCCCGCTGAGAACAGATGCCAAATCGCATCCCTCGCGCGTGGCTAAGCAGGCACAAGCTTCACGCTCTCGATCCGGACAGAAGGCAGCTGGTGGGGGGCTCCGGCCCTGCTCGCTGTCCTGAAATCCCCGTGTTTTGCACCAAAACCCCGGCACCACCAGCTGGGAGTTTCCACAGCGTTTGCCTCTCTGCCGTGCTTGCTGCCGGCATTTTGGAAAAGCAAACAGAACTGGTTGGGGGGATTTTGGAGGGGCAAAGCCTGCCCTTATCCTCGTGCTAGACTTGAAGCGGATGGGATTGCTTTCCTGAGGGATTTCAGGGTCTGCTGCTGCAATCCTAGAGCTTGCTGGGCAGCTCCTGACAGCACCGGCCACCCTGCACCACCTCCGCGTGTGCATCCAAGCCCTGCACAAGCCATGCCTGAGCTGCCACAGCCTGCTTGAAAGAGCAACCACAACCCCCCGAGGAAGGGGAACTCCCCCCTGCTCTCTCCACCGAAACCGCTATAAAAAGATGGATTTGCACCAGCAACCACAAGGCAGGTGCATCCTGCTGCAACCCCTCGGTTTGCAACAGAGTCTGCTGCAGGGCGCTGGTCTGGGCACGAGGCTGCTCCGAGACGGACACCCAGGGGTTGGATGACTTCCCTGCCCAGTGCCGCAGCCCGTGTCAGCTCCCCAGGAAGATTTGTAGGCCAGGCAGAATTGCTTTATTGACATTTAAAGGTCTCTGTCAATCCAGCCCCCACATATCTTAGTTACAGAGGGTGGGATTCGCTTCGCCCGCCTCTGCCGCCTGGAATTTCAGAGCCAAGTCACCCAGATCGGGCACGAGATGGGAGAGCACTGAGAGGATGAGAGCCAGGGGCTTGGCTGCTCCATCCCTGCCAAAGCAAGAATCACCATGGGACAGACAGCAGGACAGACTGTGGCTGAAACAGAAGCACACCGGGGCAGGATTCGGTCCCTTGAGCCCCTGTTATGTGATCGAGGGAGCTCTGTGCCGGGGGGAGGTCGAGGCTGGGTCTGCTCCACAGTCAGGACACTCGGCTGGCTTCAAAGGGAGGTAATTTGGGAAAAGGGACGATGAAACGATGGAGTTTGCAACTCGGTGGAAAGCAAGCAGCAGAATAAGGATAATGGACTCCAAAAGGCAGACTTCAATAAATTCAGGAAGCTGTGGAAGGGGTCTCCTGGGAAAATAGTCTAAGGTACAAAGAAGGGGAGAGCTGGCAGTTACTGAAAGAGACTGTATTACCCGCACAATAGCAGGCTGTCCCCATGCAAAGGGAAGATAGGAAGCACAGTGAGAGGCTGCTACGGCTGATCAGGAGCCGTTCAATGACCTAGAAATAAAGAAGGATCCTTAAAAAAAAAAAATACAGAAACAAGGGCTCATAACTGGGGTTGGGTGTAACAGAATAGCAACAGCATCCAGGGATAAAGTCAGCAGCACTAACATGCAAAACAAGTTTCAATTAGCGAGGGACACGAGACAAGAACAAGACAGCTCCTGGATGTGCTGAAAGGAAGAGGGAAGGGAAGGCTGGGTCCATCACCGAGCAGGAGGGGAAAGGACGTGGCAGGGAGCTTCAGGGCTGTGTTTGATTCCCTCCCTGGAAAGGAAGGCATAGCACGAGCACATCGCCCCGAATACAAGCTTAGCAGAGAGGCAGGCAGGCACGCCAGAGCTGGGAGGGTTAAAAAACAAGTCAGGAGACTGATGAAGCTGTCCTGAGTGCACTCGCAAATCGGGCAAAATCATCCCTGAGCCACCAGCGCTGCTCTTCGAGAGCTCACGGAGACCGGCAGAAAGGGCAAGAAATCTTCATATCTTTAAGAAAAAAAAAAGCCGGGAGCTGTAGGCAATCAGCTCAACTTCAATCACTGGGAAGATACTAAAACAAACGATGAAACTATCACAGCTTGTAAGTCCTGAGAATTTAATAAAGCGAGAAAAAAAACACCAGCACCACCACCAACATGAGTTTGTCAAGAACAGATCATGTCAAACCAACCTAATTTCCGCCGTGACAGGATAACTAGACTTGGTGGATAAGAGGAGAGCTGTAGACATGATACACCATGACTTTAATAAGGCTTCTGATGCTGGTCCCACACGGCACCCCGCACGGAAAGGCGAGGAAACGCTCTGGATGTAAGCGCCGAGGAGGAGGGCTAACAGCCTGTTGACAAAGCGCTCTCAAAGAGCCTCCATCTATTATTTATGACCAAGCGAGGAGGGCAGCCTAGAGTGGGATCCCTCTAAGGCCCGTCCCGAGCCCCGCTCTATTCGACATTTGCATTTAACAACTCGCATGACGGAGCCACAGGCGCGCTTATTAAAATTTGCAGCCGACGCCAAGCCAGGAGGAGAGGGACTGGCAGCGCTCCGAGGGTAGGAGCAGAATTTCAAATCTCCTCCGGAGCGAGCAGGAGGAAACCCAACACGAGCTATAGGAAACCCAGCACACACAGGGGCCCCGTGGTGCACTTCGGGAGGAGGAACCAGCGTTTTAAGAGGGACAAAGGAGGATTATTTTGCTCCGTTTGCTCTAATTCAGGCCTCGGCTGCAATACTCCATCCCCACCCCGCTGTCAGCCTTTCAGGAAGGTAGAGGTGAAGTCGCCGGGGTTTGAGGGCTGCCACCCAGCAGCTGACCCGTGCTAACCACACTCATCCTCTGCCAAACCCACAGCTGGGGGTTCCCCTTCTCCTTGGCTCAATCCCAATTGCTTTTGCCACCACACAGGGGTGGAGGCACGTCTGTAGCTGATGTGCTGCGGCTGAGCGCACGTCTGAGCCACGGACAAGCCGGGCTTAGTCCACGGAATAGCAATGAAATGGGTGAGGGACGCAGACAACTCCAAAGGAAGATGAAAGGCGCTGGGGTTTGCTTTGTCTCTAGAAGAAAAGACCGAGCAAGACATGACAGCACTCTCCCCATACATAAATATCATATGAAGGCAGTGGTGAATAATTATTTGCCACGTCCCTTAGAGGCGGCAGGAGAAGAAAGCAGCCTAATTTGCTGCAGACGTTCTGGGTGGGTACTTGGCATAACTTTCACTCAGGCTCGTGAAACCCTTCCAGAAGGCCTCCAGGAAGCCACAGCACCTCCGATCCCGAGGAGCAACTCAGAGGGATGCCCACAAAGGTCGCCCCAGGCGTGGGACCCCACCTAGCCCCAAAGCTTCGTCAAGGTTGTTCGGCAGCAGATTAAGACGCAGCGAGCTTTCAGGTTGCTCAAACACGTCGGCAGCATGACAAAGAAGCAGACCATGAACCATTTCCTTCCTCTGGCACGCAACCACCCGCCGGACAAGCAGCAATCTCCGCGACGCCGATGAGCTCCGTCCCCAAGCACCTGCTCACCAGCGGGAGCACAGGCGCCTCCGTCCAGACAGCGTGACCCCACAAATCACCGCAAGCCACACTCAGCACTTTTATTCTTTATTGTTACAGTTCAGACAGCTCCATTATTTATCCGGATTACTTATTCATGTTCTATTTCCAGGGACAACCTGCTTCACTGGATAGAGTTATCACTGCCTCTCCTCCCTGCCCGCCCCCAGCCCGACACCCCCACTGTGGGTATTTGGGCACGGTGCCGCTGCTGTTCGAGTACTAACAGGGGCTCTGCCTAAAAACTCACCCTAGGAGCTCACAGCATCTTAGGTCACCATCCTGTTACTCATTTGTCCCCTCTCTCACACCACTCAAGGGCCCTGGAAAGGGGAGCACTGAAAAGGCTTGGCCAAAACCGACAGCTGGGTTGTAGACATCAACCAAGGCACGGCACGGCTCCCAAGGCCACCCCATCACACCAGGTTTTCTGACCATCTTTGCAAACTGAAGCCACCCTCATTTCAAGGCTTCATTTCAGGGTGTGGATGGCCTTTTATCCATTTTGGAAAGGTTTAAAGGCTCAGGGGGTACTGTGGTGGGTAGGTACCCAGCTCCAAGCCGGCTCTGATCCCACCTGCCCAAAGCAAGCCAGGGCAGAGCTCTGGGCACAGCCCTGCCCTCCAGACAACCCACCACCACCCGACGCTGCCATCCTGAAGTTTTCTCCTCTGGCAGAAAGCATTTAGAGAACGAAAGACATTTCTAAGAGCACAACGTGTCACTGCCAGGACTTGTGGCTGATCCTCTGCCAAGCCCCGCATGGATCCTGTGCCTCCAGGCACCTCTCGCAGGGACCAGCAGCACAAACTCTCAGCAGCAGCATCTGTCCCATCCCTCACTCGTCCTCCCTATGGCACGTACGATTTCCCCAAGACCTTGAGGTTTGAGGGAAAAGCTCAAAACAAGCAAAGGAATTCCCGTAACGAAATGCTTGGCTCTTTTTCCACAAAGGGAGCTCTCTCCAAGGAGCGATTAGGATCAGAGCAGCAGCCTGACCGCGCTCCCCGCAGCACTCAGGTCCCTCCCTGGCATCGATCAGACAGCACCGTGCAAGGCTTGCACCCTGCTGCAATGGGTGCTGAGCACCTTCAAGGATGTGTAACAGATTTGAGGTTGTTGCTGGCTTCAGCAAGAACTAAAAATACTGAATTCCTGGCCAGAGGCACTCTCAGCCTCAGATATCAGGTGCAACAATCTTTTAACAACTTCCTCGGGTATTTCACCATTCTAGCTAAAAAGAAAACAAGCACATACACAACAACAACAACCACAAAACAAGGCAAAGGCAAGAACTCAGATTGACCCTGTGTGTTCACCTCCCCGCACATACCCACAGGCGTGACCCACAGACCCATCTCAGACCTTCCACCAACCCCATTGACCCCACCAAGGCGCTTCATGACCCTACAAGCCAACATCTGCTTCCAGGTCACTCAAAGACAACTCCAACAAGCATGATGCCCCAGCAAAAGGCGTGCTGAGTGCCGAAATGCTCCCAGCTCCAACTTCCAGCCCCCTCTTGGAGCTGTCCTTTGAGGAGCACAGCGACAGCGGCAGCCGAGCGATGCTCTAATCAGCGCATCTCGTTTCAAACACTGTAAGGACCATGTTATGCCTTGGGATAAATGTGAAAGGCTCCCATTGAAGTGGGAGAGAGGTACGGCACTTCAGAAGCTGGAATTTGGCCTGAGAAAAAAAAAAAAAAAAAAAAAGCCACTAAACTTAAAATATTAAAGCGCATTTAAAAACATAATAAGGCAGATCAGCAATCAAACAGAGCAGCTTGCCGAGGGACCGATAAGTGAGGAGGATTCCGGGGGCACATACCACTACTGAAGGAAGGCCAAAAAGGCCTTGTTTAGAGTCAAAACAGCTTTTGATCCAACATACAGCACAGAAATTCATTTCTGCTCATACATTTTCCATGAGAGCCGCAGCCCAATCAGCCCTGCTTGGAGCGGCGGTGCCGAGGCTCCCACCTGGAGAGTTTTGCTCTGCCGGGCACTGGGGGGGACAGAAAATTGCTGGGTGACTCAGTGGCACGATGCAAGCTTCATCCCCTCCCTCCCGGAGGTATTCAAAGCCCTTTTGACTCATGTGGAGGAGGACTCGACCCAGCACCATACAGCGGTGGAGCTGCAAGCCCCGCTCCCTCGCTATTCCTGCTGGAATCGGCTCCCAGTTTGGTTTGCTCATGAAAACATCCACGCAGGAGGCACCAGGCACCCCACGGCAGCATCCTGAGAAGCTGGCATGCCATCGGAAGGAGCCAGCGTTGGGGACGGGCTGCTGGGACAGCACGTGGAGATGCCAGGAGGATGGAGGGAGCTCGGCATTTTTCTTCAGAGGTTTTCTCTGCTTCTTACTCAGCAATTCTTCAGACGCAAGCCACAAACAAGGCAGCAAGGTGCTGAGCTGCAAAGGCTGCGGCGCCGGTTGCTATAGCCCCAAACCTTTCCCTGTCTTCAGAGGGAGGAATCGATCCAGGATTTGACATCCACCTCGTGCCTGTGAGCTAACAAGGATCCACTGGGGGCCGCCACCAAGACCCCTCTTCCATCTCGTGATCCCCCTTCTCCTGGCAACCCCGCAGTGCCTTGCCCCGTGCTTTCAGCTCCCCGAGACAGGCAGGCTGAGTTCGCTCCCAACCAGCCTCAGGGACTGAAATTTGCCTGGTCTGGGGCAGAAGGCAGGCAGCATCGCTTCTCACGCAAGACACCAGAAGCTTGTAGGATCACTATCTTAAAAACAAAGGGCAGATCGCTCAGGTTCCATCCAAATTTCCTATATATTAGCCCAAAAAGTTGCTCAGATCAACTCAACCCCTGAAATCTCTGCACAACTCGGGGACACCTCCCTCACCTGCACCCGACCCCTTGGAGGTGCCAAAACCAGCACGCGGTGGAGCCAGCACACCGGGGCTCAGCACACCACGGAAGCGGGGTGGGAAATCCTTCTCCTGGGGTCCCAATGGACCTGGAAACCCATCCTGAAAGGGGGAAGAGTGGCCCCCATGTGCTAATGTCCCAATCACACCTTCCCAGCGTGGCCCAAGGGGCTCTGCCAGCCCCAGCCCGTGCCCCCTCCCCAGCACGCTCTGATCTTGGCGGGGACGTTCCAGCCTTGTTACTTCAGCTGGGGTCAGGGAGACTGAAAACATAAGTGTATAATCCTTTCACAAGTTAATTAAAGTACCCATCCATCCTTCATTCAAACCATTCGCCACGGGTTTTTACAATTAATTATTTGGAACCGAATCAAACAAACAAACAAACAGAAGACACAGAAAGAAAAGCGAAAGCCGAGCAGAGGCAGGGCGCTCCTGCGGCGGGGTGTTAGCAAGGCTCCTCCTCACATCCCTCCCCTCCCCATGCCTCCCAAAACGAGCCACGAACCCCTTTTATCCAGCACGTGGGTGTGTGGGAGGCGTGGGCTCTGGTTCAAGTTTCGGAGCTGTCCCGAGATGCTTCAGCGACCTTGGAGCAAGCCCTTCGTGCCCCCTCGCCTTGCCGCCAGCCCCCTGTGCCATGAGCAGCACACCCTCCCTGTGCCCCTGGCAGACCCTTGGAGAGCAAACTCACAAATATATGATGTAGGAGCCAGGGGGGCTCTTTGGGGAGATGCTGGTGTGCCGGGCAAAGAGGAGCAGTGCTCCCAGCACCCGCTGCCCGAGGGCTTGAAAAGCACCAACACCGCTAAGCCCTCACGGGAGCCAAGGGAGGGTCACAAATACCACGAGGAGAGCAAACATCTCTCCTCCCCACACAAGTGGAGGCTTTGGAGGCTCTCTGACCTGCTTTATCTCCTCCCTTCCACACCCTCTCCCCATTTCAGTGCTTCATTCCGGCACAGGTACGTGAGGGGCGAAGGAGAGGCGGGGAGCAGGGAACCATCCTGGCTCTCCGCCGCTTCCTTCCTCGTCTTCCCTTCCCTCTCATTAGCTCTCACAGATGCGCTCTGCCTCTTCTCCCCAACCTCCCTCTCCTCCATGCCCTCCCTGTTCTCCATCAAGACAAGGTTTAATGTCTTTCCATCTCTTTCCTCTTCCTGGGTAAATTGCGGCGAGCCTGCCGGCTGCTCGGGCGGAACACGCTGTTTTATATGCGCCATAAAAGGAGAGAACTCTGTAAACAATATTATTTTTAATAAAATCCTAGGCTTTGGCAGGCCAGCTGCTTTTGTGTCTGTCTTAATTTAATCAGACGATCAGTTCTCTCAAGCAGCAAGAGGGAATGAAAAGCATTAGCAAGGAATCAAGGAACCGGTGAGGAAAAGACACGATTTCCATCAAGTGCTTTCTGGCCCGGTGTGTTGCTATGCGAGCAGGACCGAGTTCTCAGGGAAGTGATTCCCAGCCCAGCTCATCTGAAAACAACTTTGTCAAGGCACGGGAAGGGCACGAGCACACCTACACCTCGCAGTGCTTGGAAAGAAGCCGCGTGGAGGCTCCGTGCCATGAACAGACCCGCGCCCCGTGGTGCTGAGAGTCGGAGCAGGGCACCGCGGCTCTCCAGAGCGCTGGCAGCTCCATGCCCAGGCTCAAAGCTCTTCCCCAGAGCCCTCTCCCAGCCCGAGCCCCTGCAGATGTGTTGCCTCCTTTCCCTACCTCCTTTTCCTTCTTTTTTTTTTTTCCAGCTACAGCAACCCGGAGCAGAGGCCAGGTCTCCCCCGACTTTGCACCAAAGGTTTCCCTGGTTTCACTCAAAGCCACAAATCCTCAAGAATGGAGATACTCAAAAATATGAAATAGTAATTGCTAATTACAGGCACAAAGTAAACAAATTAATTGATATTTACTTGTTTACCCGGTTACAAAAAATGTTAATCACTCTGCACAGTTTAACATCTTAAAAATACATGCTAAGGCGCAGCCATAAATATCGCCAGTAAAGCAAACATGGTGCTCAGCACTGCAAAGGAATTAAAATTAGTATTTAATTACAAGAAATCGCTTGAAGTTCTTTTGCTACCATTAATCACTTTCAATTATGAATGTAATTATAAGTCATCTTTTCTCTTTGGGTGGTCGCTGCTGGGACCCGAAGCAGTGACCCCGTGCTCCCAGAGGGAGAGCCACGCTCTGCTCGCCGAACGCGGCTCCTCGCCGACGGTGCTAACGGGAGCCCCTGCGGAGCACGAAGTGCCAAGGGCATGCAAACAGGGCGAGGAGGAGGAGGAGGAAGGCAGCGTTACTTCATCCCCTCCCCGCTCGCCCCGGTTTTACAGCACTGACTTCAATGGGTTTCTCCAAACCCTGGCAGCGGGAGCGCAGAATCAGGGCTACGGAGATAGATCAATTGATGTGAAATACATCCTCAGATCATTAAAGGATGGAGACGACAATGTTATCTCTCACTACGAGGCAAATCAAAGCCTGGAGAGCTCCCTCCCTCAACGCAACGTTGGTTGGATGAACCTTAAGGTCCCTTCCAACCCAAGCCATTCTACGATTCAATGACATGGGGCCAAAATCTGCCCCCAGCACCTCTCTGTGCCCACCCTGCCCTCCCCTTTCCCCCAGGTTGTACCCAAACTGGTTGTACCCACATTGGGCTGGGGCAAACATCTCCTCTTGGCAGCACAAGTCACAGCGGGTATGCTCAAGGCATTTGGGGCAACAGAGCTCAAGCCCTTCCTCATCACATACAATTAGCAAAATAAAGCCACGTGTTGAGTTGGAGCATCTCTGCTCTGGGACACCAGCACCCTGCTGGCTGTGCTGTCCCCCCCACGACAACAGCCCTGCAGCCTGCTTCTGGCACCACGAGGCACTGGAGGCAACCAAACCGCAGAAGACAACCCGGAAAAATCAAATGGAAACGTACCCTTTTGGTTCCCTTGGCACTTCTGCACAGGGAATGTGATTAGACTGTCCTTATCTTTGTGGGAACAGTTGTTAGCAATAATGAAATCATCCAGCCCTTTTCTTTTTGAAACCCAGCCACATCCTTTGGCTCCAGGAAATAGGGGCAGTGACATGTGCTGTTTTCATAAAAAGCCACAAGACAACATATTTCATTGCAATAAATTCCCTTCCCTCAAGTGAAGAGCGGAGGAGAAGAGATTTCAAGGACAGGAAAAGTTTCAGCCAAAAAAACAAAAAGGCTGAGCTGCACTTCTGCCCATCCCACACTGAAGCTGGCTCCTGGCAGGAGGAGGAAGGTCGGGTGCTGACAGCACCGCGTGCCGCCCCCTCTCCCCGTGCTCCCAAGCCCAGCCAGAAGGAGCAGCTCCCTCGATGACAACAGGAGCCACCCGTGGGGTTTCCACACCCACGCTGAGCCCGAGGTGACGAATCCCTGCTGGGAAAGCCCAGCTCATGGGGGATGTTTGCTCCTCTCCCATATCAGCCAAGAGAGGACTCAGCCAACTGCTCCCACTGGGGCTTCATCCACCCCTCATCCTCCCTGGGCACCTTCGCCACTTGGTTTCCCATCCAAACCACGACCCTAATTCCCTGCCAGGTCCTCCTTCCTCCTCCCTGCCCCACATCCCTGAGCACCTCCTAATTAGCGGGCTGCGTTTCGCCATCCTCCCCCCCCCCCTGCACTCGGCTGAGCCTCCCCTTCCCTCCGCTCCCCGCTCGTTCTGTTCGCCGAACTAATTGCTGAGCGCCTGCACCCTGGGTGTCTGCTGCTGTTGGAGAAGATTAGTATTTTTACAGAGGGGGAAAAAAAAAAAGATTAAAAAAAAGAGATTGTGTTTTTTAAAGCAGATGAAAGGAGAGCCCAAGGAGATGTGCATTTGACTCTCAAACACGCTCCTTCAAGTCTCCCTCAGCAGTACTTAAAGGCGTTTCCACAGCAAGACTTTATGAATGCGAAATGAACCCGGCGCCTTGTTCCACTGCCACAAGAAAGGCAGGAACTTATCTTTTATATACAATATTTCCTTTATGGCTGACACCGTGCATCACGCGCTGCCACTGCCGGCCCCACTTCAGACACAAACGCTGACCTTCCCAAAGTCACGGGGAGGCCGCTGCCTCGCCGCGCAGGGTCGAGCATCGCGGCTGGGCGCGAGCGGCCACGCGCCGTTCCCCCCGCTGCTCTGCAGAAAGGGCAAGGGGAAAAGAGCACGAGCGGGGACAAGTTGAAAGCCTTCCTTTCGACTGCTGCGAGCTCGGATGCCCCAGCCCAGCCTGGGATGCTCGCAGGGAAGTGTTATGCGCCGCAAAGCTCTCTAAGGGCAAGAGGGATGCAGGTTGGGCAGGGGCAGGATGAACCAAGGGGGAAGTGACAGCACCTGGGACAAAATGCAGCACTCCCCATCCAGCCCTGCAAAGCGTCTGTACCATCGAGGGATGCTGGCTGTATTTTCAGTGTGATGCCCAGCACCTGAACTCCCCAATTTAATGAAGCACAAGCAGAGAGCACACCCAGGCACGCAGCATCCAAGCACCTTTGGCAACCTGGGTCATGTAGCCAAGGCCACATGGGGCTCCTGCAAGCAGAGCCAGCACAACGCCATGCCACGACTGCCTGCTGACCGAGCTGTGAGCCCCAGCTCGCCCCTGCCGAGGCTTTCCAGCAGGGCTGATCTCTTCCTCCACTTTCCCTACCTGTAAAATGGGGCAGAAGCGTACCCAGCGTCACACAAAACACTGTGTGCGGAAGCCGGGCCACGCTTTTAGGAAAACACCCACCCAGAGGAAGTCTTGGGAGATTTAATTAGCTGCCGTCTGTGCTGTTTGAGCTTGTTAGGTGCTATATAATTGCTTAATATTATTATTATCTCAGCAGGTACAGCAGTTTGTTAGGATAATGATAGTGATTGACATTTCCCTGGCATCCTTCATCCCGACCAGATCCCATATTACTCCATTATGAAACACTCTTCTGTCCTGATCCTCCATATGTCTCCAAACTGTCAACAGGATCATAACTGGCTCCACGTTGCCAAAAGGCATAAAGGCTCACAGAAACTTGCCTGAGTTCATGGGACACATCAGAAGCTGCGCTAAGATGAGGTCGACTTTGCTCCAAGAGCACCCAAATCCATACGGCCATACGGGCTCTTCTTCAACATGGACTGAACCTGCAAGAAGTGGTCCTGGAAGCCACAGCACCCAAAATCCTCCCAGCCAAAGGAAACAGAGCCGCACCACCCAGCAGGCAGCAGTGGGTGCCACAACCCAACCCCAGTGTGAAAAATACATTCCAGGGACAGGCGAGCAGAGGGGCCACCGAGTGATTAATTGGAGACTATCAGTTTGGGATAGGTCTCTAAATTCTCATTAAGTCAGGTGCCGAGGCATCGCACATTAATCCAGAACATTTCCCCTTCGGCCCAAACAAATAAATAACTCTTGTATAATTCAGGGAGAGCTGGGTGGAGCCATCTCTCTCCCCCCTCTCCCTCTGTCTTTTTCCAACTAACCAGTGAATAAAACATCGCCCGCAAATCTATTAGGCTAATTTTAAATCCTGACAATTTAGCAGCACTTCAGCAAGATAAGAGCCATTTATTAAAAGCCACAGTTCATTAAGCCAAATGCTGCTGGCGTATTTACTCAGAGAAGCGGGGCCGGGCTCAGCTCCCGTCAGGACCAGGGCTCCTCGGGGGAGCAGCAGCAGCCCTCAGCCTGCCAGCAGCGAGGCCAGCACAAAGCTGCACCCAGCCAAGCCTGCGAGGGGCTGTGGTGCCTCCCCAACCCTGCCAGGGGCACCCATGGGTGGTGCTGGGGGTGCTTCGCCCCATCCTGCTGCGCAGGGGGTGGTCACGGAGTGTGCCAAGGGGTGCTTGGCATCCAGGGCTGGGGAACGTCTCCAGGAGCTCCATCAGGGATGTCTCCACTGCTGCACAAAGGTTTTGTTGCATCTGAAGTGAGCCTGGGCTGCGAAGCCGTGCCCCATCACACCGGGACCCCTCCTGAGAGCATCAGAGCTGGAACCTGGGTCAGACACGCACCCCTTCAGAGCCGGTCCCGTTACTGGCAAGCACAGATTGGCTTCAGACAGGGGACGACGGCTTCCAGCAGCAAGCCAAGAGAGGGCTGTGTGAGAGCTGTTGTTTGCCAAAAGCTCCCAGATTGCACCCAGAGCTTTCACTCCTCCAAGCTGCCGCTTGACATCTCTCTTACGGCCCCTCTGCTGTGCCACTGTGTCAGCTCCCGGAGCACCGGGGGGCTGTGACAGTGACAGGGGGGTTTGGGACACGGGGAAAGGGCTCAGGGCTTCCCATTTCCAGGGGGCAGCAGGAAAAACGGGCTCACCACCACACAGCACCGTGCCTCCTGCTCTCTGCGTTGGCTCTTAAGCTTTGGGATGGATGAGTGCGATGCTCCACAAGGTGCCAAGTGGCCACCGCAACCACAACCCCATGAAACCAGGCTGTGGACCAGCCAAAACCAAAGTCGCCCAGCAAAGACCTGCCCAAATGCAACCACAGCTGCCTAGCAAAGCCCCCGGCGCTGAGCAAGCTCCGTGTCAGCATGGATGAGCTGGGACGGAGCACGAGCAGCAACAAGCTGGCAACTCCCCTCCGGGACCTCGTCGCTGCTCGTTCCCCCACGGTGCGCGGGGCTCTGCGGCTGGGGAGGGATCACAACGGGCTCGGTGGTACCCGAGAGATGGAGACACAAGGGAGGGAGCTGTGCCAGCATCACTGCGAGGAGCAGGCAGCAGAGGGCAGTGAAGAAATCCCATCTCGCAGAGTTTGTGAGTGTAATTCATTCCAGCGGGAGACATCCAAAAGACTTTATCAAGTGCAATTGTCCCACTGCGCCTTTCACCTGCACACACTTGCAAGACAGTCTGGAGTAACTGCAGAGTCTCCCTTTACAGTCATAGCTGAAAGGAGCATTATAAAGGTGAATTAACATTTAAAAAGAATGTAAAAAACCCAGAACTGTTCTAATGATGATTAATGGGAAGCTATAAGGGAGGCCATGACCTCCTAGTGTCATTAAATGGATTGGCAGGTTTCTGAGCATTAATTATAAATAGCCACAGGAGTTCTAGTGCTTAGCAGAATGATGATAAATCCATGACACAGGCAGAGGGACAAGGAGCCAGGAGCACAGAGGGATGTGTGCCCACGTGTGCACACGTCAGCGTGCAAGGAAATGTGGGTTTGCACATGTGCTACGTGCAGGAGAGACACCAAAAGGGAAAAGCGAGGCCATCTGAGCACACTTCTGTGTTTGGGTGGATACGAGGATGGAGAGAGGGAAATGGGTAAATGATAAATTAGGCCCTGCCAGTCAATCACATTTCCTAAATGTTTTATATCCCAAAAGCTATAAAAGCAATATTCCTTTCTGGCCTTATTGGAGCCATTTCTGTAAGGCAATTGCATCTGTTTCCTTGGGGATTTAAGCTGAACTGTGCCTTGGCTTTTTTTTTTTTTTTTTTTTTCACTCCCCTTTTATATTTACTCTCTAGCCTGCTACCAAAGAAGGGTCAGAGCGTGCATACAAATAGGGAGGAAGAGGGAAAAACAAACAGCCCCGAACCAGTGACCGGCAGTGATGCACAGACAAGTGGCGGCTGCGAACTCCTCCAAATTCCCCAGCCCATTAGCAGGGGAACGGCTGCAATAATCAGCGGCTGCCTGGTTCTCAAGCAGCCAGCTCCTAGCTTAATGTTTCATTTGCTTTAACGCACATTATTCTGCAATTGCACAGAAATTTTGGGGCCCTGCGTCCCGGGGCACTGCTGTGTGTTTGCTGGGATGCACTCAGCCTGTCCAGGTTTTGCAGCGCTGCAGGAGCAGCAGTGCCACGCTCCCGCTAGCCGCATCGCTACTGCGAGAGCCCTCGGCGGGATGCTCAGCAATAAAAACCCAAATCCTCCCCAAATGCCCAGGGGATGCTGCGCCACGATGCCGTGCATGCTCCCCAGGCTGCGGGAGGTGAGCTGGGCACGGGTGCGACCGCAGGAGCTCGGCGCAAAATGAGAACCAGCAGCGTGTCAGCGCCCCCGGAGCGCCGAGCCCAGCCTATTTATCCAGGAGCTGAATAAATACACAGGATGAATTGAGTGAGGGCTTCGGGCTCCTTAATGAACTCTCCCAATGAACCGCATCGACTCCGCGGAGCGAAGGCCCCTCTCGCTGCCACGCAAGGAACAAAAGGCGCTGGGGGAGATGCCGGGGGGCAGCCCCGTGCCAGGGCACCCAGAAAATCCGCCTGGAGGCTCCCAGCATCCACACTCCATCACCCAGCCCAAACCACCTGCACCAGAATGCAAAACACCCGTTCCTATTTAGATTTAAGTATCATTACCTCGCTGGGCTCTTCCAGAGGAAGGCATTATTTCAGCTGATTGGAAAACGGTGGCGAAAGAACAGGTTCTCCATACAATTTTCTTCATATCCTATTAGTTGCAATACAATTACAGCGAATACATCAATTCTTGGTCCCAGCAGCTCCTGGAAAGAGCCACTATTAAAAGCTGACTTATTAATGGAATTGTACATCCAGGATTAATCGGGCCGTGTTGGCCATTTTCATTTCTCACTCCACAAGTGCTTTTGTTTGCTTAATAGGCTGAAGTAACTTGAGAATGACACAACTTAGAGCTTCCCCCATTTGCTGTGCATATCGCCAGCAAATTTAATCACTCTTTATTTTACAGCATTGCTCGGGGATAAAATCTGGTACACGCCACCGGGGAAATCCATAGAGCAGTCAAGACAAGGGGTGAGGAGGGAGAAGAGGCAGTTTCCCTTTGGAAGAGCATGGCAGATCCAGCAAGGGGAAACCCCTAATTGACCCAACCTCAAAAATCCCAAGGGGATTTGCAACACCAAAACCAAGAGATGAAGCAAGCTGATAGGAAGAGAGCCAGGCTACCTATATGGTAACCTATGAGTGCTTTGAAAGCCTCCAGCTGCCCCAAAAAGAGCACCCCAACCCCCAAAAAAAGAGCATCTTCCCTCCTGATCACTCCCC
Source organism: Aythya fuligula (assembly GCF_009819795.1). Lineage (NCBI taxonomy): Eukaryota > Metazoa > Chordata > Aves > Anseriformes > Anatidae > Aythya > Aythya fuligula. The sequence continues at coordinate 2,334,642 of NC_045580.1, read as the reverse complement.
AGGAAGCCCTATAAGCCCCAAATGGGATGCCAGCCCCATTTCTGCAGCTGGGAGCGGGCCCCGCTGTCTCCCAGCACAGACATTACCATAGTGGCGAAGTCAATGCATGTTGAAGCAGGGTAATACAGTATGACTTTCCCCTTTAATGGAATTTTTCTAGCCCACTAGGAAAAAAAAGACTCCATTAGCCATACTACAAAGGCTCCTACTTATTAGTATTTTAGAACAGCGGCAAAAACATTTCTTGAATCTAATTATTGCTGACAAATATGAAAATTGAAATCAAAGTTAAATTTTCAGCTACAGTGCCTCATACGGCAGCAGCTCGCCGGCTCCCAACTATTGCATCAACACATTTATTCTGCTGAGGCGGCTGCGGAGATGGGGCCCCCCCCAGCCCACCCCACCCCTCCGTCTTCGCAGGCATTAGCTCTGACATATTCATCTCAGCCAGGGCCGCGGAACTAACTTGGTGCTTGCCAGGCACACGCGAGGCTTGCGAGGGGCTAAAGGCGAAGGGAGGAAGGGGAAGAAGGAAATAAAAATCCATGGTTTGTATTTTTGTGCCCAACTTCGCCCTCTCCCACCCTGTTCTCCAAAAAAAAAAAAAAAGTCATGGGGTGATTTGAAATTCCTCGAGATAGAGGATCTGGAAGGGAGGGGAGAAAGGAGGGGGAAGGAAAAAAAAAAGCCTTGTCAACATATTTCCTTTCTCCTGCCTCCCCCCCCAACATACTGTAAAAATCAATCCCCTTTGTCATTTTGCTCTGCTTGTGTGAATGTTTAATGGCTGTCGAGGGAGATAATGATTGCTGCTAGGAAATTCATTTCAGATTTGCTATTTATAAAGTACTTGGTGCTCAGGTGGGAAATTAACATAAGGAAGGGGGAAAGGGACCGAACGGGGAAAGGAAAGCAGCAGGAGAGGAGGGACGAGAGGCACCAGGGCTGCTGGAGGGATCTGCGCCCTAAAGGGGGGTGTGCCCAGTATCTGCCCCTCTTCTGGGGTGGAATAAAAGGGTTTGTGCAAGGTGGGGATGCTCGCGGTGGGGTCCCACAGGTGCCCCCCAGCACGCTGCCCCGTGCACATCCTGCATCCCCCGCAGCCACAGGCACCCAGCCCCTCGTGGGTTTCACATCTGGGTGATGCCCCCGCACACCTTCAGCCCCAAACCCCTCCACGGGTCCCGTTCCTCTCCTCCTGGGCTAACCTCACCCCTCCAGGCTGTCCCCAACCTGTTGCTGCAGGAGGGTCCCGAATCCCAAGGGAACTCCCCGGGGTAACGCAGCCCCCAGAGCCCCGTGCAGGCGGCGCAGCCAGGGACTTGCTAATTCGTCGTCTCAGAAGTTGCTTTTCACTTTCTGATTTTTCAATAATAGGCTTGGTAGGAATCCCTTAAGCTGCTGAAATAAGCCGAAAACCGCTTTTCCCGCCATTTACATAAACACAAGTGGATCAGAAGGAATAATCATAGTTTATGCATTATTTGGGGGCTTTGGAGCCGGCTGCTAACGTGACGGCAGGTTTTGAAGCTGAAAACACACAACGGGAAGCGTTGACGTGCGGAAAAGCGGCACAAAAAGGTAAACAATAAATAATACAAATTTTTTAATGTCGCATTCAGTGACAGCTCGGCTGCCCGGGCCCCTCCGGTGGCTCCTGCTCCCCGCCAGCATCGTTCCAAACTGGGCTGCATTAAGAGAGATGTCACTCAGGCAAAACCCAAATCCACCCCTCGCCAGCCAGCCCCGCTGCTCCTTGGCCCAATATCAAAAACCCCGGCGCTGGCGTTGGGGATTGCCTTCGCAAGAAGTCTCGTGTAGGCACCCTCCCATCACTAAATACCATCTGTCCTGCAGAAAGGGAATAAAGCCTGCAAACAACCAAACAAACCCAGGAACTTCGCGTTGTTCACCAGACAGCCTCCTAAAGAGGAGGGGGGGGGAAAAAAAGGCACGCTTACAGGGCGAGATAACATTACGGCACTAATGAACCCTGCTGCACTTCAAGCGCTTGTCGGGCTTCCAACGAGGCGGGCTGGATTTGGCTTTCAAACCAGGTCTTTAAATCAAGAACGCTGCTTCTGACAAAAATCAAAACATTAGCAGAGGATCTGTTTTGAAGAAATAACAATAAAAGATGCGACAAGGCTCGAGACTCGAGGCTCTTTTGATAGTGCTGGAATACCGCCTTCAGATTGCTTTTCTTTTGCTTGAAATAACTTCACAACTTTGTACAGCGGCTTCTGTAAGCTCAGAAACGGAACAAAAATACTTCAAATCCATCCTCAGCTTTCCCAGATTTTTCTGTCAGTAGGAATTTGCCATTGCCCTGTTTTGGAATGGAAAAAAAAAAAAAAACCTACTCTGCTTCATTTCGAGTACTACACATTTTCCCGTGGTGCTTCCTACTGCTGAGCAGCTGTAGTTTTCCACCATGAGTCACGGCAGGACAGGCGGAGGATTTGGGGTGCGCCAGGCTCCTTCCCAAACTGAACCAAGGCTTCTCCACGCTTGGTGATGGAGAGTGGGGGAAAGACCCCATTCCCAAAGCAAATACAGGTCAGAAAGAAGAGGGGAAAGTTGGCACCTTTATGTTAGGCCACCCAGGGAGGGGAACGGGCTGTGCAGAAGCCGTGCCAGCTCCTATCAGCATCTCCCCAGTGTTTGAAAGGAAAAAACCCCAACAGTGCACATAGGGTGCCCACTAACAAGGGTTTTGCTCCTGCTTGGAGCCACGGTCCTCAGCTGCATCGCGCCTCTCCAGCCTCCTCTGCTCAGCACGTGGGAGGTGGAGGAGTCAGAGGAAGGGAAAGCAAGGGGGGAGGATGCCAAGAAGCGAACACTGTCTTTAGTGGGAACAGACAACGGGACGAGGGGGTCAAAGGGTCAATTAATTTACAACAGCTTTCAGCATTGGACATATTAACTGTAAGCGCATCAAAAATCCATGATATCCTTCTTGGCAGGAGATAAGAGAGAGCGGTGAAGGCAGCACCTCTGATTTATTATTAACCAAGAGCAAGGTGTGTGCTTCGGGAAGGAAGAGGGAGAGGGCTAGCAACTCTGGGCTACTGCAGCTGCAGCTCCCAAGGTGCCAGGAGCACGAGGCGTGCGATGCCTGCGGGATGCAGCACCTGCAGAATGGCCCCAGGGTTGGGGTGTCCCAAGGGATGATTCATGGAGGGCTTTTTTATTATTTTTTTTGCCTATTAAAGCTACTAAATGCACGAGAAGCTGCACGTGTGGAGGTGCAGGATGCTGGCTGATGATGGGAGACAGCAGCACGGCTTGGGCTTCCAGCGCAGAATCCCAAAACCTGGCATCCTGCTCCTCTTGGCCCCTGTTTGAAACCAAGAGCTCAAGTCCAAGTCGCAGCTCCAAGGCAGCTGCAAGCCTTTGCCATGAACATCTGAGACGGATCACGGTTTGGTCCCACCGCGTAACAGGAGATTTGCCACCGCGCATCAAAGTACTATCAGCAACACTGAAAAAAAATCACATTTATCCTCTTTAGGGCTTTGCTTTTAGGCACCCCTTGGACTAGGGAACAAGAGAAGAAAACATTGCCCTCTCCTGCCAGTTCTGAAGTTTGAAAAGACAAAAGCAGAAGAGCTTTTTTTCTGATCCTCTGGCCAAAAAGACGTCCCCATATGGTGCTTTGTGTGCTGTGGGGAGGGCTGGAGCCCACCTCGCCAGGCTGACCACGAGTTGCTGGAAGCAGCTGCTGAGCCATCCCCCTCCACCTCGGTTTGTTGCAGAAAACAGCGAGCCCTGCTTGCTGACTTGACCCAGATCTGTCAACTGATCCATTTTTCCCCATAGGGAAAAAATAAATTGGGGAGGGGGACCACAAATATGGATATTTTTAAGCAAAAGGAGCAAGAAAAATAAACGAAGCAGACACTGGGAACACTGAACGCACTTGTCTCATGCTTGAGTCAGGGCTAGCACAACAGGCAGAGGGAAAAAAACATGAGCTGGTGTTACTGTGATGGTCAAAATGCCTACAGAGATAAGGAAAAGAGTCCTTTGGGGCATCCCAAAACTGGTTGCAGCCTTCAGAGAACCCAGTGTGGCCAACTGGGGGCAAGAGGGCTACACAAGCCTGGTTTGGGCAGGCTGGGATGGTCCTAAAGATGCTTCAGAAATGTTGCTGCACCAGAGAAGGAGAGCTTCATGCACAGCATCTCGCATGACACAATCTCTGTTCGATGACTCCTAAATGCTGCTGTGGCTACAGAGTGAACCAACCCTATGCTGTGTTCCCCACCACACTGCACCAGAAGGCATCGCATCATATATTGCAACTCTTTTAATGATAAAATCTCCCCGTATATGCAGTGCAAAGCAACACAAACAGCTTTGCTCCCCAGCCCACCATTGCATGAAGAGATCTGTGTCTGTGCATGGAGAGAAGGCAGCAAGCAACAAGGTCTGCACGAGGCATCCCACCTGCAAACCCACCAACTGCACCGACCCCCTGAGCGCCAGCCCAGCTCTCCCGGTGCCACCCCAGGGTTTTGCGCAGTGCAGCCTGCTTTCAAAAGCATCCTTTTCATGGCAAAGGTCTGCCTGGGTTCCTGTTTACTCTGCTGAGTCTTAAAAATGTGCCAATTAATCTCATGCGGTGGCCTGATTTCCAGGGGTGCCGGATACCTGCTTACAGCTCCGGTTAAAATCAACAAGAGTAACAGATGTTGGGCAACGCTCAAAACCAGGCCATGGAGTACCCAAACCGCATCCCCCTCCTTTTATGTACTGCATATAACTGGGTTATCTAATCATGTAGGTATTGATTATTGCTGTTATTACCTATTAAATAGCTATCTTCTGCTGTTGGGGGGTGAATATTGCCTTTTATTGACCCGCACGGTAACCGTTAACCACCAACGAAGCCACAGCTAACATTTCCCCCAGGGAACAATAAATCCGGGTTTTCACAGAAAGACGTCGATACACACAATTTTTCTTATACACATTCATTAGTGCAATTACCTTCTTGCACGACCTGCCAGAAGGTTTCCTGCCCGCCTCCACGGAGAAAAAGTCCTCTCTAGCCCCAACAGGGCACTCCCAAATCCTGCTCCTACCCAGGGACACGTCCCGAGGCCAAATCCTGCCCTCCATGCACACATAAACCCAGCCCGTGGTGCTGCTCATGAGTTATCTGCCACCCCACCACACCGAGGGAGCAAATATTTCTTTCAAATGAGGAGCACTCAGCATACGCTGTTGACATATGCTGTTATTTTACATACCTATTGCAGCGCGCACGCTTATTAGAATAAGGTCTTTATGCTAATTGGGAAATCAACTTCCCATAATTCTTGGCTTACTGGTGCTAAAGGCCCGGCTAAATCTTCTATGACCTTTTAGCCTGGTTAATCCTTCCCCGCACGGTTGAGCGAGGAGTTTTCTTCTCTCTTCCCCCTCCAAGGAGCTGGGGTGGGATTTTTGCACGAGCCCCCACCCCTATCCTCAAAAAATCCAGGTGGTTAGGAGCAAGGGACACCGGGAAAACACTAGAGCATCCCCATAATCTAAAACAGGGAAAGAGGGAAGAGAAAACAATGGGTCCTTGAACTTTTGATGCTCATTGCCACTGCTTTGCATCATGCAGAAGAGCTCCACAAAGACAAGGGGAGCTGTGCTGCCAAAGGGGGCTTGCTCCCCAACGCCTGGGGATCTCCTGGAAATACCTACAAGACTCAACCCCCACCAGTCTCTATTTCAGGGGCACCTTTCCAAATAATAAAAAAAAGCACGGGGAAGCTGCAAAACTTGGCCGACCTATGGATGTTTGGATGTTTGCGTAAATACGGATGGTCAAGCACCTATGAATTACCCCACTTCACGCTCCTCTCTACTCTCAAGCACCCTCACCAACCACTCTCCTTATTGTTTGTTTGGCTGTAAAAAGGTAAATGACCTGGAGTATTGATAAACTGCTGCAGAGGGCAGCACAGATCTCTTGAGCTGTTTGGAGTAGATTTGTGCAAAACAGTTTTTTTTTCCCCTGCATAACGATAATTTTCGCATTTTCCAACACAAAACAGTTCCACTTTTGTATACGCAGCCAGACAGAAAAGTTAAAAAATGCAAGCCGATCTGCGGCTGGCAGAAGGGCTCAAGAAGCAGCAGCACCCAGCTGCTTTCATCTTCGGCAACGCTCTCATATAGGACTCCATCCTATGCATTACCTTTGGGGTTGAACAGCCCCTGGTCTCTCCAACCCTGCTTTGAAAGTTCTTGCTAAAAAGCACAATTATTTGGGCTGGGAAGTTTGTTTTCTTCAAACGGCTCCTTTACACACAGTTACGCAAGAAGTCCTCCCAGGGGGGGACTCCTTCCCCCCAGCCACGCAGCGCTGACAAGCCAGCATTCCCAATGCCTCCCTACCCCAAAAAGACCCAAACTTCGCCCTGCTGAGGGCTGCCCTGTGCAGTGTTTTCCCCATCACCCCCCAGTTCTGCCCTGGCCCCCCCAGGGCTCGCAGCTCCCAGCTTCTCCCCACCCCAGCAGTGACTCAGGGACTTGTGGCACCCACATCGCTGCTGCGCGGCACGGCTGGGCGCAGGGGGGCACGGAGCACATTTGCCTGGGGAGGCAGCCCGTTCATCCATCCCCCCCCAACTGCTCTGCTGCTGCTGAGGGGAATAAAAATCAAGGAGAGGAAAAAAAAAAAAAAAAAAATCAACTTTTTGATCTGCAGGCTTTGATGGAAGCAGAGGGAAGAAGCGTGAGAGATGAGCAGAGGCAGAGAATAAGACTGCAAGGAAGCCAAAAGAAAGCATCAAAAGGCACGGATTCTGCACAAGGGAAAGCGGGGGGGGGAAGGACCGATGGCCACCCCTCCGGGGGAGCCCCAGCTCCTCACAACCCAGGCTCGGAGGTGGCAGCAGCGGGGAGCAGGGCTCCCAGCCCCAGGAACCCCCCGGGAGCGGGGCGCCGTGCCCAGCAGCGCGAGAAGGAAGCCGCAACCCTTGGAGCAGGAGGGAGCTCGAGGAGGGCGAGCGGGAGGAAGGCGAAGAGGAGAAATGCCTCGGCGTGTGCTGTGCATGCTAAGCAGCCCGCGCCGGTCGATATGGCACGGGTGGCTCTCCGCAAGAGCGGGCCCAGCCTGCCCAGGAGAGAGAAGTTTGAGCGCGGGGCTGCTGCTGCCCATCTCCCCCCAAGCCGTGGGGGGCACAGCAGCCCCCAGCCCCGCGTGGATGGGGGCCGCACGCCCCGCTGGGACCCCGCAGCAGAGGAGCTGATGGAGGGGGACCAGGCAGGGCTGCTTTGGGCATGCGGGTGCCTAAACCCCATCCCCGACCCTCAGCAGGCTGCAGGGCAGCACAGAGGGGGCTGACCCCTGCTACAACCCCCCTCCTCATGCAAAAGGAGCAGCACAGGCTGACCCCACACCCCCCACACCCCTCCAGGGCTGCCTGCACCCTGCAAACATCCCCCAAGGCATCCAGCACCCCGGGACCATCCATCCCCAGCACCAGGCGTGCAGCCCCGGCCGCTTTTCCCCTTCCAGCCCCAGCCCCACGGACAGCCCGGTGCAGGATGCGGCCCCATCCAACCCCCCCGGGGGTAACCCCGCTCCCACAGCCCCTCCAGATGGCTGCGAGGAGACTAACGCAAGCTGACAGGCTCAGCACTGCCGGCCAGCTGGGGCCAGCTCACGTCTCCTCCTTCCCCCCTCGCTTTTTTAATATTAACATATTTTTTTTTATTTATTGTTTTCTCTCTCTCTCTTTTTTTTTTTTTTTTTTTTTTTTTTTTTAAAGCCCCCTTTAGCATCATTCCCAGGGGGTGGAGGGGACCAGCAGAGCTCGCCCGGGACACGCCAGACACCGAATTCCCCAACTCCCCAGCCCGGGGCAGGGCAGGCAGGAATCGGGGCTGCACCGAGTTTTTGGGACGACCTTGCAAAAGCGGGGGGGCAGCACAGAGGGGCCCCGACCCCCCTTTTTACCCCCCAGCCTGTTGGATGCATCGCTCCTGCAGGAACTAAGTTGAGCTGCTGGAGATGGCAGAGTCATTTGGCACCACCCAAAATGAAATAAAACACAAATTAAGCACAAATTAAGGGGGGGTGCCCGAGAAGTTCCCAGCACACCCCAAAGGGGGCACGAAGAGGGTGATGCCCCCGCCCCGCAGCCCCGCATCCGCACCCCTGCAACTTAGCAGCGGGCTGGAGACCCCCCCCCTTATTTTGGGGGGCTTCTCACCCTCCCCCAGCCTTTCCCCCCGATGCTGCCGGGGGGTCGCGGGGTCCCCCCCGGCTCCTCGGGGCTGCACCCCCCGCAGCATCCCCGCCCAGCCCTACCTTGGGAGAGGAGGAGTGCGGCCATCCCGGCGAAGATCACCCAAGAGACGGGGTGCTGCATTTTCGCCTGGGCCATGTTCACCGCCGGCTGCGTTTCTCCCCCCTCCTTCCCCACTCACTGCCTGCCGGGGAGAGGTTTAAAAATCCAGCGTTTCCCAGAGCGGAGCGCAGATTTCAGGGAGGTTTGGGGGGGAAAGGGGAGAGGGGAAGGAAAAGGGGATGGGGGAGAGGGAGGGAGGGAGGGAGGGGGGGGGGGGGGGGGAATTAAAAAATTAAAAAAAAAAAAAAAAAAATCGGGAAAAAAAATAAAATCCGCGCCGCGGGGTGGGGGGGAGGGAAAAAAATAAAAAATAAAAAAAAGGGGGGGGGAAAAAAAGAGGGAAAGGGGGGTCGGAAGGGGCGGCAAGGTGCGAGGGACAGGCGCTGCGTGCCCGCCGCTCCGGCCCGCACCGCACCGCAGCCGCCGCTCCGGCAGCGCCCGCCCCGCACCGCGCTCATTGGCTCCGGGGCCGCCGCCGGGGCCGCCCCGCAGCGCTCCCGCACCGCTCCCGCACCCGTCCCGCACCCCCCGACCCACCCCCGGGGGCTGGGGTACGGCCACGGGGTGGTTCTCGCCGCGCAGCAGCCCCCAGGGTGGGTAGGGGAAGGTGGGAGGAGGAGGGGTGCCAAGGTGCGGTGGCGTCTTCCTCCTCCTCCTCCTCCTCTTCCTCGCGTGAGGAAGCCTGTGCGGGGGTCAGCCGTGGGGTGCTGCTCACATGGGTGTCCTCGGGAACCCATTGCTGTGTTTGCCTCCAAAATCCACAGCCTGTTTCACAAAATAACCCTCCTGCTGTCCGAACCATCCTGGCCGGGTCCAGACAACCCAACTGAAACCATCCCATCCCTTTACCACCCCCCAAATCAAACCCTCCCATCCCACCCCTCCATCACTCCCAAATCAAACTCTCCCATCCCACCCCATGACTCCATCACCCCCAACTCTCCCACCCCATCCCTCCATCACCCCCAAACCAAACCCTCCCATCCCATCCCACCCCACGACTCCACCAACCCCAAATCAAACCCTCCCACCCCATCCCTCTACCACCCCCAAATCAAACCACCCCATCTCTCCATCACCCCTAAATCAAACTCTCCCATCCCTCCACTACCCCCAAATCAAACCCCCCCATCCACCCCCACCCCATCCCATCCCAACCATCCAACCCTTCACAACCCAACACCACCAGCATAACGCCAACCAGCCCACACACATAAGGCCCCCAAGACCAAAATCTTATTTTTTTCCCCCAGCATTTGTCCAGCACGCAGCATACTAGAAGCACTGAACCCCGAGAATCCCACCTGATGAAACCCAAATAAGTGTCATGTTAAATATTCATTATTTTCATTAGTGGTAAGGATGGCTCATTTCGTTGCACGAGGTGACTCACGGCCCCGTAAAACAACATTATAGGCAGAAAAATGACAAAGCAAAAAAAAAAAAATTCTTGGCTTTTTACATTTTACTCCTCCTCAGAGCCTTCCAAAATCTGAGCTGTTCACTTTGCAATTCAGAAGATTTGGCTGCAAACTCTGGGAAAATCCAGCTGCGTTTCTCTCTTCCCTCCCTATCGCCGCCGCCCAGCGAGATCTGCCGAGGCGGACCTGGGCCAGCAGCTCTGCTGGGGGAAGGCGACAAGCAAGAGGTGCCAGACCCTCCCCTGCTGTCCCTCCTGACCACGGCAATCCCAAAGGGAGCAGGGAGCTCAGTGCAGTGTCCCCAGCCTCATTCCCCACCCACCCCATGGCTTGGGTCAAGCTGCACACCTCAGGGGGTGCAGGGCTCTCCACCAGCATCTCAGGGTCACAGCCTCCCAGCTCCTCGGGTGGCAAAGGGAAGGGGACAGGACTGTTAGTGACCCAGGTCTGGGCTACGGGGTATTTTTAGGGAAGTTTTTTTTGACACCAGACCTCCCCACCTCATACAGGCAAGGCTCGAGCCACCCCTTTAGCCCTAAGCAGCACAATGCCTCGGTCATCTCAAGTCGCCCCATTTGGGGCCCTTTTGGCGAGGTGTAAGGGTTCCTCTTGCCAAAACATCATCTCACCCTCTCTGCATCTTCCCCACCAAGTTCCCTGCGACCCCACAGAGCGCCAAGCAGCCACCGCACTCCCAAGCACTTCTGAACCTGACCCCGGCTGCCGAGCCAGCTCCCGTGGCTGGAAACGGTCCATTAGGTTAGTTTGGTTTATTACCTACACATTATCCTTTAAAAAACAAAACTTCCCCGTCTATTTGCTTAAGCAGAGAGAGCAGTTTATAAGCAGGCCCTGTGCAGTAGCTGCTCTTCCTACGGATTTGTTCTATGCATTATTAATTCACACAGCACTCGTTCAGAGCACGTATATTTACCCGATGCACCGGAACAGCTCTTAAGGAGCCTTCGGCTTGTGGCTTTGTGGAACATCAACTTTTCATGTTGAACAGCAGGTGATGTTCAACAGAATGCCTTGCAATAAATGCCTAATATCCATTACCCTCATACATATCTATGTGCTGGGCTGATAGCAACATACAGATAGCAGGGCTGCACTCCCGAGATAGGGGGACGGGGGGAAGAAGTTATTCATTGGAAATCGCACGTATGCGAGGTGTTAAATGCTGTACCTGCAAGCACACCGAGCCACAGAGAGAGGGGAGGAAGGCCCCTTTTCGGCAAAAATTTCCACAAAGTTTTAGATGAGATCCCTCCCTCTCCCCCTGATCTGAAGACCAAAGTACAACACCTTACCCAAAAGTCTGCAGGGGAAAAAAAAAAAAAAAGTGACATGCTGTTTTGAAATGAAACCTCTAACTGGCTCTAAAAGGAACGTCATGACCTTGCTGAGCAGCACTGCATAATTTTTAATAGACATTTTTTGCTGGAACTGACATATTCCCAGGCGTGGTTTTATTTCGCTAACATTTTTCCAGAGGGAAATGCCATGTTTCATTGGATTTTTTTCATCATCCCCACATATACATACCTATAATTACTGTATGCATTACAATAGCATTCACAAGCCTTTGATAAGATCCCCGTTCCATTGTGTTAGACTCCGTGTGTACACCCGGTAAAAAACAGACCCTCCCTTGAGCTCTGAGAGTCAAAACAGAGCAAGCAGAGAACGGTGTTGAGACAAGAGCAAATTACTCCTCATTTTACAGCAAGAAGTAAAGCTTCAGGAGGCTAAGTCACCACCTGAGGTCAGAAGGGGAACTTCCAGCGGTGCCAAAAATGAACACAAATCACCCAACCACTACACGGGGGGTTCAGGACCTCCCTGCTTCCTCGTGCCACATCCCCCAGCCCAGGTCACTTCTGCTTCCTCCTTCACCAGCACAAGGGGTGCGCTCAGGGAATACTTCTGCAAAGCATCACGACAGCTCTGGGACCAGCCAGCAATGCACCAAACACCCCTTTTTCTTAACGAGGGATACAGATCTTGGGGGGAAAAGTCATAAAGCTTCAGCTCAAAGCATCTGCCAGCCTACTCAAAGGCACTTTGGCACCCCCGTGCCCTTGCACGCACAGGACGCACGGAGCCAGACAGACGAGTACCACAGGCAGTCGCCGTGCGTGTGGATGCTCGGCTTTGCTCCTTTAATTACACCTCCTACGGGCAAGAAAGATAAGCCCAAATGGAGTGACTGCATGAAGGGAGGAAGCCTATAAGTTATTCATAAGTTCAGGCTCAAGCTCCTCTCTTGCTTTCGCTCCATGACACCTTCAAAACATATTATTCATCTATTTTTTCCTCCTCTGGGAAGAGAGATGGTAATTGTAGTAAATATATCACTGCCAAGTCATCCTCGCAGCCTCCGAGCCTGCACGGCGCTAGGGGTAGGGATCAAAGGCAGCGGCCGCTTGTGAGACATTTTGGGGTGCCCAGGCCCCGTGAAGGACATCTCCCCACTGCCCATGGGGAAAAGCCCCCACAGCTCCAGGACACGGGGCATTCAGCATTCACCACCCTCAACCAAACCCTATCAGCCCAACCACCTCTGCCCCATTTTGGGCTAAAATCCTACAATTCCCACGTTGCATTCGGGAGCAGCTCCACAGCAATCTGGCCCAAAGACTTCCCTGTACCCTCACTGAGCTCTGGCCAGGACTGCCTATTCACTCGGGGTGCTGCACCCCATTTCCATCACAGCCTGATGGAGTTTGGGCAAAACATGGAGCAACCCACACCATGGAGTAAGGGTGGTGGGACGCGGCTCTGCTCCTGGAACAACGCAATCACCAGCAGCCCTGCCTGCAGAGAGCCTCGGGAAACAAGAGCCACGGCACAGAGGTTTTGTTTGCCCTCTCCAGGCTGTTCCAGACAGCGTAAAGCACCTAACACTACTGCCAGCTGAAGCAGCTCTCCTCGAGCTCAAGAGGTTGGTTTTTCTGAATGCAGCGACGCGGATTCCTCATCTCAGCCCCATCGCATCGCTCGCCACACAGAGCATTTGTTGCACTCCAGTGCAAAAATAACCCTGAAAGCAGCGTCTGTGGGCGCTCCGGAGAGGGGAGGGCGAAGGCACTGCCGTAAGGCGCCTCGGAGAAGAGAGACAGGGCATGGATTTTATTTGTCCTCGATTCCCTGGGAGGTCATTTACTGCAGTGCCCCTGGCACTTCCCCAGCCTTTTCCAGCACATTTGATTCTTGTGAGTTTTCTTAACCTCATCTCCTTCATTGGTTATTGCTCCTCCAGTGCTGAACTCAGCAAGATCGCTTCTGTTTAGAGAGAGATTAGCGCTGAGTACATTAAACAGGGTAATGCCACTTACTAAAGGGCACCAGATCACCACCCAGCTCCGAACACCCCCAACACCTTCCCAAAATGGGGGCCTCCAGCCAGGACTGCTCACAGCAGAAGCCTGCAATGCACCGTGCACGCCAGCCTCGTGCCCCTGCGAGCCCTACGGCCCACCCTGCTCCGATGGGCACCTTCCTCTGCTGGGTCAGTGCCACCATCCCCTCAATTTGCTCCTTTCCCCACACCAACCAGATTCCTCCTCTCTCCAAACATTTCACAGGGACATTTTTCCAGTGCCCACCTGCCAGAGCACGTGCTGCCACCAGTCCCTGTCCCAGCCGGGCTCTTATCGCAGCTCAGCACCTCGGCGCCGTGCTTCCCGGCTGATGAGATGTCTGTTTACCCACGGATTACAAGGAGGCAACAAGCCCACCCGGGGAAGAGGCACTGTTGCATGGGCAAAGACTCTGCAAACAGATGGCTCGAGGAGATAGAGGATGTTTGCTGCCTTGTGCGTGCTTTGGGCTTGAGGGTGACACAGCCCCAGCACATCACTATGTTCCTTTCTACTTATTTTTTTTTTTCCTCCTTGAGCTCTCTACCTCCTCTCGGGGAATTGGAGAGAAAAGACAGAGACTCAGCCAGCTGCCAGGGCTTGTTTGGGAAATAAAGGAGCCTGCAGCCCCCTTGGTGCCCCAGGTGGCCTCATCTCACAGACCCTGGTTGCTGTGCTCCCAGGTCGTGTGATCTGGTATTTATTGACCGATATTCCCCGTTCTGGAAGGGCCATGCCAGAAGAGACCCCATACCACAGAGACCCCACCTGGAATGCAGTGCCCAAGCACACCCGGCACCTCTTGTCGTGCTGGCTCTTGAAAACACATCTCCAAACCCATTCCCTCTCCAATTTGGAAAGGAGAAACCCAGCTAATCCAGCCCTACAAGGAGCAAGAGTCCTTTTCCCAAATAACATATCACTTTTGGAAATCCACATTTGAGATTTGAGCTTCTCCCACTTGCCGTGCCCCCCCAGACCGATTTAATTCCCTGCCTGCTCCTTCTCCCCTCCATCCAAGCCTGCGCAGGCCAGTGGTATTATTCAGCAGGCTCAAAGCACGTTCAAGATTAGTTCTGTAACCTGCCCGGCACAGCCAGAAAATTGAACGTGGTAGAAAAAAAAAGGAAGGAAAAGAAAAAAGAAAGAGCCAGCTCTTGTCAAGAGCGTGGTAGTACAAGGAAGTAATTTTTCTCTCCCCGTTTCAGTTGGACGGCGCTGTTTACGTCTGCGCTAGACGCTGCCTCCTTTCTTCTCCACCGTGCAGCTGGAGCATCAGCAAATTGGAGAGGGGAGACACAGGGGGAAGGTAATAGCAACTGAAATTGGATCCTATTGAATTTTCAATAGGACACCAAAAATATATACATATTTCAGGGCGCGCGTGTATAGATATAAGTCAATGGAGGGATCCGTGAATAGCCGGTTCTGAATAATTACAGTGGGGGGAAATCATTGGAATAATTAGCAGTTGCTACCAGAACATTCAGCGAAATGAAATGCCGAGTGGTGTTTATTAAACAGCGCTTTATTTTCAGTTTGGGAAGAAATTAGGTGGCAAATACACAGCAGTGCTGAATGATTGGAAAAGCCTGGGATCATTAAGATTGCTCAAGCTGCCTTGCCCATCCCCTCTGTTTCATTCCCCTCCTTGTGCTTTTCCTTGCTGTTTCTCTCTTCCTTTCTTGCATTTCAGCTGCAGCAGCATCAGGAAGGGGCTCCTGCAGCCCCCAGATCTCACCATGGGACAGCAGCACCAGACCAGAGCACCCAGCTGCTACCAGCCAGCAACCCCAGGGACACTCTTTTTGATCACCTGCAACTTTCAAAAGCTTTGAGGATTTGTGTGATTGTGTTTTTTTTGGGTTTTTTTTTGTTTTTTTTTTTGCACCAATATCCTTGGAAAGATGACACACAGCCCACCCAGCACTCCACAAGCCTCAAACAGCGCCAGGCATACGCTCGGCTTTCTTCTTTCTTTGAAAAGAGCAAAAGCCACATGAAATTAGAAATTACTGTGCAGCACAGGAGAAAGTTCAGGAGGGAGACTGAGCATGGCCAACAGGCTCAAACCTTGAACAGCAAAGGGTTGGCTAGGAAGAGTAGCAGGAAGAGTGCACAACCACATATGAAGAGCAGGTAGACTCTGGGAGTCTACTTTTAGGAAGGAACAGCACTTTCTCAGCCTAATGGACGTTTTCTGACAGCTCTGAGCTTTGCAAAATAGGACAGGAAAAAGAAAGGATCAAAAAAATGCATACGCTTCAGAACCAAGCGGCCCCCAGCCTGCTGGAGGTCATTCCACCATCCCCACCACCACCACCTCCGAGCCAGGATTTAATGAGGACATTGTGCACGGATCCTGGTGGAGCACAAAGAGGAAAGAAAGCAGGACAGGATGCCACAGGGAGGGGAAATGATGTGGGGAGCACAAGTCCACATCCCTCACCAGCTCCTATCCCTTCTCCCCTATCTGCTGCAGTACAAACTAATCAGCCACAGGGCTGAGGAAGGAGAGATGAAGTTTTAAGGAAGGTGGAAGCTCCTACGTGTATGCACATGGTTTAGATATCTCAAAAGATTTCACACTGTATTTCACATTATTCACATTTCTAAGCCCTCGCAATGCAAGAGGCGAGCATAAATGAGGCAGGTCAAAAGCCTCATAAGCTTGAAATGTCTCTGGGTTTGCAAAATCACTTTCTGAAGCTTCCAGTTCTGGATTAAGCAGGGTTACCTAATGCCAGTCAGATAAAACCGCGCTCCCAAAAACTCACTGTGCGAGCAATCTTGCACCTCACAGACACAGCACAAACCACCTTGAAAGTTTGGAGAACAGATTTGCACCCTCCAGACGCGTGTGATCTTGTAATTAGCAATAAGCCTTACCTTGGAGATGTCTTCTCCTTGTGGAGATGCAGCACTCCAGCACAGCCAGGAGCATCGGCGTGTCAGCATGGCCCAGCCTGCAACGGAGATGCTCGTTCATATGAGGTGCACAGGCTCCGACCATCCTCTAGTTACTGGGGAACACATTAAGCAATTTCCAACACTTTTTGTGCACGTGCCAAAATGCCCAAAGTCATCTGATGCATAGAAACTTTCCCTGCTGCATGCTCTGATCCTGAGCTAGAAAATGCAACTGGCAGGAGCTGGACTCGATGGTCCCCTCCAATTCAGGATATTCTCCAATTCTATGAACTCCACAGCAATATTTTGGGGGGATTTTGGTAACATCAGCCTCAAGACTAAAAGCACTGAGCATCCTGAGCCCTAACCAGCACCTGTACACAAGGATGCAGGGGAATGCCCAGCTCTGCAGGAGGCAGACAGGGGAATTCAAGCTGTGCCCCTGGGAATGGAGAAAAACCCCAAACCAGGAAAACTATAGGGAAAAATACAGACTCACTGTTAAACACAAATCTAAAGTAATTCCACAACTCATTGGCATCCGTGCCACAGCCCTCTGTCCTATCTTGACTTATCATACCTATTAGCACTCTGCAATTCAGTGGCCTCTGTTTCACTGCATCACCTCTGCTCTGCGGTAAGGCCAGTTTCCAGCACCAGGGGAAAACAAAACAAACAAAAAAAAAATACAAAAAGGCAAGCATCCAACACAATAAAAATAAATTAAAACCCCTGGAGGACACTGAGAAGAGTTGTGGCTTCTTTTAGTGCATTTTCCAAGGTGCTGTTTAAACACAGAGAGGGGAAAGTGCATAAATACATCAGCTGGGCTCTCCAGCCTGGGGAAGCAGCAGCAGCATCTTGCAAGGAGCAGCAGGAGCTGGGATAATCACACCTCTGGCTCCATGCAGCACCCAGCCCCACACCAGGGGCTCTTGGCCTCAAAATACTCCATGCTGGAGGGCTGCAGGATAACAGGACAAGGTGCTTTTTCTAATCACCTGTTTCCCAGATTTGCTTGCTTGAAATAAAGGTCAGAGCACAGCCAGCTCTGTGCCTGCATCTCCAAAGCTTCTCCAGCCCCAGCAGGGACTAGGCTTCCTTGCACCAGCTGCTGCAAGTGTAAATTTGGAGGGGGTTATTTTGTTCCTTTATTTTTGCTTTGTTTTCTCCTCCTTTAAAGTTTTAAAACAAAATGAGTGCAACCAAATATTTCACCTGGAAGGTTTTTTCTTTTCTTCTACAAGAGGTGGGAAGGGTCACAGGGCACAGCACAGCCCCTTCCCCCACCATTTCAGGGGATACAGGTTCATTTGCACTGGAGAAGGCTTGCTGTGCACATAGACAGACGTAACACAAGCACAC
This sequence comes from Aythya fuligula, assembly GCF_009819795.1. NCBI lineage: Eukaryota > Metazoa > Chordata > Aves > Anseriformes > Anatidae > Aythya > Aythya fuligula. The sequence goes on along the minus strand of NC_045580.1, from coordinate 2,317,218 downwards.
AACCTCTGATTTTGTCCCCAAAGCAGCAATTTACTGGCATTTATCCTACAAAATACCTTTGTGCCCTGCAGAGTCACCCCCCAAAAGAGGGGCAGCCTTTTACCCCAAAAGTAGCAGGGGAAGGGGGTGGCATCAAAGAGCATTTGCCTATTATCGGATCTCCCACACCAACCTCTCTCTTCCTTTCCAGCTTCTCCCTACACTCCCCAGACACCCCACTCACAGACCCTGTCCAAAGCAAGCTGCCATGGGGATGGGAGTTGGGGCCTAAAACCCCTCTCCTATTTTGCCAGGTCTCCAGACAGCAAAGGAGAGCAGCCAACTCACCCGCTGACAGAGCTCCTCAGCACAGCTTGGGACAGCAAAAATGAACTTAATTTTCCTCCTCTGTGGCCCCAGCTCCTCATGGAGAGCTCTGGGCCTGGCCAAACCCTTTCCTGCAGGAGGAGGAGCCCCACCAAGCCCTAGCACCTGGGAGGCAGCTCACCCCACCAGGCAGGGCAGGCCCAATTCCTCTGCACAGCAGCACAGCGAGCCTCATCAGGCTCATGTGGTTTGTGGTTATTGATAAATTCATTGGGTTTTTCACCTGTTAGGGAGCAGCAGCCTGCACAGAGCAGCCAGCCCCTGCTTTGCCCTGGTTCCTGTTCCACCAGGCTGCAAACATGGGTTTCCTCTGCTCCTTTCCCTGCTAACAGCAGGACCTTGCAGGCACTAACCCAGGCATAACTGTGTGGCATTTTCTCCCCCAATCACTCCTACTTGTGAAGCCAAAAATTATTGAGCTTGTTCTGTCCAGGAAGCAGCTGCAGGCATATTGTCCCCACCTGGATCTCCTGGGGCCACCAGGGGAACCAGCCCACACCTGATTTGGGGCAAAGCACCCAGGTTGTACCAAACAAGAGCAACACTCCTGGCCTGTGTTGGCTTCTAGATAAAGACATTAGCATGGCAGAATATGACAAGAAGGGGACAAATAGCTCTGGGGACATCCTGGGGAGACACACATTTAGGATCTCCTGCCTTGGCACACAGGCAGAGGCATCGCTGGAGCACCTGGGGGGGGGGGGGGGGACAGCCCCCTGGCCCCAGGCTGATCCCACCCAAGGCGCTGACACTCATCCTAATAAATATTGTTAGAAGTGAAAGTCTCCCTGGAGACTTCAAACCTCGGGCACAGGTGTTCAGGCTGTGGTAATTGGGTGAGTCATTCATTAGAGGAAATGCAATTTAAAATCTATTACAGTTCTTAAAACACAAAGCTTTTTTCCCCCCCTCTCTGGCTCAAGCCCAGCAGTAACCAGTCTCCCCCTGTGCTTTACTGGGAATATTTCTGCTAGCGGGGAGCAGGACACGGGCACAGCCCTCCCATCCCACAAATCCTGCCAGCTTTTAAAGCCTGTGCTCAGGTTATAAGAGCCCTTTCATGGGTTTAGGATGATTATTTTTAATATAAACACCGAAAAAAAAATAAATTAAAAAAAAATGAGGGAAGTTGGAAAAAAATTGAAGTGAAAAAGGCTGCAAGGACAAATTGCCTGATAAAAACTAGTTGAGATGAAGGACTGAGAAATTCTTTAGTCTGGGGGAGTGAAGGGAGGTACAGTTTGGTCATGGGAGAAAATGCCAGGTGTTTTCTCTTAGCAGGGAGAGTCGCAGCAATAGCCAACAACTGAAAGGTAAAGGCAGACAAATTAAATAAAGCACAAATGTTTAGCGGCGAGGGTGATTAACCTTTACACTAAACTACCAATGGCAGTCCTGGATTCAGCATCTCCAGAGATCTTTAAATCAACCCTGAACACCTTTTTGGAAGATTTATGTCCAACACACACAAAATCCGAGGCTCAGGAAAGAGGCATCTAATGACTTTCTGGGGCCTGGTTATGTGATCTAAAAGTCCCCTCTGGCCCTAAATTCATTGTGCTGCTACAGCTGATCCCAAATTGATCAAGGGAAGCAAAATCCTGCACAGCCAAACCTCCTGCCTGGATCTCTGGTGTTTTCCAATCAAGCCCTGAAGTTTGTCATTGGAGCTGCTCCCTGTATGTCCTGCTAGGAGAATATTCTGCCTGCATATCACCTGAAATTCAGGCTAAACCAAACACGAGCAGCTTGGGGAAAGTTTCATCAAGCGTTCTGCCTATTTGCCTTTTCTTCCTGCCCCTTTACAGATGACTTTTGGTGAGAATCAAGAAGAAAAGAAAGAAAAAAGAAAAAAAAAAAAAAAAAAAAAAAAAAAAAAAAAAAAAGCAGCTGGAGAGATGTTTATGTAAAGGTCCTTCTTCTCCAAAGCCAAACAAGGAACAAACAGACCGGGCATCTGGCCTTGCTTTCCCAGGCACCCAAGTGCTGGCTGCACGCAGGTGGCTCCAGGCGCTGTGCAAGACGAGGAGGCTGAGCAGAACCAGCAGTAACAGAACACTTCAGGGCAGTGTAATTGCCACGGCGGGGGAAGTTTTGTGTGCACAGACCTACTGGCAAAGGGAGAAATCCCGCTTCCAGCCAGCATCATTGCAACAACTCACGCTTTGAGTGCCAAGGTCTGCCGTGGCTCCTTCCCCCTCCAAGACACCGTCCTTTGCTTGCTCTTGCCCTGAGCTCCCACACTTGTTGGTTGCAAGCAGTCACTGGAGCTTTATGCAGCTCATCTCCTGCCTCATGCACCACCCAAAAAGCTCCACGGGCTGCTGCACAACCTGTGGGCACAACGGGCACAGACCCACAGGTGGCTCTCACTGTGCTGGAAGCTGGAGTGCACAAAGGGGAGTGCAGCCTGATACCACCCCCCCCTAAAATCTCTCTTTGCTGCTGGTTTACATCAGCAAACACTCCCAGCGCAGACCCAGCTGCAGCTCCTTCTCTCTTTGCTCTCCAAGAGGTTGCCCTTCATTCGGTCTGGGTTCATTTGCTCTCCTGCAAGGGTTTTCCCTCTGTTTAGCAGCAAAGCGCACAGTTCAACCTATGCCTTTTCCCAACACGGGCTTCCCCGAGGAGTCTTCCACCTATCTCTGCCTCTGGCACCACTGACCCAGATGTGGATTTGCACACACTCGATGCACACAGCAGGTGGGAATGTGGAGACTTCCCCTTTGCCCGTCTGGCTGGGAGGTGAGAGCAGCAATAGTAATAGCATGAAATTCAGCAAATGTTTTGCCAGGGCTTAAATCGCAGCAGCAGCATTAACCCAACCGATGACCACCTCTCTTCTGCCTCTGCTGCTCCACCAGAGGCTCTGCTCCCACCCTCTCTGCATTTACTGGGATCTGAGTTTTGAGACGGGGCCATCGAAGCAAACATTCCTCTGCCTTGTTCCTGGCACCTGAAAGCACCGGAGGAAGAAAGGAGAGGATGTCCTCACAATCGCAACCACGAAGCGAGCTGTGGAAGAGCTGGCTGCAAGCCTGAAGTCAGCAGCATTCCTGATCCAGGCGAGACCAGAAACGGTGCTTTGGGAGGGCTGCCAGCATACCTGCCGTGCCTGGTCCTGAGCCTGGCATCGCTGATTCACAACAAAGTCGCAGGCTCACGCTTGGTACCCAGCATGGCACCGAAACATTTTTGTCTCTCCTAATTTGAATCAAGTACATGGAGAGCAGCAAAACCTCTGAAAAAAAAGATCCAGGCTGCATCTTCTGGCTGCTGATCCATCCTTTGGCCAGGGACGCAGCCCAGCTCCCCTGCGGGCAGCAGCTCTGATGGACATCACGGGACAGCAACGCCATGGGACAGCAACGTCACAGGACAGTGTCACAGGACAGCATCACGGGACAGCATCAGGGGCCAAGGCAATCTGGCAGCAGCACCTGGCTCCTGAGCACCTCGAGCAGCTTTCTGGCTCCAAAAACCCCCGTGAGGACTCGGTGCTGCGTCACACCAGCGCAGGGAGGAAAACAACAACACATCTCCTTGCCCTCTTTTTCCCTTCCCAGCCCCAGGGACGGGTGACAAGCTGCCCTTGGGGATGGACACCTGCAGCCCCAAAAAGCCCCTGCCCAAAGCCAGCAGTCATGTCGCTGCAAGGAGGCAGAGGAGCTATGCGCCGGCCGCCGTGCTGCCTGCTGAACGTACGGAAGGGGTAAATTAAATTCATTCATCTCACTGCAACCCACAATGGCAACGTTTTTACCCTGCACACAAGTTTCTGACAATCAACCTAATTTACTTCAATAATAAATGAAAAGGCGAGTTTTCTTTTATAATAGCAATCAGGGGCGAGTGCTGCGGTGCTTTTTTGTGTGGATTTTTTTTTTTTTAAAGCAAACTCCATTCAACTCATCCTCTTTAAATAAAATGATTCCTTTATCTATTATTCATTTGAAATACAGAAGGAGGACACAAGAGACTGTGGAAGTGCGCAGTTTGTTTCTGACTTCTCTCGCATAGTTTTTAAAAAGACAAAACGCACGGAGCTTGGGGGTTTGGTAGTTAGGAGCCTGGTATTTCCATTCCCTTCGTTTTATGATTTTATAATGTGGCCCATCGCTCTCGTGTCCACATGCAAATCCTTGCGAGCTGAGCCCGTGCTGTTTGCTTGTTCACGAGGGCTGGTGGCTTATGCAGCAATGCAGCAAATGCTCGCAGGGCATCTGGCCGCTTTTCATACCAAACCATGAAGTGTATGTGGATATAAAGCCAGGAAAAACTCCAGCATCAGTTGGGAGATTCAATGGGGAAACACCCCTTGGGGTGCAGGGCATGTGGGAGAAGGCAGCTCCCCAAAAACGGGTCAACCCGACTGGTGGCAACGGCCCCGATCCCTGTAGCTCTGCACCCAAAGGCCCCATCCAGCCGCAGACCTGTCTCCTTTCAAGCCCCACAGGCAGGATTCACCTTCACACCCCCAGCTACATATTTATAAAATATAAAAATACACCCTGAGCTTCCTGTGTCAATGGAGAGAGCCCAGCACCTCCGGCAGGTGATTCATCTCGCCAGCCTGGCTGGGAGGAAATAAATGGCCCCTGGAGATGCCTATTTCTCTCCACCGACCAGGAGGAAGCCTGAGGCAACCAGCCCCGGCGTTGACATCTAACTTTTAGACATGGAAGTCAGGGCAGATTAATCCAGCCCATTACCGGGGCCTTTAATTTTTGCTGCCTTGATTTACAAGTGCTTGCTCAGCACATTGAGCCCTGTGCCACAACAGGGAGCGGACCCACGCGGTGCTTTCTCCTTTTTCCTCCTCCTCCCACCTGGGCTGGGGCTGTCCTTACTCTGCCGTGCCTTCCACAGCATCAAACAGAGATAAAATGAGAATTATCCTCGCTTAAAACTTTCTCTTGCAACTCAAAAAAAAAAAAAAGTGCTCAATTAACGTGCCTTGTTGCCAGAGTTTTTAACGCACTTGGAGAAGAAAAATGTCTTTCTAAAGGAAGAATGTGTCATTATCCTCATTTTCTAGATGGGGAAATGGCTGAGTCATGAATAAAACACAGGTCTGCGCAGCCGTAAGCTGCTGCTCGGTCCCTGTGAAATATAGATAAACCTCAGAGCTGCTCGGTGCAAGCCCAGGCTCTGCCCGATGTCAGCACCATTGCCCCGGAGGATGAGGAGCTGCCTGGGTACAGCTGGGACACAGCTGGATTTGGAAATTTGGCTGGTGGTAACGCAGTGCCCAAGGTCTGGTGGCATCTCTGGAGGAGGGAGCTCAGCAGTGGCCACCTCCTGAGCCTGGCAACATCTGCTCAGCCCAAACCCAGGGCTGGAGGAGGCTTTCTTGCATCATTTCAGTGGCACAATGATGGTTTTACCCACCACAGCACAGGCTCCAACACTGCCCCCATGCCCTTCTTGCAACAGCTGCAGGATCAGAGCAACTCGAGGCTGGTGTTCAGCCCTTCTTGCAGCAACTCACCATGCTCCTGCACAGGATGGAGCAGCCTGGAGTTCACACAGCATCCACCTCGTGTGCCTCCTGGGGGTTGATTAGGCTCAAGACCCCATTCAGTGCTCATGGGTGCACTTCAAGCTATCTCCCACAGCCTCCATAACACAAATCTGGCCCTTGGCTGCTCAGTTTCTGTTAATTGCAGCCATTCTGGAGGCACAGTGGAGCATTTTATACTTCTCCAGCATTGTGTGCTAGCAGGTGGATCCCATTATTGCCTGTGCCTGGTGGTGCTAACACCACAGCGTCTCTGCCCTCCCAGTGCTGCACCTCCTGCAGGTGGGAGCCACCAGCTGCAAAGGAGAAGATGGGAGCCTGAAGGAGCCATCCTCTGCAGCCAGCAAAAGCTAGGGTATCTGCTGTCTTGTGGACACCCTGCCAGCCCTGCTCGCTCAGCCGAAAATTACAGACTAACCTCTCCTCCGCAGGGAACACACTTTTCCCTTCTCGGTGTAATGAAGTCCACGTCCACAAAGCCAGTTGCCAGCATCACCTTGCGGCCATGCATGCAGAGATCATCCTTGGTGTACGATCACTTTCTGGGGATTGCTGCCCATCGACCAGCAGGGCAGCCGATGAACCCTGGCTGTGTTGCACGCATTTTTCACTTGGTGGGCACGCTCCCAGAGGGGACCGACGCAGTGGCTCACCAAGCCCCAGCACCCTGGGGCAGGGCTGGCTTTGGGCCATGCTCCCCATAGGCAGGGTGGGCAGCAGGGAGCTGGGTTATGAGGTTCATTTTCAGTCTAGACCCACCTTGATTCTCCTGGGAGGAATTTTTGCACTGACCCAGGGATTTCGTGCTCCTTCCTTCCTCCTTCAGGGCACTGCAGCTGAACAGAGATGTGCAGGCAGCTCAGCACCAGGAGATGCACGGCTTTTTTCCCCCTGAAGGAATAGCATAGCCATTGATGTTGCACTGGAGAGCTGAACAAAGCAGGCACATGTTGTGGGAGCAACAAAAACCCCTGACACTCTCCTCTCCTCTGTCCATATCCCACCTCACACCCAAGACATCGCTCCTCCTCCGTCCTTCCCCTGCTCCACAGCTTCCAGCCCCAACCTCATGGCCCCACAGATCTGGGTGCCGGAGCCCCAGCTCACTATTCATCACTGTTTGTGGTCTTCTTGTAAACTTTGGGTGTAAAGGTTTCATGAGGCTGCCTCGCAGTCCTTACACCAAGTAATGGGAAACATCCATCTTCTTCAGCTCCTCCGCAGCCGCCGATGGAAATGGCTCTGGAGAGCGTTAATCAAGCCATGGAAATCATCGGCAGCTCACGCCTTGAGGAAGAGAAACCCAGCTTGTGTTCAGAGGCCACAGCACCTTGGGAGGAGCCTGTTCTCCCTCTACCAGAGCTCAGCACATGCATCAGGAGATAAAAAGGGATTTTCCCCTCTCTGAGGACTGCTACAGAGAGCCTTGCATCCTGCTGCCCTGGGCACGGCACTGCCAAGCCTGCAAATGAGCAGGGCATCCCTGCAGAATATTAAGGTTGGAAAAGACCTCCAAAATCATCTGGTCCATCCATCCCCCTACCACCAACATCACCCACTAAGCCATGTCCCTAAGTGCCCCATCAAACCCTTCCTTAAACACCCCCAGGGATGGTTTCTCCATCAATCCCCTGGACAACCCCATGCCTAGCCAATTTTTCCTAATACCCAGCCTCATAGGTATAATTTCTCCCCAGGTTCCCCCACTTCCCACGTTTACGTGAGCCCCAACCTGGAGCTTTGCAGAGGTGAGGGAAGGTCCCCAGCCTCCCCTCGCACCTTGCTGCTGCTCTGCCCTCTGCAACCGGCTGCCAAAGGGACAGGAGGGGAGGGATTCAGGCTGTCCTCTTGGGGGCTCTGAAATCAGCACTGGGAGTTTAATCAGGGATAAATGCCCACTGTCACCCTCCTGTCGAGTGGCAGCGGGTCCTACAGGCCAGCAGTAATCCCAACAGCCACACTCCAGCACCCGCTGCTTACTCCTGCTGCAGCCCTACCGCAGAGCTCCCAGACCGAATCGCGGAGCCCTCTCCTAAGGCTCGGTATTGTCCCGGAGAATAATATTCTTCACAGAGATTAAGTCCAGCTACTTGCAACAGCTTCTTAAAAAAAAAAAAAAAAAAAAAAAAAAAAACTAGCACTCCCACAAAGCTGATTAAAAAAGAAAAAATTCCATGTTCCCGTGCCAAGAAAAAGACCAACAACTTTGGAGCCTGTATGCACGAGCCGCATTTTGAGCCTCCCCCAGCAGTGCCGAGCCTGAGGCTGCATTTCCCAAAGGTCTCCCAAGGACAGCGAGGTGGGTTTGGACCCAAGAAGCCACCAGGACAACCCAAGCTCTGCAAAGCACAAAGAGGTTTAAATATCCTTTACCCTATCAGAGATTGCAGCTGTTTGGGGAGGAGCAGATTCGAGACCCAACAGCAGCCTCTAGTTTCTGAGGCCAGTACTGTTCTCGCCCCCGGACCCTCCCTAGCAGGAGATGATGTTTGCTGACCCTAAAAATTGTTGCAGCGATCCTGGAACCAAGGCACCTTTTTGTAGCAGTCCTTCCATGTTATTTTAGCAGCTGCTGTCTCACAGGCTGCTGGAGTAAGAGATTAATGCTTTAATTATACCGCCTGAAAGCTGGGAGGCTGAGCTCTCGAATGGTATACAGCACTGACTGCTGGCACCGGGGGATCTGGAGGGAGTACACACTAAAATCGAGCTGGAATCCAAGTGAGGAATAAAAGTGGAAAAAGTACTAAGACAGTAATCAGAATAATGTTATTTTAATGCCCGATATTTCACAACCAGCTGGGGCTGGAGATGAAAGCCTCGTGCTTGTTGCAAGTGGGGGATCCTGCCTTGCAAAAACTTCTTCTCCCCAATCCCACCTTGGTGCTCCAGGAGGTAGGGGATGACAAAGGTGCCTGTGATGCTTGTCGGGGTGCGGACACCATCCTTCCTCCCCAGCCAGATCATTTTGGGGTGCAGCAAACTGCTCCTGCCTCCTGCCCCTCCTTGGTGGCTGATGGCAGGGTGCCAGAGGGCTGCTCCCTTCCTGCCACGGGCAGGGTGGTCCAAGGTGAGGACAGCCAGGGTGGGTTCCCTCGTTCTTCACCAGCAAAGGCTCTGTTGCACATGGCAGAGTGGAGCATAACCGAGGCTGGCTCTGCATCCATGCCTCCAAAGCAGAGGATGCAACCTCTGAGGATGCAACTGCTGCATCCCTGCCTTTTCCCTTCCCACCTTCTTTGTCTCCTTCATCTCCATCCTCTCCCCACCTTCCCACTGCCTTTCCCCCAGCCTGCCCCCTCCCCTTCACCCCTCTCTCCCACTTAGGAGGAGATCAATGCAGGGGGAATGCTGACGAGGGAATTCAGTCCAGGCAGCCTGCCTCTGTGAGAGACCTCTCGCTAATCAGCTTGGACGGCTTCCCTCTCCCCCCTCTCCGCTAGGCAGAGAACCTGCGATGAATTCATCCATCCCCAGTCCTTGTCAGCCTGCACACAAGGAGGCAAATGTCTCTCTCATCTGCTCTGCGCTTGGCTTTTCTTCTCCATTTTTATATCAAGCAGGTTGGAGGCAATAGCAGGACTACCTCGCCTGCTTCTATTTTCTCGCTGAGCTGTGATCTCGACTGGAACACGGTCCGCGAGCAAGTAATTCCTTCCCCTCAGCTGTGGGGTCCGTCTGTAGCACGTGGGGCTTCTGTGTTTTGCCACTTCCCTTCCCGGAGCACAGCTGAGAAGGAGAATGGTGCAAATCAGGCTTTTCAGAGCCACATTCATCTTCCTCGGCGTCTTTCAACCGAGGCGCTTTACAGCCAGCGCAGAAATTATGCTTCAGAGGCGCGGGGCTGCCCTCCGCCGCGCTTGGCGGAGACGGATGCTCAGGCGGGGGCTTCCCCGAAACCACGGGCAGGGCAGAGCAAAGCTGAGCATGGAAATAACCAAACCTCCCAGAGACCCCCCAGCACAGCCCCACGACGGAGCCAGCTCTGTCTTAATGGCTAAAACCAGCTCAGATTTCCAGCCCACGGGGACTTCTGTTGCTCCAAAATCTTCCTCGACCCCAAAGCAGAGCTGACAAGTCCGCCTGCCTCTCGATCCGTTTGCTATCAGTGATCTCTGAAAGAGTTTGGTTGGCGAATGCCATAATGTTTCTTTTTTTATTATTTTTTTTAACATCTCTTCTTCCTGAAGTTCTTGACCTGTGGATTTAGTTCCTGCAGCACGGACAGGCAGAAGGGGATCAGGAACACACGGATCACCCAGAATACAACCCCATGGGCACAGCAGACCAATACACACATTGGTAATGAAAAAAATGAAAACTTTTGGCTTGCTTTGACAAAACATACCAATTCTGGCTTCCCAAACTTGCTTTAAAGATCTCACTACAGCCCTCCCAGCAAAAGAAACAAGGCGGGGAGGAGACCAAGTCCTCATAAAAATAATTAAAAACAGAAGTCAGCGTTGCAGAACCTACGTGCTCTTTAAACAGGCAGTCCCACGAGCAGCAAAACTAATGAAGCCTGGCTGCCTATGGATTGGTGTCTCACGGCTCAATTCTCTGATGTCTAATGAGGTGCAAGCTCTGATCAAAGTTTTCCCCACCGTCGGGGAATTTACAACAATGTGCTCAGCCAGGATCCTCCCCGGCACTAGTGGAGGACAAGCCCACGCTGCTGCTCTCCTCCCACAGTCACTCTCACCCGGGTGTTCCTGCCCACGCTACCTTTGGGCACGATTTGGTTGAAAAAGCTCAAAAGTATCACGGGGGAGCGCGAGGCAGACACGGAGCCACGAGGGAGCCCAGCAATCAGGCTGCGAAGTGCTGCCAGCGACTTCCCAACTGACGCTGCTGTGTGCAAGAGGGGCACTCGAGCTGTTTGCACGACACGGGAGTGCAGGCACTGCAGACAGCAGGAAAAAAACCTTTTTAAACCAAAACCCAGCATCTCGCCACCGCAGATGCAGCGTTTGCATCTCTCCTAGGAGCCACAGGCAGCAGGGAAGCTGCAGAGTAGGACACCAGAAGGATTTGAGACGTGTGGGCAGAGAAGAGATGCGTTGCACTGAGGAAGAGATGTTGTTTGGTCCAAGGGGAGGCAGATGAGGAACTCGCAGCTCACCAGCTGCTGGTCCTGTATTGTAGCAGAGCAGCACAACCAATGCAGAAGTAATTTCCTTGCATGGCTGCCTACGCAGGACGCAAGTGAAGTGAACCAAAGTGTGAGCCAACATGTGTATGACTGTGCCTGTGTGCCTAAACACGCATGCAAACAAGCTCTGCTTCTCCAGAGTCTCCCATCAGCTCATTGCTGCATCCAAATGAAGCAAATCAGTGTTTACCAGCACTTCTAGAGCTCACAGCAGCCAAAATAGAAGATTTCTGCTTCGGAGGCCCTCCTAGGATTCTCGTGTTTCTAGCACTGGCTTTTTGTCAACCTTGGCAGCCCCTGGCCAAGGTGTTAACGAGGGCAGCCTGCAGAAAGGCAGGACCAGGCCAGGGCAGGACGTGCCATACCCTGGTGCATTCCTGGTGTACCTGAGGCGGGGGGCTCAAGCAGCACCACGAGTCCTACCACAACAGGAGGGACCTCAGCAGCCCAAGGGGGACTTCTGGGGAGTGGGAACAGAGCCTTTTCCCTGCCAAAATGCCGTGCAGTGCCAGGCTGTAAGCAGGAGCATCCCAATGGCCACACCATGGTGGTGCTGAGCACTGGTGCACAGTGCTGCACTGCCCACGGGGATGCAACTGCTCGGGTCGCACCGCAGGGACACGGGTGCTCAAGTTGGCTGCATTTGCCCCTCACCTGGGGCAGCAAAGGCTGGCGGATGAGGGGGAAGCTGTGACCACCAAGGCACTGGCATGGAGCGAAGGGACCTGCCAGCCCCACGGATGCTGACGGCTGCCAGCACAGTGGCCAGGAGGGCAGCTTGCTCCGCTCTGATAGGAGATGGATGCTCTTTAAGCTGGCAGCATCTTCTCATTTCCATCACCACGCCGCCCAGCCCTGCGCTCAGATGCTGTGGCACCAGACCACAGCTGACACGAGGTGCCCGATGCTTGTGTGCCCTTATGAGACCCCATCCCGCAGCCTGTGGCCGCTCACCGTGCCAAGGAGCAGCCAAGGAGGCATTAGTGCCTTCACCTCGCCCGCCGGGCTCAGGAGACCTTTAAAGCGGGCACCGCACTCGACCCTCATCCTCTTCTTAATTAACAGCGTGGGGATTAAATTGCAGCCTTTTATTCATGGACAGGTGTGCGTCTTTGTCAGAGGTCCCTGCTTAAATCATCCGCCTCAGCTCCAATAACAATGTTAACGATGCTCAGAGCCGGCCCTGGACTGTAAAACATATTTCCCTGATGTTTGTTCAATAATTCCATGAGAATTAAAAACATCTATTACCGGCTGCAGGATGCTAAGAGGCCCCTGGAGCAGAGACCAGGCTGTAACTCACTCGAGGGGCTCAGCTGATGCTGCAGATGCTGTTATCCGAGCACCAGGCTCTGGCACGCGGCAGGGTTTGATGCTGCAGCAGCTCACGGGAACGCAGCGCGGTCACTGCTCAGGACCGGGCATTATTACCCAAGGACATGTCCATGATGTGCTCCAGGAGTGCTCCTGGACACTTCCCCAAACCGCTCTTCACTCTCCTGTAACCAGCACTGCTGCAAGTGCTGGGACTTTGTCCCGAGGCACTGGGACGATACCGAGGCTCCATCAGCACAAAACGCTGCAAACCTCGCTCTGCATCACTCAACTCAGTAGGAAAGGACAGAGGGAAGCTGCAAAGGAAAGGCAAGCACGGAGGGAGGGTGGATAACACAGTGCCACTTGGTGGCAGGGCAGGAAAAGAGCCCAGGTGTCCCCTGCCACGTCCCAGGCATCCCCCCCAGCCTTCTAAAAACACGGATTTATCACTCGGATCTCAGCCACACAGTGCAGGAGCACGCTGCCTCGACACAGACCGTGCTGCAGAATAGTCCCCATGCCTGTCATGACTTCTGGCAGCTCAGAAATGTTGTTTCTGGAAAAATATTTATCCTGTTAATGAAGCCGAGGCAGCAGCAGAGGCCCCAGAAGGTCAGAGCAGCGCCTGCTGCAATCAGCTCCCTTCACAGCTCCTGCTGAATGGGGCTCTGATTGCAGATGCCAATCAGAGCACTCAATTTTGCCTGCCTATTTGGAAATTAAAACATAAAGGCACTTTCCCAGACGCTGCATTTAGGGGTGGTTTATATAACATAATCTCGCGGGCAGAAAGCCAGATGGATTCGGAGGGTGGGCCCCTGGAGCCAAATGACTCTATTTAGGTAGGAAATACAACTTAGCCTTCAAGCACATGTGCCAGGGAGCGTTGGGGAAGGGGGCGGGGGCTGCTGCCCGTCTAAACCCCACCGCCACCGGCAGATCCTCCAGGACAGGGGCTTCTCCTGCAGGTCCTGTCTCGGTGCCCGAGGACAGAACGGATTCCAAGGGCTGCCGGCCAAACTACAGGCTGCAGTTTTGGTTCCATTGCTTGTTATTTTTAATTATTATTGGTGTTTCTAAGCATCTTTGCATCTCACCCAAACACTGAGACAGTTGGATGATCAGCAGGCAAGAGGAGAAATGAAAACAAACTAATCCAGTCCTGCAAAAGCTCGGATCCTAACGCGCACGATGCTCAACTGCTGCGGTGCGGCTGGACTCATCCCTTGGTAAGCTCTCGTGATTTCCATTTAAATCATCGGAATTAAAGAGCAGTTCGAGTTAGAGCATCTGCCTCAAGATTTTCCTGCTTTTCCACGTCCCCGTGAGCACAGCTGGTTGGGTCACAGGCACAGGAACCTGCTGTAAAACCTCCAGCCGAGGAGTGATGGAAACCGAAGACCTCTGCTGGGAGCCTGCATGTCCCCGAGCATGGGGACGAGCTCCCTCCCCTTCCCCGGGCACAATTCAGGAGGAGCTCCAGAGCAGAGCAGCCAGCTTCGGCAGGGTGATGCAGCCAGCCCCTCTGCTCCTCGGGCCCAGAGAGGGGACCGGGACCCTGCAGTGATGTGTTTCACCTCTCTGCATAGGCTGTGTCTTGGTCCTTGCACTCAGAGAGGATGTGTCAGTGAGCAGGCACTTGGAAATTGGTCCCTTTGGCCCAGGCATATTTATTCCTTGCAGTCCTGCACTTTGCTCTTAAATCAGCAACGCAGCTGGAGCTGCAACCACTGTAAAAGGACAGGCAGGATCAGGACTACATATCACAGAGGGAACCTTCCCCTGGTCTCACCCTGGCACACTGACGTGAGCTTCTCTGTGTCAGCAGCAAAGACCCAGGTGAGCGGTGCAGGTCACCGAATCCGAGCCAAAACGGGAAAGGGAACACTCCCCGATACCTCTGGAGCAAAGCACAAAAACCCACGTGCTGGGTTGGGAAATGTTTCCAGCTCTTGCCACCCGAAAGAAGCGAGGAGCTAAAAGGAGAAAGCCAAAAGTCAGGCACCGCTGGGACGTGTCTGCCACGGGCTACGGGAGGCCCCAGCTGAGAGCCCCGAGGCTTGTCCCCAGTGCGGGGACAAGAGGCCCTTGTTCGGAGGAGGAGGAACAATTGTGAATGCCCGGGGCAGCTCGCTGCCCGCACACGCTCTCGGGGCCGTCTCGGTGAGCTTTGGAGCCCGGCTGTCACGCGCCCGGTGCCACCCCCAGCATCTGCAACCCCCGGGGTTACATCCAGCCCGACCGCCGCAGCCATCCTCAGGTTCAGGGACATGGAAAGGGCAGCGAGAACAAGATAGGGGAAAGAAAATAAAAGGAAAAAAAAAAAAAAAAAAAAAAAAAGAAAAAGAATCCTGCTTCCTCCAGATTAGCCCCTTTCCCCATATAGCCTCCCTGCCCCGTGCAGGAGCTATTGTTAGCACGCGGCCATGCAAGCACCTTATAAAACGCTCCTATTTAAAGCTCTGCTTTGGTGGCAGCGCATGACACAGAGGTTCCAGCCCCCATGCGAGCCGTCCCGATGTGTCTCTGCTCTTCATTCCCTCTGCTTAACCCCCGCCGGAGCACACAGCTGCTCCCAGACCTTCCCATCGCGTGGAAGCTCTGCTCTCAAGTGCCTCCATGCCCGCGCTCCAGGCTGTACTCCAAAAAAAAAAAAAAAAAAAGGCTTTAATTACAGGAGAAGAGAGCCCATCAGATCTCTTAATTTAACCTGGCTTTTTATTAATCAAAATGCAAGATGTTTAAGGCAAAGAAGTGTCAGTGGGCAACTGAGATCCCAGCCCTGGTGGCTCACTGTGGGGACAAGCAAGGCGTGAGCTGGCCGTGCTCATCGCTTCTGCCCCAAGTCCCAGTGCTGTTTGCAAACCCAGCCTGTGTCCCCCATGGGTGGCTGCAGCAGGAGCATCGCAGCAGCTCTTGGAGAGCTCTCAGGGCCATGAGGGACAGCAGCAGAGAAGCGGCCGTGTCAAGGCAGGAGCTGCAGCACAGCTCAGCCCGAGGTGTCCCCACATCCCCAGCACAATGGTACATTTTTGGGAGACCCCAAACCATGAAGCCAGCCGACCCCAAAGCCCACCTTTGGGTGAGATCCTTGCCACAAGGCCATGGCCGTGGCTTTGCACAGGCTGGCCCCTACAGGTCCAGGTCCAGCTGCCTGCACCACCGCAAGCTCCAGGACTCACAGCACAGGAAGATTTCAGCAGGATTCGGGTATCTCTCAACCTGTATTTGTGCAGGGGCATGTGAGCGTTTCTATCTATCCTGGGTACGCATTCAGTGAGCAAATATCCTCTGCCTGAAGCAGTCTCTGTGTGTGCAGATACCGGCCAGACCTACCAGAAGAAGAAGAAAAAATCCGAACCCAAACCCAAAGCCTTCCTCCGGCATTCATCATTTTAATTAGCGGAGCTGTGCCTTGAATCTCAATGGGAGATTATACCATAAAGAGAGCCAGGCGGAATAGCACAAGTGTCTCCTCTCACTTCAGAAATGAACAGAGCTGTCTGTGAAATTATTAGTAATATTATGTGTCCCATTTACAGCTCAACATGCACGGCCCGGGGCCTCACCCGGCAGCAGCAAGCAATCTAATGGCTGGGCTTGTTTCAAGTGCACAGCAACCACTGTCAAGCCAGGTGACATTTCCAATACCAGTGTCCTGCCAAGTCATTACAGCTCCGAGCTTGGTCCTTCAGCCCTGTCCCCCCTCCTCGCCCACCCAGATGTCCCCAGCTGTCACTCGCTGTACCTGGGCGTGGTGATGCAGGCGCTGGGAGGTGAAGGCTTCCAGCACAGCCCCAGGGCAGCGAGCACATCCCGTATACGTGCCACCCATACAGATACACCAAGGGAAGAAATAAATACCTACACGCTACATTCTCCATCCCAAACATCTCCAGGTAATTATAAAAATCCCGGGAGTGCATCAACGTGCTGTCCTCATTCGTTGGTCCTTGATGCCAGTCACTTTATTCCCCCTTGCAACGATTAAAGCCTCAGTGTTGGAGGGCAAAAGCTATGATTTTGCATGAAATAGTCCCGGACATGGGGCTGTGCAGCCCTGACTCTGTTTGTGCCCTCTCTGAGCACACAGAAACTCCCAAGGGACCACTTCAGAGGCAGCCACAAGGGAGGGATAGTGGGGTGGCAGTGAAGCCGCGCATCCGTCGGCCAGGCATTCCCCATCCATCACCACCCAGCCCACTGCCGGAGCAAGCAAGCAGCAAGGCAGAGAATCGCCCCCATTTGTCTGTGCTGCAAGGCTCCTCTCCATAATCTCATTTCTTTATTAAAGGCACCTCGAGTTGCCGTGCCAGGCTGTAAGGAAGCGCAGCTCTGCCACCGTGACCGGGCTCAGAGCTCCTTCTCTATCGCAGAGTGGAAGCTCCCAGAGTAAAAAGCATTTCAGCAGCACGGCGTTATCGCTTTATTCTGAATTGGAGGCTACAAACACATCCGCTAAGTGCTCAGATAATACAAAAAAAAAACAAAAAGTAAGAGCACGCCAACTGGAACTCATCTTGGCGCCAAACCAAAGCCCCTTCCCAGGGCTGGAAATTCAACAGGCAGCGTTTCAAGGAGCCAACAGAAGCTAAAGCTGCTCTGTGTGCTTTCAGAGAAGCACCAAAGGCTGCCCACAGTTCACTGCGCCCGTGGGTGTCCTGGGCACTGGTCCCCTCCGTGCAAGGCTCAGGGACCCAAAGGCAGGGCTGTGAGTGCTGATAGGAGCTGGGTATGGTTACTGATGCAGTTCCCTTGAAGCCAGCACCAAGAACATGAATAGGATGTCAGAGGAAAGTCTCCTTTTCTAGCACAATTTGTAGATCCTTATCACTCAGGTAAAATCAGATAACTTTAAGACAATTGTGAGCTTTGGGTTTAGACCTTCTCCCCTTGGGATGTGATACATGCTGCAATGATGCTGCATGTACATGAGGGTGGAGGTGCCAGCCGTGACATGATCCCACCACCGAGCAGAGTCAGGATCTGTAATCGTCAAAATAAACCCTCCCAAACCAAAGGCAGGGCATCGTTAGCCGGCGGCAGTGGCACTTTTATCTTCCCTGCGGGTGGAAGAAAGCCTCCTCTGTACCCTCCAGCCTCTCGTCAAGCAGCACATCACTGGCACTGAGCTGGTAAAAGGTCGCTGTGGGGACCAAAAGCCAAACTGGAGGCACAAAAAGGCCCAGAGACCTCCCCAGGGCTCAGTGGGGCTAGGGCAAGGGCAAGAGTTTGACCCTAAATTAAGAATGCGCCAGTTTTGGTCCTGTTTTGCTTCCCCTGAGGGGTTCACAGAAGGACACAAGGGGAGCCTGTGCTCCAAAAAGAACCCAAAAAGCATCCTGTAACAGGACGTAATCTCACTCAAACTGTTCCTGCTCTGCAGCCAAGTGCTTGCCATGAGCTCCTGCACATCAAAAAAAAAAAAAAAATCATATTCCTTGGAGCCACGCCAGGCTGAAGCAGTTGGAGGGCTCAGAAACACGGCCCTCTGGCTTCATGCGGTCCCAGATCTGCGATGCCCAATATTTGGGCACTGAAAACACAGTGAGGGCACGTCGAGGTGATGTGTGAGCAATAAAGGCGCGGCTGCCCACCTACCTCCCAAAATGCAGCCCCATTAAACCGCAGGGAGGAGGGATGCTCATGCACTCGCGGATGGTGGCGGTGGTTCTTCTTGCATCATCTCATAAATATTTAACAGTGAGCACTTTGTAAAGAAGAATGTTATTAAGGCTGGTGTAGTCTGTGGCTCCAAATGTGGCCATACATCAGATGTTGCCAGTCTAGGATGCATAACCCTCTTAGAGCAGCCAGTGGCAAATCAGTTTCATCGGGTTAAAGAAAAAAAAAAGGAAAAAGAAGGTAAAATCCTGAATTGCAGAGCCCTGGGGAGATGCGCAAGACATTTGAGGGATATCCCACCAATAGATCAGGCCTTCACAACCACCTACAGCAATACAGACATCGCGGGGAGATGGGGGAAAAGGGAGGGCGAAAAGGGAAAAACAATAAAACAGAATGCACTAGATGAAAAGCAATTCTTGGCAGCAATTTTTAGCATAAACACATTGTTGTTTTTTTTTCTTTCCTGCAATAGCAAATTAATCTTTTTATTGCTGCTGAAGACACTCTAATAATATTTATTCCAACACTTTACACTTTATTGTGATGCTTTTGACTTCTTTTGGGGGTCTGGGCTTTTTGTTGGTGTTTCTTTTTCTTGGTATATTGATTTCATTTGCTTCATCACAGCCCCGCCAGCACTGGAGGGAGGGAGGGATGGCGGAAAGCCTGCTCCAGCTGAGAGCAAACCTCCCCAGCTCCCTTTTGCCATCCCCTGCTCGAGCAAAACTTGCTCCTGCCCTCAGCCAACCACAGCAGCTCACCAGGGCTGATAAGAGGTTTTCAAGCCTAAGAGCCCTGAGCAGAATCCTGCCCCCAAATTAAAATTTAAGATCCCACCTCCAAAGCTCATCAGCTTCCTTTATTAATTACCTGCCTGCCACTGGTCCCCCCCTCACACCTGCATTACCCACGGGGACACAGGGTCCACCCAAGGACAGGCACAGCTTGGGGGACCCAATTTCCTTTACATTTCATCCTGATGCTAAAGAGGCAGTGCATTCCCATCCCGTGCCAAGCTATGCAGCCTTTGCCAGGTATTTATTTCGGTTCCAAAAAGCTGATAATTTCTTTTATGGGGTTCCACAAACTGGTCACTTCCCCTCGCTGCCTAAGCAGCAGTGGTTATAGTGGCTGTTGCACATTGACCATCTGAGCAATGACATCTGAAGTATATTTAAATAGGAAATAGGCCTATTAAGACACTTAACAATATGGCAGTAGCGAAAGCAGCCCGTGAGTTCATAATTTGGTTTAAAAATATTGAAAATGATTTTAATTTCCTAATTATCATAATGAAAACCTGGGGAGAGGATGCACGTGCAGGGGAGGCAGGAGGCAGATGGGGAAGGTGATTTTTTAAGCCACGATTCCTACAGCAAACGTTTATATGGGGAGAAAGTCTTCAGGACAAAGGGGTGGATCCTGCACCTTTCTGTCCCAAATATTGGCTCAAAAAGC
This sequence comes from Aythya fuligula, assembly GCF_009819795.1. Classification (NCBI taxonomy): domain Eukaryota; kingdom Metazoa; phylum Chordata; class Aves; order Anseriformes; family Anatidae; genus Aythya; species Aythya fuligula. Next base: position 2,297,776 of record NC_045580.1, on the reverse strand, counting down.
ACAGAAAGTCACTGCAAGGCAAGCTGTTGCTCAGTGCCAGCATCAGGGAGCCTGCGGGGCCCTGCCCCATTCAAGAGCCACATGGAAACACCGGGGGCACCCCAGAAGCATCAGTCTGAGCACTCAATTTGTGCTCCCCACATGTGTGCCCCAAAATGTTCCCTGACCCCACAAAGCCACGCCAGGCTGGGGCGATGCCAGAGCATCCCCGCCTCATCAGCACGGCCTCCATTTAATCTGTGCATCTGCGCTTAATTCCCCGCGCTGGCGTTTCTCTCCTCTATCACTTTTCACAGGCTGTCAGTCCCGAAAGCCTTCACAGAGCAAGCACATGCCATACCTACTTAGGACCGACGCCAGCTCGAGCAGTCATTAGGCACTTCCCGTGTCCTACATGCAGCTGTGAACATTCGTGCTACTGAGACGCCATCAGACAGCGCATCAGCTGCAAGCCGAGCGGGGAGGCAGAGCAGGGATGTCACCGATCACTCCCCTGCCTCGAAAGCTTTTGGGTTGCTTCTTTTTTATTAGCTTTTTTAATTTAAAAAGTTCCATTTGCTTTTTTTTTTTTTTTTTTTTTTTTCCTGCTGGAGGAGTTCCAGCACCCAAGCGGAGACTCCTCGTGGCTTGTTTTCCCCACCAACAGCCTGTGGAAATCCTCTGCCACGGCATCGCCTGAAGCAGGGCAAACCCAGGCACTGGGGGGCTGCTGAAGGGCTGTGACACAAGGAAATTGAGGCATGGAGAGAGGACATAATGTGCTTGCCCAGTGCTCAGCAAAGAAAAAACAAAAATGCTCATTCCTAGCTGCAGATACAGCCACCGACAGCCAGCCCTGGCCTCGTGCTGCCTCCCTGGAAAACCCAGCCCCACCAGCATCTATTTCCATCCTGCCAAGCTCGGCTTCCCCTCTCCGGAGTCATTAGGAAAGCCGCAATGGTGGCACGGGAAGCCGCCATTCGCCCTTTGCAAGGTCAAGAAAAATCCCTCCAAATGTCATCGAGTTTTGAGAGTCCTAAATGAAGAAATTGCTTAATCTACCTGGGGGATTGCAGCTATTATATCCACTGCCGTAAACAAGCTTCAGATCCAGCTACTAAGGATTGTGCCGACATCGCGGAGCCCAGGCTAAATTGACAACTTGTCTCTGCTGCCCTTGAAACTCAATTTGCCATCGCTCACCTCATTTCAAATTAGCACAGAACGAAGCCTCGCCGTCCGATGCTGCTCTGCTGGGGCTCGCTTATGCAAGGTCCCTGCTCCTGGCTCCGTGAGCAGGTGGCGCAGGGTTTTGTCCTACTGCAGCAGGTAGGGGAAAAAAAAGGAGATTAAATGCAGCCCCTCGAACACAGCCAAAAGTCCTTAAATTTGGGAGGAATTCACCCTTATGCCAACAAACCTGCAGAAGGTGTATATATGGCTTAAATCCCTTCCTGGATGCAAGCAGTGAGGGAGCACGACAGCAGCCCTATGGAGGGAAATGTTACACCTTCTTTGCGACTGGGAGCACTTGGGACTGGGCTGTATATTCCCAGGGGACCAGGAAGGCTGGAGGATCTCCTCTTCAGAACGTGCTTCAAACCCCACTTGCCCCAAACCTATCCAACATCCAGAGAGCTCGCTTCTCTTTTATTAAATGGGAATTTTCAATGGATAAAATTTCAAGTGAGAACGTGACATCAATGCTGAGCGGATGCTCTGAAACTTCAAAATCAGCCAGGCTATAGGAAACCAACCCCCACAATATTTTTCAAGGAAACTTGGGTCCAAATCTCTCTGATAATGACCACTCGGAATATATTTTGGGGGTGGGTGGGTGCACCAGGCACAAACCAGGTGTCAGGGAGCAGACAGTTCTCTTGAATTTGCTGTGTGCTGTATGCTGACACCATGAAGGGCCACCTCTGCCCCCATTTTGCAGCAGTGAGGCTGAAAATAGGTTGATAAACACCTCTGTGCAAAGGGGGAAAGAGACATTTGTTTTCTCAGTGCCACCCTGCAGCAGGGCCAGGAGAAGGTTTCCCTCTCCCGGACCCCAGATCAGCACCTTTGCTCTGGGAGCCTGGCTCCCAGGTCTATCAGATGCAGAGCGCTCCCACACCTCCCCAAATCCATATTTATTAGCTCAGAGAAAGCATTTCGGATCTCGGCTCCCATGCACCAAGCAGCTCGCCCACGAGCGGCTTCCAAACGCCTCCCTGCCCGCTGCCGGAAAGCTGACTCGTGGCGTTCTGCCTCCCAAATCCAATCAGCCAATTACGCTCCCTAATTGCCTACAATGGATTTAATTGGGCTGGGACAACATGCAGCACCTCAATAAATTCCCCACAAAAATGAGGAAAGTAGCACAGCAACGGGCCCTTGGCATTAGACATTACCTCCCAGCCCCAACCACTCTTGGTTTCCAGTGCCAGTGGCTGCCACCGCCTGGGGACACTTGTTAGATGGGTTAGATTGGTTCCGAATTCAAAAATTGTCTCCAAAATGGGGCTATTTACATGGAACTGTGCAGAGCATTGCAGCCACCAGCACCAGTGGGGCACTGCTGGGGAATTGGAGAAGTTTTTCTATCTAAATGGGTGGGAGATCGGGAAGTGAGCAGGGGGAGGAGAAAGGTGGTGCTGGGGAGAGCTGGGGGTGACGATGCTGCCTCTGCTCCTCCTGCTTTTGTTCAGCCCCTTGGTGTTCAGCCTCCAGACCCAAAACTGCAGCAGGGATGGTGGTGATGAGCCCGCACCCCGCTTGGTCGGGAGCCACATGCTTGGTCTCACAGCCTTCTGCCTCCGCCTCCCCTACAAAGGGCTCATTGAGGCTCGCTCACTGATAGCCTTTGCCCTGAGCCTGCAGCGGCACCCGAGCTGGCTCCTCGGGTGCTGCTGCAAGCGCGAGGCACAGCAACAAGAGGGCTTTATGTTCCGCAGGGCAGCGGGAGGATAAAGAGCCAGTGTTTGCTGCCGCCGGCGCTGCCGGCTGACCCGCGCTCAGAACAAGTGCCTGCCTTTCCCCGCACCCCCCTGACCCCCTCCCAGCGCTTGAGCATCACCATGCTGCTGCTGCTGCCCTGGGAGGGAGCACCAAAGGGTGCCCAAGTGCTGGGAGAAGGCAGGTGCCAAAATTTTTGGCTCCACGAGGAGCCAAAAGTTTGTGCACAAGAGTGGGAGGTGCAAGTGAAAGGCAAATTCAGGGTTTGGTCCACCCCAGGATTTGAAGTTTGATGGGAGATGTGCTGGGACCGAGCGGGGCTGTGCCAGACCCCAGCACACTGCTGACACAGCCCCTTGACCCTTCTGCCTATAAAATGCACCCAGTTGGGGTGAAGAGTGGTGGGCTGCCATTAGTGGCACACAGAGACCCAGCCCACACTTGTCCTGATCTCAACACCTGCAGTCAGCTCCCAAAATTCCTGGTCCATTTGGGTTTCACAGCACCGCATCACCAAGGTGGCCTTTTCATCACCCAAGGAACAACAGAGCATGGAAATAAGGGAAAGCAAAAAGGCAATGCAGAGCTCCCAGAAAACCCCAAATAGGAGGCAGGGGATGGCAGCACCCAGCCTGGCACAAGGTCCAACACCGAGGCGAGCTGGTATCTTGGTGCACTCCCTGACCCTGAGTGGAGCCAGCACGGGCTCACAGGAGATGCTCTTGCATTTCTACTGCAAACAGCCCCTCTGCCCCCCAGTGCTTCCATTCAGATCAGCATTTCACACTGCAGGTGATGCTCAGCTCCTGGGGCCACACAAACCAGCAGTGTCCCGGCACAGCGAACACCTGAGCAAGAACGGAGCTATCCATCAAAGAGCATCGAGCTCATCAGCCGGAGCATCTGCCTGAGCAAATCACCTCCAACAGTCGTTAGCCCAGAGCTCGCTGCTCACGGAGCAGGCAGGAGGCTGCCAGCAGCCCGGGGGTGTGCAGGTTATGGCAGGGCATCCCAAAGCCCTGCCGACGTGTGGCACTGCACACCCTCCTACGACCCAAGCCCAAACAGAAAACAATCCTCGGAGAAGCCCTGCTCCTTCCCCGCCGCTGAAAGCAGCTCTTGACAGTGGCGTGTGATGTAGGATTTGACTTTGAGTGACTATAATAAAGCCTTTTTATTTTTAAGCTGTTTTATCCCATTTTCCTAGCTCACGAGGAGTACACCTTGGTGTCAACAGGACTCTTTTGTCTTTGTAAGCTATTTTGAGGCAAAATATCTGTAAATTACTTCCCCAAACCTCCACACAAGCAGATCATGCAGAGAAAATAGGCTTTGCAGGAATGCAGCAAATTGTTTCTGTCACACAAGGAAATATAACCAATAGAAATCGTTATGGATGAGTCATTATGAGAGGGACCAAAAAAATTAACCTTCATCCATTTCCTTCATCTCTGCGCATATGCGAGGGTGCGAGAGGGAGAGAAAAGGTGGCGAGCGCCTGCTAAGTGAGCGCATTAGCTCCAGGGGAAAGGTGGGATGGGCAAGCGGGTGGAAAAAGGACAAAACCCCACCGTGGGATTTTTTTGTTGTTGTTGTTATTATTTGGGAGAGGGAGTGAGGAGAAGGGCTGCAAAAGGAGAGATGATGCAACAGGGAGCCCCAGGTGGGCAGGGATGCACCTGGGTGGGAGAGAGGGGCAGGGAAAGAGCAGCTCCATGCAAGCAGCCACACAAGAGGGGAATTCTTGCTAGCGTGCATCACTTTTCTCTGTGTGTGTCCTCAAAACCCTTCTCAGCCCTCAGGACCCCGGTGGGTTTACGGAGGGTGGCAAAGCCACAGCTCCCCAAGCACCACCAAGTGGCAGTGGCTGCAGCCCGGCCACAAGCACACCAGCAGCTCACAGCAATATGCTGTTTGCTTGCTCCATCTTCTGCAATACCAGCACGAACATGTAGGTTTGCCTGTTTTCTGTCTTTTTTTTTAATATATAAATGCACAGAAAAGATGAAAGAAACACAAGTGGGGGCCAATGAGCGCAGGGATGTCTGCTGCCTGCGTGGGTGAGGTGACTTTGAGAGACAGAAACGTCAGACAGAGGAGTACGTGCGAGCAGGGCAGAGGAAAAGGTTTATTCCCACTTTTTTGGGGTAAGCAGCAGTGGTGTTAATGCCAGCTCATGCTCTACCCATTGCCCCCCTCCTGCACCCACTCTGCTGCACCAGCCCCGTGCCATTAACCGAGCGCCTTTGCACGCGCGCTTTGCCTCGTACCTGCGTGCATTTGTTACAGATGTAAAGAAAAAAGAGAAAAAAAATCCATTTCCAGAGTGACAGATAACGATTCCTCCAGCCACACCGTGCAAACAACGCGGCGGAAAAGGCTCAAGTGTTAAATGTTCCCTAATGTGCAGTAATTGATTTCCATGTGTGCAGTAATGGATTTGGTCACATCATGCAACAATGGATTTGACATGGGTTCTTGCTGATATTATAAACATAGTTAAGTCGTTAGCCTTGTGCCCAAGAATTAGGCGTTTAATAGCGCTGACCTGCGTGACCCGCAGCGGCTGGCCAACGCTGCACAGGCAACCACCAAAATCTTCACTACTGGTTCACAGTCAAGGATGCAATCGGTGATTTAACGGAAAAAAAATAAAAAACACTGAGTGATGCAAAACACGGCTGGAATTTTGCTCCAGCCACACATGTGCATACACAATTCCCACCCCACTTTTCTCCTTCCCAGCTTTTTTGCCCGGTGGTGCACGCCCTGACAGCTCCCATCCCTGGGGATGGGAACAGCAGAGTGGTCTTCACCTCGCTAGCAGCAGGGAGAAATAAACCAGAAATAAAACCCCGCATCCCACTGCGGCTTCCTGCACCCACTGCAAACCTGGGCAGGAGAAGTCCATCACTGGCACTCCTCCTGGTGCAGCAAACACGAGCCGAAGCCCAACATCTATCAGCACAGGCCTCCTCGAGGGGCAGAGGGGCAGCCGGGGAGGGGGGTGCTCGCTGGGTGTTTACAAGCCTTGCAGGAGCGTTAAAAATCTATTATTTTCACTCCAGCACTGCGGCAGCACTCGCCTTCTGTCGAGAAGTGATTGGGCTCCTGTCCGTCAGGGACACTGAGTGATTGTACTGAGAAAATTGCATTCGGCAATGGGGGATTTAAGAGGGTGCTTGTCCTCAAACAGGGCTCCAATTAATTAACTTGGAGGAAGGGGCTGCTTGTGGTGTGCTTGGTCTTTTCTGTGTTTTCCTTGGTGCATTTAATTTATTGGCGGGTGGCTTGTTTTGTTTCCTTCTTGCTTTTCTGTTTGTCTTCAGGACTCTTTGCAGGATGATGAAGCGTGCAGAATGTATTTACTCGGCAGGGGATTAATTGGCAAGCAGGAAGGAGAAATAGCCAGGCCAGGCCCTAAATCCTGACCCTGGTGCTGCACCTGCCAGCAAGGGGAAATTGAGAAACCTTCTGGCCAGCCCGGCATGCTCCCAGACTGCAGCCCGTGGAGAGCACCAGGAGAGGACCTTAGCTTGGGGCTCTGCCGGCCCTTAGCACACACAACTGGGGCAAAATAAAGCACCACGGGCCTGGGGGATGTACCAGAGCTGGGTCTGCAAGAACTGGGGGCTTGGCACTAAGGCTGAGCCCCCAAAAGCCTGGGCAAGTATTTTGGTGGTGGCTTGTCTCTGAACAACGAGTTTCTGCAATGTGTGATAGAGGGTTGTGACACCTCCCGCTCCTTCCCCCACACCTTGGTCACCTGCTAGATAAGAAGCTCCTCCATGGATTATTCCTTCGTCTTTTCCACAAATAGCACAGGCGGGTTTGACCTCTGATGGAGTCCTATCACGCAGACCATCCTCAAAAGATAATATTCTGCATTTACAGAGAATTCGGGATTGGCGCTGCAAATGGAGGCTCAGCATGGGGACAGCCACTGGGAAAGCACGGCCTCCAGGATGCAATTCCCAAATCTCCAAAGGAGCACGTTCCCAAGGACAGACAGAGACCAGGATGCCGGAGATGCGTGTGTGGCTAACAGAGACCCCACGGCAGCCTCTGCTCGATGGAGACCTGCTGCCTCACTGCTCCGGGCGAGCCCTCCCCAAACACAACCCCAACCACGTCCACAGCACCCAGCCCTGCCATTTCCTTCAGCCCTCGAGACATTTCACTTCGCTGCTGCCATTTCGAGGGGTGAGAAAGGTCCTAATCTTGCCCTCGGCCCTAATCTTTCAAAGGAATTAATCTTCAAAGCAATCTCGTCCCGGCTACACTACAGACAAAGTTTTGATTTATGAGTTACACTGACAGCTGAGCTCCTCTGGCGTGCGAGATGGGAAGTGTTGGGTGGATGGGGCCAGTGCTAGGAGAAACCTTGATACAAACAGGCGCCCAGACCTCAGCTGGTGCAAACACCACGATTTTGCTCTTGGAAATTCCAACCCGCATCCTTTCCTTCATAGACCAGAAAAAAAAATATTTCCCACCAGCCCAAATGATTTAAAAAAAAAAAAAAAATCATCTTGGCAATATCAAAATTATTGCAAAAGCTTTGTTTTCCTGTATAATGCCATTTTCTACTACAAACTGCAACATAGCCTTGCATGGAAAATGATGAGCTGAACCAAAGGGATTTGGCTTCATTGAAATAAAACATTTTTATGCAATTGGAAATGAGAAAATGGTGATGGTCCCACAAAATGGTTTGATTTCGGTGAACCCGTGTTTTCATTTTGAAAATTGATTCATTAGAAAGTTTTTCAACCAGCTCTAATCAAAGTGCTGTAGGCGTTTTTGAAAATTTCAGTCTTGAGCTTCAAAACAACTCAATTTGTGTTGTAAAGGAGAGAAGTTTATGACACCAAGATGCAGGGAATGGAAACACTTTTTGACTTTGCAAACACTTCAACTTTAAGAAATTAAATTAATCATAATGTGGGTGAATAATTTCAAAAGTTCATTTCCCGAAGTACAAGAAGTATATTCAAACTCATCCAACGGCAGACTTTATAAATATAATATAAGGTTGTCATCTTCACGCTTACAGCTTGCATTTTGCTAACACCATCTCCATTTAAAATTTCTTAGGGTCGTGAGCAAATGAAATAAAAGAAAGAGCTCGTTTCTGCTCAGGAAAACTCAAGCGGATGGGATCATTATATACAGCATCTCCAAAAGAAAAAGGCAATGCACAGAAAGAAAGGATGGAGGAAAAATAGAGGGTGTACAGCAAAAATGGAAAGAGAATGAGAACATCGCTGGAAATGCTCATTCCAACAAGAGCCCCATTCACCCTCGCTTGTCTTTCCCTTCAGGGTTACTTCTTGTTTCATTACAGATTAACACAGCATCTCTTCTCTCGAATCTCACTTGCTGGAGATTGCTACATCCATTTAAATGGATTTCAAAAGCCGGGATTGATCTATGCCAAGTTGTAATTTTGGACACTAGCATGACGGGTAATGCACTTCAGCCTTTGCCGAGAGTGAAGGAGGTGTGTGAATTGCTTCCTTGATATGATAAATTCATTAGATAAAGGAACCCGAGATAACAGGCGCAGTACTTAGGCAGCATCTGGTGGCACGAAACGCAGATGCACAGGAGAGGGGGATGTGGCACGGCTCGCTGGGTTTGTGCTTGAGTAAAAAGCTGAATGAAATGGAGCTGTGTGGAGGGCTCGCGGGGACCTCCTGGGTCAAGCAGCTCTGCTTTTTGCTATCCAAAATAGCCACACAACATCCTGCTGATGGGTGCTTGAACCTGAGAGCTCCAGAGCACGGGAAGCATCTCAAAGCACCAGGCAGGCAGACTGTGGGAGAGAGGCAGTGCTGGTCCCCTAAGTCCACAGGGACTGCAGATTTGGGGTGAAACACTACCAGCAGCTACCCAAGGCAGCCAGCAGAGATGCATAAAATGAATGCTAGAGATCTGCTCTGCTGGCCAGGCTCGATGCAGAGGGCTGGACAGGAGGCAGGGACACGGCTGTGGGCTGCGTAATCTGTGCAGCCAGGTCCTGCCGTTCCCATCTGCAAGCACTGGGGACCAGCAGCTCACTGAGTTAATAGCTGGCCCTCTCCAGCCTTTGTTTAAATTCAGCTCCAATGCCTCGGGGAAATGAGCACGGCCAGGCTCGGAGTACCTGCTCCTGTGCTTCTGCTTCTGAAAAACGGGACAGGAATAGGAGGATGCTTCGGTGGCCACGTAAGGGAGACTAATGGGCACTGCAGGTCGCAGGGAGAGCAAAGTGGTGGAGATCATCAGGGCATTGCAAAGCAGGAGGCTGAAGAAGGGAAGGGATGCTCCTGTGGAGGACAGAGGGAAGGAGCGAGGGCTAGGAAAGGCAGCAGGAGATAAGGAAAGCTGAAAGCCTCAGTGGGCAGAGGGCCCAGCAGATGGACACCGAGGGCACTGCAGGGAGCCCATGCACAGTGTGCTGCTTGGAGAGGAGCGGGTTGGGCTCCAGCTCCTCCAGCCCCCCTGCCAGAAGCCCCCCAGCCAAAACAACAGCCAGGAGCACCCGGCACGGTGCCATCCACCATGCTCCTTTATCTAAACCCACCTACCCCATCGATACAGCCAGACGTGACGGTGGAATGGGGCACAAGGGGATCAGCCAGGGACTCCCCACGGCCAGGGAGAGGTGTTTTCAGCAGAAATGTTCTCTCCCTGCAGCACTGGAGTGCTGCAAATGCAGGTCCTGTACCTGGGCAAGATATTTCTTCACCAGCTCGCTATTATTTAGATTTCACCTGCAATAAAACCAACATGCAAATGCCTGCTTTCGCCCTGAGTTATGCCTGTGGAGGATTCATCTCCGTAACCATTTAAGGCCCTGTTGTGAGGGGCATTGTGCTGCAAAAGAAACAAAACTGTCGCAGATGTAGTTGCAGCCCCCTGGTAATAGGAGGCACGGAGAGGAGCACCACAGGAGCATCTTGGAGGAAGGTGATAACACACGTGTGTGCCCAGGGAGCATCCCTCCTGACTTCACTGCAGGCTGCATGAACTGAGCATCCCCTTCCCTGTGCTGAGCTGATGGTGCTGCCTGGTGGGCACCTTCCTCTGCAGTCACCCCTCGGTGCCTGCTCTGATAATCCTGAGCAAGACAATTCCCCATCGGTGCTCTCCGCTTGCTCCTAAGTCAGATGGGATAACAAATGGCTTTGAGGTCCCCCAGTGCTCTGAAATTGTTATGTGGGGGACTGGAGAACATGCAGAGGGGCTTCAGCAATGCCTGCAGGAGACACCAAGACAACAAATCTGTCCCATACAGGCACCAGTGTGTTATCTGCCCCTACAATCAGCATCTATACGTGCCAGCAGCACGCAGCCCTCTTGCTTACCCACTGTAGCTCAGGGCAGCGTGCATATCACCACCCATTTGCAGCCAGAGCGAGCCAAGAGCGAAGCTGGGACCACCCCACAGCCCTTGCAGGAAAGATCACTTTCAGCTGCCATAAGAAATAAAAGAAAAAGAAAAAAGATTTTAAAAGGAAGGACCCATTGCTTTTGATCGCTGCAGGCTGGCCTCTGCCGAGCAAGGGTGCAGCTTCAAAGCAGCCCCGAGCGCCAGTGTGCAGGGCTGCTCTTAGCTCAGCTTCAACCAAGTCCACCTCGGTCTGGTCTGCGTCAATTAGGGACAAATTTAAGCTAATGAGAAGTAAAGTGTCCAGACAGGGCTTTGCATCGATTTGGTTAAACCGATGTAAGAGAGCGAGTACCTGCGTGGATGGGGAGGTGCGTGTGTGTGGAAAACTCCACTGCAGCTCGGCAGTTTGCCCCCAAACCTGCTTTGGTTAATTCTAAAGATTTTTCCTGTGAAGACGCCAAATTTGCTGCGTGTGTTATCATTGTTATTATTTTACAATGCTCACCCCAGTCCTTCTAAACCCTCTGTGAAACAGTCACCGCTTTCTTTTGTACAGCAAAGTTGGGAGATAAATTGCAGATGATTCAGTAAATAACTCAGCCTATGACCTTGATGCTTATTGATTCCTCAAGCTGTTTATCTTTCTTGTGTGCTCCCCAGCAAAAACAATTATCACTTAATTATAAAGCAGCTTGGCTTGAGGGAGCCGCCAATTGGCTGGCAAGCTTTGGGAAGGGGCGAGTTCATCCACGTACGCCACGCAGCGCCAACCAAAGCTGCTGCTTAAGATTCAGAGCCACAAACTTCATTATTTTCTTCCTAGCTCGTGTTTCTCCCCTCGCTTTAAACTCATTTAAAGCTGTTTAGCCAATCCGGGTGTTGGACTGCCCGAATGCTCGCGATGGATGGCATCGAAACAGCAGGTGCCAGCGCTGGAATGGGGGAAAAAGGAGAGCTACAACAGTAAAAAGGAGCTCACAGAAAGGATGTCGGTCCGGAAATAAAATACCTGGACTGTTCTCTCCTTCAGTGACCTTGGAAAAGGAATTTTCCCCGTCTCTGTTGCCTTCCCCTGTTCTCTCTGCAGAGCTGTGCCCAGCCTGCGCATGAAATCCGGCACAAAGTGTTGGGCTTGCTCTTGGCCGGAGCTTTGTGATGCCACTGGGATGCGAATACCGACAGCACTCGGTGCTTCTGCAGCTGTGCACACTTTGTGAGGCACGTAGTGACATCTACTAGCTCACGAGAGAGGGAATCACCACCTCCAGCCCAAGGCAGGGGGCAGAGGTACCTCCCCTCGGCCAGCAATGAAGGATTTGACTTTTCCAGCACTCCTGGGCTGTGCCACCCCCCAGTGCAGGGACCAGAGCCAGCACACGACGGAGCTATGTCCCCAGGCCCCTGGGTGGCATTTCTGCTGTGTGGCCACAACGCCGTGACCGACAGAGCAGCTCCTTTCCTGGCACCAGATGATTTTTTTTGCTGCTTTGCTCCTCAGTGTTGAGCCTGAATGCCACCAAACGCAGTTAGGGCGCCGCGGGACGCTGATGCAATCAGCCGCTGCGCTGCAATGAAGAGCAGCAGCCGCCAAAGCCACTAAACGGAGCAAACCTAATTACACCTTGTAAAGGGATAAGAGGGGGAACACAGCCCGCTGCAAGCCCTGCAGAGCTGCGTGGGGTCTCCAGGCCTCCGTCCCTGCCTTGCAAGCAGCTGCCCAGCAGCAAAGCCACACGATGGCACTGCGTTTCCCACAGCCCTCCGATTTCACCCAGTTTTGCAGCAGTGCCTGGCCGTGCAAGATACAATGCAGCGCTCTCTGAAACAGCAAAGGGGACGGCTGGTTTGCTTCTCGGAGCTGCCGTAAGCACAGGGCTGTGCGGGCAGCATGGTGCCAGGCTCCCGAAGGATTAATAGCAGACCAAAAAGCAGCTGTGCCCAGGCTGTGCGTCCAAAAGGAGCTCGAAGGAGGAGCTGAGATTTTGCAGGAAATTTGCAATAATCCCACCGATCAGCCCGGGCTCGGCACAGGGGGCTGAGGGAAGGCTTTGCAGGGCATCTGTGCCCAAGTGCTGGGGTGCTGGAAAATGTTCCCCTTCTGCAAACCAGGGTCATGGCTCCAATGCTTGTAATCCAGCAGCCTCAGCAGAGCAGCACAGAGCTGTCTCTTGAGCTGCAGCACTTAAACCCTGTGTAACACAGAGCATGGCACAGGCAGGAGGGGGCCCTGCAGCCCTGGTGATACCCAGAGGCACCTTCTGATGTCTCAGGTTCGCTAAAAGGACACCTCAGTGTGGTCTGTGGGTACTCCAAGCCGTTCTGCTGCAGTAAGGAGCTCCCAGGACCTCAATCTCCATTAACAGACCACCCAACCTGCTGCGGATCCCGGGCTGCTGCTTTTAACTCGCTCCTGCCTCCTAACTCCCCGGCTGCAAACAGAGCAGACCACAGCTCGTACAAAGGTTATCGCTATTCATAGTGAAAAGAGCTGCCCATAATTACCACGATCCCTGCCGTAAGCCAGCCATGTATCAGAAGAACTGCTCCCACACATCATTTTTTCCTTTAGAGCCGCTTGCAGAGTGAAAAAGCAGTAGCTTCCCTCCAACTCCTCTTTCCTCCCCATCACACTGAGCTCACAGCAGGTCTCCCTTATAACCTATTGCACCCTGGCTAGAGGTGTGCCTCGCTCCAAAAATGAGTGCGAATATCCTCTGCATCTGCTCGCCCGCCGTCAAGCAGCGTGCCAGCAGGATATTCCACATCCTTGTCCTTCCCCAGACAGCGAAGCAGATCCAGGCTGGTAAATAACAAGGCTTACGAACCCGCATTTCACAGGGAGCAGCCACGAGCAATCCAGTATATACGGTATCCTTGCAGGAGGGGATTGTCACATTAAAAAACTCTAAATGCTTAAAAGGGTTTTCGTTTAGATTCTCCTGCCGCGAAGTGTCTTCAAGGGCCCCAGATTTATTATTTCATCAGAAGATCAGAGAGGGGAAGTTTGTAGGAGATCAAACAAATACGAATACATTAGGAGAGACAGTAGGAGAGGCTGGAGAAATTGTCGGATTAAATAAAGAAGTGCCAGGATGCGCGCTGATGGGGCTGGGTTTTTCCCCTTGTACCTCAAACTGCTTGCGCCTACCCCTGCATTGGGTCTTGCAGTAATAAGATTCAGGAAAATCTGTTGGGTTTTGTTTGCTCGTTTTTGTGGTTTGGTGGGTTTTTGGTTTTGTTGTTTTATTATTTTTTTTTTTTTGCAATAGCAACAGGAAGATTGCAAAGTATTTGCAATCCAGACGCAGATCTGACAGGGCACTGCCAATGCAAAGTCCTGCAGATGCAGGGAGAAAGCCACCAGAAGACAGGGAAGCATCTTCCTTGGGTCGTATGTACCAGGAAATGGTCAGAGACGAGGCTGAGAAGCCTCTGCATTTCACTCTGGATCAAGCAAAGGCACCAGAGGTAGTTAAAAACAAGTGATGCTGCAGCACTGCAGGACATTTCTGGCACCTCGCTATGCTTCCAGTTAACAGAGATGGATTTTACAACAGCAGAGCTGAGTACGCTTCCTTTAGATAAAAGGATTTGGAAAATACCCTGAGGGAGGTGATGCGAAGGATGTATCTTCTGAAAAACACCCTGAGATGGGCCTGAGCTCGCTGCCTGTTCTGCTGCAGGCTCCCTGGGTTGCTTTGTGCTCCCTGCCTCAGTTTCCCCAATGCAGAACGAGCCTCATCACCTTGCTACCCACCCTTCATGGGGTGGAGAAAGAGCCCTTTGAGCCTGTCTGTGCTGAACCCCAGCCATAAAAATAGGGCCAGAAATTCTCCTATTTTTATTTTTTAATAACTGGGGCTTGCCGAAAACAACAACTATCCCTGCACTCCACCGGAGGCTCGACTCACGCCTGTGCCGCCGGGTGTCGGTATTTAGCGCCGTGCCTCTTCCACGTCTGCGAGATGAGACACGTCAGCGTTTCTGCTCCCTTGCCCCCCTCCTGGGCTGGCAGCAGCTGAACAGGCTCGGGAGCCTTCTGTTCCATCCCAGCCAGCCCAGCACCCCGCGTCCCCCCTCCAGCTGTCAGCTCGCACGGCTCCGTCCCGGGGGAGCAGCGGGCGGACGCGCAGGCACACCGCGTGCATACAGAAACGCACCCAGGAGGGCATCGTCTGCCCACCCCAGACAAGCCGGCAGCCTCCCCCTCTTGCAGGCCCTTTAAATAATGGGGTGAGGCAGCCTGCGGTGTCCCTAGGCAGGATTTTGGGGCACGGGAGAGGGAAGGAGCATGGTGCTGCATGCCCTGCAGCACGCTGCATGCCTCTGGGCAGCAGGCAGGGAGGTGTCGCCTGTCCTGCATCCTTCTTTTACCCAATGTGGTACCTCCAGCTGACCTCCACCCCATGGCTCATCGGCTTTCACAGAACAAAAGGCGGGGGGAAAGAGGAAAAATAATGTTTTCACTGCTGGCAGCTCGGTGGAGACAACACCTGCCTCTGCCCGCTCCAGACTCAGCAAAACTCAGCTTTCATCACCTGATAGCGCACACGGCGAGCCCACGCAGACACACAAAAATCAATGCGCATCGATCCCTAAGCCAGGAATTCATAAACTCCTTTAAAGGTCAAGGATTGATTTTTCACTTTCTGTAAAAAGAAGAGGCTCCTGCCGCCCCCCTCCAGCTGCCACCCCCGGTGCTTCCCTCTCCGGCAGCACAGCGGCGCATCGCGGCACGCGGCCCAGCGCTGGCAGCGTTTGCAAAGCAGGCGCACACCCCTGCACCTGCTGCATGCACTGGCATCCCGTGAAATCCCACGGGGCACATCCAAAACCACGCCGTGTGCTTGGTGCAGGTGCTGACGGGGACTCCTGTGCACACTGAGCTCCTCGCTCGCTGGAGGAGCACCATGCACTGCAATACCTGCAGCCTCGCCAGCGGGTTTATTGATCTGAGGACCCCTGTAGCTGCTTTTTGTGCCTTTTTGGACCTGCGGGGACCTAAAATCATGTAATATGGCATCCTACAGCAACACCAGCCAAGAGACCCTTTGCAGGCCAGCAACTACCCCCTTCTCTCCCTACCACACAAGCATCCAGTGCACGGGCAGGACGGACATCCCCGATGTGTCGGCGAGGGGTGTGCACAGCCCACCCCAGCCAGACATGGGCACCCACCCTCCCTGCCCCTTGTCCTGCCCCTGGCTCCCCTCCAGAAGCAGCAGCCAGCAGCGACAGCTAATTGCTGCAAAATAGCTACTCTCCATTTCAGGGTGCTGCTTGCTTTCACTTCAGGAGCTGGCAAATCAAGCCTCCAAGGAATTATAATAACCTCGCCCTGGCCCTGTTCCCTGGATTTCTGGCCCCTTTCCCTGGCATGCCTCCGAGCTGGGCTGGAGGATCCTCCACCTTCATCCTCCGGCCCTTCTCCCTCCTCGCACGGCCGCCTGCCTTCCAGGGCAAACCCCTCGCTCCTGCAGGTCCAAACTTCAGTAGCTAACTGCAGGAGTGGACGCGCTGAAGACCCCGTTTTTTATCATCCTCCTGCACAGCCTGGCCCCGCTCTGCCAGCACAGATCCGTACCCAATGCTCACTACCGTCTTCACCTCCCACTCCATCTGGATACAGGACGTGGAGCTTCAAAATGCAAAAGCCCAGCTGTGCCACGACTCATCGCTGCACAGAGGCGCAAGGCAACAAATTAAACCAGCGCTGGATTTAATTGATTTCTCCACATTTCTGTGATGGTTGTTCGGAACTCAAGGTCACAAGTGTGCCACCGCCGTGGGTGCCTGTTTGGCATGGCTCCGCTGTAACTTCAGTGAGCTTTGAAGCAGCTCCAGAAACCCCGTAAAAAAAAAAGAAGCAAGGGGCACCTGTTGAAGGAGCTTCTCTTGTTTTAAAGCTCAGGGAGGAATTTTGGATGCACGGCTGCAAGGCGCACACTTTGCTGCTAGAAAGCCATCATTGAAGTGATCCTTTGCAGTGCATAAAGGGTTCAGGTAACAGCTCTGGGGGTTCCTAAAAGCTCCCTACTGGAGTGTTTGCTCCCCCGGGGGAGAAACGGGAGCTTGGAGCGAGCTTTGTGGGAAAACCTCAAGAAATCTCACAAATTAGTCCTTTGCCTTTTCATAATGAAAACATCCGTAATGGAACGAGGAGCACCAGTGCTGCTTTCTGGGCAGCGTCACCGAGCTCCGCCAGCCCTTGGCTGGTGCTCACTGCCTGGGTTTGGCTGCGTGCAGCCTCTCCCGTCACACGCTGTCCCTCCAAACCCAGCCGGTGCCGTGGATGTTCAGAAATAAAGGGAAACGTAAGCACCCCTAATGAGCTTAATTAGAATTCTGCACCCATGACTAATAAAGAAAACGAAGGCTGGGGGTGCTGGGACTGAGAGCTGGCAGTGCCCAGCCCTGGCATCACCTCCTGCATGGCCCTGGGCAAGACATTTAATCCTGCCCTGCCTCATTTTCTTAGTCCTTGCCTCAGAGCTCTGTGGGCTAAGACTTTGTCTTACCAGGGGGCTGGCTACACTCGAACGCTTCCTTTAAATTCAGTAATTGTCAATTAAATCAACATGCTTAGCAACTTCCATGGACCGTGCTTTGTTTCCAGCTAAACGTGTTCACCTTAATTAAAGAAGTCTGCAAGTCATTGCAGAGCCATCATGTCCTGCCAGTTCTGTCCTCCCAGTTAGGCATTTCTATGCCCACAAAAGCAATTTTGTGTGACTGGCACTAAGGGACGGGACCTGCTGTTCATTAGGGGTTTCAAAGTGCCACCAGGCAAGAGAATTAAATCCGATTCAGATGGGAGAGAAAGACTTCGAGTATTTTCAGAGGAGGAAAAGAGCACACACCCTTGGGACACACCGTCCTGCATTTTGGGAAGATGTAAAATACACTTCTGAGGTGAAGGGGTCTGGCAGAGTCAGCCCCAGAAGTTTGATTTTCATGTCTTCTGGTTTGTCTGCTTTTTGCCAAAAGGATGCAATGTCATGAGCCCACAGCCCCAGTGCACCAGCACGGCAGCAGGGAGAGGGTTTGGTTTGGGGTTTTGCTAAGTGGAAAGGATGGGGCAGGTTGCTGCATGGGGTCTTTTAGGGAAGAAAGGAAAGAGATGAGAAGAGGAGAGAGGAGAAGCAGCCTGCAAACACCCACGGACACCTCAGCAACGCAGGGCATGAAGGAAACACCCAGCACACGCCGTCAGCCCAGCCCTCCTGCAGAGACTTGCACAAGCAGCGAGTGGCACTCAGCTGCTGGCCACGGGGACGAGCCCCAGCTCACAGCACCCAAGGGAGCAGCTCGGTGTGAAGCCCCTCGCACCCAGCGCCTCGCACCCGAGCCAGCATCACCCTCGCAGTCGGGCTGCCGGAGTCTTTTAAGGTAAAACCACCGAAAGTTTGCAGGAAAGCAAAGAGTATTTTTTAAGAGGATTTGTTTCAGGAAAAAAAAAAAATAGAAAGAAAAAAAAAAAGCTGTCAAAAATGTTTAATTGATGAAAAGCTGGATTTTCAAGGAAAGACATGTTTCAGAAGTGACACTGATAGCCATGTGAGTAGAAAGTCTGGGGTGGAGTGTGAGGAGTGGGTGGGAGTGCAGGGGAAGAATACATTAGAGTTGCAAATGCGAAATGAAACAAAGCCCTCATGACTCTGAAATCTGCGCCAAAAGGGAGTTCTACTTTTTGACCTGCTCAGCTGCTCACGCGGTGCCATTTGGTCTGCGAGCCCAAATGCAAGGACCGGCTGAGAGCAGCCACTGCCACCTCTTCCCTTAAACACCCATTTTGTGATCAGAGGGAGGGGGA
The DNA here is from genome assembly GCF_009819795.1 of Aythya fuligula. Classification (NCBI taxonomy): domain Eukaryota; kingdom Metazoa; phylum Chordata; class Aves; order Anseriformes; family Anatidae; genus Aythya; species Aythya fuligula. The sequence continues at coordinate 2,279,663 of NC_045580.1, read as the reverse complement.
AAAAAAATGACATTCCCCTAGCATCATGGAAGGACTTGGGGCTGAAGAAGTGATCCTCTGTCCCTGTCCTGCCCTGCCTGCGCTCTGCAGCTCACCCCACTCATTGCCAGGTGGCTTCGAGATGGATTTCTGGGCCACGTGACGCCATACATTAGATCCATTACTCCTTCCTTAGCATCCATTTCGAACAGGAGGTGCTCATTAAAAGAAACCCAGAGGGACGCGGGATGGTGCCTGCGTGATGCATTACGGCCGTACGGCGGGCACAAGCCAGCAGCCAGCCGCTGCAGGATGCCAAACCCTGCACACTGGTACCAGGAGAGCCGAGCTCCAGCGCTTTGATGTCATAAAACCGAAGTTAAAATGAGCAAGGGAGCACAACAAGGAAACCAAAGGATCGAAATATTCCCTAGTATTTTCAGAGAAAAACTTCTTTTTTACCCCTGTGGCTTATAAATCATGCAGCAAAACTACAAAGCTAGAGATTTCTGTGTTTGACTAATGGTGCTGTGCTTTCCTTGGAGATGAACAGTTTGACCTCAGGATGTCAGCATTAAATAAGACAAAACCATAGACGATGCTCTCCTTTTTAAATAATTTCTGTTGTCTCAGTGTTTTATGGATTTCCAGCAAAACACCCCATCGGTGCAGCCGCCCCTCCCCAGGGACCCCATTTGCTGTAGGACACCCACAAACCCCCAGGAGCAGCCGCAAACATCCCTGAGCACCCCAAGGCACAACCCCATGGCCCTAAATCCCATCGAGAGCTTTGGGGAGCCAAAGCACGGCCCCAGAAGGGAGAGCAACACTTCGGGGGTGGGATCACAGCCTTTGGTATGAGGTTTTGATGCTTCTTCGATCCAGGTCCTTTTTCCTTAGGGAGCTGCCAGCTCCCAGCCCCCCGAGCAATGCAGTGCTTGTGATAAGGACCAGGAGGGACTGGGGGAGATGGGGCTGTCCTTCAGCTCCTGGTAGCCAAACCATTAGCCCCAGCTGGCTCCTGGGGAAGGGAAGCAGTCAATACCACTGACCTTGAGAGAGTCCAGGCCGGATCTTGCCCAGAAATAGCTGGAGAAGAGTTGCAGTGGGGATGGACCTCAATTTTTTAGGGCTAAAAGGAAGGATTAACTTTCTCCTGGAATCCAGTGGCACACTGAGAGCTTTACGATGATGCCAAGGTACCCTGCGTCATGCAGCGCTGATTCAAAATGCGTCTAAAGGTTTCTCTGATACAGGATGGTTCCTATTTCAGTGCTTTCCCCTCAATTTTCCCAGGCAGGGAAGACATGGAAGATGTTTGGCCTCACAATAAAACTTGAAAGAGCAAGCAACAAACACAACAGGTCAATTAAAAACATGAATGTGTGTTTCTAGTGCTGAAAACATGACCGGAATGGTTGAACTAAATGGAATATAATGCTTTCAGATGACTTTTTTTTTTCCTTCCCTATCCCTTAAAAAAAAATTCTGTGTAGCTGACTTGATAGAAAACATGCACATTCGGAAACAATTTGCCTCTTTTTTTTTTTTTTTTTTTTAATTTCTTTTTTCCTGGCTGAAAACATGTGCCGAGCGGATCACTTCGGTCAGCACAAAACTGCGTTTGGGGGTGAATAAACTGGTTGCTGCGAGCAATTTGCCTGGTGCTGCTGTGGGCCAAATTGGAGAGTTAAACACCCAGGAGCTGCAAGCTGCCCTGAAATTACCGACCAGGCTCCACGGCTGTTCCGAGAGAGAAGCTCGATGTTATTTATCCAGAAAATACACCAGGACGGTCACACAGCCTCAAGTGCAGGCTCTGCAGGGTGAGACCTGAGGAAGAAGCAGATCGCAGCCCCAGAGCCTTGTTTATTGGGGCGTTTTGTGCTTATTTTGGCTGCTGGAAACCCCGACATCGCCCTGCAGGAGGCTTCCTAACGCTGAGGATGCTCCAGCACACTCCAGCTACCCACCTCCGCTCCTCACACTCATCTTTTCCTGCCGTACCTCCACGCAGAGCCTCTTTGGTTTTCTGAGTGATGCCGTGGGTTTGGGCAAGCCTTGCTCACCCAGACAAGGAGGAGCATCCCTCAAGAGCCCGTGCTGCTCCCTGGGAAGGGGCTGGGAAGAAAACATCCCTCCTGAAGCACAAGGGAGAGGACATGAGAGCAGCTCCCCCTGTTCACCACGGGTTATTCAGCTCGAGTCTTTTTCCCCCCCTCTTTGTGCAAATTGCAGGGAGGGGGGGTGGAAATTACAGAAAACAGCTTGATCAGGACTGAGCCGCCGGTGGAATAATTTAATGTTTAGGAAACCGTGGCCAAAAGTGATTGGCAATTTTCAGACAGCCTCTTTAGTATCTTAAAGAGGACCAATCTTCAGACAGCGCTGGGCACTCTGCTGAAACCCAGCTCCATTTGCGGGCACCTTCAGAAAGGTGACAAGGACTGTGCAAAGTCACCGAAGCACTTTTGAACCTCTCAGCCTCTGATTAACAGCAATTCATAGTTTCTGAGCTCAGCTCGGCCATCTAAGGCATACGGGATCAATTCTGCTTCCTGATTTTAGATGGCCAGCGAGAGAAATTTCCAGGGAGCACGTGTACGCGGCAGTCTCGCAACGGCTGTACCTTTGGAGAGGAGCCAAGCGGCAGGGGCAAGGAAGAGGAACAAACGAGCCCAACACAAAGCCTGCCGTTGGGCTCGGTGTCTGATAATCTAGCGGAGCAGCTAGATGCTTTAATCGAAACCAAGCCAGCCAGATTGGAAAGGAGGGAGCGAAACCTCGACAAAATAAATTCTCTGCGAGACGCAGCTTGCCAGTATATCTGCTCAGTGACACCTCCTGTAAACTCCACAAATGCAAATTGCATCGGGAGCAGCACCACCTCTGCGAAGAGCACCGAAAGGCGAGCGAGCAGGATGGCACCGAGCAGCCGTGCTGCATTCAAATGAGGCTCTGCAGGCACCGCCGCTGCAGCGCTTGCCCGTGGCCAGGACAGACGGCCGCGCCAGGCAGCCTCGCACACAGGTGCACAGGAACGTGCTCGAGGTGCTCGGCAGGGCAGCAAAGTTTCGGATGGATGCTGCGGTTATGGCTGCTTGAGACACCTGAGACAGGAGGGACAGGAGGGCGGAGAGAGTCTGCAAGGGAAAAACGCAGCCTAATTTGACCAGAATGGTGATTTAGGTACAATGAAAGTGTTAAATATCGCAGTGGTGGAGACCTAAGTGGGAACTCAACCACGGACCCTCCATCGCTCCCGCACCAGCCCCACGGAGACCAAAACCTGCCTGCCTGACTCCAGCAATTAGCTCACTTAGTCTCTAACCCAGTCCTTTTAAGGTAAATTTGCCAGCGTTAATGGAAAAGGGTATTTTGGTTTTCCATCACCTGCCAAGTCATTTAAAAAATTGTTTTCCCCCTTCTCCCCGCTGCATTCACGACTTAATTGCAACAGCTCTCTGACAGCAGATAGGTTCCAGTGGGCTGCCACTCCAGATGTCAGGAGCATGTTAGCAGGAAGGGGCCCTGTAGGATATTTATGGCTTTAATTCCTCGGTAGAGGGTTTTGTTCTGTCATGCGGTGACACGCGAATTGCTACTCATTTGATCCCGTATTTCCACATCAGTGACACTTTATGACGGGGCCCTGGCTTCCCATAACTGTCTCTGAAGTTGGAGGTCCCTCCGCTGGCAGCGCAGGACAGGCAGTGCAGACACAGGGCTGCCCCCTTCACGGAGCCAGCAGAGGGTGACAGAGCCAGGGTTTTGCAAAAACAGCCCCAAAAGGTGCCTGGAGAGACACAGCACAGGTCACTCAGCTCTTCTCTGTCCCCAAAGTGGAGAGATTCGCAGTGACCACCTTGCTCAACATGCTGCAAGGCTTTCCCAGAGCACATCCTTTGCTTATCCCCCAGAAGCACCCCAAAACCTTGGGGCTCTGCAATGCCAAATGAGCAGAAGAGGAAGGCTCAGACCCACAGACCCCCTTCAGTAACTCATTGCAAGCGATGAGCAGCCCCAAACCAGCCTCAAACAGGTGCAGGATCCGTCCTCACCTCCAAATTGCACAAACACCAGCAGCTCGAGACCCAGCAGCAGGGTGAAGAAGCAGGGTCAGCAACTCCTCTTGCACCCCCCTCACCCCACTCCCCATAATCAGGGAAAGCCGAGGGGAGAGCAACCCTCTAAATTCGGGAGTATCAGGGGAGATAACACACACTGGGTGACTTTTATAATGTTACGAGGGGTGCCGGTGGCACAGCCAGGACTGAAACTCATCCCTCCTCCATCCTGCTAATTCCTGGGTAGAGCGCAAGAGAAGTGGGAGAGGCTGTCTCCTGCTGGCCCGCCAGTGCAGTGAATTTCTATCACCTCCCAGCTACAAATTGCCTGAGAATAGCAAAATCAGAAAGAAAAAGAAAATCCTGTGGATTTCTATTTGTTAGAGTTGATATACAACAAGACCAAGCGCATACAAATACTTTCATTATTTTGTCAACAAAATTAGCTCGGGAAGCACCAATCCCAACCACCGCTTCCCTCTCCCTGCCGCCTCCCGGTCCGAGAGGAAATTGGCTCTGCTGAACGCACCACTTTGATTTTCCTCCTCCAGCATGCACATTTGCAGGCAGATTGCACTCCCCCCGCCCCCAGAAAAGCAATCTTGCCGAGCGTCGCGATTGCTCCGTCTGATGGAGCCACCCTCCTGAGAAGCGCGCCGGGGGTCCTTCCCTCCATCAGGGCAGCCTCCCCCTGCCACTTGCTCCTGCCAGGCAGCTTGCCACGGGTGTGCAGAGGGAGACGGGACGGGTACCGAGCAAAAAGGACGGGGAGGACTGGGGTTTGACAGCCTGAGTCAGCCGAGCTCTCGGGCTCCTTGTAGCGCATCAGAAATACTGCAGTTACACGACGCAAAGTGCTGGCTAGGTATAAAGTCACCCTGCCATTTCAGATTTGTTCAGCTTTTTTTTTTTTTTTTTCTTCTTCTCTTTTTTGACAGGCTGACTTTGTAGCAGCCCGCTTTACACGGGATCAAATACTGCCTGTGCATGCCGCACGGCGAGGTGCAGCTCGCCCACGCTGACGCCAAGCTGGGGCTCAGTGGGGAGGGAGCCGCACTCGCGCCCAGCCCAGAGCTGCACAATATTGAACAAATCTGCAAGAATGACAAGGGGAGCAAGATGCCATCCCCAGGGGAAGAGGAGGGGCGGCGGCAGAGCTCTGCAAGCTTTCCCAACACGTGTTTGCAAAGAGCACCCAGGGAAGCCAGCAGGGAAGCTCCAGCCCCGAGCCAGCAGCTCCGTCGCGAGGAGCTTCTGTGCTCGCACGCGAATTTCTCATGCGATGGGGCAGCGATGCCAGCGGCACTGCACCAGGCCCTGCTTGGCCTGCTGGAAAGCAGCATGAGGAGCAAACGACCCGCGGAGACAGCCCGGCATTCACACCGCTCGCTCCAGTAACCGCGAGCTGAATCCCGCATGTCCCCTCCAGCACCCAGCTGTCTCCCAGGCACGGAGCCCTTTCGGGGCTCATTGACTTCTTTTGCCTGATCTCGTCCCGCCTGTGTGCGCGATGATGCAGCCATCCCTCTTGCATAGGGCATGGAAGAGACATTCAGGCTTGGGCTATTAATTAAAATCCGGTAATGCTAATTTTACTGCCAACTTGGAAGGTCCTTCCTGCATTTTATTAGGTAATTGCCACTTGTAAGGGGTTTAAATTGATGTCTTTATTAGGCGGTGCAGTACAGGGTGGCTGTAATGATGGCTGAAATCATCTCCTGTGAACGTGCAGCCAGACGTCGCTCCAGTCTGGGCCCCTGAGCTGAATGGGGAATCGCAGCCATGCCGCAGACACCGAGCCCAGCCACAGACATCCCAAAACGGACACCTCCCGGCTGCCTGAATCAGGATCAATGGCCTGTACCTACATGGAGAGAAAGGGGAAAAACAAAGGGCAGCAGGGTGCGCCTGCTGATCTCCCCAAAACCTTGCATTCCCACCGCCTTTGTTTTCTCACTGTATGTGTCAGCCAGCGCAGAGAAGCCAGGCACCTGCACTGCTGAGTCATTCCTAGCCTGAAAAGGAGTTGGTGCACTTTCCAGAAGCCATTTCCTCCTTCAGGGGGGCTGATTTGTGTCAATCCAAATCACTTTAATATTGCCTTGTAGGAACAACATATTTTTTCCCGGCAAACCCTGCACCTTCCCCTTACAGGAGTCCCTCGTGACGTGCTCATCACTGAAGCACCCAAGCACCTTCCAGCCACGACCTAGATGTGAAGCAGCATGCTCAGACTGGTTTTCTCATCTTCCTGCATTTAAGCGGGGCTTTGCTTTTGCTTCAGTGCCTGATGGAAGGCGGGCACCCAGCTGATGCTCTGCTAGGACCATCTCAAGGGCTACAGCAAAGCGAGACGTACACAGCATATCGCTGCCAGGAGAAGCACAAAACCCCATCAGCAACAGCCACAAAGCTCCAATTTCTGTCCTCCCAGGAACCCAGTTTCCTGCTCCTTTTTTTCCCCGGACCTCTGGCTTTAGCAGGACACAAAGAAAAGCAGCCCCAGGGCGTCCCCGTGCCACCCAGCAGGGGACACACCACGGCCACAAGGGCACACGCGCACGATGAACACAGGGCAAAGGAGCCAGGCTGGACCCGAGCACGGTGCTTCCCTGGAAGAGAGGGGACCTCCACGTCGGCAGCACCCAGCTCCTCCAAAATGAGCAGTGCTGGGAGCTCCAGCATCAAAGCACAGCCAGCTCGGCGCTCCTCAGCCCCGCGTCCTCCTCGCCTCCCCGTGCCCCTGAGAGGAGTCTCTCCCATCTGATCTCTCCGCGTGCCGACTTCCTTTGGCACCCTCTCACCCACCCTTTCTTTCTCTGCTTCCCCATCTCTTTGTTCCCTCACCTGCGCTTCCCTTCACAAAGATTAAAGCAAAGGATTTTCATTTTTTTTCCTTCTCCTCCTGTGCCAGAGCACTGGTAGACTGGAATAACTGGCCTGTGCTCTTCCAGCAATAAAACCATAGCAAGCCCACACGGAACGGCAATTCACTTGTGAATTCTGTGTGCACGGAGAGGATCACAGCCACTCTGGGTGGGGGCACGAGCCAACCTCGGCCTGGCATTCAGGCCTGGTTTCATCAGCGTGTTCCCAGGGAAAGCAGATTTTTAGTAAAATGGGGTTATCCCCCCCAAAAAGCCAGCAAGAGCCCAGCCTCGTGCCCCATGCTGCTCACAGGGGATGGGGAGCACAGAAGTGCCCTCTGGGGCTGCTGGGCAGCAAGCACGGTCATGAGTTGAAAAAGCAAACTCAGATTAGCACAGGGTGGTGCAGGAGATGTACAGCCTGAGAAATTAGCAGTTCCGTGCATTAACGAGGACCCTGGTGCTCTCATTTCACATCAGGTTCCTTGTGGCTTTCAGTGGAGTCAACCCCAGCTGATAAACTTACAGCAACGTAGGAAATAAACATGGGAAATAAGAGGATTCACCTCCTTAAACGTTCAAAGCCTATTACCGACGTAGGTGTGTGGCGTCGCCGCTACAGATGTCATCCCTAACACCTTGTGATTTCCCCCTTCTCTCCTCCCCGACTTTCACACCAAAGTATCCAACCTATTAGGGAACAAAAGGAGGCTGCCTTTTAAATCTCATCCACTCCAGCTTCTCGCCTGATAGATGGCTTCCCCTCCGAAGCTCTGTTTCGCATAAAAGCATCTCAGCACGGTGCCGTAAATCTGGTTTACATCAGCTTTTATGGGCGGCTGGGTTGGGTCCACAACTAAATTACCATTTATTTATTTGTTCATTTCAAATAATAAAAATATATATATATTAAAAAAAAAAAAAAGTACCCACAACCGCTCTGATTGGAGGGCTGGCAAGTGGCACTGATAAAATGCATTTTGCAAGGGGACTGGGCAGCAGGAGAGCCAGTGAGGCAGAGCCAGTTCATGTGCATGCACACAGGGAATCACTAAGGTTGGAAAAGACCTCCAAGACCACCTGGTCCAACCATCCCCCTACAACCACTGTCCCTAAAAGACGGGGAGAAGCCGCCCCTGCAGCCCTCCCACCCGCTGCAGGCAGCCACAGCCAGCAGCAACCACAGGCAGGGCTGCAAAAAGTGCCATTTTGTAGGGAAATCCTTGCAGACCTCCTTTGCAAAACTCCCTCGGACTTGGCACCTATCCGGAGGGCTGGTAAATATAGCCATGAAGCTAATAATCCTCTGCTCATCATTGCCCTCCTGGGAGGCTGCGATTAGAGCCCTGCAAATAAAGTATTCAGGGCTGGCAAGTGGTTTGGGGAAGAAGAGGGAAACAGCGTTTGGGATTTAACAAAGTGTTTTGCTTCCATTTCAGGCTTATATTTATTAGAAAGCCTAAAAGGCAATAAAGGATGTTTCAAACAGAAGGTCAGCAGAACCACAAAAAGGCTGCTTCTGTTACTAATTGACGCTTAGACAATGGATGTTTTTATTACTTTTCTTTGCCAGACATCAACAGCTTGGCGAAAACCACACAGATTGGCCAAACTATTGGGGCTTCCCCTCTGCAGGTGGAAAAAAAAAGCCTCACTCAAGGATCGGTGCTGGGACATCCCCCTGCACCACAACCCTCCAGGGCCAGAGCAGATGCAGCCCCTTCCTCCACCTCATCATCCTCAGGAGCTGGGATGTAGGCAGATGGGGAGAAAGCGGGGAGGCAGGATGGAGGCCAGTTGCTGATGGAGAAATACGGCAAATCTTGCCTTTAATCCCCAGGTCCAGAAGAAGAAATAAACTGCACGAACATCCCTTGGGAAAAGCCCTCATCCTGCCCGCACAGCCCCCTGACTGCCCAAACTGCAGCTACACAGGGTGCGCCTGCTTTGGGCTTGCCGCGAGTTTTACTGCCCCCTCTTCTAATAATCAATACTGATTTCACTGCCCGTGTTACTGTCCCGCTTTGGAGATTTATTCTCTTGTTTTGCTTCACACGGGGACATTGGTTTATAGTGCCAGCCCTTGTTTTATGCCTCCTTGGGATAATTACCTCGCCCTGCTGGGGAATAGCGGTGCTAAACCACGCCGGAAAGCAAATCACCGCCGCTCCCCGCCGCCCCGCGTGGAGGCATTTGGGTTACAATCGGGACACCTTGCGGCAAGCCTTGGGTCTCGCTCCCCCAAACAAATGGGATTTGTTTCCATTTCCCACAGCGTTTTAGGCTTTGCCCTCGCCCTCCAGCAGCAAAGCGCCGCAATCGGTCGGACACGGCCGCAGCGGCCCCATAGCACGCCGGGTCTGCCGACCCCTGCACCCAATTAGCAGAAGAGTCGATGCGCAACGTGCACTTGACATTGATATGATTTAATGTTAATAACTGGGTTTCAAATATTTATTACAATGGCTGTTTTTAATAAATATTTCATGAACGCCGTTTTTTTTTCTCCCCTCTCCCCCTCTGTTGCCTGCTTTGTGGGCTTTAATTTGCCTTAATGAGGATAAAAATCGCTCTGATAAATTGCTCCTTTGCAAATGCACACGATGCGAGAGCAATGCTTGCTGAAATATTTGTCATGCCGAGCTGAGCGGCCGGCAGGTTGTTCAGAAAGGGACCCAAGGGGGAAGGAGGACAACATGGGCTGGAGCTGTCCTGCTCCCATCACCCCGTGCCGTGCCACACCAGCGGGACCATAACGGTCCCCGTGTCCAACCCAGAGCAAATGGGCAGCTCCAGCTGTCTGGCACAATACACCAGAGGAGGAAAAGCTCTTTGAGCTTACGTCGAGGCAAGCATCAGATGTTTTCTTGGCAGGAAGAGCTCATGTTATGTTTATGCCCCGATCGGGGGAAGTCTTGAGTTAATACACTGAGGCTTAGCACTAAGAGGTATTGAACTAAAAGCTTTATTGAGCACATGCAGCTAAGCTGAAGCTTTACCCAAAACTAACCCAAAGACGTGCCCGCAGCCCACAGGCACTGGGAACATCTCCGGCATCCCCAGCAGTGGCCCAGGGCGCAGCCACCCCTCCGTCCCAGGCAGAAAGGATGCTCAGCATGCCAACACGCAACTCTTCCTTCCCAAATACAACTGGGGCTTCTCTAGGAACTTGTCTGGCTTGGCCAGCTCAGCAAACAGTATCTAGGTTTCTCACTTCTCCAGTATTTATGTTGTGAGCAGGCATGGGAGACAATTAGAGGCTGTATAATCAGCAGTGCCAGGGGCAGGGCTTTCATGTGCGCGGCGCTCGGGGACTCTCAGGAGGGGTTATTACCATACCAAGCATCCTCGGCTCAGCCTCGCTCAGCCGCAGCTTTCTGCCCCCCTTCTCCAGCCCCCAAACAGAGAGGAAATTCAAATGGGATGTGCAGAAAGAGCCACAAAAGACGCTTGAGAAGCAGAACTTCACTTTGTCTTTTGCTGCCTTTTCACTTCTTTTGATGTTTAATTTTTCTTCTCCTCTCCTTAGTTTTATTTATTCTTCCTTTTTTTTTTTTTTTTATTTTATTATTTTTTAAGACTTTTGGTGCATACTGCAGCCCTCCAGCCTTCTCTCTGCACACATCCCTCTCCCCAGGTTGCTGCGGATAGCACCCACTCACATCCCCACTGCTGGAAGGGGCAGCACAAATCCTGTCCCACGGCTGGGGACCTGCACCCACGCACTGGGGGAATTCAAGGGGGTGATGAGGAGCAAGCACCAGGGAAAAAGCGAGTCCAAACCACCAGTACCACCTGGGAAACTGCTGCTCATCCTCTGCCACAGCAAGTTTTGAAGCCAACACACAAATGCATCACTAGGAGGAATCAAACATACTTCTCAAAAACTGTTTTCCTCCCCAAATACTTCCCAGTCCTTTCCGTTTCTTCCTAGATGAATGCCAGGGAGACAGAAAAACCCAAAATGAACCAAAGCAATCCTACTCTGACTCATCTGCATCGTCTGTTTCTGGCGAGAGCAGCAACTAGTTTATTATCCTGCTTAACTCCAAATTGAATTGTGTGGAATTGAGAATATTTATCAAGTTTCCTCCAAGAAACCCCCTTCACAGCAAACCCAGGAGGAGAAAACAATTTTATACCAAACACAAAAGAATAGCAAGTTATCGCAAAGCAGGGGAGATTTTTTACCCCTTGGAAGTTCATTTCAATAAAGAGGAATTTTGGAAAGGAAACGGAAGAGGAGAAAGCCTTCGTATTCCAAACAAGCCCCTGCAATAGCTCAGAGACGCAGAACTCAGTGGAACCTTTGCCACACTTGGTGCAAGAAATAAAAAACGATTTTAAAAAATGAGGCTGATGGGTACAAAAACTCAGGCTTTGGGTCACAACTATGAACAGCAATGGGGAGGTGAAGCAGAAACCAAGTGGCTTGGCTTTAATGAGAATTATCTAGAGAACAGCATTATTTTTTTACCCATTCAGCAATTCAGTTACTTTCAAGCCTTTCATTTTTCCCCCCATCTCCCTTTTACCAGGTGTGCAGAAAGTTACCAAAAAATATCAATTGGGAAATGTCAGAATGAAAAATCTCAGCATTTCACTTCAAAGCAGAGCGTTCTGCTTGGAAATGTCGGCATTTTTATAATTCAATAAGCCGATTTGAAACATCTTATCTGGCAGTCCTCTGTCAAAAATGGGAAAATTGACTTTTTTTCCCAACAGTTTGGGTAGACCCTTCTATTTTCTTAGGCGCGTTTTCAGTTACATTCAATCAACTTTTGTTTTAATATTCTCTCTGCTGTGGGTCCTTACAGAAAATCTTTTCCAGCTCAGGCACCAGCACCTCGTCTCCAGTGAAATCCCACCAGCAGGATGCTCTGGCCACGCACGCCGATAAGCTTTAAGGTCCCTAAAGACAAAACAACCGAGGAAGAGCATTTATTGCTTATGCAGGTAACGCCACACCGAACATACAATGCGCACATTTAGGGCAGTGTAACTGCCTTGCATGCATTGCTGAGCAGAACAGCTTGATTCCTGGCTGGCCCCAAGGCACTGCAGGATTAAACGTGACCAGTAGACCCAGTTTCATGGTTTCTAAGCACACACCAGTGCCCATTGGAAAAAAATAAAAATAAAAAAGACACTTAGAAATGCTAATTTCCAACAGGCTTCCATGTCAGATGATCATTCTGCAAAGAAGCAGGCAGGACTCGCATCCCTGACCTGCTCCCTGTCCACGGACAGCAGCACCCCAGAGCCAGGACTGCTCGCTCCCCACGTTCACAACTTTAAAGCAAGAGTAAAGCTGCCAGAGCAGAGTTGTTTTTTTGCAGCTGCAAGGCACAATTCTCTTTTTTTTTTTTGCCAGCAGATCAAGATAATGATCTTAACAAGATATTTCTGCATATGTGCACATTCACACACGAGAAAAATATGTGATTTATTTTACAAGCTTATCGAGATTCTAATCTCACAACAAATAAGGCATGGCATCTAGATAGACGATATTACAAGAAAATCAATATTGATTATTAGGAGCAAGTATGCTGTATATAGCTGACAGTTAAAAATCCTTTTAAGATCTGGGGGAAAAATGACAGTCAGACACCACAAAAATGGCAGCAGTGCTTCAACAGCTTAATCACCAGGTCAATCAATAGGGAGTTTGGGCAAAGTTTGTCAAGTTGCAGAAACCTCAGCGAGGGAGAAAACAAGAGTGAAGGTGCTGATCTCACCGGGCTGCACTGGGGGGCGCCCGGTTTGGGAGGTTTGGGCTCCCCAGCTGTTGCATGGATCACTTGGGGACCAGACCCCATACCTGTAGGTGCTATAGAAACTTGGTGGGAGAAGCGTTAGGCAGGCAAGGGGCAGGAGCTACCAGGTGCTTGCACGTTACTGGGAGCTCGTGTACATATATCCTTGGGGAACAGCCAGCCTTAACATCTGTGCAGAGACCTGCAGGGATCTGCTGCCCTTTGCTTGGTTTAAATATAACCAGAAAAAAATAAAAAATATTTGCTCCCTGGAGTGCATCAATGGGCTTCTTCCTCTCTTTGCAAGGGTTGCTTTCCCTCTCTGGGCAGAGGGGCCGAGAGCAATGCCCCGAGCAGGGTTTGCTCCCAAACACAGGCTCTCCTCTAGGACTGCAGCACCACTTCACCCCTGGGCATCCTGCGTGCTGAGCCTTGGGAATTCACCCTCCTGATTCCCTCTCCCGACGCGCCCTGCTTACACTCGGTTATCACCATCATTATTTTCACCACCTGGCCACCCTGCACAGCTGCCTCCCAGCCCAGCTCCCCCCGAGCAGCAGCAGGGACAGCCCCAGCGACACTCATCGTGTTTGTATCGATGGCCTCCCACCTCCCCAGCGTGCCGTGACCATTGGGAGGCGCAGACCTCGGCGGAGCGAGCGAATGGGTTTTGTCAGTGTTACAGGGGAAAGCGTAATGCGTTCTGGCAGTCAATCGAATATGACATGATAATGAATGTTAACATCATGTGCGCCCCTTTGCCAACAGAGGGGAAAGTCATGTTAGATTACAGCTAAACACGGCGCTGGTGTGAATGCCATTTTCCTCCCTCGGTGCCTCCTCTCCCCATCTCCAGCCTCCGCGTTTGCCTGCTCCACATCATCGTGCCGCTGCCTGGAGCTGCAAAGCAAGAGCCAATCGCCCCCAAACCATGAGACACCTCTCACGGAGATGCATTTGGAGATAAACAGAAGCAAACCCCTTTGCTCAACCAGCAAGGAGCTGATCTGGGGAGCCAACATCACAAGAAGGCTCCTCCTCAGCCCAATTTGCTGTGCACCCCTTCCCTTGCAAGAGCGCAGCGGTGCTCATGGAGCTCTGATGCTGCACACGATGCCCTGCAATGTTTATCCCCCTCGGTACAAGAAAAGGCACCTCTGTGCTGAAACAAGCAGCAAAGAGCCCCAAAAGGAACCAACACAAGTGGTGGATTGTGGAACATGAGAAATAAGTGCTCCTGTTCACATGCTGACTCCCACCGGGACACAAACCCTGTCCTGGGAAGCCCTAGAGGGTGCCAACTTCCCAAAGTCTTGGTGGAGATGAACTCCCTATCAAATGCAGGCTTCTTTTCAAGCAATGAAAGAAATAATTTGGGAATTTTAGTTATGTTTACTTATTTTTGGTCTTGATTCCAAAAGCAGGGACTCGCCTTACTCAGAGCATGGCAGGAACGGGGACCCCAGAGTGGTGGCTGGTCCCACCTGATCCCACCAGCCTTGGGCTGGGCTTCCAGTTGTATTTAGGGCACAGGACAGACAAACAATAGCCACCAAGTGACTCTAACACAGGCGCTGAGCTGATGAGGCTTCCCACTTCACCACTAATTGGCATGGCCACTTAAAAAATAAAGCTCCCCAGTCACCACGAGGTCCTGCAAGGCAAAGGGCAGGGACCCAGCTCTGGCTGCGTGCACAGGGGGTGGGTGCTGCTGGAGACCTGGCACCCTACAAGTTACATTTGGGACAGCAGCACGGGACCCACCTCTGTCTCTTGGGCATTTAGGCTTTTTTTCTTTTTTTTTTCCCCAGAGAATTAATAATACAAAAAGCAAAACTTTTGCTGCAGCCTGCTGAAATGGGAAGAACTGGTTTAACTGGGAGCGCTGGGACGCAGCACTGCTCCCTAACACCACCCCAACCTGTGCTGGGTCCAGTGGTGCCCCTCAGAGGACCTGGAAGCACCCAGCAGGCTGGCTACAGACACACTAAGCGGCACGCTGCTCACATTGCAGCCGCATCGATCCCGCCGATCCCGTGTCAGGGACACGCTGATATCACACCGCACATCGGGAGATGCGCCGGGCAGAGCAGAGCCGACTCTCAGAGGACGCTGTGCCCTCCTCGCCTTGAAGGAAGCCCAAAGCTGCTTCCTGCCTCGTCTGAGGTAAGGACCAAACCCCAGCTGTGGTGAGAAGCAGCGCTGCATGAGACGATGCTGGAAATAAACCCACACCAGGCTTAGCATCGCTGCCATGTGCTCAGGTACACCTACAACCTCCCCAGATCCCCTACCACGGTCCCCGCTCCCTTTCCAGCCCCCAACCAGCCCAAACCATGCCCTCACCCCCTTCATTATCCCTCATTCTGTGGCTTTCAGGCCCAATTTTGCTAACGAGAGCACCAACAGCAAAGTTTGAGCAAACTTTGCCCGAGCTCCCCTGCTCAGCAGCCACCCTCGGCTCAGCGGGCGCAAAGGGGCCGCGCAGAATACAAATGGACTCTTTCACTTAGCAGGAGGCAGGTAATTTCTTTTGTCCCCGCTGATGCATTATTGATTGTGATGAATGTCAGAGCAGGAGCCTGTTCCAAAAGCCATTAAACAATAATTTCATCTCCGGAGGGTAATTGATTGTCAGAGGGAGCAGCTTTGCTGGTTGCAAGGTGGCGGTGACGGGGAATGTTTGTATTTGGGTGGGGACAGAGGGAGGCTTGGGCAAACTTCATGATTTATTAATCAGACACTGAAAGGAGTTGGGAGAGCGAGCGCACTGAAAATAAGCGGCTGACCTCTTCCGAGCCACTGGGCAAAGCTGGGGGGAGCTGAGAGCCGGTGAGCGGGCACGGAGCCGGCATGCAGCACACCCCAAATCCATCCTGGGCACCCAGTGCTGACCCCCGCCACCCTCGTTATTCCAGTCCATGGCCCACGCGCTAAAGTGTTTTTCTGATGCACCTCAGCTCCTGCCCTGCTCCTCCTGCAGCTCTGCTAATGCACAGCCTCGGTGAGCAGCCCTCACCTGAAATATCCCGTCCATCCGGCCCCAATTGCTGCGCTAATGTGCTGCTCTGCTGACCCTCCTTGATGTGTTTTTTGTTGTTTTCTTTTCCCCCTCAGCAATTAGGGTGGGAGCAGCACACACCTGCCTTCAGCCGCTGAAGACTGGGAAATCGCCAATTCATGCATTTCACTGACTTCAGAAAAAAATCAGACGGTGCCAGGTCCCACAGAGAGGGTGACGGAAGTGGAGGCAGTGGGGCCAGGATTGAGGACTCAGGTTGGGTCTGCACCTGGCTGGGGAAGCAGTGAGGGGAGAGGGGCAGGACCCCTCCAACACAGAGGAGGAAAACAGGAGCCTGACGTCCCCAAAATGAATCCCACTTGCTGAGCACGAGGGCTCGACCTTCCCTTAGCAGCAACAGAGAGGGACACGGCTCCACAGGGAGGGACATGGTGATGGCACGCACCCTATGTCCATCCGTCCATCCGTGCCATAAGAGGGCAGCCTCTTCGCTGCGCCTCCTGCAGCAGGCTTGGGAGAGAAAAATCCCACTGTCAGGAGGGGAGAGGGAGTTTATCCGTCTCCTCCGCGGTGCGTGAGAGGTGGATTTATCATGGATTTCCCTTTCTCCCGTGCTTTATTTGGCAGTTCATTATCTTGTCAGCTGGAACCGGCCGGCTCCCTGGCGCACTCCATCACTCGCCTGCTGCCGTGCAAACCCTGGGGGGAGCCACGCAGAGCCAGCCATGGGCACCAGGACCAGAGGGGACAAGGATCGGGGACAGATGAAGGACTGTATCATGAACTCAGGCGTTTGTTTCTCGCTGGCTGTGCTGCTCCATCCCCGCAGCCCTGCAACCTCTCTGCAGCCAGCGTGGAAAGGACGTCCCTAAAGGCTGGGGGTGCTTTAGAGCCAAGCTTTCACTTTGGTTTCCTTGGCTGCTTTTAATGTAAAAACATCTGGTCTAATAGGAAATGAAATTCCATTCTTTGGGTGCAAAAATACAGCATTGCTGAAGAACTCACCTTTAACACCCCCCAGTGCAACAGGTTAATATATATATATATATATATGTAGTCCTAATTATTTCAGTCAATGCTGCTGGCCTTCATATCAGCGACAAGGCCTGGAAACATTTCTAGCAAAAGATGAGTCTCACCTCACCGCTAAACTCTCAGAGGAGCTACAAACACCAGGAAATGTTTCTTCTTGGTAACAAAGCTGCAGCTCTGCCCGGTGCTGAAGGGGCCTTCATCAGTGGTACGAGCTGCTTACGATGCTTCTCATCCTTCAAACTAACGAGCACATTCCTGGCATCCAACACAGAAAAGCAGAGGCTGGCAAAAGCTCCAAGTGACAGAAGACCCAAAGCACAAGTCTAAATCCTTCAGGGCTGTTGCAGGTTGAAAGGCTGCCCAAAGCCAGCCAAGGAACGCATGGAGGAGAGTGCCCTGCGAGCAGATGCAGCAGCCCACCCGCCACCAGCAGCAGGAGGATGTGCCGGGATATTTCGGTAAGCAGGGCAGGCCATGCACATCTGTGAACGGTATTCACAAGCAGGAGCCTGTCCCAGCCCTTAACTTACTGGCAGACCCCTCCTGTTGCCGTTTGCAGCTCCCAAACTCACGCTAATTAAGGAGACAGCAGCTCCATCGCCCTGCTCTGCGCGGGGCGCGGGCACTTCCTTGACTTTCAGAACCAGACCTTGAAGGAGTTCAGTACAAATCTTCTCTGTTTATTTGTTTTCATTTATTTTCCCCATTACATCTTCGGCGATCAATACCATTATTTGAATAAAAATGCACTATGTACAAGAGCAAACGCTGCACCAGGAATACCAATCGAAGGCGCTGCCTTGAAGTGAAGCTGCCGAGGGAGGATGTAATTCTCCCGGGGAGCAAGAGGCCAGCAGACCTTGACACCAGCACACCACTGAGCTGCACTCCTTACGGGGCGCTGAAAGGAACAAAGAGGAGAGAGAAGCAACGCAAAGAACCAAATCCTGACTTCAAAAGCCTTCCTGTTTCAAAGCAGCACGCAAATGTTACCCGACTTGTCTTCCCTGCACCCCTTTGTGGTAGGCACTGCTGTGTGCTGCGCTGCGGGAGCAGCCCGGTCAAGGCCCCAGCCTGAAGCTCTGCGGGTTGATGTGTGTCCAACATTGCTCCAGCAGCCAAGCCAGCACAAGGTCCCCTCGGTGCCAACCTGCCCTGGAGCCCCCAGGCTCTGCTGGGGCAAAGGAGAGGCAGCATGCACAGGTTTTTCACCAATCTGCACCTGTGCATTTATTACACCCTTGTATAGCAGTAGGCAGCACCTGAACAGCACAGAACCATGGAATGGCTTGGGTTGGAAGGGACCTTAAAGACCAGCTAACTCCAACCCCCTGCCATGGGCAGGGACACCACCCACCAGATCAGGTTGCTCAAGGTCCCATCCAGCCTGGCCTTGAGCACCTCCAGAGATGGGACATCCACAGCTTCTCTGGGCACCTGTGCCAGTGCCTCACCACCCTTACGGTGAAGAATTTCCTCCTAACGTTTAATCTAAATCTCTCCTCTTTTAGTTTAAGACCATTCCCCCTTGTCCTATCATTATCTAAGTAAAGAGCCCTTCTCCATCCTTTTTATAAGACCCCTTTAAGTACTGAAAGGCCGCAACGAGGTCTCCCCAGAGCCTTCTTTTCTCCAGGCTGAACATCCCCAGCTCTCTCAACCTGTCTTCATAGGAGAAGCACCCTCCTCGCAGACAAACTCTGGTTTCTCCTTTTGAGTCCAGGACATTAACAGCAAGGGGCCATCCTGCAATGCCTCGGGGCCCAGCTATGGATTGAGGACACCTCCCCACCTCCTGACGCCGATACAGGCAGGGAAAGGCTCAGCCACGCGCAGAGCCCGGAGCTCCTCTCCCGTTGCCTCTCCCCAGCATCCTCCACTGCGATCCCAGCCCGCGGCTCAGCTTAAGAAATCAGAGCATGGCAACTTGAAGCACCGCTTATAGCTTAGCTTTTGCTGCTGCTCTTAACCCCAGCAACCTTTCCGGCTCTGCCCTGCCAACACGGAGGAAAACAAGGCACTTGACAGGCTCCCTTCTCCTGCTCCTGGCCGCCTCCTGCGCCAGAGGAGCATCTCCCCGGGGAGGGAGGATCAAGGCAAGCCCTGGCTCCCTGTCTAAAAGATGAGGAGATATATTCTAGACGACATTCAGCACTATCAACGTTTTATGAGCTTTGGAATCCAGTTAGTTAGCCAATATTTTACTTAGCTCCAGTCTAGATTTAAAAACCTGACCTTCTCCGGGCGCCCAGCTGCGTTGCATTTCATGCAGTCCCACTCAGCCAAGCATGCCAAGTACGAGGTTATTTATCCCCCCGTTTTTATTGTTGTACTGTTATTTGTTCATTTGTACTATTCAAAAAAATCAATAAAAAGATGGGGCTCTCCGAGCAGAGTCTTCAGGCACCCGCACAGCTCTTGAAGGCAGTTATCACATATAGAAAGAGGCAAATGACCCAGAGCAAGTCTTCTCCTGGCCAGAAAGGCTGTAAATCAGGACACAAAGCAGCCCTGATCCTTCTCCTATTGCAGAGGCAAACGCAAATTGCTTTTCATCTACGAGTAGGGCAGCAGTTTGGATGCCGCACAGCGCCCCTCTGGACCCAAAAGTGTTTTATGGGGGAAAATCACCACGGTTTGATGATGGAAAAGCCAAAGGAGAGAGCAAGGCAGCGGCTGCCTGGCTGGCCAGTTGCAGCTACAAGCACTAGGGGCCAAGAAGGGAGATCTGGAGAGGACGAGCCCCCCAAAACCAGGAGCACGGCTCCCACCCCAGGGGCTGAGCGGCCACTGTGTGAGTGATCGGTGACAACAGCAGCGACACAAAACATCAACACAGGCGCCGGGACCTCGTGCCTTTATCTCCTGCTTGCAGATAGAAATACCGCAGTAATGACACTAATTAATACCCCTCGGAGCTCGGCTGGCTGGAGCACGGTGCACCCGCTGGTACGATGCACGAGAACAAGAGCACGGCAGTGCTAGTGGCTCCCCATCGCAGCCCTGCGGCACTTGAGGAGCCACCATCGTCCTCCTCCTCCTCCTCATGCCACCTGCCTAAAGTAATAATAGATGGAACAATTGCATTTTAATAAAGAAAATTGATTTTGTTTGGTTTATGCATTAACAAATGTGAGCACACGCCGATCGGGAATGATTTATGCCCACAATTTGCAAAATTATTTCTCTATTGATCGGCACGGGTTTGTTTTCTTGTAGGTTCAGTCAATTAGAGGGAATAGCACTCAGGTGGGCAAATTAATCAGTCTTAAGTACAGCCCCCCTATGGAGAGGGACCCTGGAGAAAGCACAGGAGTTTGGCAAGCCCTGCTGCTGCTGCAAACCCTCGCTGAAATGAGCTTTTCCCTGCAAAGTGGCCAGCACGAGATTTTCAGAGACGCTAAGATCCAGTTTCAGAGGTTCTCGCTGCTTCTGATCAACACCAGAGCGATCTGAGTGATTCTGAGTCAAAACCAGGCTCCTACCTGGGACGTGACACACCGAACAAGGAGCAGCAGGCTGCAATCTGCCGGGTGGTTATCGCTGCAAGGCAGAGCAACGCAAACCCCTGTCAGCACGACGGGAGCAGGCCCACAGCTGCCAGCGAGCCCCGCTGCATGCGGCACGATGCGCGCCCGCTGCCTGCTCCTCGCCCTGCCCTCAGGCTGATGGATGGGGCTCAGCGCCCCGCTTATCTGCTCCAGCACAAAGTCAAGCGGCAATGTCAGCGGAGAGGGGCTCCAGCGAGCCTGCGTGGTCACAGACAGGGAGTAATCGTACGGGCTCATCTCTTCGACCGAAGCCAGCTTTTAAGGACCATTTAAGGCACTTTCCTTAATCTCGGCGTTTGCAGCAGAACCCAATAAATCACGGAGCAGCTCCCCCAGCTGCAGCCACGCTGTTGCTCCCTGCAAACTCAGCTCTCCCCAAACAACCCCTTCCTCTGTGCCAGAGGGAAGCATCCCGCTAACACACCGAACCTCACACAGCACACGCTCAGGGTGCACTTAATGCCCGTGCACACAGAGTGATGTATGGCACGAGCAGAGCCAACCCCACGGACACTGCATGCAAGGGGACTTGTTCCCATCTCTGCAAACGTCAGGGCCTATTCTTTCTTGAATGAGATATGTATGTGGCAGGGTGATATTAAATTACAAGTCAAATAACACAAAGGCTTTTAATTACATGCCAAACAGTAGCTGCTGTCAGAGAGGAGACACTGGGCTCAATGGCCCATCAGGCTGTTCCGCTCTGGCAATTCCTATCTACCCGGTAAAAGTCCAGGAAATTGGATCGGTAATGGGAACGGGGGCCTTTCACCTCCAGACCAGCCATTCAAATCCAGCCCAGGAGGGAGAAGCAAAGTCATTACCACCCCGGCAGCTGCCCGGGGGTCTGCAAGCCCCGAGGAGCAGGACCGAGCATCCTGCACAGCCCCGGCAGCCCAGTGCCATCACCTGGGGCCGGGAGGGATGCCAGAGAGCAAAGAACAGGCTCCAAATCAGCTCTCCTGGCTGTGTTAGCAGCATTTCATTGCCTCCCCAGGTACAGCTCAGGCCACGAGCATGTGGATGTCCCCTCTGCTCCGTGGAAAGGGCTCAAAGCATTTGCGCTCCTCACCCAGCACGCATGTTGCAAGCAGTGTGCTCTAGCGGAGACGAAGGGGATGCTTTAAAGCCAGTTTTTTTTTCTTTTTTGTTTTCTTTTTTTTTTAAAGCCAATTCTCACTGCAGAACCAACCCTTCTTAAATTTCTATGGTTTTTACCCTTGTAGCCCCCTACCTACAAGCTTTGTGCTCAACACCAAGAGCAAGGCAGCAGAGCCCTGAGGAAGGAGGGACTGGCAACCCCACGGGGACTTTGCAGCACAGCTGGGAAGCGAGCAGAGCTTGCAGTCAGCCCATTAACAACTCTGCACGCTGCAACCAAGGTGTAAATGCTGCGTGGGTGCTGTTTGGGTGCTGTTGTTCCTGGGCACCTCGCACAAATGTGGAGTGGTACCCAGGCTGTCACATCTGCGAGCTCTGCCTCCAATCTGCACGGCTAATTTGCTCAACAGCTTTGTTCTCCCTCGGGAGCGGGGTCGTTGGTCACAGAAGATTGATTAAGCTTTTGGTGCATCAACATTAATGAAAATCAACACTGTCTAATGAGTGCTCTTTATGGCAGCCCCGTAAAAAAGCATTAGGACAGGTAAACAAAAATAACAGCCGGGCACATCAACAAGGTCCTGTCCTCCCGAGCCCTGGTTGTCCCTGCTTCTCCCTGGCAGGAGAAGAGCCCTCTGCGAGACGGGGACCTGCCCTGCACATCCCTGGGGATGGGATGCCTGCACAAGCTGTCTTGCCTTCGCGAGGCTCTCAGATTTCTGCAGACTCATCTTGAGCACGAGCCGCCTCCAGCTGCATCACCAGGCATCCCCTCGCAAGGGAGGCAGGCTGAACTCAGCTCAGACAGTGCCAGGGTTTTCTTTTTGAAGTCTCGCTCCTTGGAAAATGAAAAAAATAATAAGCAAGGGCTACCCTGACCTGGGCATTATTTTCTGAAGGCCAGACAGCCCGTGAGACTGGCAGACCAAAGACCTCTCCAGCCCTCTTCCGGGCTCCAAAACGATGCTCGATCAGGAAAATCATGGGTAAGCAAATCCACGCGGCTACAGCACCGGGGCTGGAACTGCCAGCTGTGAAACTGGTGCTGCCAGAGCATCCAGCAGAGCTTCTGGTTCTTCCCAAGGGGCTCCAGCACTTCAATCCAGATCTTCTGAGGCATCCTTCAGAGGCTCCAGATCTGAACGGGGCGATTGCAGGAGGCTTCTTGTTACAGGACATCATTAAAAGCGGTGTACGTGCTTGAAGTGCAGTCAGCGGGGCCTTGCCAGGGACGTGCAGGGGAAAGGCAAGCTCTCTGATCTTGGATGGAGAGAACAATCTATTAAAAAGGAATTTAGCCTCTCGTATAGAGCCATCAAACAGTTGGAAAGCCCTGGTCTCTGCCTCTAAGAGCTTGTAGCCTTTAAGGACAGAAAAAAAAATCCAGGCCTCCTCCAACTGCATTTGAATATTTCATGTAAAAAAGTCAGCTCTTGGACCTCCGGCACTCGCTCATTTGGCCAGGAGAGCCCCAGCGCTGCCAGCTCCTGCACTTTTATCCCAATGACAGGCCCTGGCCCTCGGAGCACCAGCTCAAGCCACTTAAGTGGGACCAAAAAAAACGCATCTTTTATCAAATATGTGCACACACACACAGAGAATTGTTTCCGAGGCTAGGCAAAAAGCCTTGCACATATGACAACCCTCTCAAGTGCCAGATAATCCACAAAATCCTCAGGTCTCCCCCGTGCAGCCCACCCAGCTGCTCCTCATCCCATCCTGGCTCCCGTTTCACCTGCACACCCCTTGCTACTGCCCAGAGGCAGCAGCACAACCCTGGCACCGCGTTGTATTTGTTATCGATGCCGCGGGTTCCCGTGCACACAGCCCCTTGTATCTTTTTGGTCTTGGCGATGTATTATTCATGTGCTCCCTTGTTCCTGTACAAGCTGAGAAAAATGGAGAAAGATTAATTCCCGGGGAAAAAAAAATAAATAAGCAGGATTGCCTTTTTTTTAATATTAAAAAAAAAAAAAAAGGAAAGAAAGAAAGAAAAAAAAAAAAAAAAAAGAAAGAAAGGGCTGTGATCCATTCAAAGAGCTGCCTTCTCCATGCAGCCTGTGTCACTGCTGATTGAGTTTCTTCTCTGCTCAGCTCCCGGTTCTGTTGGAGTATCTTGTCTCCTTAGTATTACTGTCGCACTTCCTTTTCATACGCCTGAAATATATACTATTGTGTTCCGACTTTTAGTTTTTGTGCAGGGATCCCTTTCATGTCTCATCTTCTGTAAGGTCCTTTTTTCTTGGCAGTCAAGTGCATGAATGTTTGCTGCCAGGAGATTTTGCTTCTATTGTATTCCAGACATATTATAATATATTTTTTTGTTCTATATTGTCTGTGAGGTGTTCCAGGGGTATTTTTTCATGCTAGCATGACTTTTTCCCACGTGGATGCTGCCTGCCTGCCTCCGGCCCCTGCACGCAGGGCTGCAGAGCCTTGCAGAGGCAGGTAAGAGGGCAGAGAGCCCGGCCAGCACCACCCCAGGTCCTGATTGAACTAATTAGCTCTCCCCATGCCACGTGAGGGTTTATTGCTGGTGCTCACCTGGCAGAACTGGGGCACTGAACAGCAGCGAGGCTCCTACCCGGCCACGCTGAAAATCAGGTGCTGAGCTGTCCCATAGCCCGTGAGAGGACTTTTCTGCTAAATCCTGACCTAAATCACCACGGGACTGCTTCACAGAGCTGTTTCTGCTGCTTCTTGGAGCTTTGCTAACAATTTCCAATAGCAAGCCAAGTCCTGGAGGTGCAGCACCGGAGAGGAGCGGCAATTTGTGTGTCAGCCCAAAGCTTGAGCCGCCAGGAGGCTGCCCTCTGCTCCTCCACCCCAGGGGAGTCGGGATGCTCAGCCACTTCTCAGCAAGAGCTGCACAGCACTGGGACAGCCAGCAAAGGAGGTTCCCCATCATCTGGGACGGGTATGGGCACAAACCTCTGGGAAACTCAGCCCTGACCCCTGGGAGCCCGGCTGCAGAGGACGGGCTGTGCCTTCCTCCCCTGCCCACCAGGGAGGGAAATCACCTTGCTTAAGCCACCTCAGCATGCATTTTTATGCCATTTATCGGTGTCATTTCAAGCCAGATGCTTGAAATTTCAATGCCAGAGGCATTTCAAGCCAGCTCTGCTGCTTGCACAAAGGTGAGGTTTGCCCTTCCCACATCACAGGAAGGTAGCTTTTGGCTGCTCAGTGGTGTCAAAGCATCACTCCTCACCTATCCGCTGAGCTAAAGGACTCCTTCCCACAGCTCAGCCGGGTTCCTCCAGCTCTGTTGCCTCCTCACATCCTCCTCCCCACCTCTCTGGATCAAGAAAAGCCTCTGCACCCCCCCGCCAGCCTGCCCAGCCCCACCAGCACAACCCAATCCCACGCCTCAAAGGCGACAGCCTTGGCGCATGGGGCGATTCTAATTCCTGTGTCCTCCACGAGTGAAAACATCAGAAAACCCAGAGTTTATACGGCTTCAAACAACTCCACTGGGGGCCTAAAGACCGCGCGGCGTCTGGAGAGATTAGTTCTCCTGTAACAGGCTCACGACCAGGCTTTCTGATCTCTATCAGCATCCCTCCAAGAGCAGCTCCTTTTTCCATTTGTTCTTCGGACCCCTCTTCTCAACTCTTTGACTAATTATAGTTTGTTGGTTGTTATGGCAACTATGGATTTCTCTCGGCATCCAACTCTCACGATTTGGCTGCAAATTGAAACGCTGGAAGAATACAAGCAGGGCATTCAATCCTACACATGTGCTGGCCTTGCTGGTGAGTCCCCCCACCAAAACAGCCGTCCCGTTGGCTTGTTCTTATTGACCTTACCCAAGGAACCTGCAAAGCCAGAGCAGTCTTCTGGGAAGACTTCTGAGGGAAGGATGTGCCTCGAGCAGGACCACCAGCACCCTCCTGCCCCAAAGGAGCGAGAGCAGGACCTCACCACCAAGCAGACATCAACGCCCAACATCTGCCCTTCATCTGACACCTCCTGCAGCCATTTAATAAAAATTTAAGCCGGGAGCATACCAGGAGTCATGCTAAATTCAACCCAACCCTTTCCAGAGGCAGCTGCCATGTTCCAGCAGGTCTGTGCAGCCAGCTGGGGACCACTTAATCTAGCGGATGCAAAAGCACACCCAGAAACCAAAAAGAAGGCTTTCCTGTCCCTTTCCCCGTCTGTCCTTGTCACCTTGTGCACAGACACTCTGATAATGGATATTAACAGCTGAGGGACACCAGGCTGAATTGAATTGCAGAAGATCGCTCCCACCAGCGGGCACGGCGGCTGCGCAGCCCTGCTCTGCATTCCTCCTGCATCCCACCCTGAGGACAGGAGGATACCTCTGGACCCTCTCGCAATATTTCTAATTGGACTTGGTGAAAACAAGGCTCCGTACTCTTCTTTTTTAATAGAAGTGACTTTTGGTGGCTATGATACGCAGCCAATGTGGTGCAGTGGGCTTCACTGGAGCTTGTGCGCCACCTCTGAAGCCTCCGTTCATTCTGCAGCATCTCTTGCATGGGGACAGGGCAGGGAGGCAGATTTCCTGCAGAGCTGCCCCTACAAATAAACCCTTAAGGCAAAAAGAAATAAATAAACAAGCAAACAAACCTATTTTCTCAGCAGCATGGGACAACCAGAAGGGTTAAGTGAGACAGTGACTCACGCCTTCCCCTGAATGAGGTTTCTGCCCAGTAAAGGTCTCCCATACAGTGCATCAGCATCCAGCAGCAATAAGAAAGCAGGTCTCATCCACCCATCATATGTCACACTTGTTAGGTCACGACTATGCTGCACACCCAGCACTCCGGGAAGGATATTCAGCTCCCTCATCCTCAGGGAGCTGCCTTTTAGCAAGGGCTTTGCAAGTCATGGAATATTTCAGCTTAACCACGAGAGCAATAAAGCCTGGCATACATCAAATCAAATCAGCCTGAACAGTTTCCCCCTCCTCACCAAAAACACCAGTTTTGTGATGATGAAACCCACTCAGAGCAAGGCATTTTCATTTTGGGGTACAAGATGCAGGCAAAAAAAAAAAAAAAAAGAAAAACTGATTCCCCAACCTGACCCATCTCTCTTTCACTCTGCTTCCCCTCTGGGCAGCCCAAGCGATGCACGCTGACTGCATTACAGGAAAACCTGAGCACGATTCCTCCTAAACCAGAGCAGCGAGCAGCTCTCCCACCTCTCTAGGACAGGTTTCTCTGGTGGGCTGCACTTCCTCGTTACCAACACTATATATATTACACTGAAGCAGCCCATGCAAATGGGAAGCCCCACAAAAGTCACCAACACACAGCACAGCTGGGGCACTGCTGCCCGTCTGCTGCTCACAACTTTGCAGCCCCCCACTTGCAGTTTTCGCCCAAACAGATCCGGTTTTAGGACTTCAGAAAACGCCTGGTGGTAAGGGAAGAGGAGAGCCAGTCTCTTGCTATCCTTCCCAAGATGGCTCGCCTCTTCCTTCCCGGGAGCCGCCCGCCCCGGCCGTGGGGAGATGATGAGAAAGTTGCTGTGTGACATTCATGAAGTGCCTGCTGATGGAGAGCTCTGTTTACCAAGCCAGCTGGGGAGGGACCTACCATCAGCTCCCAGCGTGTAGGAGATCAATACTGTAATTGGGCCTGTTTGTAGCGCATGAACTATTGTAGCAAGGGGGGCAACGCTCGGGGGGGCACCGGGATGGGCTGGCTGAGCAGGGGCTTGCTGCCCTCTGCCGTGCTGCAGCTCCTTCGCTGCCCATGGTGTGGGTGAGGGAGGGATGGGGTCGCCCCCCGTGCATTAACAGGGAGCTGTGACCTCCTGGAAAGCAAGCAGAGCCACTTTCTCCCCGCCTGTCCCAGGGGAGACCCTCGCGGAGCATCCTGTATCCCTGTTGTGTGCCAGGCTGGGTCCTTCCCTGGCTCCGCTTTCCCCTTCGATAGAGATTTAACACGTAGGAAATCACGGCTAAGCTCTTAAAGCGACTTCAGAAGGGCAGTGAGGAGGGAAGGAAAAAATAAATCAGCCACTTAGATTTGGAGGAAATGGAGAAAATGAAGTGTTACAAGTGACAGTAATCAATAAAGCATCAGGAGCCCAATGGCAAGACCCACGCTCAGCCTGGGAGCGCAATTAGACAGCTAATGACGGTAACACCCCCTGGCATCGCTGGCAATGCCTCCCCAGGGACACAGGGCTCCCCTCCTGTGTAGAAAAAGCTCCTCGCCAGCGTGCACCAGCAGGTTTATTGCCCACATCCAGGAGGGAAAGGGCGTGAGCTGCATCCCCCAGGGAATCAGGACGATGGAGGGGCTGTGCTGTGCTGGGAGGGTCCCCCCAGGGAGGCAGCAGCTTGCAGATACCCTCACCCTTTCCAAGCTTGGTCTTATTTCTGGCACTAATCCTGCCCCTGACCAGCTGAAGCAGGGCACTTCTGACCTCTCTGGGGTTTGATATCCCGCGGGCATCTTCTCCCTGGTCCATCTGAAGCGGTGCAGAAGCAGGATCCTTCCCACCCTCCCCTTGCAGGACACCAGCACCCCATGACCTCAGGTGCCCTAAAGGAGCCCTGCACACCGGGTTTGGGCTAAGGTGAGATTTTTCTCCCCCTGTTGGGCGCAGGGGTGCTGGTGCCTGCGTGGGCACCGGCTGCCACCTCGTGGGCAGCGGGAACAGCGCGGGGCTCTTCCCCACACTCTCCCCCAGGGCCCCTTCATCCCCTTCACCATCACAACGCCGTCATCCCAAACCTGCACTCTGCTCCCCCGGTGCACGCAGCATCACTTCAGAGGTCACCGAGCTGGCGGTACATTTGGGTGAATTATTCATAGGCAGGTATCAAATATTAAAAGCAGAGGTATGTTGACTATTCTTTGTATATTCAAGAACATTTTCACCAGTAAATTGCCCTTTCCTTTTTTTCTTTTCTTTTTTTTTTTTTTTTCCCTCCCTCCTTTGGCTAGTTTCCTAAGCAGCCCTGCGACCCGCTGGTACTTCTTGCTGTTTAATTGCACCTTGGCACTCCCCCACGTTCTCTCTTTGGATGGAGGCTGGCTGGACCTTGCTGGGAGCACAGAAATCATCCAGGCCAGCAGGAGTAACTTCCCTGGTCCTCTCCAGCAGGGAAAGCCCACACTCCAGCCTCTCCCACCTCCTTTGCTCAGCTGGCATTGGAAAGAAACTCAGCCTTTTAATGTTGCATCCTAGAGGTGACTGGGTCCTCCTGATGTTCCCCTTAGATGCCTTACTGGAAAAGTCCAGAGGAAAGCATTTAACACTGCCAGCTGTCTCTGGTTGCCTCTAAAGCCTCTGCTTCCACCCCAAGGAGCCACTAAAATTCTGGTTGATGCCAAGTCTTAGCTCCCAAATCCCCTCCGAGGACATCACCTTGAGCCAGCACCCCTGTCCCCACTCCCAGAGCAGGACAGAGTCACCCCCACTGCCACCAAAATGGGGTCTGTGCCCACCCAGCCCTTCCCCTCCTTCCCTGCCACCTGCAGAAGTCTCCAGAAAAGGCATGAGAAGAGAAAATGAATAAATGAATAAGCCAGGCAGCATTTCCGTGGGTATCTGCAATGCAGATGGCCTTGGGGAAGGCGGCTCAGCCCGAGCATCACCCACTCCCAGCTGCGAGGGACGGATCCAGACAGAAGGGTCAGTTCCCAGCAGGGTGGGGGGGAAGAGCCCAGGAAGAAGGGACACCAGCATCACCAGGGGCTGGCAGCTTTCACGTGGCAGCAGGGGGAGTTTGCCTCCTCCGAAGCGGGATGGAGATGCTCCATGGCGGGTGTCAAGCGGAGACGCAGCTCCAGCCACTTATCGAAACATTAAAGTTCTCCTAAGCTGCCGAGTTAATTTCTCAAACGCCCTTTCAAAGGGCTAGATAAATACAATCTGGGAGCATCTCCGCTCCCTCGACTCACATATCTTTAGTCAGGCGGAGAGATAACATTTCATACAGATTGAGACAGTTTAAGCAAAGGTTGCTGGCTAACCTTTCCAGCAATGGCTGTTCCAAGAGCTTCGCCGTGCTCTGGTGCCCATCCCCAGGGGAGCGGGGCAGCAGGGAGCCCCGATGGAAGCTGCAGCACCCAAGGGCTCCCAGCAAGCACCTGCAGGAAGCTGCCTCCCCATGTACTGTTGGGAAAAATCGGTGTAAGTCATCATCTGCAGGTTTTTCAGCACTGGTGACATTGATACTTCCAGGATGGAGTGCCAGAATATGATTATTACACCGTGTCTGGAAGTACACGTGCAATTCACTCCAACTCAACAATACATCTTTATCGAGTTCCTAGCATCTTGGAAGCATCTTTTCTTCCTAGCGGAGCCCCAGATGCAAGCAAAGCTGGAAGTTCTCTATGCAGAGGTGAGGTGCAAGCAGCTTTGCAGTGGGAAGTGGCCACCACCGTGGTCAGTTTTGGAACTTGACTCCAAGCTCTGCTCCAGGCTCTCCCCAGACACGGCACAGGAGCTCTGCACCTGCAGCCCCTGCTGAGTATCATGTGCCTGGTGCAAACAACAGCACGGCCCAGGGGGGAGATTTGCATCTCGGTGACACCCACACACCCCCGTCCCTTGCCACGGGAGCCCTCGGGCAAACAGGCAGCTCCGCAGCGAGATGGGGAACATCTCAAAACCCATGGCAGGCAAGGGAGTGAAGGAGGAATACTGGCAAATGACAGAGCCCTTATCTTAATTACAGGCTTATTTGCATTTAAATGAAGGTTATTCTATAATTACTACCAAATGTTTTGTATTGCAGCTGAAATACCTCTCCATGGGCTGTCAAGCTCCTTCCCATTTTCATTTTCTCTTGCCATTCTTCTGCTTTCTAATCAGCTGGCGCACGCGGGGAGGCTCTGACACCGCCCGATGCCAGCTCCCCGCCTCGCCCAGGGAGGGGGCTTTGGGTACCACCACAGCCAGCGCCCCTCCAGGGGGCAGGGGAAGGATGCGACCCCCTGGTTTCCACCACCAGCACCACGGGAGATGGCTAGGTCTGAAGTTCAGGAGCTGTTTTCGTGGGTTTGAGTGCAAAACCAAAAGAAATGCTTTCTCTGCACACACACACCCCTAATTAGCTTGTCAAACTTGTTGCAACAGGGTGATGTGAGAGGCAGAATTGCGTGCAAGGTCAGAAAGAGATCAGACTCATGGAGAACGGGGCTTCTGAGCAGGAGCTGAACCTCACGCTCAGCAAGTCCCCAGGCCGCAGGTTGCTGGAAACCAGGATCCAAGGAGCTCACCAGCCTCTCCTGGCCTTGTGGTTGATGGTTATTCCTGGAGACAGGACAGGGAGAAAGCAGAACCCACGGATGTATGTTTGCACTGTAGCTAGCACTTCCTTGGAATAGATAAAGCGCTCCCATAGAGAAAATAACACCCAATTACATCATTCAAAACAATCACAGGGAACAAATCCATGCAAATGACCAAATTAAGGCTGAATGAGAAGCCTTCTGCTATTTCCTAAATTGCTATACCTTTAATCAAGCTCCTTTAACAACCTATCGTGAATGCTTTTGCTATCCAGCCAGAAGAACCACATTAACCAACCAGCCCATATGGGGATGAACAAGACAGCAGCTATTAGAGCCGCAGCAGAGTCTTCTGTTTATGAGTCGGCAGTAATGAAAATGGACAGTTATCTCTCACCAGACCCAGCTCTCCTCTTCCTACTCCTGCCCGCCGCTGAATCTCAGCTCTGAACAACCTTCACGTCCCCCTGCCAAACTCCAAGTCTCTGCCTCCATCTCATGGAGAGACTGGATCCCTTCAGCTCTGTTGCAAAGTTCTTTTTTTTTTTTTCTCTCCTGTTTTAAAGAGACAAAAAAAAAAAAAAAAAAAAAAATACCCCTCTTTCCCCAATTTCATATAGCCTGAGGCAGACTTGCAGCATGGAAATTTTTAGCCTGAACAATTATCACTTGGCAGAGAGTTAACTCACTGGAAACAGGATCTTATAATGGGCAGCCCTGGCTACCAGCAACTTTGCTGGCTCCATTTAAAACAAGCTCCATACCTCGGAACAGAGCCCCCCCAGCCCTTTCCACAGCCATTTATGTTTAATAAGAGGCAGCACCAGCAGCATGGGAAATCAGCAGCGCATCCGCGATGCCGCTCGGGTGCTGATGCGCGCGCCAAAACGATTCATCTTGCTCTTCCACCTTGCAGACAGGAGAGAGATAAGGGCAAAACCCCTGCAACAAGCCCCAGTCCTGATGGTTTAAGCATCTCCTCTGTTTTCTAGGCTGAGGGTTTACCACCGAATCTCACATTTCCTCCAGACTGTCTTACACTTCCTCAGGATACCGAGGATTTGTCTGCCCACCCAGACACGCTGCCACCACGGTTAGGGCTGCCTCTCTCAGCTATTTCCCAGGGCAGTTGCCAAAGCTGAATTGCTTCATTGCATCCTCACAGCCAGCCTTCAGCCCCCAGCCATAGGGATTTTTTTTAAACCCTGAGCCCACGCTGCCAGCTGCCTGGGGGAGGATGCTGCTCATGCAGCCCAACTGCCCCTAGGCAGCACAGAGAGGCTTTTAATGCACCCCAGGAAGCCACAGCTCCATGAAAATCCCAGAAACTCAGCATCCAGGCACATCCTTAGCTTATGAGATCTGAAAAAAAATAAAATCCCTGCTCTCCTCTGCACACAATGAATAGTTTTGGTAGCCCACGCTGATTCCCATCACTAAAGTGCAGGAAGAGAAGCCTGTAGCCATGGCTTTCCTCGCAGACCCCAAGCAAGGCAGCACTGTCAGAGAGGATTTCACAGGGCTGGCAATGAGGCTTCAGCTAGCGCCTGCCTGGGCTGCAGTCATGCTGTGTTAATTAAGTGACAACATTTGTCTGGTGCAGAGGCAGGGCTGCGAGAGGTACCAGGCGGCGCAGGACCTTTAGGAGATGCTGCAGACCCCGGGAGGCACCTACAGCAAGGCACAGTGCATCCCACTGCGTGCAGCTCGGCCCACTCTGAAGGATGATTCGAGTTGGAAAGAGACCAGGCAGACCCTCATCTCTCCACCTTCAAGGCACAGAGAGTGGATCAAGCCTGCGCCCTGCCAGCAGCGAGCATTTGGAGATGTGAGGGTTTGTTTCAGAGCCATCCAGCTCAGCAGTCTGTAGGCAGGGAGCAGCTTCTCGGAAGTCCTCAAGCCCTGGCAGAGCGCAGCGCTGCAGGAATTGCCAGACATCTTACACTGGAGAGTCGCTGCTCCGCTTCCCATCGCTGTCAGGGAACCTCAGTACAAAATGAAACGCTTCTGAGCTTGTAATCTAGCTAAAAACCCCTTCCAAACCCTCCTTCCAGTGGAAGGAGAGAGGGGAAAAAAAGCCAAGAAGCACAGCATCTCTATTCCTTCTCAATCTCCCTCCCCTCTGCCTTCAAGTGCTCCTTGGAGTGTCTCTGCGGAATCATGTTTATATGCAGTGAGTGCTGTTGTTAGTTAATAACATCGCGATCGCTGAACCTCCCTAATGAAAGAGAGAGACAACATAAACTGTCATTTCAAACAAACATGCAATCAGGGTACCAGCAGCTCTGAAAATATTATCTTCCCAATTTCACGGGCTTCATGCAGGAAATAGGCTGCTTTCATGGAGATTGTGGTGCCTCGCGCCCGACGCACGGGATGCGGGAGCGGGCTGGGAGCGGCGGGGACGCATTAGAGCCATGAAATTGGCTGGGCTATGAAGGAGGAATTGTTTTAACAGCTGGAGCCAGGAAGGACAAATAACAGCAGTGATTATATCTTCATTGCTCATCGTAACCAATGCACCAGGCAAGTTGTAATTAGACTGTGAAGAGCTGAAGGTTTGATGGTGAAGGCTCTGAGCTCGTGATTAGACACGGTGCGTTTGTGCCTGCCCCACAGCCGCCCTGCCCCTCTCCGGAGCAGAGCTCGGGTCAGGAGCTCGGGTGCTGCTGCAAACGCTGTAAATCGTGTGAGAGCAGCACCCGAGGTGCTGCAGCCATGCATCACCCATCCTCCTCCTCCTCCTCATGTTCCTTCTGGCTCAGCATCCTCTGACTCACAACAAACCCCGCATCTCAGCCCCCTGCTGACACCCCACAGATCTGTCCCCGTGGCCTTATAAAAGCTGCCCTGGCCTGTCTCTGGGATGGTCTCCAGTGATACAAAGCAAAGCTGGCACAGAGCAGCTGCTGATCAGCTCCATGTTCAAAGTCCTCTATAATCTTAAATCCCCCCAGATAGCCACGCTGATAATTGAGAATTGTCTTTTCCATGCAGAAGAAACTTTTCCTCTAGTTTTATAAATTCATAGACTGGCAGGGCTCCAGCAAGCCATGGGTGAGCATGGCTCAGGATGGATTGCCTTCCCAGATACAGCCAGGGCTGAACAAATCACCCAACCCGAGCAGAGAGCAAGCAGAAACAGAGCTAAGAGTCTCCAAGAGCTTTCCATTTGCTCTTCTCCCCAGACACACCATGAGGGATTGCTCTGGAAATTGAGATTAGAAGACTCCTCTTCCTCCTGATGCCATCACCTCCAAGGACAGAGGAGGGTCCAAGAGAAAGAGATGCACCACCAGATCAGTATGATGGAGCTTAGGGAGAACACTGAAGTGAACAGGGGATCAGGGATCACTTTTCCTTTGCAAAATATTTATTATCCTAACCTAACGTGGGTATGAAGCTTCAGAAAAACCCAGCTTTCCCCGCACCACCTTCAGTGCCAGCAGCTCCAGAGCACGCAGCCAGCAGCCACCCATTCCCAGAGCTTCCTTGGCATCGATGAAGCTTCTCCCAGCTTCACCTCCAGAGCAGGGACACAGACAGCACAGGGAAGCGTTCGTCAGAACTGCCAACAGCAGCAGCAGGGAGCTGGAGCCACAGAGATGAAACCTGCACCTGATCCCTTCCACAAGCCCTCAATGTTCAAGAGCAACCACCAGGGAGACCTTGCAAATGATCTTTTAATAGACCAACCTCGTTGATACCCACTCCTGGTACCCTGGGCAGGGCAGTTCTCTCCAAAAAACAGCTACAGCCTGTTTTCCTAAGGCTGCCCAAGGGCAGTGCCAAGCAGTGCCTCGATAACACATCCATAATATGTCACCTCCTGAAGCAATGAGGCTGAGGTGGTGGGAGTCAGATGCTGGCCCAGCCACAAACCACTCCCACAAGACAAGGCAAACAGCCAGAGAGCAGAAAATATTTGACCAGGCCAAGTTCAGCCTCACTTAGGAGCCTCCCAGGGCTGAAAGGGAGATGGAGGGGACTGATTTGCCTACCCAGGCGCAGAACTAGGACCTGAGCTTATATTGCTTCACACCGAGGGCAGCCCATGGTTCTGAGGGACATTTTGGCAAACATTTAAGAGCAAGCACCTTAAATAAAAAATAATAATAATTAAAAAAAAAAAAAGTCAGCCTGCACTTGGTACTAGTCCCTCTCTGGCTATCAAGACCTGTAAGGAAAATGGGGTGAAAACAGCCCATCCCCAGGCACGGATTGATGCCTGCAAAAAGGAACAGTGCTTGTAGGGGAGGTAAACGACAGCAAGAATCTCTCCTTGCTAATAAAGGAGGGGGCTAATTGCCCCCATCTCAGCACTGCAGTCAGCAGCCGCGTGCCAGCAGCACCGGTGCGGAGGCAGAGGGACCTCGCGGGAGGTGACAGCGCTGCCACCGCCGCTTGGCAGCCGCATCCAAATGAAGTTTAAAAACTCTTCTGACATTTAAGAAAAAATCAACAAGCATCTAAAGTGATGAGGGGACCAGGCACATGACTGGCTGAATGTCACATTTAAAGCTAGAGAGATAGCAGCTGCTTTATCTCCTAAAGCAGGTGGTTCAAGTGGTAAATAAGGCACGGAGGGCCAGATTCTGCTCGCACACCTGCATCCCTCTGCTGACAGCAACAGAGCAGCTCTGGATTTGCACCAGCACGCCAGCCAGCCAGAATGGGACTGGAGAGTCTATTAAACTTTAATACTTCTGAGCATCAACAACGAGTGTGCTACCAGCCCCCTGCCTCGACTCTGAGTATCTATACGGGCCACAGCCGAACCAGTAAAAATTTATTGATTTAAATTGGCAGTGCCCTTTTGGAATCAGCTGTAGCTCTGACTGATGTACAGATATGAGCAAAGGACATTTGAAGCATTTTAATGCACTTTTTACTGCATTATCTCTCACCATGATCTTCGCTGCTTCATGGAAATGACTCACATCGCGAGTGGAAGAACCCAATGTAATTAACGACCTGGCAACTCCATAATGATCCTTTCTACATAAAAAGGTCTTCCCTACCCTATGAATAGACTCCAAGTAATTTATTGCAATCCATATAAAGATGAAACTGCTTTGACCTTGGGGATTTTCTTTAAGTTTTTTTTTTTAAATAACCATAATTGCTAAGAAGATTTTTAAGTGATAGCAGTTTAAAGAAAATTTTTAAATGTGATGTAAAAAGTGAAGAATCATCATGAGCAGCCTTCAGAGAGAATATTAACAAGCATCCTCTGCATCACTTAGGAATGAGCTTTCAAGACTAAACAATACATTTCTTCCATTTCTTGCGGGCCTCACTCTGATACACCAAAACACAGAGGTAGTTTTACTCCCACGAGGAGCTCCCAGGAAATTACGAATATGCAGCAAAACCCACGGAGAAGCCAAGAACAAGCCATTTCCTTGCATTCCCCGGGCTGTCCCATGAAATTATATGCCCTTTACAGACCCCACTTTATCGGTGGGGTGTTCCTAGGCTTGTCCCACAAGCGTGCAGGACTTTTGAGGTCCCTTCCACTCCAAACCATTCATTCCATGGTACCACAACACGATGACCTCCACTTTGGTCCTCTCTCCTGCAACCCCCTTTATCCTCCTCTCCCTGCACACTCCACACACCAGCGCTGCTCCTACTCAGATGGAGCTCAGCAGTGATTTACCACAGCCAGGCTATTGGTAAATTGTGAGCTTTATGTGCGGTGTGATAGTTTCATCTTGGCTTTTACTGTTCGCAGTAAAGCCTTTACTCTTTCCATCTTGCTAACGCCTCGCCTGCCCATGCATGTTGCCTGTTTTCCCCTCGTTTCTCATTTCATCTGGCTCATACTTCTTTCAGATCCCTCAATCCCCTGCGTTTTCACAGGGAAAATCTCGCAGGCGGGTGATTTCAGCAGAAGTTGAGTTCAGTCCATCAGGGCTCTTTTCAAGGTCTCTGGAAGAGAGGGGGACACCTGGGAAGGGTCACGTCCCACACTGGATTAGCGGCCACAGGACATCTAACGCGGTGTGCTAGAGTGACTGCCACGCTTTGAAGTACCCAAGGCTGTTTTGATTCCCTTCCTGGAGCTTTGGGGCTGTCTCGATTACAAGGAAATGTGTTGAGGGAAGGAATAAATCTGGCCCAGAAAGGGCAAGCTGCAGAGCTGGCTGAAAGAGGCTCGGATGGAACCGTTTTCCATCAGAAAAATAAGATTAGTTGGAAGTGAAGCACTGTGAAGAGTCAGGCCTTTTTTTCCTGCAGAAATTTCATGTCACAGAAGAGGAGAAATAACACCCGACAGCTCCGAATCACCCTGCTTTGATACTTCTCCACATTTGCATTCTTTGTTTTGAGACAACTTTAACCTCAGACTTGCTTCCCCCAATCTTTTCCTGTTGCGCTTTGTCAAGTACGACACAAATAAGCTAATGCAAAACCAAGACATGTTCCTGCCTGTAATGTTTTGACGGAGCTCTGATACCAAGTGTTTCAGTCCCATCCAAAGCAGGGCCACAGGCACCGACATGTGCGGCTGAAGCCAGACCTTCTCCGGTGGAAGGGCTGGAAAGCATCCAAGTATTTCAGGACTCTCGCCTCGGATGAGGACAGAAAAGTCAACCTTTCCGCACAGCAAAAGTGCTCAAACCTGCCAAGGAACATCAAAATGACTACATAAAAATGCAATTTTTCATCTCTGCTGGGCTAAGCTTTGTCAGAGTAAATATACAGGATTAACTTCTTCATATGATTCAAGTTTTAATTAAACGTGAGAATGGTATTTAATAGAAACAAAGAAGCAACAAGTCAATACCCGTAATTTTGATTTTAAGTCACTAAAAACAGCAGAGGAAGTGATCAGACTCAGCAGGAGCTAAAAAGCATCATCCAAAAGAAAGTTATTTCAAAAAAAAAAAAAAAAAAAAAAACCCTCTGCCAACCTACTTGCTATTGACTATCAGATCACATCACTTACAATCACTACCATATCTCACATTAAAAAATTAAGTCCATAACTGCAGAGAAACATCTCCCCATTTCTTTTATAGCTTCTTGCCACAACTAGCTATATATCTCCATTATCACAGCGCTATCACCAACACACAATAGATCTGAGCTCGCGTCGTAAATAACACTGCCATATAACAAAGTTACGCTTAGGAGTACAGGCATAAATTAACACGCAGCCGTGTAACTCTAAATAGTATTTTAGGCCTTGTCAGAAACCAATTATGCAAAATATTCCTCTTGCTAAGATCTGCTGGTGATACTTCAAAGCATTACCTCATTTCAACAGCCGCGGACAACGTGCGGGGCTGTGAATCGAGGGCTTTGCTAGGGGATTCTTGGATACTTAGACCCTCTGAAGCCATCTAATTACTGACATCAGCACTTGAAAGCATGGGCACACCTTCCACAAAATATTCTGATATGGCATTTCTGCGTCAGTAGCACGATGTTTCCGCTAGCATCAGACCCTGTTATCCCAACTCAGAGAACACACCGAAGCCTGAACAAACAGGGGGCTACCGGGAGCGAGATTTGCAAGGTTTAATAAAAGAGCTCGCTGGCTGAGCTCGCGCTGCCTGTAGCTTTACACCAGTTTGGCTGCAACCCAGAGGACTACAACGCAGCCTTATTTCAGCCAGGAAGGGAGGCACGGCAAGATTAAACGTCTTTCTCAAGGTCGTGCACAACCTGCTGGAAGACGCGGGAGAAATTAGAAGCATCCGTTATCCTTCCATGCCGGGCTGGCTATCCAAACTGGAACCAGTCGGCAGTCCCCAGTTGGCTGTAAAAGCCTGGGCTGCTCTCCATTCAGATGAGGGATTGGCACAGAAATCCCTGGGGATGTTCTCCTGACAACTGTTTAGCAACATGCATTTTCATCGTCCCCAATCCCTAAGAAACCATTTCTTCTTTACATTTGTATTAAAACACTCCCTCTCCCCCTGGAGCTGCGCTAACAGAGGTCCTTGGCTTTGCAAAATAAAAGCCAACCAAGCGGGCAAATAACACGTTTTATCGCCTGAACGTGCAGACCAAACCTCTTTGTATCATTCTGCCCGTAACAGCGTGGCGTGGAGATTTCCCACATTTGCCACAATTGTCCCCAGATCTGTCCTGCCCGAGCGATGCTCCCACCAGCAGCGCTCGTGCTCCCCTCCACTCGCAGGAATTTGCTGCAAATCCGATAGCAGATGTGATTTCCAGCTGGGTCCATAGACCGACCGCAGCAGGTTCATTAATAACAATTATTAAGTGCTTTATGTTACAAATTAGGCCGGTAGGAATACAAAAAAATATCCAGCCGGTTGGTTTACGGTCTCTTGTCAGAGAGGACTGTAAATTCCCATTATCACAACACTATCACCATGGCAAAATGGGCATAGGAGCTCATCGTAAATAATGCTTTAAAACAGCTAAATCATCATTGGATGCGAGAGCATAAATTAGTACTCGTGTGCGATGCCACAGAAGGCCTCAGCTAACAGCTTTGATGCATCAGCCAGCAAATACAGAGATTTCTGAAGTTGTATTTCTGAAGTTGTTCCCTTTTTTGGCTCCCCACTGCCCTGCAAGAGAAGCTCCTTTGGCACAACCCTCCTACTGATAAGTTCGGTTGGCACAGGGACAAAAATGTGTGGAAAAAAATCAAAGACAAACCAAACGAAAAAAAAAAGAGGAAACTCTGCTTTCTGCCCACAAAAGGGTGGAAAAATTCCTTTTGCCCTTCCTTCACCCAAGTTCCCCACCTGGTTCCATGGAAGCATCTCTCCCAGGGATGCTCACTGCTTCCAGGGGTGCAGTGACCACAAATAAAACAGCGGAGAGCCCACCAAGAGCGACGCCAGGCCGCCTGCTGATGCCGCACATCCCACTGGGGATGGCTCAGACATTTGCTTTCAGTTGCTTCTGCCTGGGGCTGGATGCGAGGCAGCAAAGAGGGAGCTTACTCATCCCATTACCAAGCCCCTGAGGCATCCAGTTCCCCCCACCATGAAAATTTTAATAAAACCGGTGCATCGACTTTCAATTAGAAGGCCATAAAACGGTTCATTTTCATCTGTTTGTTGCACAGTAACACAGATCCTCGGGAGAAAACGGTGCCTTTTCCAGACTGTCTGCGACGCAGAGAGCATTAATTGAATATTCTGTTGAAACCACCTTCAATTAGTGCCTTGGAGTTTTGCATGACATTCATCACTGCAACGCGCCCAGTTCTGCATGCAGCACGTTTGGGGCTTCGCAATGCGCACATCACATTAACTCACGGTGTTATCCCGAAAATAACAATTTTATTTGCTAATGGGATGCCAGCCGGTGTAGGGCGAGCTGCTGCAGCTTCAGGCAGCACCTTCCTGGCCTGGACAGCACAGGGCAGAAGGGAGATGGCATCTCCTGCCTCCAGCTCTGCTGTTCTGGAGAGGGCATCCCCTTCCCTAACCTCACAACACCCAACACTGATGGTTAATTCCTCCTGATAACCCAAACCATGTCCTTACTCTTCTTCTATGTGGGGAAGTGCATGTCAGTCCTATAACTGCTGTTACAGTAATGTCAGGTATAACTCCCTTCACGCCCCCCCAGCAGCCTGCAAACCACAATAAAGAGCATGCACATCCCAGATGGGATTCAAGCCATCATTAACACCTGTTTGTCCTGTGGTACCATCAAGCGCTAAGCTTCCTTTTGCTTTTTTTTGGCTATATTTTAGGAAAAAGTTCAAGCTGGGTGCTGGCTGGGAGCCAGATGCAAGGACAAAAGTCATGCTCCACTTATTCCCGCTGTCCGAGCCTCACCCAGAGGAGATGAAGCTTCCAGGTCTGACTTTCCCCACCGCCCTAAGGAGCTGTGCTGCAAACAAGAGAGCTGGGATGAGCACAGAAACATGGGAGCTGCTGTTCTCTGCCCCACAGGATCATTCAGCATGGAGCAGAGGTGCCGGAAGATACCCTGGTGGAAAGGTGCTTTCATCTCCCCACTCCCCAAAAAAGTGTATTTCAAAATTGTGTATGTGTCTGTGCTGACTGGAGGAATCATTTTTATTCTGCTGAGTCCTGATGTGCTGCGACCTCCTTTCTGCTCCTGCCAGAACCTCTCCAGGCATCCCCGCAGAAGGCAGGGGGGAGCCAAGGTGTTCGTCAGGCACCAGGAGCTCGCGACCAAAGAGCCCATGGCAGCACAAGAACAGACACAGCCAAGGAGATTTAGACAGGAGGATGGGGAATTTAGATGCATTACCCTTCCCCTACATCCCACACTGTGGAAAATTTTCCTCTTGTTTAAGCCATTACATAGCATCAGGGAAGCAGCACGGCTTAGAAAGATGAACAAGCAGGATCTGTCACATCTCTGCACCTCAGTTTCCCCACCTGTAAGAAATCTGAAGCGTTGTTAAAAGAAGTGGAGCAGGGTTTGTAGAGCTTACTGTCATCTCCCGAGGTGACACACTACAGCAGCAAGGTGATATTAATAAGCAGATCTTACATGCAAAGTTTTACATACAAAATTGTACGACTTTGAAGACTGTCAAGTGCACAGCAAGCAGATTTTTTAATTACAGGCTGTTTTTCCTTTCATTGCAGCTCCATTATTAGCTTCAGCCAACAGATCTCTGGAAGGCTGCGGGCATAGGGGGGAGCAAAAAAGGGTCCGTGGCACACAGATATGCAATTAGCAGCCCCACGTGCAGGCAGCATGCATAGGTGCAGGTGGCCACTTGGACGAGCAATTGCTGCTCATGGGGCAAATCCCACTTCTTTGCACATCCGTCATTTTGCAGATGCACATTTGCAAAGCTCGGAGCTGGGCTCTTTTGGCTTCCATCAAAGATGGAGAAAAAAAAAAAATGCATCTGCTTCAAGAGAAACAAACACAGCAGCAACGGGAGTGCTTCTGAGAAATCCCACACACCGGCCAACATTTTTAATTGTTTCTTAACTTTCTATCTGCAGATCTGCAAAGCACTCTAATATAATCAGGTCTTCTGCACAGGGGATTAGCAGGCTTATATCCCGTGGATCCAATCAGGAAAGTCTATCAGCAAAACATACTTATGTTGATACAGCTATTATAATCTGCATAATTCTTCTGAGTTCACGTACTTAATGGATAGCAAACAGAGTCATTACTGCTGCAACTTACAGCCATAGGATCTCTATGAGCCATTCACTGCAGTGTTTTTTATTATTCATAGCTTTAGTTATTGATTTTCAGGAGAAGATACATGCTTTTAAGCACCATAAAAGCAAGAGAGGAAAACAAATAGCACTATTCCAAGATTAATACACTGTTCGTAATAAAAGTATGGCTGTCACATTGCACTGTATATAGCTGATGGAGCCTTGACAAATTCCATGCAAAATGGCTGAGTTGCTTAAGAAGCTTGTTAAATAATTTAAAGGCAAGTTGCACTGGAGGCAGGCAAGTTCTTCCCCAAATCCACTTTCCTAGATTTATGTGCTAGGAGCGTGTGAATCACGCCACACGGAGGATGCTGCCGGGATGTTTCATCCCAGCAGGGCACAGCCAGGGGTGATGAGAGAGCACGGACCAGGTTCACGGCCTGAAGGTCTCAGAGCTGTCCCAGAGCAAACATCCATTGGGATCCAGAAGGGAGGAATTGCTCCCAGAGCCCCTCCAGCTGGTCGTGGCCAGCCAGGAAGCACAAAAACAGACTCCGAGCCAGCAGAGCAGCAACAACAGCCTCATTTGGTCACTTACAGAAAACACGGGAGACAAAGGACTGCCCAAATTACAGCATTTCTACAGCAGCCAGGATCCCACCACGGCCTTTTCGTTCCAGACACCACGCAGCCTGTCTCCACGTTAATAACTCTGGTTCCTAAGGAGGCAGGAAAACAGGCAGAAGAAAAACACCCGCGGGATGCAATGCAAGGGGCCAGTCTTCCACAACATCTAGGCAAGGAGGGATGCAGGTAGGGGATGGAATGAGCGCTCAACGGCAGCTGGCAAAGCACCAATGCTCGGGGTAGGCACCAAAAGGACATTACAACCAGCCTGCCAGGGCTGTGTTGGGGACGCTTTCCAGATCATATCAGACAAAAATCATCCTGACAGCTCCACGCTCCCCTCTTCCAAGTCCACAGAAGAAGGGTTCAGTGCCTAAGACTTCTATACTTCACCCCTGAGTTCATACTTAATGAGCAACTCCATCTACTCGTGGTTATTTATGCAGCCCCGACTGCTGGAGCACTGCTGTGCTGCACGCCAAACAGCCTCGTCCTCCAACAAGCACAGCAACAGCCCCCATATCACAATGGGGAATGATCAAGGATGGGATTTATGCGAGCTGCCTTCCACATCCATCCCAGCAAACTGTTCCTGCCTTTTTTGGGGGGAGAAGAGAGTGGAAATAAGCCCCATGGTAAAGGCATCCACTCTGACAGCACCTCACCACGCGTTCGCCTCCTTTGTGCCTGATGTGCAAGAAGAGGAACTGCACCGTGAGTTATTTCCCACATAGGAAATTCTTGTCAAAACGGGGAATTGCACATATTTGTCCTCATCCCAGCCAGCAGCAGGGCTGTGCAGCCATCCTTCCTTCACAACAGCAGAATCATGGCATCAAAGCCTCCGCCGCAGACAAAGGAGCGACACGGCGAGTTTTATGGCCCCGCGAGGAGCTCCAGCAGACAGCATACCTGAGCCAGTTAATTTTTTCTGCATCATTTACATCCGCCCCCATTAAAACTTGCAGGCAGCTGTAACTTCCAGAAAGCAGCTCCCAGAGCAGTCACAGGGGTACCGCCCTTCCCCAAAGCGGCCTGTTAAACCAGGCACTATTTAACTAAGATGGGGTCCCGATCCCAGGGTTGTGAGCAGGAAGATTTTTGATTGGAATGAACCCGGGTGCTCAAGAAAGGCGATGCCACCCCAGCTGGGGGATTTAGCACCAGGAATCAGCCAAGGCAACACGTGGAGGCTCCCAGCCCCAGGGCATCGCACCTCCTTGGATCAGCACAGCACTTCGCTCCCTGCCCCACTAACACTACATGCTCTGTTCTGCATTTATCCATTAATAATTAGCTGTCTGATTCCTCAGTTTTTACAGGTTATATATTAATCTCTTTTAATTGGCCATGCTTCCCAGCTCAACTTCCACCATGGAAGAACAACGGCTCCCTGCGGGTCCCTTTCTCCATGTGGTTACGTGGCACGGAGGAGCTCCAGCCTGCAGACAGACCCACTGCAATAAAAAGCAGCTCACGGTGTGTAACGGGGCCATTTGTCACTGCTGGGGGCCTGATTAAAACACCACAGCATTCACTCCAGCACCTCGCCATC
Organism: Aythya fuligula; assembly: GCF_009819795.1. NCBI lineage: Eukaryota > Metazoa > Chordata > Aves > Anseriformes > Anatidae > Aythya > Aythya fuligula. The sequence continues at coordinate 2,235,762 of NC_045580.1, read as the reverse complement.
CCCCAACTCCCATACCCTACAGTAAGGGCTGGCAGCTCAATGTCGAAGCCTGCAAAAGCTGCACTGTGTGTGCTCTTCTGATTCAGAGGCCTCAGCCACAGGCTGCAATCCTTCAGCAGCACAAAGGTATCAGGAGAAAGTAGGAGGAATTACAGGGTTTGTGCCCCAGCAGGTGCGATTCAGAGCAGAGATGTATTTAGTATCTCCCAAGCACTGCGATGCACCCCTCAGGCTCACCCCCAGCTCTGCTGAGCACACTTGAAATATTTTAAGGAGAAACAGAGAAAAGCAACAGCCAGCAGTCTCAGAAATCTCACAGCCAGAAGTCCTGCAGCCTATCAAGGAAGACGTACCCATGGACAGGGCAAGCACTGCTCCTGCTGCACAGGGGAAGCTGAGGCACTGTAAAGCTGTAAGCATGCAGTGCTCCAGCATCACTTATGCTGGGGCCTTTAGGTGTTTAGCAGTAGAGCAGGAGAAATTGGACTCTGCCAATTCATTGGGTTCAGAAATTGGGTTCAGCTGTGCTAATCCCCACCTGTCCAGAGAGCTCAAGCTCTCCATTGCATGCCTGCACTTCTGAGCATGCCAAGGAGGTGACAAGATTCGCGTGACCAGCATTTCGTTCACTTGCCAAAAAAAATCAGATCCGCTTCATCATTTACTCCCACCCATCCAACGTACCATTCTGTTACAGCATTTACACCACAACATGTGGAAGCAGAGATGGGTATGCACCAGAAACAAAGAGCACAGCACAACCCCAGACACACAGCTCCTGCTGAGCTGACCCCCACCACAGCAACCCCAAACCCAGCCCAGCACCTGCTGAGCTGCAGGCCAGGAGCATTCCCTGCCCCTGGTTTTGTTTATTTATTTTATTTTATTGTTGTTTGGTTGATGATTTTGTTTTGTCTTTCTTTTTCCCCTTTGCTGCTCACATCATGAAAAGAGCTGCCAGCGCACACCACGTAGGAACCAAAAGCTACAATTATGAGGTCACTTTAGTCAGGGGGTTTTATCAGCCCCAAGCTGCCCCTCAGAGTTTGATCACACAACACAAACCCCCTTAGGACAAGCGAACACCCCACTGCCCCTCATGGTGGCATCAAAATGGGGATTTGTCCCCTATGCCCCCCCCCATTTTGCAGCCAGGGCACCTCTGAACACACCACACGTACCCCATCCCACCCTGACTCCAAAAACATTTTTAATATCCTCCTCACCTTCCTGCAGGAGCCCCCAGCTGCCACACCACCTTCCTCTCTCTCAGGACTGTCCCCAGCCCTTCTCAGGGCACTCCCAGCCCCATCCCACCCCAATCAGTGCCTGGGTGCAGGCTGCTAACGATGCCCAGCAGGGCTGGGCTGCCCATCACAGCTCAGACCTTTATTTTTTTTTTTTTAGCACTGCTCCTACAAAAAAAAAAAAAAAAAAAAAAAAAGAGCTGGGGATGCTCAGCCTAAAGAAGAGAAGGCTCTGGGGTGATCTCATTATGGCTTTACAGTACTTAAAGGGGGCTTATAAAAGAGAGGGGGAGTAACTTTTTGCTCAGATAATGACAGGAACAAGGGGGAATGGTTTTAAACTGAAAGAGGGGAGATTTAGATTAGAGTTTAGGAAGAAATTCTTCACTCAGAGGGCGGTGCGGCCCTGGCACAGGTTGCATAGAGAAGCTGTGGCTGCCCCATCCCTGGAGGTGCTCAAGGCCAGGCTGGAAGATTTGGCCAGCCTGACCTGGTGGGTGCTGTCCCTGCCTCTGGCAAGGGAACGAGCTGATTTTTGAGGTCCCTTCCATCCCGAGCCACTCTTTGATACGATTTTATGCCATTTTCTGGTGCTTAACCCAGACGGTTTAGGGGTTTAGGTGCATTTAGGGTGCCCCCTGTCACCGTGCCATAGCCCAGGTGAGGCTGCTCAGCGCCAGACCCCCCTTCGTGCAACACCACCGGGCTGTTTTATGGACTAACATCAAACTTTTTGGTCAAGCGCAGGCATCTTTTGGCCCACACCGAGGCGGGCGGGGGCTCTGTGGGGACTTCGGGGCGCTGCGGGGGGACTCTGTGGGGCACTGTGTGAGCTCTGTGGGGACTATGGGGGCCCTGTGTGTGCTGTGGGGCACTGTGTGAGCCCTGTGGGCGCTATTAGGGCCCTGTGGGCGCTATGGGGCGCTGTGGGGCCGCAAGCCGCCACCGCGAGCGCTGGAAGTGACGGAGCAGGGGGCGGGCTGCTGCTGCTCGCTGGCGGCGGCCCGGCGGTGTAGGGCCGGCTGTGAGGCGGCCCCGGGTCCCGGCCCCGGGTCCCGGCCCCGAACCGAGGAGCCCGTGTGTGGGAGCGGGGGGCCCGGTGCGTAACGAGGGGCCGTGGGGCGGGGAGAGGGCGGCGGGTTGGAGCCCTGAGCACGGGGAGTGTGGCCCCATAAAGAGCCCGGAGGGTTGGAGCCCTGATCCCTGGGGCTGTGTCCCCATAAGGATCCCGGTGGGATGGAGCCCCGCTGCTTGAGGGTTACATTCCCATAAGGATCCCGGTGGTTTGGAGCCCTGATCTGCGTCCCCATAAAGGGACTCCTGGTGGGAGTAGAGACCCCCTCCCTGAGGGCTGTGTCCCCATAACAATCCCAGAGGGTTGGAGCTCCTCTCCTTGGGGGCTGTGTCCCCATAAGCACCCTTGGGGTTAGAGCCCCACTCCCTGCAGTCTGCATCCCCATAAGGATCCCGGTGAATTGCAGTCCTGCTCCTTGACTATTACATTCCCATAAGGATCCCAGAGGACCGGAGCCCCTCTCCCTGGAGTTGTGTCCCCATAAGGATCCCGGTGGGTTGGAACCCCACTCCCTTGGGGTTGTGCTTGAGCAACCCCACAGCACAGCAGACACCTCATAGCCCATTGTGGCCGTCCTGTCATGCCGTCCCACGGGGATAGCATCCCACGGCGGCCGCGCCGTCGGCAGCTGCTGGCACTGGCAGCGGTGCTGGGCTGGCTGCTGGCGCTGCGCCTGCTGCTGGACCTGCGGGCATTGGGGTTGCTCTGCGGGGTGCTGGCGGCCGTGGGCGGCTGGCTGGGACCCCGCGCCCTGAGCCGGCCGGGCTGGCGGCTGAGGCTGGAGCGCTTTGCCGGCACCCTGCGACCCTCCCCGGCCAGCCCGCAAGCCGAGGAGCAGCTGGAGCGGGAGATCGCCGGCACCATCCGCAAGGTGGTGCGGGATTTCGTCTCCTCCTGGTACCGCACCGTCAGCGCCGAGCGCGCCTTCGAGGACGAGGTGGAGAAAGCCATGGCCGGGCTGGCTGCCGAGCTGAGGCGGCGGATGGGACGGGTGGATCGCAATGTCCTGGCTCGACGCCTTCTCCTCCTCTGCAGCCACCACCTGCAGAGCTACCTGCAGGCCTGCCAGGCCCTACGGGACGCCCCGGAGGGTGGCCGGACGCTGTGGCAGGAGTACAGCCGGATAGCGGGCACGCATCCAGCCCTCCGCAGCCCGTCGGCAGAGGTGGGCTACACCCGGGCCGCTGTGGAGGTGCTGCTGCAGGCGTTGGTGCCCCAGCCCCACCTGGAGACGCGGACGGGACGCTTCGTGGTGGTGGAGCTGGTGGCCTGCAACGTGCTGCTGCCCGCTGTCAGGAAGATGGCCGATCCCGACTGGATCAACCTGCTGCTCGTCGCGGCTTTCTCCAAGAAGCCCCGGGAAGAGGAGGCGCCCCCTGCGCCCCCAGTGCCTGACTGCTTGTCCTTTGCCGTGCAGCCAGATGCAGCTCCTGCAGGGCTGCCCCCTTCCCCGAGGGCCACGGAGGTGCCCGGGGCTGCTGGCGAGGAGGGAGAGGTCACGGCAAGCGGGTTGAGTCGCACAGAGGTGCCTTTCCTCCGCCCACAAGCCCTGGGCTCCCTGTTCCCTTGCGAGGGTTTGGAGCTGGAGTCCCCTGCACCTGATCCTGGCCAGGACGTGGACCTGCTGGCACCATCGCCCGCCAAGGAGTGTCTCGATGACACCCTCCCTGATACCCCTGCTGTGCTCGAGGGACCGGATACTTCAGAGGATGGTGTGGGGGACTTGGAGGAAAGCAATGGCACCTGCGTGGATGCTGGCCTGCTTCCTCCTTCTGCATTTGTTCTGAGCTCCTGCCCTGACATCCAAATTGATCCAGCAGTGGAGAAGGAGGAGGAGAGCCCACCTGTCCCCAGGAAATCCTCCTCACAGAGGCCCTGCAGCTTGGGGAGAGAACTGGGGGCATCAGAAGTGCCACCACAAAGTCCCCCAGACCCTGGGCAGACTCTTCCCCTGATCTCATCCTCCCCGACAGCTCCCATCAGCACCTTCAGCTTTGAGCCCCTCAACAGCCCCGACGGGCCGGTTGTCATCCAGAACCTGCGGATAACTGGGACCATCACTGCCCGGGAGCACAGCGGGACTGGCTTCCACCCCTACACCCTGTACACAGTCAAGGTAAATGCTCCCTGGGCACCTCCCCCTTTTTCAAGATCCTGCCCCAGCTGGGCAGCACGGACTGGGGTTTGGAGATACGGGCTTCTGCTTTCTGTAGCTTAAAGATTTTTGTCTGGCAGCAGGGGAAGATCAGGCATGGTGACAGTGGCTGTTTGGATGCAGGACAAGGGGATACAACCCTTGGCCAGTCATTGTGTGGGACTTCTGGCATCTTATATCCCAATTTACACAGTCCCTTCATCATGAGGGATTTGTGTGCTATGCAGGGAAGGGTCAATCTTGAGGAATTATTGGACGGGAGCTCCATGGGGCTTGGGGGTTGTGGGGCCAGCAATGAGCACAGTATATCGGGATTGTTTTGGGGGCAGTAAGGATTAATGACTGTTGCTTTCCTCCTCAGTATGAGACAGCCCTGGAGGGTGACAGCACAGGCAGCCTTCAGCAAATGGCCTACCACACCGTGAACCGCCGTTACCGGGAGTTCCTCAACCTCCAGACCAGACTGGAAGAGAAACCGGAGCTCCGCAAGTTCCTGAAAAGTCAGTGCCTGCATCAGCTTTCTGTGAAAGTCCTTTTTCCTCTCACCCCAGTCTGTGTTCCCTCTCTGCTCTGGGGTTATCCAGCACTGTCAGAGCATGCCTGGGCGGTTCATGGTGGTCGCATCCTCCATTGCCTGTGCAGAGCTGATTGGAGGATTTTTTTTTTCCAACTTGCAAATTCCAGTGTTACAAAAACCATCCTTGTTCCCATTTAAATCACAGTGCTTGCTTTTGCAGTTTTGTTCCTTAGCAGTGAGCAGCAATATCGAAATGGGTATCTGCAAGTATCTTGTTTGTATACAAGCAAGTGTTGGACATGAGCTTTATTTAAGAAGCAAACATATTTTTTTCTACCATTACTTCTGTTTAAAAACAAAAAATCATTGGATTTAACATGTTCCTACTTAATCCTTTGATATTGATGGATCTGGGGTTTGGGTTGGAAAACTGCTTTGTTGAGAATTTTGGGGCTTTTGGAATTAACCTCAAGTCTTTTCACTAAACTGATGTCCTTGATTCTTTGACATTAAAGGCATGGATGGTACAACATCCAGCAGAATGCAGGTTCTGTATGGATTTAAGGCCTGATTCAGTCAGCCTGGTCTGGGACGCATATTATCTTGGGCAGGGCAGCTTGTAGTGGTGGTATTAAGTGGGAGAGCATTGAGATTTTGATACAGCTGTTAGTTTTCTGGCACTTGCTAATGCATTTGTTTTATTTGAAGATATCAAAGGCCCAAAGAAACTGTTCCCTGATCTTCCATTTGGCAACATGGACAGCGATAAAGTGGAAGCCAGAAAAAGTCTGCTAGAATCTTTCTTGAAGGTGAGCTACTTGCCCAGTGCCTGCTTGGTGTCCACTGCCTCCCATGGCTGCTGAGGTGATTCTCACCATTCCCCCTCCTTTGGTGCAGAGATCAGGTCACTGCTGATCTGTTAGACCTGAGAGCTGGGCTTTTGCACTGGCTGCTGGTGTCTTTTAACTTTTAAGTATGTTTTTTGTTTGTTTCATTTTCACAAGTAGCCTCTAGACTCATTTTTTTATTTTTACTATTACTGGGGAAAGTGCAGGCAGAGAATATCTACTTTTTTCCCTGCCCTGCTGTCTTGAGCAGAGCCACAGAGGGGCAACTGCCCTGTCTGTGACGGACAGCCAGAGGTGGCAAATGGACTGTCCTCTACGTGCAGCAGGGCCTTGAGCTGGCAGCTGTTGCTTTCTGTGAGCTGGAAAGCAGTGGATCAGGACAGCTCTGTACTGACAGACAATAGAGCACACTTGGTGTTTTCCTAGCCTGCTTGTGTAAAGCACAAGTGGAAGTTGACTCAAAGAAGACCTAAAGCTGTTATCTTTCCTTGCAGCAACTGTGTGCAGTCCCTGAGATTGCCAACAGTGAGGAGGTGCAGGAGTTCCTCGCCCTGAACACTGATGCCAGAATCGCGTTCGTCAAGAAGCCCTTTGTTGTCTCCAGGATAGACAAGGTAGACAAGTGGGAAACTGCTTACGTGAACTTCTTTTGATTGCACTCAGACTCTCCTTTTGCATTTGCCTCTTGGGCTTTATCGTCTATATCCATTCCTGCTGCAGTATTAGCAAAAAAAAAAACTCAACGCACTCTGTGTAACTGGGTCAAGCTTGCCCAGAAAGCCATCAAGCTAAACAGGGTCAGAGCCTGTCTCAAAGTTTGGGCTGTTTGTTTTTTTTTGTGTTTTTTTTTTTTTTTTTTTCCTTATGGAAAATAGGGATACAGCAAATCTTAAAACTCCTGATTCTTATGCCGGAAAACCCTACCAATGATTGATGTAACTCCTGGCTCTTGCAGATTGTTGTCAATGCCATTGTGGATACCTTGAAGACAGCGTTCCCCAGGTCAGAGCCCCAGAGCCCCACGGAGGATCTTAGCGAGTCTGAAGTGGATGGGAAATCTCAGACAGATGGGAAGAAGGCTAACAAGTAAGGGCTCCTTCAGCTTTGCCTGTGCTTCATGTAGAATGTGGAATTCATCAATAGGCTGGCTCCAACATGAAGTACTGACTTGATGCTTCCCTAGTTTTGGATAATCCGTGGCTGTCATATTTTAGTTGAGTTGCTTTCTCTTTCACATGCTGAGCAAGGGTGTTTGAGTTCCTGTTTGGGTAAAAGATTCTCCAGGAACGCTGAAGGTTTCCACAGCAATTTCTGCTCGAGGTTTCTCTGTGGTTTCTTCCTGAGGGAACGCTGAGGTGGTGGCATTTGCTGGGAAAGATGTTGATGCTCCTGAAGAATTGCTTTTTACCCATAAGCATTTACATGACCTACACATGCGGTGAGTCACTGCAAAATACAGCTACAGCTTGTGAGACATTGGTTTGCTGCTGGTGAGAACAATTACTCCATGCACAGCACTTCAGGGCAGATTTCAAAATGTGATGAAGAAAACATGCAGTGTTCCAGCTAGTTTTACCTGTATTGTCTACCCGGAGGCTTACTCCTACCTTTCCCATGTGCTTCACGCAGTGACACATCACTTTTCCTAGCAGAAGTTTGAATATTTATTTAGGAGTAACATTAAAGGTCATTGCACCTCTCCTGCTTACCAAGAGTTTGTTTGTTACCAAGAGCTTGCAGTGATGAGCCCTGTTGGGCTTGCCACTGATTGTTCCCTTACAGAAGAAGGGAAGGTTTCTGCATGAGAATGACTTTTTTTTTTTTTTTTCTTCCAGGAAAGAGTTGTTTTGCTAGGGAAAGCTGCTTTGGACAAAAAGTTTAAAAAAAGAAAAAAAAAAAACAGTTCAACTTTTGAAATCTCTTGGCTGAATGGGACATTCCTTCATGATAAAGACTTTTTTTTTACAATTTGTCCCAAGTCCAAAATGCCCTTTCACATCCTCCTTTCTGTATATGTGTTTACAGTTGGGTTTCACAATCCTGCTGAGTGTCTCAACTCAGTTTTCTGGACACATTCCTGGATATGCTGATGTGCTCGCACCTATCTGCATGTGGGCTTCTATCTCAAATAGCTGTGGAAGAAGGTGTGTGTGGTAGATACCGGGAAGCCTTGGTTATGCCAATGTTTAAGAATGCTAAAAGCACTCTAAAGCTTTCATTACATGGTTGGTTCTACAGCTAGTTCTCAGTTATCCTGGGGGCAGATGCTTTTCTGAACCACTTTAGGTCTAATCAGACTTCTTAGCTTGGGTTTGACACTGGACAAACATAGCTGGTTTGGAGTTTTGGCTGAGACTGGGAACTCATCACTCGTGGAGAAAATCCTGACCATGATGTGTTTTTCCTCTCCAGGTCCAGGCTGAGGTTTTCATCCAGTAAAATCACTCCAGTGCTGAGTGTGAGTGAAGCCCATGACAGGATCGTGTACTCCGTGAGGGAGGGCAGCGCTGTAAGTTCAGATCCTTCTTGTGATCCTTCCGTGATCCTAATCATTTAAAATGTTTGGATGCTGGCCTGGAATTATCCACGGGCACAAAGCTGTGGTTGCTGCAGCCTTGTTCCCACACGCCAGGCCTTTGCAGAAGGGCAACGAGCAGCCCTTGTTGTGCCATTGGAATAGAGCAAGTTGCAAATCAGGTGGTGGTGGGGCTGTCTGAGCAGTGGAGATTGTGGTGCTAACACACTGGTGCTTTTGTAGGCCTCTGGCACCATATCGCTGGCTGCTATGGAGTCCTTCATCCAGAAACAGGAGAAGCTGCTGGAGGCAGTCCCCAGCAAAGCTCCTGAGAGTGAGGGAAACAGAGAAGCTAAGGAACGCCCCACGCAGGAGGATGCAGACAGGCTGGGCCCGTCGGAACCGGGAGTACGTCCAGACACAGACACAGGTGAGTTCAGCCCTGTTTCAGGCTCTCCCCTGGTAGTGCAGCAGCTGCCTGCTGAGAGCCTGCACACTCAGCTTGCAGGGTCTTGAGCACAAGGAGCTGGTCCCATGCCTGTTGCACCTTCATTAAAGAGAAGGCAAGCTGAGTCTTTTCTAGTCCTGTTAGGAGATCCTTATTGCTCTTGGAAGCAAATTGGGTCTTGGCTTGGTTCTGTCACTGTAGATCTTCACCTTGGTGTACTTGCTGCAGTTACTTCAGAGGTATTTCTTAAGGACATGCTACCTAAATTGCTAATGTTGTAAAATCAGGCTCTGTTAAATTGCCAAATAACAGTTTCTTGGTAGTCTAAAGTTAGCCTTGATATGTTCATACACTATAAAAGGACATTTGAGGTTGTTAAGGTTGGATGAATTTGCTGGGAGTAGTAAATGTGTAACCTCAGTTCGAGGAACAATGTTCCCTTTCTGGTTATAGATCTCTCCTCTGAAGCACAGAGGTCCTCTGTCCTCTCAGAGCAGTTACAAGATTATCCTGAGCACGAGCAAAAATATGTTCTCTAATCTTCTTCTTGGAATAGCCAAGCTGTATCAGCTGGAACTTTCCAAAAACTTCACTCCAGTGGTTCAGGTTTGGCAAGCTCTGAGTGAAAGCACATGCTTGTGACAAGATGGGTCTGGTATTCTGAAACCTAGCCTGTGCTACCAGCCTTGCCTGTAATCTTTGAACCACATGCCTGCAGTTGTTTTGGGGCTGCTGGGCAGCAGGACTGGAATCAGAGGTCAGTGCTCCGTGCAGAGGACAAGAGATACAGGCAGGCCAAGTTAGCTGAACTCTCAAAGAAATCCTGTGTAATTGATGTCAAATCCCTGCAGGTCTGTGATGCCTCAGAGCTGAGACAGGGCAGGATGAGGGGAATGGATGTGGGGAGGGACTGGCTGAAGGCACCCAGCATCCCTGTCTGCTCGCTGGGTGACCTCTCGGAGGGCTTGGCCAGCAGCTCCCTGGGGAAGGAGGCTTGGATCTAATAGGAATAAACAGAACTTCATCCCGACTCCTTTCCTGTGGGGCTGCAGTGATGCTAAACAGCCTGCTCTGCTTTTAGCTCAGGGAAGTCAAGGCTCAAAGGGCAAAGCAAGGACTGACTTGTGCGTGGCCCAGAGAAGAGGCACTGAGCACACTCGGATGCCGTCTCCAAATGAACGGCCTGGAGTTAGTAGTCCAGCTGGTGAGCAGCAGGGAGGGAAGGAGGCAAGCCAGGGTTCAGAATCTCTCCCTGTTATCTCCAGCAGGCCTGCTGCCCCTCCACGGGGGGAGAGCGGCTGAAAAATGAGGTGCTGGGGACCAGCAGAGCAGGAGCTGCTGCTGTGCAGTAACTCACCCTGCCGACAGAGCAGCCGTGGCAGTGCAGGCTGGGGTGCTGGCCTAGGAGTGGTTGTGTCAGGCAGGTTTGTGGTGTGTTAACGGGTTTGTTCTGCACCCCAGCTACAACGGTTTGGGGCCAAGCAGCATACAGGTCGCTTTAGCAAGCTGAATTCGTGCTGTAGGCTTTGACATCCATCTGGGAATAAGAAAGGTTTTGCTGTCCCCGGTCAGCATCACCCAGGATGTGTCGGCATGTGCAGGGGTTATTGTCAGGACTGATGCATCTGGTGTGTGCAGATGTTTGTTACATCTTCCTGCTGAGACCTGGACCTGCCACACGATGGCAGCCCACAGACACCGACCGGAGCCTTGCGCCTGGAAAACTGCCTTGAAAGAGGGGGAACTGTTGAGGGAGACTGGGAAAGATATTCCTCATCGATGTGCAGTCAGTATTTTCATCTCACCTGCTTTGGGCATGCTGCCATCCCTGTCCATGGGCTGGGACTTGATAATCCCTCAGCTGAACTGAGTAGGAACTGAGCAAAGCTGCTCTTGGAGCAGTCAAGTTCTGGTGTGCCCCTTCGAAGGAAAGGATGGTGCTGCTTGAATGGGAGAGGAAATGAGTGCTGGGAGGGCAGGAGCCCCAGACTGGCTATGCTGTAGCAAGTGGCATGAAGTGTTAGGCTGGGAAGCAGAGCATCATTCAGGCTCTTGGCTAAAGGAGTGGGTTTCAGGTGATGCTTTCTACCATATTTGCTTAGGATCTGAGCTGGCTTCCTCATCTGAGCCTCCTCTTCCTCCTTGCAGACTCGGAGACAGCTTTGGCTGACCTGGCCCTGGACTTGCTGCGCCTGCTCCTGATGGATCACTGGAGCTGGCTCTGCACGGAGGACATCCAGAAGGTCTTCCACCTGCTATTTGGGACCCTCATTCAAAGGTACGGCCTCAGAGACCAACCTCACAGCTCTGTGGCAGCACTGCCTCTCGAGTGAGACTAAACCAGAGTTTTTATCTGAATGCAGATAAATACTTTCTGTTGCATCAAACATCAGGGGCTTGTAGAGGAGGTGCAATGTGTACGTGCAGTGAGCATCCTGGAGGTTTGCAAGGTAAGCTGCTTTCCCTGTGAGCAGCAACATGACCCCAGTGGACAGCCTTCTGCCTCGTAACACAGGGGAAAGGAAGGATCCAGCCCTGTGAGTGAGAAGCTTCCTACCTCACTGAAGGAGCAAGTGTACCCATCTCCTCAGCCCTCCAGGCAGGAAATGGCTTCTGCTGGTCTACCGCAGCCTGGGGCCTCAGCTTTTTCTTTCTGCAAAAGGAGAACAAACAGGCACAGCGAACAGGGAATTGTCAAGTAACAGCTTGGACTGCAATCTCCCGGGGCCTTTGCTCTCCCTGATGTGTCCCTCTCCAGTCTGCAGTGGGCCAATAATGCTTGTGCCTTGGGCATTGACCCACAGATGTATTAGGGAAAGATTTCCTTTCCAGCTGGTATGCACTTGCCAAGCTTTTCTGAGGCCAGTGCCTCTGTGTGGTAAGGCATTGGGCCAAGACACACAAATAGAGAGCATTTCTGTTTTCTTTTGTAAGTCGGTGACTATCGCTAGCTGAGGATGTGGTCCTTTGGAGTAAAAGATAAGCCTTCCCAGGAGAACTTTGGCTAGGGGGAGCCTCAGAGCAGTGTTTTTCCCACTCCTGCACCCTATCTTCTATAGGAGATGTTGAAAGCCGGCGTCAGAATGTGCAGGGCAGCACGTTGTAACCTGGGTGGTAACTTGAGCTGCCCTCAGCAGAGGTTGCCGAAGCACTTTGAGGTCAGGGGCTGCTGGCTGTCACTCCAAGTCGGTTTCTTTGCGTGGGAGGAGGTGGGTGTCGTTCCCGCTTCTCCAAAACGGGTTTGGTGTTTTGGGGAGTGAGCTGGAACCCAATCCTTGTGTGTAAGCACGGAGGTATGAGAGCTTGAGCGTGCACGTCATCACCTCCTAATAAGCAGTGTCCCCGTCACCCAGGGGGCCTGCAGCACAGACACGTGGCGTTGGTATTTTCCACTAGAGAAGCTGTCATACACAAAGCACATGCCTGGCCCTGGAAGGTGGAGGAGCTCTGCGTGTTGTGCTAGCAGGGGAACATGAGGATGAATGTGTTTGTAGCAGTTCTGCTTCAGTGGCTCTGGGGGAACCTGAAAGTGCTGTTACAAGCAAACTTTTGGCTGGAAGGGAGACGGGAAGTCCTGCGAGCCCTTGGTGCCACGCTCAGGACCTCCCGCTGGGTGTAAAAAGAACCTTTTGAGCTAACTACGTGTCCCTGGGTCTGTGTGTGTCTGTGCTGATAGCTGTGTGTTGACACTGGCTCTGGGCTTGTTCTGGAGCAGTCGGGAGTCGGCGTGTCTGGTGCGAAGGGGCTGGGGAAGGAAAGGAGCTGGCAGGGAGAGCTGACCTGCTGCCAGGACGGTGTTACTCGGGGGTTGCTTCAGGGAATACCCCCCACTCCTCTTTCTGCTGCTGCAGCTGCCACCCCGACACGGAGGGCTGTGCTTTGGTCCCCTAAATGGAAAGAGTATCAGGGTAGAGGTTGTCTTATCCTGAAGCAAGGTGAGAGGTTTTCAGTGATGCTGGAAGCCCACGCAGAGGGTAGGACGCTGTAGTGGGCACAGAACTGGGGGCAGCCCAAATCTGCCTGTTACAGAAGCTGTGATCTGGTAGGAGAGCAGAGCTCAGTGCCCTAGGGAGATGATTGAGATGAGGGATGTAGGTGTCCCCGCAGTGGAGGAGGTGTGGGAACGGGAGGGCTCCCTCCCAGCTTGCCACGGCACCCTGGCCCTTCTCGTGATACCTGAGCAGGAGGGGGGCTGAGATGGGTGCTCGTGGCTGACCCAGGTGGTCCCTGCTGCCCTGAGCAGATCAAGAGCTCTCTGGCTCAGACTTTATGCCAACTGCCTGTCTGAGGGCACAAGGTGGCATTTCTGTTCCATTTAAGCATTGGCAACGTACTCACTGCTAGGCCGGACCTAGCACAGCCTTCGTTCAGGTTCTCAGGCAGGCACTGTGTCGGGGTACCCTGTGCAGGTGGAGAGATACCGAAGCTGTTTGGGAGCGTGTGCTCTTCGAGGCATCATTGCTCCTGCCTCAGAGAAGAGGTGGACGAACACGAGGTGGCAGGCGTCACACAGCCTGTCCCTGACTGTGGCTAATTACAAAGCACAAGTGGAGTCATCCTCCCTCATAGGAAGCCCTCCTCTGTTCTGTCAGCAGCTGGGTTACGTGGTGGGCATTGGAAAACCGACCTAGCAGTGTTTTGGGTGTCAGGAGTGGGCTGCTGCTGGAGGCTTCTCTGCTTGGTCACTGGGAAACGTGCTGCTCCTGCAGCCTCCTCCATGGGCATTGCTGCTGCTGTGCACCACGTGTGCCTCATGGGAGAGCAGAGAAATCAAAGAAACACCAGCAGAGAGGTCAAATTTCAGAGAGCCAGTCCCCTCTCCTTTGGGAGCTTGATCTCCAAGGTGTGTTGTGCCCACAGGACCCCTGTGCTGACACGAAGTGCCCAGCGTTACCTTGCTGGTGAGCCAGAGCTCCCCATCCCACTCCGTTTGCAGGGAGCATCCCTCTACACATCTCTTTCTCCTCTCTGTAGCAGAAGTAGCTGGAGCCAGGCACTATCCGTCTCCCCTGACTGTCAGCTGGGCAGCGAGAAGGACGGCAGTATGACCGAAAAAGGTATTGTTAAGTAAAAGGGAGGCCGCGTCTGCAAGCCCGCATCTGAGCGGGGCGCTCATCCCATTATGTAACAGGGAGTGATCCTTTTTTGGAGCAGAAAGGAGAGGTGGGTGGAGAGGAGGCTTGCTGGGAGCCCAGGCAACCCTGGGGCCAAGGAGCGCTTCCAGCAGGCTCTGTGTGCCTCTCCCTGCCTGTAACCAAACCCCGCTCCGTGCCCCTCCTCTGGCTGGCTGCTGCTTCCCTCCCCCAGGCTGGGAATGGAGATCTCGCTCTCACCAGGAGGCTGCAACAGGAACCTGATGGCAGAGGGGGGTAGTTGGGGCTATTCTGGGCCCCGAGGGTGTTCGGGGAAAGAGCTAAAAAGCATTTGGAGAATCTGTGTGCTTTTTGGAGCCCGTGAGTCAAAGCGGCGTTAAAAATACACGGCAAGCATGCGAGCCACTCTGCGGCTGTGACCCCGCGCCCTGCCCTCGCTGTGTCCCTGGTGGCACGCTGGTCACTGGGTCAGGGTCCAGCAGGAGCCAGGTAGAGCCCATCTTGCCCTGCTGGGGCTCTCCTGGGTCTGCATCTCCTTCCAGCAGAGCCTGGGATTCTGGGGAGGATTTATATGTAGGTGCTTTTCCAGAGTGCAGGTCCAGGAGCAGAGCTGCTGGCTTCCCTTTCCCGTGCATCACAAGAGAGCCACAGCAATGCAAACCGCCGAGCTGACAGGAGGGGACCCATCACACCCCGTAACCCCAGCGGTGGTGGCTGTGTGTTTAGGGGAGCACACATGCAGCAGGCAGCTTGGGGTGCTGTGTTCCACATTCAGATAAACACAAAGCACCCCTGCCTTCCCCAGGAGCTCAGCGGCTTGCCTTGCTGCTCGTTTTGGGTCACTGGTGCTCCTCCAGGCTTTGTCCTGTCCTCTTCCTCAGCAAAGCAGCCTGCCAGGAGCTGGCTACAAGAGCAGCTGTCCCCCAGCAAGCAGTCTCCTCTTCTGAAGTCACTGTTCTTGAAGGAAGAAGGGACTAGAGCCTTTGTGGGTGGCTGGGAATCCGTGTGGATTTGGAGAGGTGATGCTCGAGCCCGTGAGACGTAGCCAGAGACCCAGGGACAGGCAGGAGGCAGGTTACAGATGGCCACCTGGCTTTTGTGGTCACAGTTCCTTGCAAGTTCTAGCTCTGTTTCCCTATACATTGGCACTCAGGGGGCTGGCTGGCTTTGCCAATTTCTAGTTTTCCTCATGGGGCTTCCTCTCCAGCTCTGGCTCTGCACTCACACAACGCTCAGGCTGCTGTCCCTGCCTGCGGTGCGTCGCCTCTGCTGGCACGAGGGGGAGCTGCCGGCTGTCCGCAGGGTGTGCAGGTAGGCAGCAGGGCAGAGCAGGGCTGTTCAGTGCTGCAGGGCCCCAGTGCTGGAGCCTGCAGGGCTGTGGGCCATTATAGGATGCCTTTCCAGTATTGTCTAGGATATTCAGTGCATTTTCAATGGGGGCTGCAAGGCTGGGGAGAGCAGGACATGTCCCTTGTCCCCAGAATGTTCTTGGAGTTGGCTGTTACAGGGATTATTGCTCGTCGGGGTGAAAACCACCGTCCTCTTGCCATCCCTGCCTCTGTGCCATCAAGTTTCCTGTCCCCCCATTGCTGATTCACCACATGCACTAGTGGTGGCAGTTCAGCAACGTGGCTGGTTTCTTTAGCCCTGCTGCCAGGGGCTTGCTCGCTCGGCTTACAGCCCACCAGGTGAGAGCATCCCAGACCAGCTTCCATTGCCCGTGATCAACAAGTGTCCTGGGTCATCAGCCGAGCAGCACTGCAGCCAAATTCGGGGTCCCTGCAGCAATCCAGGCATCAGTGCTGGTCCAAAGGATGCCTCAGCACACTGTGTGCCTCTGCCTCCTGTCCCTCCTTCAGCAGGGACATGGCACGGTGCTGTGACCGTCACGCAGGATGGGCTCAGGTAGGCTGTTGCAGGTTACCCCGTGCACTACCCTGGGCTGCCCTCGCCTTCTTGCTGTCCTCTTGGCTTCGGGGTGCCGTGCCGGCGCCCATCAGCTTCAGGCCAGGTGTCACAGGCCCTTGTGCAACTGCTGGTGTGAGTCAAGGAGCTCGTAGCTTCAGGGTGTTGCTTGCTGATTTTTCTGTTTTCTTCTTCCCTCTTTTTTTCCTTGATCTCTGTGCCAACAGAACTGGCAAAAACAAAGACCCTTGGCAGCCTCCTCGATCCTCTTGACTTGAAAGTGCCACTGGCGTGTAGTGTTGCCTGACCCTCTTAAATGTCCCTGAGTAAACCTGCCTGCTCGGGCAGCCAAGCACCTGCAGCCCCGGGCTCTTTGGGAACACGCTGCCCACAAGTGACACGTCCTGGCCGTCCTGAGCCCCGTGGGCACGCAGGGCTGTGTCCGACAGCGGGGCCAGGTGAGTGCAGAGCTGTAGGTGAGCTCCACACCCATGTCACCAGGTGTAGGGGGTGTCCTGGGGCTTCCCTGCCGGTGTTATCTCTGAAAAGGGCACTGCCCAGGGCTGGCCCCAGGAGGAGCCGTGCTGGTTTGTGCCAGAGCTGTTCCCAGCACCACTGCTCCCTCTTTCCTTTGGCCTCGTGGCTGGCAGGTAGCTCACTGTGCCGCTCGGGCAGCAGCTCCAAGCTTTGCTGGCAGCAGCAAGCTGCCAAAGGAGCAGGGTCAGAATGGATTTAGTTGCTCCAAATATGATCTCTTCTGCCTTGTTCCCTGGGGGAGCTGATGCGGGCACGTTTAGCAAGCACCTCTGCACCAGGGGCAGATATATCTGCGTGGCTGTAGAGGTGCTGGGGTTCCTCAGTGGTGCGAACTCGTGTCCCAGCTAATGCCAGCAAGAGTTTGTGTGGGGGGGAGCCACATTATGGCACCTTCCTCCTTGTCACTGGACTCGGCTATCGGAGCTGCAGGGAGCAATAGGAACCCCAGGCCTGTGGTATGTCAGCAAAAGCAATCCTCGGGACTGCGTGTGTCTTCGTGTGTGTGTAAAGTAAATAAAAATCAGCTTGGAAACGGGCCTCGATTCAGTTGTCTCCAAGCACCTGGAAATTTTGGATCTGGCTTTGAATCTCTGTCCCAAACAACTTTTTTTTCCCCTCATCTAGAAGCAGCATTCTTCCAAAAACAGCCGCTGGAACGAAGCAAGCACTCTGTGCTTTGATAACAATTGCAACATTATTTTAACTGCATCTCTTTTTTTCCTTTTGACTCTGTTTCAGCAATTAGATACGTGCCAACTTTTTTTTTTTTTTCCAAATTAAGAAGAAAAAGTAACTTCCTATTGCAAGTAGAGGAGACAAAGGAGAAAAGGATTGCGAGGAAATGATTTCTCCTTGCAGGTTTTAGTTTCCCCAGGCTTGTGAAGGGTTAATGGTGTTTTTATGTATTTTGTTTCTGAAGTGGGCTAATGAAGCAATCTGCTCTGAGCAGGACCTGGCTGAGACAGCCTGGCCTCTCCCTGGGGCACTGCTGAGAGCTTAATTGGCTCAATAAATACTTGATGAAGATGTTATCGAAAGCCGGGATGCTTTGTTAAAAATCAAGGGGTTTTGGGGACGATTTTTAATCATGTAGCTTCCCCCCCCTTTCCTGAGCCCCATGGCATTGCAGGGAGATCTAACTTGAGAAGAGCAAAAACGCAGCGGAGCGGCTCAGTTAACTCACTGCAGGAGGATGTGAGAGCTGGAGCCCCCTGTGTTTACCAGCTTTCTTTTTGCAGCAGGTGTGTTTAGGAGAGAGCAGCGTGTGAAGTGGCAGTGGCAGCAGCGTGCCCCAAATCCAAATGCTGAGGTACAACCTGATGCCTGCAAGCAGTAGGGAGCAGTCTGGTTTTCCTCCTGCCCTCCCCAAAGTGTCGCCCCTGCCCACCTCTCCCAGGGCTTCTGCCAGCTCCACGTCTCAGGGCTGGGTCGAGCAGATAAAATAAATCCCACTGCCCTGCGCTGCTGCAGGCAAGTGTAACAGGGTAAGGGCACGAGGGATGCCAACGCTACCTGGGTCAGCTCCCCGCAGCTCCGTTTGTTTCTTCCTTCCTCCGGTGTGCTGCCCTTGGCCGCGCTGGGTTTGGGAGGCGCGAGGCTGGCAAGACACTCTGTTCGAGGGGCAGGCACTCAGCCACGGGGCCGCTGCCTCACTGGTCAAACACTTCATCACCGTGTGCTCGGGCAGGGGTACAGGACGCATTGTTCGTAGCATATACAATTGTAAACTTTTTATAGGGCAGCAGGAGAGGAACGTTTCCAGTAAGGCGAGAAGGATAGTTTACTTTTTGCGTGTGTGCCTTTGGCCAGAAATTTAAAAGGACTCGGGATGCTTCGTGTTTGATTTATGGAGGGCTTTTTTCTTTTCTTTCTTTCTTTTTTTTTTCTTTTCTATTTCCTTCCTCTCCAAAGAGTTTACCGATGGCCTGGACAAGTGTGGGTTTGCTCTGAAGGTGTTTGAGCAGAGCGTGCCAGCACTCAGCTGCACGTGTTGCTGCTGGCGGCGGTGCAGGGAAGGTGAACGTGGGCTGGAGTAGCAGGTGCTAAAAGCTGAGCCTGGGGGCAAAAGCGCTCCCTTTGTGTTTTTCCATGCTTCTAACTGCCTGCTGCAGCTGTTCCTTCGGTTTTATAAGCTTTGCTAAGAAATGTTTTACAGTCAAGGCATTGAAATGTTGCTCTTCGTGAGCCCTTGAGCTAAGGATATTCTTGTGGTTTGAGGCACAATTTGGGGAAGAATTTGGGGGACAAGTACTGAGAAGGGAGGGATGGTCTGGTGATTTAAATATCAGCCTTTCCTGAATTCATAGGAGTCAGATGCTTGACTACGTTGTGCATTTCCAGATGTTGCCTTTTTCTTAAATCCTTTTCACTACCTTGGTCTCACAGGCCCTTTTTGAGCTCCTGGTTAGCCACGCCGTGTTAACTGACCTCGGGGAAACGGGGGCCTTGTTCTGGGGTGGAAGGTGGCAGATGTTGAGCTGGACTTGCTACTGTTCTGCACAAATCATCTGTATTTATAGAGCTTTTTGTATTTATACAGCTAATGCAGACTAGTAGAGGCATTCCCATCTTCCTCTTCATCCTAACATGGGCTCTACATTTTGTTTGTCTGAATCCTTGCAACCCCCAGTTTGGGGGGGAATCACAGTTGCTGTTGCTTCAGATTTTAATCACAATCAGCATTAAAAGGTTTTCTTGAATACTTAACCCAAACATTCCTCAGCTCAAATGAATTTAGCAGTTCTCTCCCAACCTTGATGGACAAGAAAAGCAGAGGTTTATCAGCACCGAACAGCTGTGTGTAAGTTTGGATAGCACTTAATTCTTCCTGTCCACTGGACCATTTGTGGTCCTTCTTTCTTTTCCAGACAACACAAACCCAACTTCTCCAGCCTTTACCCGTGGAGATGAGCTCTCTTTCTGCAGGTGAACCCTCTGGGCAGGCCACTTAGAGGAGCCAGCTAAACTCCGGTCCTTACACAGAGCTTTGTCCTTCCTGACTCTGTTTATCTAGGCTGCCCTGCGTTAGCAGCCCCGTTACTTTTAGGGGGCAGAGAAGAGCCAAGGTATGTACCACCCAGGCCTTGTTTCTCATTCCCAGGGCATTTCTGCCGTTCTCTCCTAATGGGCCCCTTCAGCTGACCTTGGAGTTCCAGCTTAAGCCATGGCATTAAATCAGCTCTTTTTTAGCAGCCATTTCATTCCTCCATCAGCAGCTATTTCAAACGGAGGACCCTTACAGCATGGGCAAGCTATGCTCCTCCAGACAAACGGCCAGGACCTCGTAGCCTTTGCAGTCTGCCTTTTTGCATTGGGCATTATCAAAGCATTTGAACGTCTGAGCCCAGGAGGTCACTTGCTATCTATTTCTGGTCTCCACTGAAGTGTAAGGAGATGGTTTGGTGATGGGTTTGTTTTTCTTTCTTTCTTATTAAGGCTACTTCTTCATGAAATACCAGAATGGAAATAGTAACTTAAAAAAGATAGCTCTATTTGTGTTTCTTACTGGATTTATTTCTACCTGGGAGCGGGGGGTTGTGCAATTTTGATGTGGCACACGGATCTCAAATGTTTTGTCCTTTAATAGTATGAAACATCGTCTGTGATCAGCTGGTGGAGGTCAGCTTTGGGCCCACGTGTTTGGAGTTCCTATGTGAGAAGTGTCAACTCTTAAGCCTGGCCTAGCACTGGAGCAGCAAGGCCTGATGGAAAGGTCAGTTTGGCACAGAAACCCGGGGTTTGCTCAGGTAGGATCTCTCAGTAAAGCTAGGTGTGAGCCTCCCTGAGTTGCAGATGGAGCTGTGAGTGCTGAGGAATTAACTTGCTCCTCGGCATTTAATAAATGCTGCTCAGGCATGGCCCTGTTTGCTGTGCAACTGCAGTGTGTGTCCCTAGCGTGGATGGTGGTGGGACTGCTGCAGGCTGAGAGCTGTGAGAGCACCAGCTGGAGGGAGTAGGGAGGAAAACTCCTCATGGACAGGTTGCTCTGCTTTGATCATCTCTTTTGGAACATCTGAGGGCATCAGCTGCTCTTGCAGGAAGGATGCTGAGCCAGGGGGACCGATGTGATGGTTTCTCTCTTCCCACTGCTTTTGGGATGGGTCCGCACACCGGTAGGCTGGCAAAGGGCACCAGAGTGTCCATCCTCTGAGCTGCTGCCCTTCCTGATCTTCTCTTCCCAAACAGGAAGGCAGGGAGCTGCCGGAGGGAGTGAAAATCCATCCACTGACTGTGTTTTGCAGCTGTGGGAACGAAGACCTACAAGCACTTGCATAACCCAAGTGCATGCACACAGGATAAGATCTGTAGGTGTTACCTCCAGGCCTTGTCACCTCATCCTGGGGACTCAATAGGACTAAAAGAGCTAGAGATGGAAGGTTGTTTGTGTGGGTTCTTCCAGCATTCGTCACTTCTCAGTCCGCTCTTGAGCTGTCTGGAAATGTGTGCTCTCTTCTCGAAGTTCAGCTTTCACTCTCCGTGCTATTTGCTTGAATTTTTGCTATTTTAGGAGCGTTCCTAAGAAGAAGAGAGTTTGTTCTTTGCCTTTTGCAACCTTTTAAAGGATGACAAGTAACTGTTGCTGAGGTGAAATTCAAGTCAACATTGGATCCGTTGTCCCCAGACGCGGGGTTGTTCTGTTTGCAGCTCCGTCCCCAAGTCTCTGAACTTCTGTTGCCTGTCAGATGTTTTCTCAATTAGAAAAACAGATTGTATATGAAAACATATTAATGAAAGCTCTTTTCCCTCGAGGAGCCACAGTTTAGCACTTTAATTTGGTCGGGGATGGCTGGAAGGTTTTACACGATCCAAAGGTGTTAAACTCTGCGGATTGCTGGAGATAAACTCTTTTAAACAATTGTCTTTCAGACGTGGCCTTTTCCTAGACAAGACAGCGCCGTGACATTTCGTCCTGTTATTCTGGTGGCAGCCAAGCTGTGGATCTCTGTGCTATCTTGTAGCAGCATCAGTACTTGGGGTCCCTGGCGAGACGGGGTGTAAAGGCCGTGTGTCTCCATCCCCAGTGCTGTTCCTGGGATGGCACAGCACGCACCAGCACCGCCCTGCCCTGAGGCTTGCTGGCCTCGCTGCTGCAGTGCACCGAGGCTCCGATCAGGTTTAACACTCCTTGCTTTCACAGCTGGTCTCTCCTAGGTGTGCAGCCTTACCAGCCTGCAGCTAGGCATCTTGATTCCTGCTGAGGAAGGGAGCGGTACCTGCCCTTCTGCCCGCTTACCTTTAGGTGCTGCTATTCCTGATGTTCTGGTGGCGCTGCCCTGGTTGCATGGGGAAAGACGCCCTTGGCCCAAATGCCTCGCCTGAGAAGAATGCAGACAGTCTGGCAGAGCGCAGGTTAAATAAAGTTTGCCTTGGCAGGGCCCATGCTCTTGGATGTACTGTGAGCTGCCGGGGCGTAGTGGTGACGGAATTGCAAGCACGAACGCCAGCTGCCAAGAGGAACGGGTCTCCTGGCCCCGCTCGCGGACTCCTCTCCTCTGGGACTCTGGAAGTGCTGGCGAAATCCAAGCCTTCTCCCTGCCCACCCCAGCCCAACGCTCCTCTCTGTCTCTGGATCTCCTGCTGCTGAGGACGGCGGCCGCGGGCGAGTCCCAGCCACGAGAAGTCAACGGGGACCCTCCCGTTGACCTCGGTGGCGTCAAGGATTTGGCCGCTGGCTCCCCCTTGTTCTGGCGGGGAAAGATTTTAGGCGGTGGTGAGTCCTGACTGATGGCCATGGCCTTTGCTGCTGCACAGGGAAGTGATTTAACACCTTGGAAACAGGGTCCGCCTGATGCATGGAGAAACTTCCCCTGACCAGCTTGGGTGGCGTTGACAAATCTCCCCTGCCCTGGCTGCAAACACGTCAGGGCCCTTTTGCGGAGTGACATTCCTGCGGCGCAGCCTCAGGATTTGCAGGTTGTTGCCATATAAAGGGCACGGTTTGGCCCAGCAGGAGGGCCAGCGAGTGGTTTTGTTGGCAGGTACCTACGCTTCCTTTTAATAGATGCGCAGCACGGGGTTTGGATGGGAGCTGCAGTGAGTTCATTGCCTGCAACGGGGGGACGGGGAAGCAGCAGGATATTCATGCCTCACCGTCCGGGGAGGGTGCATTTTGCTCTCCCACCGAGACACCCTTGACTCTTTTGGTAGCGGAGGGGCTGATGAGGGGAGTGCCGGTTGCCAGACCACGTTCACATCCTTCCAGTCATTCACAGGGATTGTTTTAGAGTTAAAGCAACAGTTTTGGAAGATGGAGATGGGGGTGGTTCTCCCAGCTCTTTGAGCTCTGTCATCTGCTTGTGCATGGACATCACTGCAGTCGTATCCCTTTGCCGGGTTCTCTCCAGAGACCCATTAACACATTTGATTTCTCGTGGGCAGCAGGGCAATGGAGCTTTTCACTGCTTTTCACTTTTCCTTTGTGACTTCACATGTGTTTGTAAGATGGGAAGCATTTACCTAAATCTGGTGCACAGGAAAACTCAGCTAATTTAACTTGTGAAAATGTATTTTATGTATATACACACTTGAAAAGTGCATGTTAACTTGCCCAGCAAGGTGATTTCCCCTCCGTGGCCTCAGCAGAAAGCTCCGTAGTTGGTCCAAGTCTGACATTTCTGATCTCTCTCTCTCCTGCCCTGTGCCACAGGTGGCTGGAGGTGCAGGTGGTGAACCTGACCTGCACCCAGCGCTGGGTCCAGTACCTCCAGCTGCTGCAGGAATCCATCTGGCCCGGAGGAGTTCTACCAGCCGTGCCTAAACCAGCCAGGACAGAGGAGCAGAAGAAAGCAGCAGCAGAGCAGGCCCTGCAGAGCCTGATGGGGATCTTGCCTGGTAAGTGGGCACCAGAGACGGGTCAGGAGCTGCAGGTGAGGCTGGAGAACCCTCCAGTGCGTTGGCATCTCTGGAAATACTTTTACCATGATGGAGTCTGCTTGTGCCAAAGCACTGAGAAATGTTCCCAACCTTTGTGGTTGGATGGTTTCCTGCAAGGCAAAGCAACAATTTCCCAGTTCTAGGCAGTTTGCACAACCACTTAGGGAACAGCCCAGCTTAGAGAGCAAGGGCATGTGTCCTGGTGATTCCCAGGTGCAGACTGCCACACATTCCTTCTTAGTGCTGGTGGTGCTGCTCCTGCTGAGCCACTCCAGAAAGGAGGGGCTCAGGCCAGCCTGTGGCACGCAGCAATCGTTTGGCTTCTTGCTCTAGAGATGACAGAGTGGCTTTTCCACTGGGCTGAAATCATGAGTGCAGCTGCACTGGATTTCCCTCCTGAAGTTTGACATGGGGACCTTTGGCATTGAAGCAGCTGTTGCCTAATCCATGTGAGTGTAGCCTGAACTTTTAACTCCTTGCTGCAGTGTAAGGGGCCCTTTAGTATCCTTTGGGGATGGAAAAGTGCTACCAGTGTATGCTGTTCCAGGCTGAAGCACTTTCCTGGCAATCAGTTCCTGTCCCTGGATGTTTTTTCTCGTGGTAATATCGTGCACGAGATGCCTCAGGCTCAGAGCACCATCACAAACGTTGATTTGGCACCCTCCAGGAGGAGGCTGAGCCCATTTTACTACAGCGGAGACGTGCTGTTCCTAAAGCTTTGTCTCTGATGTTGACAGATGTGATCCAAGAAATCCTTGGAACCAGTAAATGTCGCATGAGCTGGAACCTGGTGCTGGAGTCCCTGGGCCATCCTGTTATCAACAGGTATGTTGATTAGTCTCCTTACTTCAGCAGCCTGTGCAGTGGGTCCCATAAGCTATGCTCACGGCTCTGCTGTGAGTTTCACGCTGCCAGCTTCTTGGCACAGAGCCTATCTGGCTAATCTTGCTAGACTTTGTATGCTATCAAAGGGAATCTGGGACAATTATCGTGAAGTTGTGTGTTTTAGGACCTCAGTCTAGCTGGAGGTTATTGAGTCAATCATATTAATTATGTTGTCAGGCTTGTTTAGGTTGTAGATGTCCTGGGAGGAAGCAGAACCAAATCCTGGTTTAGTCTGTTGTTTTTAGAAGAGCTTAGGGAGCTGCATGTATTTGTAGATGGTGCTTTTCTGCATACCTGTTTCTGTACATTCGAAAAGCGATGTTTTTTGTGATTAACTGCAAAGAAGTGCATGTGCCACCTCACTCTAGGAGATGCATTTGTACTTCCTGTGCTGCTCATCAGCTCCAAACACTTGCTGGTTTGGAAGGGTGGGGGGAAACCGAACCATCCCTTGAAACCTTTCTTGTAGGGTATGAGATCTTTTGTCTGTCTCACGAAGGCAGGCAGAGTATTTCTTCCTTGCGTGAGGAAGGTACAAGCCTTCCTTTGGCTCCTCTGCGTCTGGAGCTGATCTCCCAGCTCCACTGTGCCCCGACCAGGCTAAGATTTGTCTTCTCTCCATTTCAGGCACCTGGTTTTCTGCCTCTTGGACATTCTGCTGGAGTTCTTGGTTCTGAAGGGCTCCAGTAATGAGCTCGAGACCGCAGCTGTCGCGCCGTCTGACTCTAGTGGCCTGGAGAAAGCAGGCATTTCAGCACATTAACGAGGGCTGGTGTAGCCAGCAGTGAGGGAGAGAAGAAGCCACAGGCATGGGATGATTTGATTTTCAGTGCTTACTGAACATGTCTGGGAGCTTCTTGTAAAGAATTTTTCCAGCCAGTGCTAAATGAGGCTGCTTCCAGGCTTCTCTGTTTTGACTGGGTGATGAATCAAGCCCGCTGTCAGTGGCTGAAGAGGTTTTTCGGCTGTGTAGTGTCTGTTCCATCGCTGACTTGATGGAGAGTCTGAACTGAAGATGCCTGACTTCTGTGGAGCTGGATGTCCTGAGAAGGATGTGCGGGCTGCATGCAGATGCTGTTTGGGTTTCATGTCTCGCCCCATGTGTCTGAACAGCCCAAATGTACACACAAAGGCAGGTGGCACACACGACCTTAGCTTTTGGGGCTTCAAGCTCCACCTGGCGCTGCCATGTAGAGGCATGGCGGTGCCTTGTCACTAGGTGTTTCTCCAGGACAGGGGAAATGAGGACCAAATGCTGTCCCTGCTCTCTACAGCAGCCTGCCTCATGCCTACGCAGGGCCACCTGCTCTACCAGAAGGAAGACAGGGAGAGAGTGGAGCACTGGAGATGTGAGAGCAGCCCTGAAGTCAGTCAGGAACCCATCCCCATTGCCCAAATAATTGGGAAGCTGGAAGCAGTGCAGAAATCAAAGCTGCTGTCCTGCTTTAGGGACAAAGAAGTTGGCTCCTGCTGCCACCCCTCCAACATGGTCTTGTTCTGGCATCTTTTGCTCCCTGAACAGTAGGAGGCAAGTAGGGCAGGCTGTGGTCCTGGAAAAGAGAACCATCCCCATGCTGAAGAGGAATGGTAGCTTAGCTGGACTTTAGGATTCCCATGTATTTTGCCTGCTGAGTTCAATCCCAGAGACTCGCCTGGAAGGCACAGGAGAAAGGGAGCTGGTCCATGTGTGACACATAGCAACTAAACCAGCTCCCAAAGTGCTTGTCACAGCGAGCTCTTGGAGAGGAGCGAACACCTCTGAGCCCAGGAGGAGAGCTGGATGCATGTTCTGGGAAGGCAGCTGGTAAGGTGGCCCTGGGAGCACCACCTTAACCCGGGCTGCTGTCTCACTGCGGTTTGCTGTGCCTGCTGTTGCAAACAGCTGTGTGCAGACTGCTCCAAGAAGTGTGTCAGCTCAGGCTGTCCAGTGCCATCCGGCACAGAACGGCACGTCGGGCTGACAGCTGCCTTTCCGGGTCATCCGAGACTCGAGTGGTTTCACAAGCTTACGGTGCCCACCTGTCAGGCTTGTGACGGGGCAGAGGGACATGGAAAACACACACCAAGAGACAGCCCTGTCTGTATTTCTCCCAGGATATGGATCACCAAACTGACCAGCGCTGGACTTTGCTAATCAAGAGAATGCTGCTCCTGGTGCTCTCAGCAGATCAAAGCACGGAGAGAGGACGTTGCAAGAGGAAAGCACGCAGGATCACGGCTAGTTCCCACGTTCCAGTACCAAATGGTGCATTTCATGCAGCCTGCATAGTTTCTTGGAGCTGGATAGTCCATGGCGAGTTTGGAGAACAGGTCATGGAGCTCCAACACGTGTACTGCTGAAAACAGAGCCTCTGCTCTTCCCAGGGACAGCTGCTGAATAGTGGACACTTCTCTGTGTGCTGCTTCATGCTTCTGTTGTGTGTGTGCCCGTGGTGTGTGGTAGATGCTGGGAAGGAGTAGCTTGCTGCCAGGAAGTATATTTTTAGGGAGTTCCAAGGGTACCCAAGACTAGGCAGAACCCAATGTAATGAAATAAAGCAGTTTTGCACAGCTTATTGGAGCAGTTTCTCAGCAATGACACTTTTGAGCTGGCAGACCTGCCTGCCTGCTTGGAAAGGAGGGAGTTGGGTAGCATAAGAGCAGATCAGACAACACGTTGGAGAATG
Organism: Aythya fuligula; assembly: GCF_009819795.1. Lineage (NCBI taxonomy): Eukaryota > Metazoa > Chordata > Aves > Anseriformes > Anatidae > Aythya > Aythya fuligula. Next base: position 2,208,998 of record NC_045580.1, on the reverse strand, counting down.
TTCCATATGGAATAATGGCCAAGCAGCAGGTCAGGAAGCAGGAATCCCCTGTACCCTTAAGCACAATACCTACTTGGAGCACCCTCTTCACCCTCTCTTTCACTGCCAGCTTCTGATTCCCTTCTTTCTTTCCTACAACTTCCATTACTGCCTCCCCTGCCTCGAGGAGGCAGTAGGAGAAGGAGCCATCAGCCAGGGCTGGCTGATCCTGTTGTGCTTGGTGGCTTCCCAGATGCTCTTGGTGGGCTTGCTTGCTCTTGCTTTTTCAGGAACTTTACAGCACCAAGGCTGCAGTGTGTCACTGATTAGGGATATCGTTATCAGACTGCTGAGAAGAATCATTCAGAGACAAGTTACAAACTCCACGCTGCCAGCTCCACCTGAGGACAAAGGTGTAGTACAATCCTTACAAACACTGCATTTGTCCTCACATGGATGAGCTCAGGCTTCCCCTTTGCCAGGAAGCCCTGATATGCCTGCCTTTCGCCCTGACCTCTGGCATTATGCGAGCAGCTCAATATTCATTCCTCCTGGTGGAAATAATTTGTGATTTCCGCTGGCAGGCTCCGAGGAGCATAGCTGGAGAGGTGGCACTTGGCTGGAATGCTGTGACAATGACTGTGGTTGTAGCAGACAACTCGGTGTGTGCATCCTCTGCACCTTTCACATGAGGGCCCCGAGCCCTGCATTTTGCAAACGTGCTCACACGATGAAGTAGCAGCATCTCCTCTGTGTTACCTGGCAGTTGTTGGGGCACGGAGAGATGAAGCAAGTTTATTTGCTTCCACTTCAAGCCAGCAGCAGAGTTGGGAACAGACCCCAGGAGTTTGGACTGTGAGATCTGTGTTTTAATCTCCTGAACCCCCTTTCTTTTCTTAGAGCAAGGAAAACAAACCAAGATTGCCGGAGCCCTTTCTCAGGCTCCCACTGGCCAGGCTTCAAGCTCCCATTCTCTCCTTCATAGATATTAGTCCGTTCTCACAGCCAAGATGAAGCTGCCCATGAACAGCATAGGAACAAGTAGCCCCTGTCTGTACCTCGTTGTTAAGCAATACAAAATCCAATAAAAAAATCAGCTTTTTTTTTTTTTTTAAACCTAATGACAGTTTTTTGTCTCACTGTAGCTTTCAGATTAAATTGAGCACAACAGTGGCAAGGGCAAGCTTCTTTAATCAGGTAGGCTGGAAGTTTATTTTCTCTGGACTATGACTGGAAATGCTGCTTTGGTAAAACAAACAAGGCCAGCAAAGACCTTAAACTCATTCTGTGTGTCAAGCTCCCACAGTTGTTCCAGCGACTTCCCTTCTGCACAGATTTGTGTAGAAAGCTATAACCAGGGAACTTCAAGGCATCACCATAAGCTAAACAGTAGTTGTTGTATTGAGCTAGAGCATGATTTTTGAAGAAAAAAAAAATCAGGAAAAAATACACTACTGTGCACTGAATCCTTGTCGCCTTTCCTGTATTCAAACCCCTGTGTCAGCTATTTGTGGTCTGTACCGAGGAGTGCTGGTCTGAGAACCTGTTTTGTGGTTAACAGGGAGCAAACTGGTGCTCCAAGTACCTGAGACTTCTGCTCTGACTCTGTGTACAATAATACTCCATTTCAAAATTATTTCTGCATTTGGATTTAAAATTCACCTTTCTCAAGAGACTGCTCTTGGAAGGAAAAGGGCAAGCGGGGGAGAGGCAAGAAAGGGAGTGGGAAGAGTTGGGGGCAGGCATCTCCTTGAGTATCTGTTGCATCCTGAGATGCCTGGCTGGGGTGGCAGGGCTGGTGGCAGTGGGTCTGAGACACTGGTTTGCCCTCCTGGCATGCAGTGACATTAGTGAGGGTGGCTGTCACCACAACTGGTGGGGCTCCAGCTGCTGAGGCAGGCAGCTCACAGGAGCACGGTCCTGGGACAGCTTGCAGAGCTGGGAAAGGCAGCTTGGTCAGAAATGGGAACAAGTTTTCCTTCCCTGGTACCGTCAGCACTGCTTCTTTCTCCCTGACAAGCAAACTTCTTGATTTAGGCTTCCTGGTGAGTGTGAAATCAGAGGAACAGTGTGGAGATCTCATGGCCTTTCTCCTGGAAGAAAGTGAAAGACATGCAGATAAGCAAGGGTCCCTGCTGCTTGGGAAGTTCACCTTGATACCAGTCGTGGAGGAGGAAAGCTGGTAAGCTATAAGGAAATCAGGGTGAATGTCTGAAAGAAATTCCACATGGAAGTCAAAATATTACAGCGAAATAAAAATACTGGGAAGGAGGAAAAACCTGATACAATGAATGCTTGGGTCATGTGTTATTCTAGATTAGCTCTGCCACAGACAGATCCAGTACACCCTATGAAAGCCATTACCTACAACCTGGTGAACATTTGTACAGCACATGAAGCAGGGATCATAGCTGAAGCCAAGTTCCCCTGTATAATATCCACTCCAGGGTAGATTGGTCCCTTTCCAGTATCAACAGCCAGCAGATTAAGCATTTATCTCTGCAGAACAGTGGGTAATTAATACCAGATCGAACTAGGAGCTGTGCTCTACAGAGCTCACTTCTGACTGTATTTGTGACCAAGCGTGGCTGTAGTGCCTGCAGGTGACTTGTGGGGAATGGGATGTGCTTTTATTCTGGGCCAAATGATGCCGGCATTGCCTCAGTGCTGCGTGCCTTGTAGCAGAGCATTCGTGGCTTCAGGGCTTTGTGCTGGGATAGGATCAGGCTTCCCAGACACAGCTCAGGGTGAGGTCTCCTGTCGTGGCCACAGGCGGTAGGCACTGGGGTAAGAACCCATCAGGAGAGCTTTTATTCCAGCCAGACGTTGGAAGAATGGAATCAGGATGCTGTGATTTGCCATCTTCTGCATTTAAATGTAAAATCCAGGCTTTGGCACATCTGACTTCATGAAATAAATTAATACCATTATCCTGGCTGCAGTCCAGTTCAGGTGATTATATTCTTCCTACCTTAATGCCACTCCAGCCCCCTGTCTCCACTGGATATGCAATGCTCTAATTCCTGTCTGGAGCTTGCTTATTATATTACAAAGTCTTTCCCCCTCTCCTCCCAAGTACAATTTGTGTACAGCAGGCTCGCCCTGCTATGCCGAGCTGCTAAAATAGTTGAGAGGACCTGCACAGATGTTGAACTGTGCCTGGTGTTGTCCTGGAGCATCTCCCTGATGCTGTAGCCTGCTGAGCAGAGAAGGTAGCATAAACGATCAGAGCAAGTGTTGCAGTCCTGTTTAGCACAGTGGGCTGTTAGAAATCCCCCTCTTCCTTCTCAGAGGGCCTTTGGCTGGTGTATGCGTTAATGGAGGAAACATTAACATTGTGGGGTTCTTCCACCTTCCTGTGCTGTCAACTGTTGAAGGCTGGAGAGTGTCCTTACTTACGTACAGGCAGGGAAGAGACCTCCTGTCTTGGAGGAGCACAGTGGCAGTGTCCTAATGTGAATATACCCAAACATCCCTGCTAATCTAGTGGGGCAGTTCTGCCTCGATTTGTGCTCAGCACCCAGCCCCAAGAAACCCTGTTTCCCGCAATACATCAGCAATGCTAAAAGCTGGCTTTAAGTACCTCGTTTCCCTTTTGGAGCCGCTTGCTTGTCCATGTTGGTGGCTCATTGGCACTTACATCTCCTGCAAAGGATGCAGTGGGGTGGTTTTTCCCCTCTGAAAAGCATTTAAAGTTGCCTTCTTTCCTTACCCTTTCAATTACACTCTCTTCATCTCCTGGCCTCGCTGAGCGCCTGAAAAGGTTGCTCAAGCAGTACTTGAGGAGAGCATCCCACAATGTGCCCTACTTCCTTCCTGTTCCCAGGCCTCTTTGCTCTTCCGTGGCCCCCGAGGACAAGGGGGGCTTGAGGGACGTTCTGCAGAAGGGACAGCAGGGGTGAGGATCAAAGACCATAAAGCACTGTTTAAATATATAATGCCCACCGCTTCTCTCGAGTGTCACATCTGGCAGAGCCTCATTAACCTTCTGTTTCCCCCTCCTACTCCTTTGCCCCTGAAAATCAACAAAGCCAAACATAACAAGTTGCCTTGATTGAAGAAGGATGAAGTGTGTGTGCTTAGTGTGAAAAAGCAAAAGCAAAGCCATTGGCTAAAGCCCCTTTTCCATGCAGGCCACTTCACATTTATTACGCTGGAAGACGGAGCTCTTTAAATCCCGATGCTCTTTATAGTTGAGCTCTTTAACTTTCTCCTTTCCTCCCCTTGCAGCCTTCATTCTCCCCTTGTTTGGCTCCTTCCGCTCTGCTCCTTTCTTTTTTCTCCTGTGAGAACGAGTCTTTTAATCCCCTTGTAGCGCAGATTAAAGCTATTATAGCCTCCCCAACCTGACATTTTCTCAGAGAGGCTCACAGCCAGATCTTTATGAGTGCTCTCTGTCTGTCTGCTGCTGCCTTTCTTCTCGGCACACTAAACCCCTGTTCCTGACCTTTCCCTGAAGAAGGAAGGGCTGTGGTGTGCAATCCCGTGTAGGCAGAGGCTGGGCTCAGCGGGGCTCGGTGGGCAGGAAATTAAGACCCATGGAAATTAACAAGTAAATAAGGAGAGAAAGAAAAGACGATGGGAATTAAGAGACAGAAGCAAAGCAAAAATCGCTGTGTTTGGAAACTGAATGCAGAGCTTGGGCCTGAATTTTGCACATGGGCTTTCCAAGGAGGCAAGCCATAAACCTGGGACTTGGTTTTTAGTAGCAGACTGGGGGTACCTGAAGCCTCACTTACTGTCTGACTCCACGCTTTGCATTCGGCCCAAGAACAGTGGGTGCGGGCACCCAGAAGTGCATGGATGGATGCTGGGTGTGTGAGCTCTGAGGGGCAGGAATGGCCTCCAGTACAATGGGGCCCTGTCCGTGATAGGGGTTTCTTAGTATCTGTCATCAAACGATTGTACATCACCTCTGGGACTGCAGAGCGGGGCAGTGTGCTGCTCCTTGTCTTGTACACATCATAAAAACACAAAGGATTGGGGTAGCTTGCCTAAAAATGTGTGTGCTAACGGCAGAAGCATCTTCCTGAAGGAGTTTTGTGTCTCATCATCAGTCCTGCCCTGAGAGGTGTCCTGCAAACATCCCAGAGTTCTTGGCTAAGCACCAGGGAAGGCAAAAAACTGTTCCCCAGGGAGTGGTGCAGAATTGTGCTCACACACTCCCTCTTTCAAGTTTGTGTCCAGTATGCGAGGATGTGGGTAGGAGAGGTGTGCTGTTCATACAGAGCGGAGGAAGCACTTTGGTTTCTTCTTCTCCCCAGCCTCCTGCATCGACTCAGCCTGGTTGTTCTGAGCCAGGCTTCACCTCCGTGTAAAATGTGTCTGGGTGCCTAACTCAGAGCTGTGCAGCCATCCTAATGCAGTGTGTGAAGCACTGCAGAGCTCGTGGTGCTGTGCTAACCCATTCAAGGAGCTTGAACTGAGGAAAATCAAGCAATACTGACATGAGAGAGCACGAAAAGCCAACTCTCAGTTCTGCAAGGCTTTATGTGCATCCATTTATACGTGGGGTTTTTTACCTCCCTTGTAAAAAGAGGAACAGAGAATTCGCGTATCCTTAAAAGCAACTTGAGAGTGCGGCCTTCACCAGCCGTGTGCGGGGCTGGAAGACATTTAAAGGGTTGATTCAGCACCTCCAGGTTTTGCTGAGGCAGGCGGTGACCACACAGGGAAGGTTTCCCAGGCTGCTGCCACAGCACGGCCGGCTCAGGCCGTTTGTGCTCTCCCGTCGCGCACCGCCGCGACCGCGGGGGCTTCGGGGGGAAAGCAGCAAAATTGCTTCCCAAGCCAGAATAAAAGAAGTGCAACTGTCCCCTTTTTTTTGGGAACTCGTTTCGGGGCAAAAGTTCCCCCGGCAGCCCAGCTTGCCGATAATGAAATCGAAACGGGAGCTGGCCCCCGGAGGGGCCGTACGTGTGAAACACTGCCATGTCGAATCCCTGTGAATCCCGCGAGGGAAGCCCGAGCCCTGTAATTACAGCTTTTCTCTTTGTGTGGGCCGCCCCCTCCTCTCTCCCCCCGCCCCGTTCCCTCCCGATAAGAGGATATTTGTAATGAAAATCGCCGGGCAGAAGCAGGGAACAAAAGCGGGCGCGCAGTGCGCTGGCGGTGGGGAGATGCGGGGCCTGCTGGCCGCGCGGTGGGCACGGGGAGCCTCTCATTAACCTCCCTCTGCAGAAAGGGGCCGGAGCCCCGGCGTGCCCCGTTTCATAGCTACAGCAGCTCGCTCCCAGGCGTGCAGCCTTGGGAAGGAAGGGGCAATCTCCCCAGCAACCGCCCCGGCCGGGGCCCTAATGCGTTTTGCGCCGTGCCGGCTAATCTGGGGTAGAAATGTCACCGCGGTCCGGCCCCAGGCTGGCAGCTCCCAGCCACGGCCTGCTCGTAAGCACATATCCAGCTTCAACCTTCTGGTTGCTGGGGTGAAAGGGCCTCTTCATCTCCGCGGGGAGAGGCAGATGAATCCTGGGCTCGAACAAGGGACCTGCTTTTTTTTTTCCCCCCCCTAGACGCTCCCCCTCCGGCTCAAGGGCCCTTTATTATGTCTTTTAATTCTCAGCTGCGAGTGGGAGGGAGCAATAAGACTGGAGAAATTTGGGGGGGAGAAAGCCCCTCTCAGTGGGGAAAGGCCTCAGCCCTGGTGTGTGAAAAGGGAAGGCAGCGTGGGGATTAGAGATGGCAGCTTCATGGGAAGGACTTGGTATTTAGCAGCCCCACTCGGTTCCTACGAGGCGGTGATGGGCACAGCACTGCCACAGCCCTGTCCCAAAGGACCAGAGGAGCGATGCCTTTTCTGGGTGCCTCGGGAGCTCTTGCCGTGTAGGAGAGTGAGGAAGAGCCACGTGAGCTGAGCTTGTGTTACTTCAGATCAGGTTACCAGGCTGGTGGCTCGTCCTTCCCACGTCTGGCACAGGATGCTCCCGATGCCCCGAACCGAGCAGGGCTTGGTTTTTCTTCCCCCTTTCTTATCGCCCAGGTTGTGCCCTCCTGCTGGTGGCTGGTGGTGCTCGCAGCTCGTTCCTTGCAGCCACAGATGCTGAAAAAGCTGCTGGATGCTCTGTCTGCAACATATTCTCTAGTTTGCTCATGTTTACAGCCGCCGGGGGAGCTGAGGCCTTTTAAAGCTCTGTAATTTCCTCATCTCGACAGATGCTCTGATGCTATCTTCTGCGAGAAGTCAGGGCCGTTCGAGGAATTCGTTTGTGCAATGGGAGCCTGCTCCTGCGTCGGTAGGGATCTTGTCAACATTTTTGTCTGATTAGGCCAATAAAAATTCTTGGATTCTTCCCTCCTCTCCAGCATGCATGTCCTGCAACCAGCAGCCCAAACAGCACGCTGCTTCTCACCCAGATCGCCTCTGCCCCTCTGGATGTGGCCTTGGGAGAGGAAGTTTCTCATCTAGGATAAGGGCTGTCGGAACAACTGAATAGTTCTGACAGGATGGAGATTGCTTCTTGTTGCTTCTTTTGTAACGGGTGATAAAGACTAAGTGACCTGAGCTTTCCCATCATGTCTGACTTGTAAAGAGCCTTCCCAGCATTGTGCTACATCACCGCAACGTGCCCTTATTGAACCAGGTCTGCTCCGGGCTCCCTGCCCTCCATCGAGCCGTGTTCAGCTTTTGTTTCGCTTTTCTTTGAGCAAGTGCATTCTAACAGAGCAGCATATGGCTGTCGTTTTCAGCACACTTCAGCACAAAGATATCCGTGCACGTTTTGAGAGCTTTATCCCAGATCCATGTGCATGTCGAAAGCAGCCCCAATGACTGGGCTGAACTCCCCCTATCCCTCGAGGCAGGCACTTGAAATTGGGCAATGCTCCTGCCACCTGCATGGAGAAGCAGGGTGCCTGCCCATCACTTGGCTCTCCTGTCCTGAGGAAAACAGCATCCAGGGTATAAATAGGCACGATGCTCTGTGAGCCTTTTTAGGGACAATTCTTGACCCAATATGCTCCTCCGTCAAAAATAACCTGTCTCACCCCTTTCGGCAAGGTTCACCTGAAGCCCCAACGCTGCATTGGAACAGCGTGTATTCAAGTGCATCACTCATCAAGGGCTTGAAAATAAACACCAGCGATGCCTCTTTCTGATCGCATTCCTTTCCACGACAGGCTGATGATTTCCAAGCCAAGAATGTCACTAACCTCTCATATTTCTCCTGGTCATTTCTGTCCCGAAACCGGAATGCAGCCGCAGGCAAGACGGGGCTGAGCGCCCTCGTGTCACGGATCCAGATTTAAGAGACATTATCTCATCGATAGCGAACAACAAGGCTGGCACGCGGTCAGGCGCGATATTCCCTGGAAAGTTCAGCCTGCGTGGTGAGGGACGGGAAGGCAGGATGAACTCGCAGCACCGAGCTCGCACTAGCGGAGCGTGGTGAGACGCTGGCGGGCAGCCCCAGAGAAATGTCTCCACCAAGCTGGAGAGCTGCAGAGGGCCTCGTGCTCGTGGGAGATGGAGGATGGCTGGCGGGGATCGAAGAAACTGGATTGTGTGGAGGGAAGGAGGGGAACGGGGCGGACAGCTGCTCTTCTTTACTGTGGGTTGGGAGAAAAATTGGGCAATGAGAGAGGAACCGAGGTCAGGAACGCTGAAGCATCCAGGTGTAGGGTTGGCACTGCTGAGGACTGCTGTTGTTGCCTTTCTTGGGTGGGAAGGATGGAGCCAAAGCTACAACTAATGCTACTAATGACCTCCAAAAAGTTCCTTACACTTGTTCTGCAGATCATCGTGTCCTTAAGAAAAAGTTCAGCTTTTGCTGCTTGGCAGCAGCTGTGTTTAGCTTGGAGTGTGGCACCAGCACCGGCAGATAAGATGGCACCAAGAGGTTTTGCAATCCGTCAGCCCTCTGGATTGTTCTGGGGAACAGCTTCAGAAGGACCAGATTTCATCACCACGTGAATTTAGAAAGGGGTTGCAGCAGGGGGAGAAATTCCTTGGGAAGGAGCAGGGACAAGTCGCCCCCAGCCCTGCGCTGAATCGGTTAAAAGTGCCAGCTTCCAAATTGCAAGTGCTGCAAGCCTTGCAGCCACTGTCAGCATTGCAAACACAGCATGTTTGCAGCGAGCATCCTCCTGAACCAGCCTAAAAAAAAATGCCAGAGAAGCTGGCATTTTAGGTTAAACTGCCCGTAGGGTTGTCACTGACAGGCCCCAGCACCGCAGCAGCAAGTCGCGGATGGCGACACCTCCCTTTGAACATCTCTTGAAAGCCCGCAGCCCTTCAGCTGGTTCTTCTGAAATAAATTTAGCAAAACCAGGTAGTTCCTGAGGTAATGTACCGGGGGTTCCTGCATGCCCTGTGGCAGCAGGTCTGAGCTCCCAGATCCAGATTTGCCTGCCTGGAGGACAAACCCTTGCCTGCGCGCTGCCCAGGAGCAGTTTCTCCAAAATGCAGCTGGGATGCGTTGGGTGGGGAAGCAGGGAAGCTGCAGGGGCTGGTTTTTGCTCAGACCTCTCCAAATCCTCGTCCCCATCTCTCCTCGCCTGCAGAAGCCGCCAGAGGGAGCTTTGGGGCCGCCCCTTCCATTTTCCCCCCAGCCAGGCAGAGGCACGAGGTGGTGCTGTTGGCTCAGCCATCTCAGAGCCTCCGAGGGACAGGGGGCAGCCCCGGGGGACAGGGGGACACTAGTGAGCCCCTCCGTGCCACCACACCGCCCAGCGAGCTGGAGCCCTGCGCAGGACGGGGTCCAGCTCCCAGGTGATTTTTCTTCCCCCTAATTTGAACCCGGTTCCAGCCCTGCTTCAGGGTGAACCCAGGGCTCTGGGAGGCTTTTCCCAGGAAAACTGGACGAGAGGTGTGCCTGCAAACACGGTGTCACATCCAGATGTGCCCCATGTCCCAAGATAATGTCCTGCCCATAGGGCTGAGGGGTCTGTGTTTCTGAGGGTTATGGGGTTTATTAGAGGCAAAATATAGTCTCGTGGCTCCGTTTTCTGCGGAGATACCAGCCTCGTGGTGAGATGTCTTGGGGTGGGGAGATGGGGAAAAGAAAATAAAGGGGTGGGGGTGTCCCCATCCCGGGGGCAGCAGCTCAGCCAGGTGATGGGGACGCTCTGGCTCACGCCTCTCAAGCGGAAGCTCCAGCCTGGGCTTGAAGGCGACTTTCCCATGAAGGATTCCCTAAGCTGGTATGTTCCCACAAAGGGCTTTGATTTCAGTGTATCGGCATTTTCCGATGAGAAACCAGCTCATCGGAAAATTCCCGACGAGCAAAGAGAAACTCCCTGGCGTATCAGGGAAGGATCCTGTCCCATGCGGAAGAAATTTAATACCGGTGGCGTCTCGAGGCTGTGGGTAAAGCACGACACAGTGCAGCCAGCACTGCTCATGGAAACCGTGAAGCCCTGCAATTGAGCAGTACCAGCTTCGCTCTCTGTAACCCGCTGCCTGTTTTCCCAGCACTTTTGGTCCTTCTCCACCAGCAGGGTGTCGGTGCTCTCCGTGCAGGCAGAGGGTGCAGCGTGCAAGCGTTTCCAGACCAGCGGCAGCACAGGGAGACCTGCCGGGGAGCTGGAGGCAATGGAGAGCAAGCTGAAGCCTTGGTTCACCCTGCCTTGGAGAAGGGTCTTGAGCTAAGGGGGCACCTGAGATTATGTAAGAATCGGAGATAAGCATGTTAGCAGCTTCCAAACAGAGCTGGGTGGTGGCTGGTGGTCACACATTCCCAGCTGGTCCCTCGCTCGGAGAAAATATTTGTGTGTGCTATGGAGACAGCCCTCCTGTTTAAGTTTGGCAGCCCTCTAGAGCGATAGCATGTCAGGCTCTTGCCTCCACGAGGGCTCTTTGCGATGGACCATGGAGAGGGTGGGCCCTGAGCCACCCTTGGCAGGTGCCTGCCTCGGTGCTTCGGTGCTGGAGGAGCCTGGGCTGGGGCTCTGGCAGCATCAGCACCTTGCGGCAGCCCGAGAGGTGCCACCAGGGTTTGCTGAGACAGGGGATAAAGCAGGCTAGGACATCTAGCTAGGATAGCTAGCCTTGACATCTTAGGGCCCTCTGCTCTTAAAAGTAGCCCAACATTTAGTTCCTATTGCTTCTCTTCTGTGATTAAGCTCAGGCATCCTCACAGAAGTACCCACTCGCTGCTCACTGCCCGCACCCGTTATTGAGGCTGCAGGGCGAGCGCTTCACCTCTCAGAGCCGGACCTCACACGCTCAGTATCCTCAGCGGGACAGAAGCAATCAAAAAAGAGACCTGAAACCATAATTAGGGTTATTTAATCCACCTCTCATTGCCCAGGGGCTCCTCGTCCTACCCTGAGCTAAATTCTTTTGCTGTGCATCAACTTCAGGGGAATTGCACGAGAGCGGAGGACAAACTCCAGCCACGAGACTTCTCCAGGGCTTTGTCCAGCCTGGCTTCAAACGATTTCCCAGAGAGGGCTTTCAGCAGCCCTCGTGGGATAATGTACCAGCGCCTGCCCCATCCCTGATGGGAATTGTGCCTCCCTTCCCTGGCAGGCACTTTGTCTGGGCTCGAAGGCTTCCTTCGCCCCGCGCCTTCTCCTGGTGGTTGTCTCTGCGGCGGAGGTTAGCGAGTCCCTTTGTGAGGCCTGCACTTCTCAGATGTTATGTCTGGAAGTTTGCTCTGTTTTTTTGGCTAGGGGGCCCAGGGTCTGGAAGTAGAGAGGCTTTTATGGGAACCCAAGTCCCCTTTTGACACTACTTCCTTGTGCTTAAGTTTCAGGTTGAGTTACAGACTTGAGCATTTTCTGGTTGGATATCTTTCATTGTCAAAGGGGATTAGGCCAGTGATTATTTACAAGCACCTCTATTACACAGAGTCTGTTTCTTTTCTTTTCTTTTTTTTTTTTTCCCATGTAGTTCTACATAATATGTAAACGTTGACTAAAGCAGTCCTGGAGATGGGGGAAAGAGCGAATGAGGTTCCTGCTACGCCAAGTGAAATGGGGAGATGGAGGTCTCAGAGCTGGTCTGGTGCTCCCAGGGTGAGCATCCTCCTCCTTCCACACAGGGACACCGCTGCCCAAGGGGCCAGGTTCACCCTGGGGCATCACCTTCCTCCAGTGCACTGAGGTTGGTTGTGGCAGGAGCCTGAGTGCTTGGCACAAGGGGCCACTGGTTTGATCTAGGGCGGCTCCTTTGGAGCTTTGGCTGCTCCCCAAGAAGTGGCGATATTTTTTAGAGCCCAACATGCATGAGTTTTAAAAGAGATTTTTGATAGAGGTCCCATTTACTCCTTTATTTGGCTTGGGAGGCTGCAGTGGAACAGATTTCTTTACATATCCTTGAGTGTTATTTGATTAAGGTTATGACTGCTAATAAACACTCTGAGTCTATTCTCCTTCCCCACCACTTGCAGTTTGGGATAACTCTGGTGCTTGCATGGGACTACACCTTTTTATACCAGTGCAAGGGACTGGAGTGCTGATTCTGCTTTTGAGTGATACCCTTTCATCAGTTTATCAGTGTACTGCTCACTTCAGGGAAGTTTGTTCTGATTTATTCCAGTTTTATAATGTAAGAGAAAATATAAATGGGAGGAGTGCCAGGAGGGATTCTAGCACAATAACCAGTTTACTTCCCTTTCCTTCACTTTGCCATTTACAATCACATGTTCTTCTATAAAATAGCTCTGAGAAGAGCAGAAATTGCCCAGGAGTAAGAGAAATCGAGGCTGCAGAATCAAAATGACAAAAAACAAACCCCTCTTTGCAGTGTAGGGGAGAGAAGCAGGTTCTGCCTGGAAAGACAGAAGGGGGAAGGAGAGCAGGGTCCCCAGAGGGCTCTGTTCTATCTGCCATCTAGAAGATGAGTGCCTTCCATAGCATGGCCACTCTTTTCCCATGTTTCAAAATATTTTCAATTTTTCAGGGAACAAAACAGAGGAAGTGATGCAGACACCTCGGCTACCCAGCATCACCACAACTGCAGCGGGAGATCTTATCCAGTCCTCGGAGAAGGCTGGTAAGTGAATCATCGCTGAAAGCAGTGACCATGGATTAGGGGAAGAGGCGGTCAGGCTGACCCAGGGACATGTCGATTGTGTGGAGGGAAAGGAGCAGAGACGTAGAGGCTGCCTGCAGTCATCGGTGTCCAGGGAATAATCAGGGTGCTGCAGGAGTTTTAAAAATGATGAATATCCAAGATGCAATGAAATGGACGTACCTGGAATCCAAACTTCATGTAAATGAAACCGCTCTGCACTGAAAGCACACCAAAAAGCACGTCTTGGCTAAGCACAGCACCTAGCTCTCCCTGCAGGCACTGCACACCTGACTGCACAGCAGACCGCTGCGCTGTGGGTGTGTAAATCCACGTCCACACACTGCACACCCACCCAGGAGCTCGGGTACCGCCGTGATGGGATGGAGCATCTGACACACATCTCTCTGAGGGCCATTTAGGACTCCATAAGCGTACAGAGAGCCCCCTATTTGCACCAGGCCTTTTTTCCCCGAAGGTTGGGGGCCTTGATGCCTTTTTCCTGCACGTCAGGCACAGTCTCTCCACAACAGTCATAATAAGTCTTGCGCAGTGCGGTGCTAATGAAAAGCTGTGTGGGCTAGTCCCTAATTACAACCATCAGTTAAGCTGTCAGAGGGAGCTCCCAGCCTCGGTTGTTTCATTATTAGGCTTTGGGCCTTGATGAGCTGCAATCAGGCATGAAAGCATGACCTGAGCAGAGCCAGGGAGGTCTCCACTCCCCCACTGAGCTCAGGGGGTTTCGTTCCCGACCTGGTTCCTCAGGTCCAGAGCTTCACCCACTGCACTGAGGGAGGGAGCTGGGAGTGGAGACAGAAAGGATGAGGAGGAGGAGAGCTCCACGGGGCACAGCCCAGCCTTGGCTACAACCAGCCATCTCCCCATGCACCCAATGACTTCTTAAGGTCTGTGTCTTCATCATTTTGAAGGCCAGAGGCTGTTGCTGTAGCATAGCCCCTTCAGATTTTATGCTTCTTGCATAAAAGCTCCAGGACATTCAGCTGTAGACTTTCGGTTTCAACACAAATGTTATCCAGGGACGAGTCCAAGTCACAGTGCCTTTTAGCCACATCTGGATCTTGAAGTGCCCCATGGGATGATGCTCAGGGACTGTTTCTCCTCTCAGTTGTCCCTTTACATTTCACTCCACCCTGGTGGAGAAGAGACGTGCAGATGGTGGGGTTTAATGACAGCAGCACCGGTTTATTTGAACTAGGGTCTTTATGGAGAGACATGTTTGTTTCCTCAGACCACACATTACCCACTAATCCCCCGACTTTGTTTTTATAGTTGCATTGTGAGAAACTTCCTACTTTTCGCCCCTTTCCTCTGTCAAAGTGCCTTTGGCTCCGCAGTCGGGTGTGAGGTGTCCCGGGCTGGGGCTGGATTCCCATCGGCTGCTGCTCCCCTTCCCGACAGACAGCAGCCTTCCCTCCAGACATGGCACCAGGCTGGGAATGTCCTCGTGCCCTTTGGAAATGAGCAATGCATCCCATTCCCTCTGAGCATAAGGGGTAGTGGTGTTTTTTTTGTCTTCCCTGTGTGTAGGTCCCACTCCTGTCCCCAAACCCACACCTCCCTCCTTGCTGCACGCCTGCACTAAATGAGGGAGAGCCCACTTCCAACAGGCCCACACTGAAATGTTTGCAAAACCTGCAGGATTTGGTTGTGTTAAACCATCGGTGCCATAAGAAGAAGCTTTGCTATTTCCTGTTTCTTCACAGATTCAAGAAACCTCGATCAGTTCCCTTCTTGCAGTCGGGGCTGGCAAAGCCAAAACACGCCGCCGTGGCCAGAGGGCTGTGGAAGGGCCAGGATTTGGGGCAGCGGCTTCTCCTCGCCGGCTTTCCCACCTGCAGCTTTTGCAGAGCATCTCTTCTGATCGCTTCCAGCCTTCTCCTGACAAACAGCAAACTGAGAAGAAACAGCCTGTTCTGCAGGGCTCGCGGGCGCAGGGGTCGGGGGTCTCCGTTGCATAGCCCCACGCAGCTGTTAATCACCAGAATATCTCTGGCTCCCAGCAGCTGTCTGGTGTTTATCTTAGCCTGGATATCTGCTGGCTGAGCCCGCCAAGAGCAGGCTGTGCAGCCAAGGCAAACACAAACGGAAGACAGATAATTTGCACACAATGGTGCGCACGTGTGCTTGGTGCGCGCGCGTGTACGTGTGCGTGTGCGTGCACACGCAGCCTTTGTTTACAGCTCGCCGCTGGGGCTGCAAGTGAGCCCCTGCCCTTTTTGTTTGAAATCATTCATTTTGTAGATTTGTGGACGTCTCGGTGCAAACAAGAAGGGAGCCGAATGTACCCGAGCTGGACAGGTGGCTAGGTGGGCGCTTCCAGGTGCACGGCTGCGACTCCAATAAGATCTCTCCCCCTGTGCTTTCTCTGAGCTTTATGAGGTTAATTAATAAAGTGTGAAAATGCAGGGCTGATTCCAGGATCGGTCAGCCTCAGAGGTTTCAAAGTGCGTCTCCAAGACATTTTCCCAGCCACCTGGGGCTGTTTGGGAACCACGAAGGAGGGAGAGGGCTGACAAAGTGAGCTGGCCCACCTGGAGGAGAGGAGCTCAGCCCCACGATCCAGTTAACCTGTCCTCCCAGGGGTGCGGGGCCATGGGGTTTATGCAAATCAGGCTGAGCCAAGGCTGAATTTTTGAAGGTGTGGATGGGAGAAGCTGTTCTCCTGGTGTGTTTGGCATTGTGTCTGTGGTAAGAGACGTGGTGACAAAGGAAATTAAAAACTTGAGAAGCAGCAAGGGAGGATGTGAACGTGTTACGCCTGGATTTTTCTGAAGGCTTTTACCCTTCTTTCTCCTGTTCCCAGGTTGTTTTGTGAAGGTCAGATCATCCCGAGCTGTCACGTAGCAGCTTGGAGCAGAGGAGGAGGTCCTGGCTGGGTCTGAGTTGCTGTTTGTGTGCATGCACAACAAGGTAGGATTTGGATGAACTTACTGGGTGCTGGGAATAGACCCGCCTTTTCTCCAAATGCCTCGTCAGCTGTAGCTGCCTGGGTGAACACGAGGCTGGGTTGCTCAATGTGATGCTTCAAACTAGCTTTTATTCACCTAGAGGTTGGTTGTACTTAAGTCTCCTTGTGCAAGTCACGCTTGGGGTCCTCATTGCAGCTGGCCCCCACCAGAGGTTTCGAAGGCCGCCAAGCTCTGTGAGTTATGGGGTGCTGCGTCCTTGGATTCTCCTGGGTCCCGAGGGAGGCTGAGATCCTGCTGCTTCCTGCACCGCGTTCTCCAGGGGCATCTGTGCAGGATAAGCTGCAGTGCTGGCTTTGCAGGCCGTGCTTTTTTGGTAGGTGGGAAGCTGGAGGCCTGAGCTGTGCTTCGGGCTGTGTGAGGCTGAGCGAGGGGGAGCGCGTCCGCGTATCCCCCGTTGGACTCTCGCTCTCCAAGTACAGTGAGTGCCTCGCACGGAGATTGTGCAACAAAGGCCAGGGCTTCCAAGGCAGTTAGGCTTTCTTGGCTGTGAATGCCCAGCTCTCCTTTAGGTCCGACTCTGGTATTTCTCAATTAGCTCGCTCCAGATCCTGGGAACAGCTACAGCTGTCCTTCCCCCAGCCCCGAGCACCCACTGCCTTCTGCCTTACCTCATCCTGCGATTGCTGTCCCGCAGGGCACCAGGGCTGCTTGTACGTCTGTCCTCCCTTCTGTGCACACAGCAAAGCCTCGGAGGGTTGCAGAATGGAAGAGAAAGAAACCAGTTGCCCAAGAGCAGTGTCCAGGCAGCAGAAATCTTGTATTGTCCCACCTGGAGCTCGTGGGATGTGCAGGGAGGGCAGCCCACCATCAGGACACATCTCCTGGAGGCTTGGTGAGGAACAGCGACCTCAGGAGAGGCTGTAGGGGCTCCTCTCCTCACCAGAATTGACTCTTCTTGATTCTCTTGAATTGAGCACTTCGTGCTCTTTCACCAGAGCCTTTGCTGTAGGTGAGGGATTGACTTCTCCAAGGGGAGAGACCGGCGTTCTGGAAAGCAGAGGACAGGAAGGGAGGAGTCCATCTGGACCAGACTCCTGAATAACTGCTCAGCTGTTTCTTAACGTGCTGAGAGGACGTGGGAGCCCGTGGGCTTGGTGAAATGTGCGCGCAGCGACTGCTGCTTCTGCAGAGCCAAGAGTCCCCCAAGCAGGAGGTGCAGCCCCACTCCTCTCCCCCATGAAATGCCGTGCGGGGCTCGCAGCCAGCAGGGGCTGGGCGTTTTGGGGGGCATGCAGCAAGGTCAGTGCTGGTCTGAGGAGGAGTAAAGATGGGGAGGGGTCGGTGCTGGCGAAACTCTGCTCAGAAACCCTGCTTGCATTTGGGAGGTGATGGTGGAAACGGCTCAGGAGGCATCCTGATGACAGGCACATCCTAGAACAGTGTTTGCTTTGTGTTTTCTTTTTCTTTTTTTTTTTTTTTTTTTCCCTTGCAACCTTATTTCCAGCTTTGTAATGGGGAGCACAACCTCTGGCTTTGCTTCATCAGATGTGCCTGCAGCAAAACTAAACGGAGCTGACAGACCGGGGCTCTGCTGTTTCTCTGGAGCTAGCACAGCCCAAAGGAGGTGCGGAGACATGTCTTGGGAGTCCTAATGCTCGGGATGCATCTGGGCACCTGTGTTAGCCTGGGACGAGGTGTTATCCTCGCCTTCCCACCCCAGAGGGAGAAATTCACCTAAAATCTTGAGGAGAAACTCCCAGAGATCTGTGCTTTGGCTGGAGTCCCACACAAGCCCTGGGGTGTGGAGGGAGAGTGGCCTTGCACTGCCACAGGGAGCCCCTGCCAGGCAGCACACACAGGGAAAGCGGAGCAATAACATTATCCCCTGGTGGGGGCTTCAAATTGAAATCAGCTGCAAGGCCCCATCCTGCCCCTGGAAACGGAGAGGCTGTGCGGACCTGCCTCGGAGGCAGTGGAGCAGCAGTAAGGTGATATGCTGAGAAAAAATTACGTTCTGAACCGCCAGAGTGCTGCTGCTCTTTCTCAGCTCCCCGCACAGCCCTCCGTCACCGTCAGCAGCTTCTGTGCTATCCCAAAGCCCAGCCTGACCTGATGTGCAGGGCCAGATCCACGCTCCTGCCTGCTGAGGGGTGCCCCGTGCCCAAAGCCTCGTACTTGGTCAGCTGTCCCCCTCTGTGCTGTCATTCTCCTGGGGACAGCAAGCTGGAGTTGCAGTCCCACTGACAAAATTCCTATCGGCGGGGCTCCTCTGGGTATTTGTGTCTCCAAATCCCCTCTGCCTTGCTGAGCTGTGTGTGTGCTGTAGCTGGTCTCTGCGTGTTTGGTGAGCGGGCATCCTGCTCTGTTCTACCTCCTCAGCATCCTTTTGCTGGTGCTTAGTGTCACTTCAGGACATTTGGTGGCTCATGGTGCGAGTCACCCTGTGAAAACAATGTGCCCCATAAACACGGGCATGGGCACTGCCTGCTTCGTGCTCCAATTTCAACAAAATGGGGTTTCTGAAGGAGTTCAGTGGGTTTGTTCTGGGGCACAGCAAGTCTCTGTAGTGAAAAAGGTGGGGATTTTTTTTAGAGAGAGGGCTCTGGGTTTGAGCTAAGCCTGCAGGTTGGGAGTCGTGGAAGCAGAGGCTGTAAGAAATGCACCGACCCCTCCGGCGGGTCCCGCAGGCACGCAGCTCCCCCCCGTGCAGCACCAGGACCCTGCAGGGCTCTGCTGGGCTGCAGGCACTGCTCCCAGCCAGGATCAAGGTTGTTTCTACGGACCCGAGCTGCCTTCTAAACAATCACCTAGGTGTCAAAAAATCCACTCCCCGGTCCCTGTAGTCCCCACCCATTGTATTTTTTAAATATTCCTAATGAGCTGTCATTTTGGCCGGGGCTCACTTGGCGATTTCAGGATCTTTGTAACAATGAGACCACGGTGGCCAGGCAGAGGGAAAGGAGCGAGGGGCTTTCTGCTATTTTATGTTTTTTTTTTTTTTTTTTTTTTTCCCTGCTTGGTCTTTGCTTTAGTTGTTTTGAGTCCTGCAGTGATTTCGAACAGCTGGCCCAGCTATCATCCTGCTCATGTTGCTCTGCGCTCGGGCGAGGAGTGAGCTGGGGGGACTTGGCAACCAGGCAGCTGTCCTGGAGCCTGAGCCATGAATGAGCTCAGAGGGGGAAGGAGAGAGGCTTGGATGGGAGAAAACTGTATTTGTGTTTTCTTTTTTTTTTTTATTTAAGTGAGAGGCTGACAGCGTTGACTGGATCCAGGCACAGCGCGAGCAGGTGCTGTGTGTGCTTCGCCCTTCCACATTCCTCCTCCCTCGACCGTGTGGGTGCACGGACCCCCCTGCAGCACGGGGGGGTGAGGGAAGGCCCCAAGCACCCCAAATTCAGCCTCTGCCTCTTCTGTCAGCCCGGTGCTCAGCCCTGGGCACGACTCACACCCACCCTGGGAGCTCACACGTAGCTCTGCCAGCGCTCTTCACTGCTGATGTGTGGCAGGTCTTGGCTCTTCCCACTCTGATGCCCCACGCAGAGGTTTGTGAGCTGCATTTTCGGAGCTCAGTTCTGGTCAGGCAGGCTGTCAGCAGCTTGCATTGCTTATATTTTATGCTACAGATCCTAAATGGTAGTTGCATTGGAGGTGTTTCTCTTGACCAAGATCCTTCACACCTCTTGCATCATCGTTCTCTGCAGCACAGCACCATCCGCTGCTATCAGCCAGGTCTAACAACTTGAGCTGGAGTGCTTTGGGGTATTATGAAGCTGTTTTCTGCCCTTTTGCAAGGTGGGTAAGGTTTTCAGCCCTGGGCCATGCTAATGTCCTCAGGCTGATAAGGTGTGCATTCACAGTTTGCTTAAAATAACACAGACCCAGCTAAGCTGTAGCACAGTGTGAGGATGCAATTCCTGTTTTTCAGAGCCTAAAACACACAATAGCGTATAATAACACCCACCAAAACAGGGACGGCAAAAGAAAACCCACCAGGCTGCAGAAACTGCCAGACTGCTGCTTTGGAGGTGGTATGTTGTGAACTGGGGGCAAAGCAGAGCAAGGTGTGATGGTGTTCTCCTCAAGTGCAGAGTCTGGCAAAATACCGCAGGCTACTGCTTTTAAACAGCTCATCCTTAAATAGATTGCTGTCTCCATTACCAAGGGCATGTCAGCTCCAAAGCTTTCCTGGAGGGTACTGGAAGTTTCATTTTAAAGGCAGTCACCTTTGGGATTCTTTGGAGATGTTGATGATGTGTCGCAGGATGATCTCCAGCACACGGTGTGCGAATGGTAGAAAGGGCTGAAAACAAAACTCCTGCGAGACTGTGCGTGCTGTGAGCTTTAGTGCTCGAGAAAATGAGGGGCTGCTATTCCTTCCTCTGGATGTGGGCTGTGTCAGCGTGTCTTCAGTCCAGCCCTGCTGTTCCCCTTTCTCAGCAAGCCTTGGCTTCTCTGATTCCTGCTACGTGCTCCTTGCAGCACGCTGCCATCCTGTGTAGACACCAGGTTGGCTGCTCTGCTCTCATCATAGCCGTTGGCATGTGGAAAGCTCCTATGTGGGGCTGTGGGGTGCTGTTATCAGGCATGTGTTATTGCAGATCTGGGCCTTGCCTACATCTTCCACGGGTCATCCTCTGCCAGCCTTGTCCCCTGCTGCTGAGGTCTTGCAGGACCCCTCAGTTTGGGTTTGCGCAGGTTTTTTCAGGGATAATGCTCTCTGTGCACGCTGCCCTGGACCTGGGGATGCTCCACCTACAGCTGTGCTCCAGTACCTCTGTGCAGATGTGCTGCCACCAATAATCATGTAAATAATGCTTCTCCTGGGTTTATATGGATGCGAGTGCCCTGGCGCTCTTCTGGGTGTGTGCCACCAGGCAGAGCAATGAGGCCTTTGTCCCACACCTGGAGCTGCTTTTTCCCTGCTGCCTGCTTTGGGAGAGGCTGGCAGGGCTGGTGTGTGATGCTTTCAGAAGCCATGGATGGGAACTGATTGGGGCGAGGTAGTCTTAATTCAACACACTGCAGAAAGGTGTAATGAGGGCCACGCTTAAATTAAGACAGATGGGTGCAAATGAGGTTGTTGGACAAGTTTGTGGTGTTTGCTGAAGCAGGGCCAGATGTATGTTCTCTTTGCAGCTGTAAACACTGGAGGTGCCTGAAGTTGTCTGGCATGAGCAGATAGGAACATCATTCCTGCGAAGGTAAAGGAGAAATAGGAGTTTTAGCAGCATGACATTGAACTTTGAATGGGGTTTTGGCTCTGTCACAACTTTCTTCTGCAGTCGAGAGGAGGTAGCTGCAGGCTCCTTCCCCGAACAATAAACTGTGCTTTGAGGTGTGCAGCGGAAGAGCACTAAAAGCTGAACTCCCTGCAAGTTATTTCCTTTGAGCTCTTGATTACACTAGAGCACATGCATCCCCTGTACGATCCGGGATGGATGATGTTCCATCCATTTCTTTTGAATACCTCATGGATCTCAGTAACAGCTGCGAGCAATTTATTTTTGGGTATAATCAGTTAATGTTTTGGTGAAGTGCTTTGAAGATGTACAGCATCCTCAAACACCGAGTATTGTTTCATTATTATTACTATTTAACATCTCTACGTAGCTGAACTACTGTCAGACAACCTCACTTAATAACCTATTTGGTGTCTGGATCTTTTCCGTAAAGGCAGATTTTTGGCACGGGGGCTGGTGGAATGATATAATGGGGCTTGCAGTTATATAGTACCTGTCATCTGAGTCTCTCAACATGCTTTACAGGCACCAGTTAATTCTCACCAGTTGGTAGGGCAGTCTGGCTATCCATCTCCAGGCAGATGGGGAGGAGAAGTGACCTTTCTGGGGTCCCCCAGGGGAAAACCTGGCAGAGGGGGATCAGAACCAGGTTTGCCAGAGCCTGCCCTCCCTGCTGAGGTTGCACAGTGCCCCCTTCACTGCAATGTGCCTCATAGGAACCTCCTGCTCCTTGCAAAGGGGGCTGGCAAACAGTCTTCCGTGTACTTATTCCAGATCAAGAAGCATGCAAAGGGGCTTACCTGCCATGCAAAAGGTTGTGTTCTGTGGAGGATGAGATACAAGGCATGTAGGGGAAATAGGAAAGCAAGACCAAGTGATTTCTGAAGCTGTGCAGGTTTGGAGTAAGCTTCCCACTGCCAGCATGTGGCTTGTTGTCTTTGCTTTTCCTTGTGATGTCACTTGGAGAATAGGCATCAATGATGTTTTCTGATTTGCTTTCTGGCCAGCCAGATTGCAAGCAGACCTCTCCAAAGAGCTGCTGCTTGGGCTCCTGAATGAAACGAGTCAGAGCGAAGGCCACCCGTCGGCATAAATCACCCTTCTGGGGTGGATTGCCAGGCAGTGCTGTCAGTCTGAGCTGGTCCCTCTGTGTCGGGGCAGAGCAGCTTTCCTCGCCTCCTCCCTGGCTGTTCAAACTGATTGCTGTCAATCCCCAACCTTTCATCGGGGGAAAAAAATCGCTGAAATTGAAGAGGTGATATTAGGAGATAGAGCCATGGGACTCTAGCAGGCAGTCCGTCATCCCTCAGACATCAACATCTCGTCTAGAAGACTTGGAAAGCAGCTTTTCCCCCATGTGCGTCCCCCAACCTACTCCAGAGACAACGTATAGCATGAAAACAAAAAAATTAACTGGCGCTGCTATTCTGACAGATAAAGAGCAACTCTTCATAAAGGACCTCTGTGTTTTCCTCCCTGCCAAGAATCATTTAAGCAGCGGTCATTAGCGACTTATCTTTCCGAAAACACTAGCGAAGGCTGACGTCTCCGTGAGAGGCTCCATCAGTCAATGTGCCGTGGTGGAGAGCAGCTGTCCGGAGCTCCAGCTGTTTGCACCGTGCATGGATCCCCTCCCTCAGACACATGCTGGGACCGGGTATTTACAGCTCGCTCCCAGGCTCGTGCATTGCTCGTACCGAAGCTAGGGGTGACTGACAGCCCAAACGATGCGAGCGGGGAAAATTCCTCCTGCTTACTCACAGCTTTCGTCCCTGGGGCTGCAGAAGCTTTATCAAAGCCCTGCTCGGGGTGGAAGCTCGGGCTGATAACCAGGCACTGCAAACAGCCCTCAGCTGGGGTGAGAATTCCCCTGAAGAGCCACCGATGGGACTGGGAATGGGGCTGGTTCCTGAGAGCTGTGCAGTTACCACTGGCACCATATTTATCTTCCTAAGATGCTCATTAAGAAAACAATGTTATCTCCCTCTTAAAGGTAGAGAATAGAGACTGTTGGCTGCCCTGAAGTCTCCTCAGTCTCCGCGTCTCCTCATGGTGCTCTGCTGGGATCTCTGAATTGCCCTTAAATACCCCTCTGCCTCCTCTGAACTAGGTGCAGGGGCTTGAGGGGGATTTAGGCATGGCCCCTGAGAACTTTCCCAAAGTGGCAAAAAATGCCTGGTGGCAGGAAAGGAATGCAAACCAGGCATTTCAGACCGTGGGCCCTTGTAAAAGTCGATGTAAAAGCCAGGCAGGGTTAAATCTACAGATCTGCCAGCTTAAGGCATTTCAAGTTCCTTATCTGTGCCCGGTTTATGCACTGTCTGCCACTGAAGGTCATGCCGTGGGGAATCCTTCCCTGAAGCCTGGGACTCACAGCTTGATCGGTTGTGACCCGTCCTAGAGCCTGCCTGCAACTTTAAAGGCCAGCTTGTGACTTTTAAGGCCAAACTTGAAACCTATCTGCTTTCTGAACTTTTCTTTCCTTGCTTGTTCAAATACTGGGAGGGAAGCCAGCTCTGGAAATGAAGTCACTTCTGAAGATGGCTGCTCTCCCCAGAAGGAGGCTCTGAAAATTCCCATTGTAATTAAAACCGATTATTTTTTCAAAAAAAAAAAAACATCTTATGGACTTGGCCCTTGCATCAGTCCCTCCCAGCTGTCCTCAAATTAAAAAGGGGAAAAAAAAAAAAAAAAAAAAAAAAAAGACACTGGCACTGCGAGGCTTTTTTTTATGACAGATTTTATTGCCTAGGATTCAGCGCATTGACAGGCCATAAAAGTTAATTGAGAACAGCCACGGCGTGTCAATGGGCTGACCAGTGCCCCTGGCCGGGGTGCACCCTCAGGCTCCTGGTGGAGGGATGCTGGTTTTGGGGGGTTTCTGCCCTTCTGACTGTGGGGGAGCTCCTGGAGGGGGGATGCCCGCTGCGCTGGCAAACGAGTGCAAGGCGCTCGGACGCAGAGACCCGTGGTGCTGACAAGTCTTGTGGTGGCTCTGCTGGGGCTGAGCACATGCCTGAGGTTTACATCAAGTAGATCTTTCCCTGCCAGCTTGCTTGCGCTTAAATTCATATTCCTGGTAGTGCAAGGCCAGCCTCTAATACTCTTTGAGCGTCCTGTGTGAAGCATTCCGGCTTTTTGCAATGTAGAAGCACCCGTATCACAAAGCCCACCAGACAGGGAGAAATCCTAACGCTTCCTTAGGACAGCAGAGCACAGTTTGTGGTGTGCTAACACATTGTAGAGGCCTCACAGTATTCTCCTCTTCATGGAATCACAGGAAAATACCAGGTGAATCCTCTAGCCAGACACTCTTAGGGGTCCCAGGGGAAGAGCCATGCTGTCTTAGCTCATGAATGTCTCAGTGTAGAGAAACTGGGAAAGAAAACACCAGGGCTGCAGCACTGATGCAGGTCTAGTTGATGGGAGCCTAGTCCTGACAGTTTCTCATGGCAACCAGAAAAATGCCACTGGTTTCTGAGCTGAGGGCCCCTAATTTTAGTCGCTCTTTTTGGAGACATATGCAATGTTTTTGTCCCTGCCCAGGTTCTGGGAAGCAGCAACCTGAGCAGGAGGGTTCATAGGCACGCATCAGGTCTCCTCCAGTTACTTGGTGTGCCATCTCTGGGGACTCTTCTGGGCTTGGAAGGGAGCTTTTCCTATGAAAATGACATCGTTTCCAGGGAGGGCTGGTTATGCATGTCTGTTGCAATTAACTTCTTGAAGTACAGTGCCTTCCCCAAACCAGGACAAAATAGGAGAGGATCACAGCTCCATCTGCAAAACAGGAATATGGGTATGAATGTGGCTAGATCTGCTTTTTGTGGTGGTTGAAGAAACTGAGGTGGCCATCGACAGGACTGCTGATAAATGCCCCCGTTAATACTTTGGTTGGGCGCATGAGGCTGTTGAAGCAAGACATAGCGAAGGTGATAGGAGCAAAGGGAAGCTCACTCCTCTTAAATCTTGACTGCTTGCTTCTGCAAATGACCTGGTACACCTTTAGCCTGAGTTTGACTCTGAGTATGGAAAGAAAGAGTCAGAATGTGCCTGGGACTGACTGCCCACTGAGGCTGGTGCTAGCTCATCCCTCTGGGGCTCTGCACTTTATTCCAGCAGCAATCATTGCTGGTGATTTTGGCCAGCGCGCCTTATCGTGAGCAGCAAAGACGAAGAACTGGCCTACGTTCACATCTGCTGTCCCTGCTAAGAAGGCAGCTTCCCATCAAACTGCAACGTTTGGCAGAGATGGAGTCAGAGTCCTGACAGTGGTGAGCTGGGTGCCAGATCTGCTGCGTTCACAGGTCAGCGAACTTAAACAACTGAGTCATTTCGGAGACCCTGAGCAAAAAAAGCAGTGTCCAGTCACCAGACCCCTCACCTCATCGGCCGTGCCAATTTGGATGTGCTGTCAGAAATCGTTTGCTAGTGGAGCAGCGTTAGGTAAGAACCCTGTTTTTGTATCCACAACAGTGTTGGATCAAGGTTGCCGCGTGTCATTTCATCACTCTGGCAAACTACGAGCTCAGGCCTTGGAGTGTGGAACCTTATTTTTAATAAAGGAAAAATCTTTGCACTTCTATTCTGCATCTGTCAGCGATCTCACTTGGCTGAGCCCTGGAGGAGTTCATCTGGCCCTCATGTTAAGGAAAACCAACAAATTAGTACAGATGTTTTTCTGAGAGCTACGGGGATCAGGGATCAGTGATTTAATACTGCCTGATATTTGATAGGGGACGCCCAGGGAATATGTGCTGGAAACCAGGAAGTAATATTACATGAAATCAAAATATAAATATGTTCCTAAAGGTTTAGGTAATTTTTTTGCAATTTCCCCTTGTATAGTCCTAAATGAGGTTTCTCCTTCTCCTCCTGTTCTTCATGCACTTGTTCATGTAGGAGGCTCGTTCCTATCAAGCCAAGTTCAAAATCCATTGAGCAAAATGGGGCTTTCCATGTGTGTTCATGGGCTCAGCTGAGCAGCACCTGAAAAAATCAAGATCCTTTTGGAGGAGAGGAGGAAGGGAAGCTCAGAGGTGAGGAAGGAAGCAGCCATAGCCACTGTGGGTATAAGTTTACCTTTAAGAAGCATTTTGGCTTTGGGGCACATCATCCATTGGCCTCTCCCCGCTGCCTCTTCCAACCCTGACAATTCACAAGGGTCGGAGTTAGTGAAATGTGCAACTGGAGTCCCAAACATGGGGCGGGCTGAGCGAAACCTGAGGCCAAACCAGCTTTGAATTGACTCTCCAGAGTATGCTTTGTAGTTCCAGCAGGCAACCTAAGCAACTTCAGCTGAGAGAGGCTGCCTGTAAGTCCTTTAAGGCTGTGCTCAGCTCTCAGTGCCCCCTTGGACCAAATGAGGCTTCAGCTGAAAGCTCCCACTGAGATACAGCCTTAGGTAAAGACATGCAATGGAGGGAGATCACAACAGCATAGTTTTTCTTGTTGATATGCCAATAAGCTATTTTTATGAAGGTTTTGGAGGTAATTTGATTCCTGGTGGCCTGAAAGGGCACAAGTGTGTCTTTGGGGCATTTTGTATTTATTCAGGTGCCAAAGGTATGAAAGCAAGCATAGGAGGGGAAGATGGTTGTGCTTCGCAAGCTTTGAATTCAAGGTAACTTGACCGAGTAGACCTATCATGAACATAAGAGGGATTTACATTTCTTGATGGTTTTCACTTGACATTTGGGACCTCAAGATGTGTCATGCTGGTGAGTCTTTGTCTGCCACACCTCCACCGTGGGCCTTCTGTATTGCTCAATGGCTTCACCGCTGCTGGGTTGGGTTTACTGATACCTAAATAACTCACAGCAAGAGAATTTATTCACACCCTCCAAAAACCACAAGATATGGAAAACTGGTGTTATTCTTGACTCTCAAAAACATAACAGTAACCGAGATGAAGTCATATAGGCTCAGCAATGACCGTCAAGGGGATTTGGAAATTGTTCACAGCCCCTCTGTCCGTCCCCAAGATGCCCAGAGTAGCCCAGCTGTTTGGCACAGCGGGATGACATCCGACGTGTCTAGCTGTGTGCGAAGGATTTTAGAGTGAGGGATGACTTCTCTTCCCCACCTGCCCCCTGGTGCACCTGGAGCTGGCAGGGGCTCTGCAGGCGTAAATCAAGAGGAAGATGACAGGGCTGTGGCTGAAGATTTCTGGCTCTGGTGCTCCTGGCCTCCTCGTAAAGGTCACACCGTAGCTGCCCTCCCAGGAAGGGGCGAGGGAGGAGGGCTGCCAAGCCCCAGGCAGGGCAGCGATGCTGCAGGAGATGAGGCGCATCCTTTGTGCAATACCGGACCCAAAAGCGTGAGGCAGTTTGGCCGATCGTCCCCCATTGCTTCATACAGGAAGATGACATGGACAGCAACTTCCAGCTGCCTCAATTTTTTCCCCACATTTCTCCTCTTACCCTTGGGCAAGGGCCCAGAGACTTCACAACGTGGAGCGGATTTACTAGTCCCTCACCAGCAGGATGTTATTCAGCTCTGGCTCTCGCCGCTGTTTCTGGAGGCACATCTCGTGGTACGTACCTGCACGCCTCTCTGGTATTTGTGCTTCAGTTTGGAGATTTGGCTTCAGCTAAATGAAGCTTTTTGCGAATGTCGTGTAAATCGTGCTCTGAAGACATAACTAATTAGAAGCCAACACACTTCTCAGTTGTGGAAGTGTTGAGCCAAGGAAATCCAGAGCAGGGAGTGACAATGTTCTGCACTTAACACCGGGGAAATTCCGGTGATAGCAGCTCCTTTCCCTTTGCTCATTTGATTGTGACTTTCCACAGCATATGGTGACTCAAGGACGGCTTGCCCATCTTACCCCACAATTTCCTGGCTTGCATCAGGGTTTCTGTAACTGTTTTGGTAGTCCTTCTACAGGGATAGGAAGGCTGAGATTTTTGTAAGGCCTCAGATGGCTTTAAATTGTATAAACTTTGTGCTCCTTTTACGTTCAGCCTGCGAGCTTAAGGAACTTATTCAACTCCAAAAAAAAAAAAATCTTAACTTAGTGACAAATCTGCTTCCTATAAACCCAAGCTGTTGGCATTTGCTGTTACCCTCCTTTAATGCTTTATTAATGAAGTTCTTTTACAGCTGTTCCATTATTTCACCTGGGATAGGAGTCAGGGTCACAGGTGGATAATTATGTGGGTCATCCTGTTTCTATCCTCTTAAAACTCTGGCACAACGTAAGCTTTCTTCCAGTCCTCAGTGTTCCAAAGACTTATTAAAAGTCAACATTAATGATCCGGAGTACTCTTTGGCCAGCCCTCTTTTAAATCTCAAATACAAGTTCTCTGGGCTTGCTGATTTCAAAATACCTCATTTACTAGCTGTGGCTTAACATCCTCCTTAGTTACTGTTGGATTAGGAGCTATTTCATCATCACATGATACAAATAAACCCCATGGCTTTCTCTCAAATGCAGAATGGCTGCTCCTATTGTTATGATACTGTGGAGCTGTGCATATACCAGCTCCATGCCTGTATCTCTGATGCTTTATGTACTCCTTTTCTGCTCAACTAACTGCAGTTGTACTTATTGCATCAAGCAAATGCTGTTGTTGGGAGTTCTGAGTTCCCTGATGTGTCCATCCCAAAGGGAATGGTGCAGAAGCTGCCCCTGTTTCCAGTCTGGGAAACCATCACCATGCCGTGGGGAGAGGCACCAAAAATGGCATAGAGCATAGGTTGGGGGCAGAAGAAGAAGGAGAGGGGGAAGACTGCTTTTCTGCAGTGACAAATGTGTTTTCATATGGCCACGGAGAAGACCAGTCTAGCCAAGACTTCCCCAAGAAGTCTCAGAGAAGGAAGTCGTGATCCTCAGAGAGATGCTCACCGATGTCAGAGTACGAGGGTGAGCGAAGGAGCAGAGATTTAGCAATAAGCCAGAGCAGCAGCAGCAAAGCAGAGGCAGATAGGAAGTCATCCTTTAATCGCTACCACATGGATGCAAGGAGCTTGGCTAAGGGGCTGAAGAACTGGCATCCCACATCTGAGGATGAACTTGACCTGTTAGTGAAGTGTGGGGGGAAGGCTTGCCAAAGCGGAATACAGAAAATCGCTGGCCACAGACAGGGAGTGGGAGCGAGTGATGGTACGATGTGGGTGGTGAGGTCTCCAGTCATGGAAAACTTGGTGAATCCTTAATGAAATGCAAAACGGGGAATTAAGCGGTGTCTGCTACTGCCTGTCTGGCCAAACCGGGAGCAGGGTGACTTGTGTGCGGTCATTAGGTGGTTTGTTGAGCGCGAGCATCGTTCTGGAAAAGTATCAGGGAGAAACATCTGCTGGATCACTTCTGTCGCTGCTGCTTTCGCTTTGATTTTTCCCATCCAGATAGAAAGGTGTGCGGAGAAGGAGCTCAACAAGAGGCTGACATGGCTTGCAGGTTCCCATAATGGTGGTTTGCTCTCTGCTGCAGGTAGGTTTAAAAGCAGCCGGAGTGCCAACTGCTTGCCTGTTAGTGCAAAAACAGCCAGGGACTGTGTCATTGTAGGGCAACAGGTGAGCTGTTGGGGAATAAAATCAAGCCCAGAGCTTTCCTGCGTATTTCTGTTGGATTTGTTGGATTCTGTAGTCATTGAATACCCTCAGCCTATTTCATAGATGCAGAGTTAGAGACTTGGGGCAAGTTAAGCAGAGAGCCCAATTTGGATAAACCCTTCACGTGAGTATCTCACAAATGAACACGTGGCAGTGGTAACATGGAGGAACTCTACCCCAGTGACCTGTGTCACTTGTGATGACTCCAGAAACACTTCTGACATTTCCTGCTTGGATCATGTAGCTGTTTGCCTGATACTTGCTTATATAACCATTTGCTGTGACATAGAAGAAAACAAGTAAATGTCAAGGAATACTGGTTATTGCTCATGATTTATTCTCAACCAGTTAGCTTAATTGCCTTTCTGGGTTGGGTAATCAGGTATGAGGATACAGAAGAGTAAATTTCCCTATCTTTGACTGGGAGGTTGTTGGCACTGTGTTGTGGGCCATTCCCTAACTTGGGAAACATGGGCTAGAAGCTGCTGCTAAAAGGTAGATGTAAGCAGGAGAAAACCAGACGTGGAGCAGTTGTTAATGGTTCGCTGCCAAAACAGAAAGCTTTATTAAGTGAGATTTTGCCAGGCCTGAAAAAAACACTCCAGCCCAAAGTGTTTCATAATCCCAGAGGTTCTGGATAATGGAAGAGGGAATACGTGTGTCGGTGCTGCCAGTCGGGGAGGTGCTGTGAGCCTGCAGGAGGATGAGATTAGCATTTGAAGTGACTGTCGCAGTGGGGAGAAACACCCTCCCTGCTGGGTGGGGAGCAACCCTGGCTCTAATTCCTGGTGGATGAGGCTCGCACGTAAATCACCAGGTGCATAAATAGAGAAGGAAGAACAACCGGCCAGCTCTGCCTGGGAGGGTTTGGGGTTGACCTAGGCTTGAGCTGCCTGTGGTCTGTTGCTGCAAAGAAAGGACCGGTGTGCCAGGATTTATAAACAGGGCTCTTGCAGTTCTTCAAACCCAGCATTTTAGCGAGCTGTCACTTGTGGGAGTTGCAGTGTAGGCTGGGACAGTAGCGGGGGATCATTTTTAAGTATGTGTACGCATACACTTCTATCTTGGATGTCCAAATGTGTATCGTAGGCTCTCTGTAGGCTTCCAAGCACTTTCAGGGAGTGATGGAGAATTGCAGAGGTCTCTGCTGCCTGGTGGCACTTTGCCTCTTCCCATTGACTCCTCTGGGAGCTTTGAGCTGGCGAAGCTTCTGCATGAGGAGTCTTGTCATCAGGCTTTTGAACAAAGGCTATCCCCGTTGTAGCAAACCTGATTGCCCTGGAACAACTCTGACAGCTTAATAGGGAGCAACCTCCATTGGAAACCACCCTCTATTTAAGACCACCAGGAGAAAAATTTTCTGCCTAACAATAACAGCAGCCTTTAGGTGAAGATACAGGTACATGGAGTTTGGACTAGGACCAGACCCAGGTGATGGTGTTGCCCAATAGCACGCAAAGCATCGGGACTTGCACCCGTTTCAGTTTGCACTGCACCTTGTTGGAGAGCAGATGACTTCCAATGGCATGGCAGAGGTGGGGATTGGGCCCATCTGCCTCATTTTGCCTATTTGGAGCCTCTGGCAGATATCAAGCTGATGAGAAATGAGCTTGTGTGTTCCCTGTGTTACCCTCAGTGTTACTCATATATGGAAAGTCTGGCAGTAAGTCCCCAGTGGGAATATAATACCCAAAAAGAGTGAAATAAGTCACTCTGTTGCAAAGGATCTGATGACTATATCTAAGGAAAACACCTTTTATACTTTCTGGAAGGCATTAGGTCTTCCACTTTTGGTGTAACCATTTTTGGTGTTCCCATAAGACTTTAATGATGTTATAGAACAATTTGCAGAAGTTAATAGGTGTCTGAGCTGGGAGTCAAAACCTGTTTTGATGTCAGGCCTCAGGCATTTATGGAGCTGTTTGGAGCATTTGATAATAACTTAAGTAGCAGCAGGAATCTTCCTTATAAAGGGTGGCTCTAGGCTGCAGCACTGGACGGTTCCACTAGCGGGGAAGGTGTGGGGTGAAGGGACGCTGGAGTCGCACACCGAAGGCTGGGTGTGGGAATTAGGATGCTGAACGTTCCCAGCACTGCCGCGGCTGCAGGGGAAGCTGACGTGAGTCACAGAAACTAGTGATAGTGATAATCCTCTGCCCTGGTTCTGTCTGGCTGCTTGTCCAAACGAAGCTTTCCGGGAGGGAACGTCCTCTTTTTTATTATCTTTATTAGCATAATTGTGGTGCCACTGAGGGGGCCCAGCCGCAGGCTTTCGCTCATTTTTGTGCGTGTTGCTGAGCTGCAGCGAAGTGGCCTGGTGCTCAGTGATGTGCTGCTCTAACCAGCATCAACGAGACCTCAGCCTGGCTGAAAACGAGACCCAGGCACTCACTGTGCTCTAGGACAGTGGGTCCCCAGATCTTCCCAAATGCTTCTGTAAGTGTCTGAGTGCAGAAGGTGATGGGATATGTCTGTTTGTCCTCAAATCCGGGTGGGTGAGCACTGTCAGTGCCTGGGGAACCAGCAGAAATCCAGGTCTTGCTTTATGGCTGGTGCACCTGGTTTATGCAAACTCCATGAAACATAATTTCTTGACACTATCTTGCCCTACATTTGAGACCAAACTTATCCATCGGTGTGTTTCCAAATGCTTTGGAAGAACGTGGGTGCCCAGTGGTGTTACAAAGCAGAAAACAAGTCAGCGTGCTCCCTGAAGCACACAAGAAACATTTCCCTGCAGTGAGGGGATCGGCTAGCATCGCTGCTTGGAAACGAGAAGGAGGAATTAAAAGCTCACCAAGGAGAGATTGTGCTCTGCAGGGTGCCAAGATCTCCGCGTTCGTTATCAGAAATGTAAGCAAACAGTAAATTAAAACAAATTGCATTTGTTCCCCAAGCCTTTGTCTATACAGGGGATTAAGTCTGGCCGTGGCTGTTGCTGGCTGGCAGGCAGCGCTGCTATCGCTGCAGAGCACAGCTCTCCCCTCAACTGGAGCTGGCTCTGCGGCAGTGATGAGTTGCTGGCTAAAGGAAGATAAAGGAAGCTGGCAGATGCAGGAGCTAATGAAATAATAGGTGTGCAAGGGTACTGGGGGGATGGCTGCGAGCTGTGGGTTGGAAAAATAAAGTTAAAAATAAAAATAGATGTGGGGGTTTGTGTACTGTCGCTAAGCCTTGCTGGCAATCGAGGCTAAAGCACCTCGTCTGCACTATCAGCTAAGTCATCTCAGCATTTCGGGTGGGTAGGGTCTGCTGTCTGTGAAATCAAGCATAAAATTAATTTGCTTTTCATTCTTGTCCTTTAGATAGGAAAAAAATCAAGTTAAACCTCCTTGGTGGAGCAAATTTTTCCTGATAAATTCCCCTGAAGTAAGATTTCCCATGCAGCAGCATGATGGGACTGCGTGTGTGTGGGTGGGGGGAGCTCTGCAAAAACATTAGCAGTAGATGATTTCCTACAGGAAAAGCAAAGAGCAGGAGGCATACCTGTGCTGCTTCTGCAGGAGTAACAGCTATTTGCCTTAAGTGCACTTGCTAGAAAACAAAGCAAAACAAACAAACAAAAAAAAGTCTCAAGAAATACTGCCTTTAAAAACAAGTTATTCAACCTGGGAAATGTTTTTTGGAGGCTGATGTTGAAGCAGATGCCAAGTTTCCCTCAGTGCTGTCTGTCCAAATGGCTTGTTTAATTTCACAGCCCTTCTCGAGCGCTGGGGAGAAGGGCAGTACGGAGATGTTGTGAGATTTTTTGTCCTGAGCATCCAAATGCCACGCTCCTAACCACAACTGCTGCTTCTAAAGCTGGGCTGTGCTGGATTGTCCCAGGTAACCCAGAGCTCTTCATAGCCTAATGCTGGAATATGCGAGAAGCACCAGCTCACTGGATGTGGTTAAAGTGTTTGCAAGTGGCTGTTTTAGCTGGATCTGATGTAGCTAAAGCCAATCTGTTCGTTAATGTGCTGATAAGAAGGGGGAACAGTGCTTCTGTGGTAGGGTGCGCTGGGAGGACCCTGCTGGTGGTGCCTGATGTTGCCAGCAGCTCTGTGACCTGCAGGCAGGTCCCGAGGTACATTGTAAGCTCAATCCATCATCTCTATGTTCTTCCCCACAGCCAAACCTAAGGCTGAGCATACAGAAAAGTCAGTGTCAAGCTGGCACAGAGCTGTGAAACGTGTGGTGTTACCTGGGCATGCATTGCTGGGAGACATTTCTGCTTGCTTGGCTCCTCTCTGGCACCTTTACCTGCTCCAGTCTGCTCCCAGTTTTACATCAGCGCTTTGTCTTTTAGCCCCCTTGCCTTCTCCCATGTATTTGTCAAGCTGACAGAAACATAACCCTGTTTGCCAGCATGACGGATCCCCTGGTACAGCAAAAAGGATGGGGTGGCCTCCTGGGGAGCCGGGGTTAAGCTGAGATGTCCTCGAGCCACCTGTCCTCCAGCAGCGGGGCTCTGCTGAGAGTCGCCTGCTGTTGTGCTGCTTCTCCTGGCCCCCTCCTCCTTCCAGCCATTGGCTGCAGTTTGTATTTCCCCTTTATTACCTTTGGCTCGCTTGCAATGGGCGGTGCAGTATTTTTGTTCTCCACTTAATAATCTTTTGGCGGCCGGTGGACATCATTTCTCATTGTATTGGTGGAGGATTAGCTGAGATGATGGGAGATATTTCCTGTCTTAGCCAGCGGGATGGGCTTTGCAGGGCTTGTGCCTTCTTTTCACATAGTGTAATGCTTTGTTTGGGAATGTGCAGAGGCAGCTAATCTATGGGAAGCGAGCGCAGCCCTGAAGCATGATCACTTTTAGTAGTGGCAAGAAGCCACGGAGCAGGCAGAATTACTGGTATTCCCAGGCTGGACAGACCACAGGGCTGGGATGTGGGGCCCTGGTGCTCTGCTCCTAACCTGCATTGCAGCAGGGAGGGCAAATGGCTTCTCTGTTTCCCCCACCCTTGTATCTGGTCATGGTCCTTCCCTCGGTAAGTACTGGTAACGCTCAGGGCGTCTCAAAGCATCACTGCATGGTGGTGGTGAGAGAAGCAAAGGGGAGCTGTAGGGTTTCCTTTGGGATGGCTGCAAAGGGGGTGTGCAGGCACAAAGCTGCACTGCCACAAATTACCTGCAGGGATGGGCAAGCAAACTTTATTAAAAAAAAAAAAAAAGTAATGCCCAGAAAAGGATAAAAGGTTAGGCTTCTGGGAAAGCAATTGGACAAGGGTGGGACCAGGTCTCTGTGGCACTAGGAGGTTGTTATCTAGCATAGTTCTCTAACCACAGCCCCTCTCAGGTTTCTGGTTGTTGGCCCAGGTGGTATCTCCAAGGGGAGAGATGGGCTCTCCTGCAATCCCTCTTCAGCTCTCACCACCAAGCCTCGCACTCCCTCGCATCCAGCTGCAAGTCTTCACCGGCTCTTGAAAATCCCCAAGGCTCTCTCTTCCTTCTGCTGTGTCTTATCACGGCGCAAGGTAGTCTCCCTGTCCCACGGAGCCCAAGTCTGGATCCTGTGTTTCTGTCTGCAGGCACTTCCGCGGCTCTGCTGGGACGGTTCCTCGCCGCCACGGTCCGCTGGTGAGATCAGACGTTACTGGAGAGCGAGGTTTAACGTTACGCTGTAGATTGTAAGTGGAGACAATCTCAAGATGAAAAAAAAAAAAAAAAAAAAAAAAGACTTTCCTGGTTCCAAGCGATTTAGTTTTCTTGTAATAGTAACTGATAGGTGGGGGGGGGGGGAGGGATTAGCCATGACATGATCCCTTTGCAATGCTTCGTGAAGACAAGAGCTGCAGACTTCTTTAATCTTCCTGCCAATTCAGAGCATGGGATATGGTACCAAACGCTGAAAACCCAGACAGTGGAAGAGCAGAGGAAGGAAGTTAATGGTTGCTGGAAGAGGCTGGGGATAAAAATGCACCACATTCCTTGTTGCACATAGTTTGTGCTGATCTAGTCCCGAGATATCGACCATCTGAGAGCAACTGCTGTAGCAAATATGCCCAAGGTTTTACTGGAGTACAGTGCTGTGGAATTGTCATTTGAACTATTGAAAAAAGTAAGGCTTTGACTTCAACAAACCCTAACTGCTACTTGTAGCCTGTGTTGCTTTCCTCCACATGTATCTTTGCTGGCTTTTTCCAGTGAAACACGTGAGGGGAAGAACCTCAGAACAAGTTATTCAGTTAAGTTCCTGGCACAGTGATGTGACTTTTCTTAAATTTCAAGAAATGACAGTTGTCCTGCTCTGGTAGCATCCTGCTCATTTTCAGTGGGAGCAGTGGAAAATGCTGTCCCCTGCTATCTGAGAACCATGCTTTAGGTGCCTTAAATGTTTGAAATGGGACTTGCAGCCTTGGTAATGCTTAAGGTCAAGGCGCAAGGTCTAGAAATTGCAATTGCTGATGCTCAGTGACAGCAGACACTGCCTGTTCTGCAGATCTGCTTCAAAGGGGTCAGCTGCAGACCTCCCCCAGCCTGCTGCAGACTAGGTGGGACCTCTCGTGAACCTGGAAGGGGAAAACAGGAGAAGGATTCAGGAGAGGGCTCGCTGCCGGCAGCCAGAAGGAAGAAAGCAGCTCCCATTGCTTCCCTTCGGAAGGGACTCGTGTGTCAAGGTCGGATTTTGGATGTGCTGCAGCTGAGTGGTTTGGGGTAGGTGTTTATAGCTGAGCAAAGGGGGCCGTGCAGCGGAATAGGGAGCTGAAGAGGCAACGTGGTCACACCGGAGTTGGCTGCTCAGCCACGTTTGATAGACCAGGCTTTAAGTGGATCGTGAATGACAGGCACCTATGAAAGTTTTCTCATCCCTGCAAAAATAATTCATAATTTGTCTCCTTACACCACTGAGAAATATGACAGAGGAAATCCCTTGGAGAAGGGAACGGGAGCTAAACCGTGCTCCAAAGCTCCTCCTGACATTCTTCATCTGTGCTGCTGTATCTCCCATTGACGGTTTTCTAAAACTGCTGGTCACTGTTCATGCTGGTCCTAAAATCAGCTCTATTAGGAGTTAGAAATACCAGCACTCTTCCAGAAGAAGCTTATTTTTATTATATTCCCAGCCTAATGCTAGAAACCTAAGAGCTTCAGAATAGAGCTGGCTGCAACTCCAGCATTTCCCATGAAAGAAAATAAGTTATGGGAAAAATCCCCTTTTTGACAGCCTTCCACAAAAAAAAATAATTTATAATTTTCCCACAGGAAATGTGCAAGTTTTGTGGGTAAGTGGGTTTTTCCTCGCTTTCTCGCTGTCTCTAACTTTTTCCAGCTCGAGCTTGGTGTGTCAAAGTGCTGCTCTCACTTTGGGCTGGCAGAAGTTGGACACCAGCACTGAAAGTGGAGTTTTTCTTCCCTGGTGGAGAACCGTCTGGAAGTAGGTGGGAACCTACCATTTGAAAAGTGCATTTTGAAACAGGAATAAACTTTCTGCAACATGCTATTTGTCTGATCTTTTCAGTAAGATGAGAACTTGCCCCTCAAAGGGTAAGGTGGCTGCTGGGGCTGGCTGTGTGGTGGTGCCTGCAGTAACACTCAAGGCTTGCCCCATCTGCTCTGAACCGGGATGGGCTGGTGTTTGGTCCTGTCAGTGATGGGAACTTGCAGGTGCTCTACCAGTGAAGCAAAAAGAATGGCACAGGTGATCCACTTGGCTTTTGCTAATCTGATATAATCTGATAAATTGTCATAATTTTGAACACCCTATTGCTCCAACTACGTGCTGGCATCGGGCTCCATTACGTCAGCAAAGATAAGGTCCTACTGGGAAGACTTCACCATCAGTGCTGATCCTGCAGTTATCCTGCTCTGCAGGCTGTTGTGTTTGGGTGAGAATATTTAAGCAAATAAAGCTGTTTTCTCAGAGGCAGTGCTCCATTTTTAGACATGCAGCAAGAAGGATGATAAAGAACAAAGGTTCCAACAGCAAGACCGTATCATTGCTCAGTCTGGCAAACAAACAGATTGAGGATCCCTCACATATATGTTAACAATGTTTTAATTTATGTGGGTTTTTACTATTATTATTTTAGCTGCCAAGATTTCCTTGCCAGCTATCTCTATTTTGGTTATTTTTAATCCTTGCTTATTTGCGCTTTTTATCCCAGCCTTTTCAAACTTTTATGACTGTAATGCTAACCCCTCATGCCCTGCAAACACGTGCTCTATAACTTTACTCACGTGAGTCATCTTTGATGTTGAAACCGAGTTAAGTATGTGCGTTAGTGTTTATAAGATCGGGTCCTTAGTTTCTTAACCCTTGCCCAATAAGTTTAGTTTACCATAGTTTTTGCAATAAATCCCTGTCTGTTTCATTTTGGAGAACAGCTACACGCTTTTCCTGCCCCCCCACCTTGTCAAGAGACACTACAGATGTGTGATACTTGGCACTGCGGTCATCTCTTTGCCCTTTGTTTTTGCTTACGATTTTGTCTCTGGGTCTCTAGGATCATGTTTTCCCTCCTATATGGCTCTGAATAATCAATATAGAAAGCCAGGAAATAAATCAAAGCCTCAGATAGTAATGTAGAAAGAACGAAGGGAAAAGCAGACATATGGATTTCATCACCAATGGAGAATAACACATATAATAATAACAACAGAGTGTAAATGAGTATATGTACTCACTGGAGGCTCTTCCAAAACGATTGTTTTTGTACATGACTGGGGAAGTTATTTTGTGGTTTCTGAATTCTTTGGAACGATTGCATCCTGGCACCGCCTAAACTCTTTTCCCAGCCCTATTCCATGCAGCACAGCTTTTTGTTGGGCGATGCTAAAGATTTGGTGTGAGTGGCTGTGCTCTGGGAAGGGTTCAACAGTTCTGGGGACTTCTCTGAAGAAGACTTCCTAGCAGTGCTTGCGTCCTCGGTGGTGATGCTTTTCATCCATGTGTCCCATCAGAGCGCTGTGGGCTGGAATTCACTGCTGCTTCCCTAAACAAAATTAATCAAAAGCGCAAGTTCTTCACTGGCCAAGATAAATTACGGAGGAACATTGATGGTGTGAAGCAACCCAAGCTTTGTGTTTTTGCTTTGAAACCATAGATCCCTGCACTTGGTCTGTGCTCATGTGCTGCCAAACACAAGGGGTGTTAGAGAAGAGACCCCAGAGACCCTGCAATGGGGATGCTTCCCTGACTTGCAGAATTTGGGATGATAGCCACAAAGAACATTTTTTTTCTCCCTCACAGAACAGGATTCCTTTTCGCTTACATGCGCTTTTGCATCTCTGATGGAAGAGCGAGTTCAAATACAGGGGTGTACCCTAATCTGTTAGGGCTGTCAGGTGAAGCTGTTGTTGCAGACCCAGGTGCTTCAGCTAAAGGGGATTTGGGTCCAGAGGTTCTTGGCTCCGCTTCCCTGTCAGTCACCACTGGCTCTACTACTCTCAGTGCAGAAGTTCGCTTTCTCCTTCCTGTTTGCCCAAACCAAGTTATTAGCTGATGCCCTTTTACAGGTAGGGTGGTGGGGGTTTAAACCCGGGTGGCTATTTAGTGTGGGCTAGTAACCACAAGCCATCCCACCATCAGAATGGGAAGACAACGTAAGAGCAGGTAATCCCTCAGCACAGGTACTCAGCTGCAAATATAAAAGTAGGATCCAGCCCTTGCCAAGGCTTGGTCACCATTCTGGTTGTTAGCCTCTTCTAGATGGATTTTGCTTAAATCTTTCTTAGAAGAATCAGTGAAAATTCCTGTTGGAAACATGATTTCCCACTGAAAATCTCAGTAGGAATATATAAAAAATAATATAGTAAGAATATATAGAAAATATATTTGAAAAGTATATTTTTGACATTAAAATATGTTAAAATAGGAAAATACGTATTTTGCTTTTTTGACAAATCTTAAGACATTCTGATTTACGGCCAGAAGCTCGTAATTTTGTTATCTAAGATAGTATAAAATCAACTGGAAAAAAAAAAAGTTCTACATCACGGGAACAGGAACTCAGATGTGAAGAAATTCTGGATATTGTAAAGCTTCATCAGATAGGAAAATCAGTTCTCCCCAGCTCATTTCACAATCCTGTGCTTCCTTTGTGAGTGCAAATCCAGCACCTTTCACCAGCAATAAAAATCACACATTTTTCTGGTTTAGTTCTGTTTTGAAGGAAAAAAAACTCTTCCTGGCAGGATTCACCAGTTGTCCTGTAACTGCACTTTGTTGAGAAACAGCTTTTCCTCATCAGAGCTTGTGCCCTGCATGCCATTTTTGGCTGGAATAGACCACATGTAGATGCCAAAGCATGATCTCGGGTGGGCTCTGGATACTATCAGAGCTCAGAGGTTGTGTGACCACCCTCCATGGCAAGGGGTGGGGGGTACAAATGCAAGAAGGGTCAAAATGAGAAACACGTGACAAAGTGTAGGTCAAACGAACTTCCATGGGTTTCAACTTTTGTCCTTTGCAGCCTGAAAAAACTGCCTTGTCCCAGCTCTGGGTTGGCCTTTGGCGGTGCTGTCTGATTGCAGCAGGAAGGTGGGAACTCAGAGGGGCTTTTGTGCTGGGTTTTTGAGGGACGGGGGGTGCTTTGCCTTTCTAGCACAGAACTAATAGCTGACCCGATGCATTAAGCAGTGACAAAACACTGCAGTGCTGGTCTCTGACTTCAGGACCTGTTTCCAGCAGGGCATTTGAGGATGTGCTTGTGGCTGGACAGGGCTGGTTTTGTCGAGTCTTGCAGGTCCCAAGATTTTCTTGAAACAAAGCTTATTTCTCTAAGCTTTCCAAAGTTTTTCTAGGATGTTGTAGTTCCTGGCACTGTACGACAAAACTATCTTAAGAGCGAGGCAGATGCTTTGGATGCATATTAGTGATGGATAATCTCATATTACTCAGTTCAACTTGAGCTGAGGATCTCTCGTGTCCTTGGTTGTAACCCTGCAGAGTGGGTGCTATCAGTGAGCAAATTGCTGAAGCATCTTTGCCAGGCCCCAAGCTTTAATGCCTTGGCTGCTGCAGGTCTGGGTCCAGCCCTCATCTCTGTGGTGCACAGAGGTTTATGAACAGCCTGGGTTCATCTGGCTAAAATCTGAGCATCCGTTTCCCTTGCCTTTGGTGAAGCTGGGAGAGCTGCAATGTGTGTTGCCAAGTCTGCTCTCCTTTGTCTCTGCGGTGTAGATTAAGGTTGAAGTAGGTGTTTTGTTACAAAAGCTCTGGGTTGTGCTGCTGTGTTTTATCCAGAGTCCCTTTGAAGTTGCTGAGGTGCTGGGGCTGTGAATGGGGAACTTGCTTTGGTTTCTGATACCATTAATCATGCACTTCCCCACTTGGGAAAGTGTCAAATTGCTTATTCCATTGCATCTCAGTGCAGGAAAGCACGCTTTTGTCAGGCAGCTGGGGTTATGGGGCTCCTGCTGCTTCTAATCCACCTGAGTGGAAGAGGTCGCACCTTGGCTCAGGCAGCAGCGGCTGTGTGGAGTTTAATTTTGGTATTTTATCCCCACCCAACACTGCTGTACATGGAGCTGGGAGCTCAGCATTAGTCACACAGGGCCTCTACACAGCATAGGTTTGTGCCTCAGTTTCCCAACCAAATAAATGGCTATAAAGGAGCCTCTCCAAGCAGGACTCTTTGCGGTCTCGGGGCGCTTGGGGTGCTCGGCCTACAGCAAGGGCACCCTACCAGCGCTGTTAAGCCTAGGCCAACAATACGTATTTACATTGTACCAAGAGACATGGGCATTTAATTATCACAAAAAGCTTTTTTCAGCCTGTTCCTGAGCTCCAGGTGATCCCTTTGGACCCCCCTGAGAGGAATTAAGGCCTGTGAGAGCAAAGGCTGTTGTGTGGGGAAGGAGGCAGCCGCCATGGCACCCACAGGCCCTGGAGCTGGCGGCTCTGCCATGACCACGCCGGGCAGAGAGACCCTCACGGGTTTTTCCTGAGTTACACTGGCACCGTGTTGGTCAGAGGAGTAAAAACATGTGTTTGTGTTTTTGCTCTGTAAACGGAGTGGGTATGACTCACCAGAAACATGCAGGGCAGATGTTTGTGGTAATGAGGTGTCATTTTTATACAGTTACTTTTCTGACTACAGCAACATTTTAAGGCTACTTTGCATGCCTGAAGAGCAGTTGTGCTGAAACTCCAAGACTGTAGTGGTCTAGAGCAAAGTTTTCAAAAGCACCCGGTGGCTGGGGAGCCCACGCTTGGATTTCAGCACAGCCTCGGGAGCTTGTGCTGCGCTGGCAGTCAGCAGGAGACGGATGACAGATATTCAG
Organism: Aythya fuligula; assembly: GCF_009819795.1. Lineage (NCBI taxonomy): Eukaryota > Metazoa > Chordata > Aves > Anseriformes > Anatidae > Aythya > Aythya fuligula. The sequence continues at coordinate 2,167,140 of NC_045580.1, read as the reverse complement.
GTATTCTGAAAACGATACCTCTGGTCCACTGTGAGCTACTCATATATGTAAAGTACTTGCAGATAGAAGTTCTTTAATCTCCGAGAGCTTGTGCACATACCTCACAATAATGCAGATGTGTTGGATAAGCTTAAAAAAAAAAATTAAAAATCAAATAAAACCTCTTTAAGGAGCTCAGAGCACAAGTCCCAGGGGTGCATTTGACTATCTTGCCAATGCAATATATGTTTTATGGTCTTTTTAAAATGTGGGTAGCATAATTGAGGTCTGTACATGTTTATATTAGGAGCAGGGCTAGTGAATTAACCCTTACAGCAACCTCTGGGTCACATTTCCTCTTGGCAATAAAGTGTTGAAACTTCTGTTGGATTTCCCGTGGTCTTCCAAGATTTCTGTGAGCAGTCTGTAAATAAGCACCCCTTCCTCATGGCCTGCATTAGACCTTCTCAAAACCCATGTGCCATGGCATGGCTCTAGTAGATGGCTCCAGAGACTGGTTGTGACTCCTTTCTCCCCCATTCACAGCTCCTTCGTGATCACTTTGGTCAACACAAAGTCCCCATTTTGATGTGACTCATTCAGAACTGGCACAAGAGAAACTCTTTTAAGTCCACTCAGCAAGGGAAGAAAGGAGGAGATGATCTGGAGTGTGATAAGTCGGATGATTCCAATCTTTGCCTCGAGTGCAGCTTGATATCTTCCACTTCAGTGGTAGTTTTTTGGGAAGGAAAGCAAAGATCTTAATCTTGTTGGTGAACTCAAACATGGAGATGAGGTGATCTGTGCTCCCACAGTGGATCTGATTGTTTAAAACAAGACTGAAAAAAAAAAAAAAGTTGTTTCTCCTAGCTAGCAAAACATGCTGCAATAATGTAGCTATACCCAAGCTTTGATAATTGCAGTTCATGGATTCTAGTCCTAGTTCTAATGCTTCTCATACACACTTATTTTCAAAGCAGCCACTGCTGTTTGGTGTGTGAGCCTTTAGCAGCTTTTTCAATTTCATTTTTTAGCATCCAGACTTCAAGGTCTCCAAATGTGCAGGCTGACTTCTGAAAATATGGGCTGGAAAAACACCTCTCTGCCTTGGCCTCTCCTGTAGAGAACAGGGGGATCATACCTACCTCGTAGAAGAGCTGTGGTCGATAATGTTCGCAAAGTGCTTTTTAATCCCCTGCTGAAAGATTCTGTGCGAGTGTGAGTTATAATTATTACGTAAATGTCTCATACTTTCCTGTGCAAGCCTTCAGCTTGCCGCAGAGATGTTTTCCCAGTCTTTATATGTGGATGCCATTGCATTTGTAGCTTCCTGGCCCACTCTAGGCAGCTGTAGTGAGGCACAGATCTCAAAGAGAGAATTAAAATCTTTTCATCAGTTTGGAGAGCCAAACCAAACCCCGAACCACTTTCAATAAATCTTTCCAAGAGGAAAATTGATTACACATCAACAGGGAAGAGATGCAGCTAGGTTAAGGATGGGTGAACGGCCCTAACTCTCGCAGACAGGTGTCCATCTCCGGACCAGAGGCTTAGCCCACGGGTCGGCCCGGTCTCCTGGAGGGGCCGTGGCCAGCTGAGAAAACATGTGTCCTTCATCACGTCAGATCATCCGGCTAAAGTAAACCATGAGGTCATGCCGGCATCACTGTGTCACCCTGCAGTAATTAAGATCGCTGCTTGGTTACTTTGCAGCCCCCAGCCCCAGCTTGCATACAGGTGTGTTGTTATTAAGCAGCTGGTATAACAAGGCTGTGCCAGTGCGAAGTATGAAACAGCTCAGGACCTGTCCAAAACCAACACAGCCGGGCCTTGCGATGTAGTCCAGGGGGTGCAGTTCTCCCTCCTGGAGATGAAAACAAATCGTAAAGGTTAAAAGGCAGGAATCAGGCCTGTTGCTTTCTGCAAACTGAGAGGAATCTCTGCACGTCATCCCAGGAGAAAAGGAGTTAATAGGTAGCCAAGGCAAAGGTTTAAAAATAGAGCTCTTTGCATAGCTATTAGGTGATGTCTCTGTCACACTGGCTGGTGTTTGCTGCTTCAAACCCCAGCGCGTTCCCAGCAGGTTTTTAATGTTGGGTGTTTGCCTTTTTTTATGGTGGGGTGATGAATGGGGAAAATGGGCCTTGGAAAAAGTGACTTGGGAGGCTTTGGGGTCCAGGTAATGGGTAAGCTGTGTCCTCAGCAGTGCTGGCACGGTCCCACTGGAATTAACAAGGTGGATTTGAAGCTGGGAAGGTTGCTCAAGGAGCCCAAGATGTGCTTAGAAAGTGATGCTTGTCCAAAGAATTTCTCCTTCTGTCTTTGTGTGAGGTTATTCCTCTTATTCTGTTACGTTGTTAGCTGGGCCTCACAAGAAGAGATGCATGTGATTTTCCTCTCAGATGAGATGTGTTGACTGATAGTATCCAAAATCTGGCCTTAGAGAGATGCTGCTGGGAGCTGAGATCCCACAAAGAGGCCATCACTCTAAGATGGGGGCTTCTCAAGTGTGTGGGCAACTGAGCTGAGCTGTTCCTGCAAGTATGTCAGTGAGCCAACAGCAATTAGTGTTAAACAGAGATTCAGGAGAGGGTTTGGTTGCCAGTAAATAGCAAAGCTGGTGCTGCAACACAGTCTTTTAGCTTCTAAGGTGCTGTGAGTTTCATTAGTATGCACCTCCCTGTTCCAGAAGCAGGTTTCATCGTGCCTGATGGGGCAGAAGTGCTTGTCATTGCCATTTCAGCAACACGCTTGATAACTATCCTCCAACATCATGTTTTCTGATGTTTTAAAAACACCAAAGCCCCAAAGCCCTCACTTTCAAGGAAGCTTTCCTTTATAATTAAGACGCATTGACTGAAAAGATTGCCGTGAAATTTTTTCACATCTTTTCCTTGGAGCGCGTCTCTATGGGAGCCTGTTGGGAGATGCAGGATTAGGGAGGAAACTGGATTAGCCCCTTAGGATTTCAACAATGTGGCTTTGGTTTAATATAGAAGGTTTTATTTAATATGCTGGTAGAAAAATGCGGTGTTGCATAGCTGAGATCAGATTTTCCCACCCCGCTTTCTCCACAGTCCCATCGCCTCGACTTTTTCCCACTAGTGGTCTATAAATACAGAGCAGGTGCAGCGAGCTCTCCGGGATCACACTCTGATCTGGAGCTGACAGTTCAAGCGCCGATCGTTCCTCCCTCCCAAAGGGAGATGGGTTTGCACAAGTAGAGCCTCTTCCAGCTGTGGGAAGAGCTGGGTTTCAGCTCCCCATCCTCAGAGGTCTGTGGTGTGCCTTCCCCAAAGCGGCTGCTTTGTACACCAGCCTGGGCTCACGGCCATGAGCTTTCCCAGCCATGCCACAGAGCACCTTTCTTTCTACCACTGAAAAACACAAATTAAAATCTACTGCTGCCTTTCTTGTTTTCCTTCCTCTTTTCCAACCCCTCCGTGAATTTTTAAACTGAGGGACTTACTCTCTAACTTGGGCTTTTCTTTTATGTAGCCTCTTCTGCTGAAAAGCCATTTTCTTCTGGGGGATGCTGTTTGCTCTGCCCGTTGCACTGCTGATGGCACCGTTCCTCCCTCTCCCTGTGAGCACATCTTCCACATGAGTTTCGGTAGCTCTGCTCTCAGCCAAAAGCCAGGCTGGAGGAGCAGGAGGACACTCAGCCCCGAGCCCTTCTATCCCTATGGGAGAGAAGCTACTGCAAGCCCTCTGGAGCAGCGCTGTTTTGCTGTTTTCCCTGGTAGGCAAGTGCCCAGTTTGAAGTCAGGGCTTCTCAACCCTCAGCCCCTCTGGCCTCACTGCAGCTCAATCCTCATCCCATCAGAAAGATGCTGCTGGGGAGGGGTCTCTGACCTGGCAGAAGATCTGATGCTCTCCTGACACTGCCTCTGCATGTCCTGCGGTCTGTGACGCTGTGTGAGGCAGCAGAGATCTTGGCCTGCTTGTAGCAAAACATTCAAAAGGTTTCTCTGGGTTATCTGAAGGTGTTAATCCAAGAGGGACAGTCAGGGCACGCAAGAGGACCGCAGACCCCAGGCTTTCCAAAGCAAATGAAGATTTGAGCCTATCCCAACACGTGAGTTTGATACCATGGAGGTAACAATCCCAAGGAATTCAGCTGACTGTTCCTTAGCATCCCGTCAGCAAGCCCTAATTAGATGTTGAGCAGGATCCTAGAAGCAGTGGAGACAAACAAAACCTTCCCCGCACAGCAAGAAGGAGGCACCAGATGAGACAAGCCAGCTCCTCCACTTTTGCCAAGCTGCTGCTTTGTGCAGCTCCTTTAGTCCAGGCTGCACTTGACAGCAATGACAAGAGACAAAACCCAGCTGTTCTCTGCGAGACCGAAGCAAAATGGCACACAGCGAGGCTGGATGACAGCATCGGGAGCTGCAGGTGCGGAGGCTCTGCTACAACCAGCGTGATTTCTGGTGGTACCAGCAGCAGGTTGTATTTATTTCTGTCCACATCACATGCATTTCTCTGCCCCCATGCCCAGCCTGGCCTGCGGGGAAGGGTATTTCATAATTCCTGGTGTCACCTGGCTGTGATGACACTGCGAGGCACGGAGCAGCAAGAGTGAAACCAGGGAGCGCCTCTGAAAGGCAGGAAGGGAGCAGGCTGCGCTAGGAGCTCTGTCAGCTGATTTCTCCCACAGCAGCGTGGGCTTGGCTGCCAAAAAAGTGTTGCAGCAGACGAGGAGAGGGAGATGTGCATCTCCCACTAGAGATGGGAGCAGGGGGCTGTGGAAAAGAGCTGGGAATGTGAAACATCCTGCAAAAGGGATTTCTTTTTGTTACGCCAATGAATTAGGTGCAGTTTTGTATTGGCAGGTGCTTGACTGTAGCTAGCATTAGATCTAAATTCTCTTAAAAATTAGGTTCAGTAGGGTCAGGGCACACATGCTAAGAATTTCTAAAGCTTTAGGCTTTTCAGATCAGAGAATTTGCATTGGGATTCCCAGCTAAAAGCTGTCATCTTCATTAGAGTGAGTGCTGGGCACATGGGTACAGGTTGGGGCATGGGTTAGCCACATCCTCGAGGCTCTCCTGGTTATCAGTGAGTGGGGTGGGCTGGCCTAACCGTGCAGGCCAGAGCTGCAGTGTCATTTAAGACAGGTAGTGGTAAAAAACCTCCCTCTGCTGGAAATCAGAGGGGAGGATTAAGGTCTCCAGAGCAGGGAGGGCAGAGCAAGAAGGAAAATTTGCAGCATGCAGGGTTTCTGAGTGAACGAGCAGGTATGGGGACAGCATCGATAGTGTGGTATGGGCAAGCTGGAGGTGAGGAGATAAAGGTAGTTTGACATCTCTGAAATCCAAGGTAGACAACAATTTGAATCAATCCTAAAGCTTAACTAAAAGATGGAAAATAGAGAGTGAAGGTCCCCTGAAAGGGGGACGTACGAGGGTCTCCAAGCAGTGGTGCACCCTCAAGGTGTGGGTTGAGCTGCCACCACTACATAAACAGTTAAACAAGCAGGCAGAGCAGAAAATGCAAGAGCAGGGTGAACCAGGAGGCTCACACTTCTTGTGGCTGCAGAGAAGCACCAGGTCTTGGCAGCCCCTCCAGCTTCAAACCACTTGGCCCCAATTCCCTCCTCCCTGCTGGTTCCCCAAAGAGGAGTGCCACCAAAACCACCGCCGGGAGGACCAGCTCCGTGGAGCCCGTTGCCTCACCTTGGAGGAATGCATTCACTTCATAACCAAGATAAACGGCCTGCTGTTTAACTGGAGCTTGTGCTGCAAACACCAAGCTCTTGCTTCGGGACGAGTGCTTGGCATGCCTCCTGCTTCCCTGCTGCCTGCCGGGCGGGACGGTGCCTCGCTCCGCCGAAGCAGGGTCTGCTCTGCCGAGGGTGGATTTATTATTGGTGACTGGCCTCTGCTGTTGGCTCGATGATTTCTGCTCTGATCTCAGAGGATAACTCTCTCCTAGCCTGGTCTCTGAGGGAACTCGCATTCCTTTCTTATCTCCCACCAGCATGAGTTATGCTCTCAGAAATTAGTCCTTATTTATTAGCGTAGCCCAGCCAAAAGCCATCTCCAGGATTTTCAGTTGCATGTGCAAACAAAATCCACCTCCCTTTTCTTGCTCCCCTGGAGAGATTCATTAGGAATAACCTCACCTTTCGGGGAATCAGATGTTCCTTCAAGGATGTTGACTTCCACGGGGTTTGGAGGCAGTGTCCCAGGGAAACATTGAGGTTAGTGCATTCAGCTCATCTGTTTTCACTTAAAGCAAGAGACCCTGGAGAGCTGCAAAATAAACACAAGGGCCCTGATTTCTCCTTTCAGCTGTAAACTGAGGTACCAAAGCAAGGATCCTAATCAATCTGCGCTTTTTTTTTTCCCTCCAGATTCAAAACAATCTGGAAAAATGTACAACCCGGTGCTGCTCGTGGTGCTTCCTCAGCTGAGGAGAGGAGCCTGGAGCCCGAGTGCAGCCGCCCAGCGAAGCATCTGCCTCGTCCCTGTGCGCAGGAGCGAGACAGACGTGAAGCCGTAATAAAGCTGATGGAAGACCCAGCTGGACAAGGACAACTTTGGCTTGGGTTGAAAGTCGGAGGAAGCCTCTGAGCTGCTGATGCACAGAGGTAAAGAATTACAAAGGCGATGGGAGGGACCGCAGTCAGCAGGAAAAGGACAGAAAGGCACTGAGGAGGATTGGATATATCCTGCTATCACGAAGCTCGAGAGATGCAATATCAGCAGCTCCTGAAGCCACCAGAGACCAAGAAACCACTAGAAAGAGATGTCGGTGCGGAGGTAGTTACACAGCGCAATTAATAAAACCTGACAAAGCCCCGGTTGTAGCTGCAGGCCAGCAAGGCTCTGCTAGTGCAGAGCTGATATCTGGGCTCAGCAGTGACATCTGAAGCTGTCGCAGGACTGAAGAGGTCAGAGAACTGACCCCGGCACAGGGCTGCAGCCGGGCATCTGCTTCTCGTCTCGTTTTTCCCCCTGCTAGCATAACCCCATCACTTAGGGGGAATCTGCTGCTTCGTGTAGCCAGGGGAAGGCAGTTGCCTTCTAAAGCAGGATCAGGCCCTGACCTCAGCCCACCGAGCCCTCAGGGGATCTGGCAAGTCCCTGGTCTTGTCCCCTACTGACAGCCCCACAAAGGCTGTATGGGTTTCTTTCTTCCCTGGGGGAAACCTCCCTGGGGAGAGGGGAGAACCTGGGGCAGAGGTGTTGACTGGGTTGAGAAAGCAAAGGGGAAGAAAAAAACCAACCCCTGAGCTGCCAACAACTGTAAAACCCAGATTATTTGACCCGCACTTCACAGACAAGACATTTTTGATTCCAGTGCAAAGGAATATGGGCAAGACGTCAAGTTACAAGCCAGAAATATCATGTAACCGGTAATGGCCCTTTATTGACATAGGAAGTGGGATGGTTTTGATAAAAATAAGAGCCCACACAAATGATTTTCTGTGCATACAATTCACAAGGAAACTCTTTGAGGACTTTTTTTGAAGGAATGTGGTTATTATTTTTCCCTGTGTTCGTTTTGCTTGTTCCATTACTGAACAGAAAAGGAGTTGGTGGCAGGAGGAGATGGAGCTTTCCCCCGTGCTCAAGGAGCCCATGCAGTGGGTGTGCCCCATGGCTTTTCCCTGAAGCCGCCTGCCAGGAGCCTGGGCAAGGTGTGGGTGATAGGAATCGCTTTCCCTGTGCCGAGAAGCACTTGAAACAAGTCTGCACACACATCGCATTTTGGGCCAGTTTTCAGACTTAGTCCTCAATAAACACTGTCCGCAGTCAGTGTTTATTGGGACAAAAATGCAAGGAACCTACTTCACTGTTTACAGATAGAACTGCAAGTAGGTTCAGTTCCTGGGGTGTTTTTAATAACGTCTGTGGTTTGGAGAAGGCCAGACTGAAGAATTTGAGATGCTGATGTGCTTCCTTCATGGTGTATCGCCCGGCTGACTTTTCAGGTTGCATCCTGGGGGGCAAAGAAAGATGCCCATGCTTCTCCCTCTCTCCTCGCTCTTTAGTAGCTTCTAGTGATTTCCATGCCAGAGCCATGTCCCACCAAGCTGCCAGCGTTCCTCACCCTGGGAGGAAATAGCAATCGAGCACCCCGTGGCCCTGGGGTTGCTGAACCCAGCAGTCCCATTTTTGTGGTGTGTCATCGTTGCCAGTTCTCTTCACCTAGTTTGAAACCAAATGGCTCGTGAAGACCTACATTAATTTTGGGGGGACGCGGACTGAAGTGTCATTAAACATGATTAATCTCTTGCTGTTGCCAGCCCTGCAGTAATTTCTGGAGTGTTATGGCTGCATTTGATGAGCGAATCCCTGAACTTTTTGCAGACCTGTGGCCAGGCCAGCACCAGGCTCCCAGCATTGTTTGTGTTCAATTTCCTCAGTTTGCTTTTTTGTTGTTGTTTTTGGGAAGGAGGATGTAGAAGTAAGAAATATGGGGGAAAGGTAAACAGGTCTGTGCTGGATTTGTGCTCCCTAGTTGTTTGAGTGTGTGATGTTAGAAAAAAAAAGTAAACTTTGAGTACCTTTATCTGAAAGTTTACAAATACAAATAAAAGCCCTACACAGAAATTTAGTACATGATGAAAGATTCAAATATACACAAGGAGAGTGTTTATTTGAACGGCCTATCGGTTCCTCTGTTCTTATTCTGCAGTGGCTGTTTCATTGTAGGAGGTCCAAAAAGTTAATTCACCAAAAGAAGTGCAGTTTTGGAAACAGCAGGGAAGAGAGGCTATTCGTGGATCTGGTTTTCGGTTTCTTTATTCGTTTTTTGGAAAACGTTTGTTTTGGCTTGAGCCAAACCAAGCTTTTCCCGAGATCTTCGTTTACCCAGCTCCAATGCACAGCCACGTACCAGGCCAAGCTCTGTGAATTTCTGAGGATCTTTTTTTTTTTTTTTCCAGAGCTGTTTTCCTCTCCAGACCTCCTGAAGTGCCTGCGGCTGCAGGGCAGGGTCTGACCACGGACAGGTTCCCCGCGGTTCTGCTGGGCTTGGACAGTGCAAAACTCCCCCGTATCTGCTGGAAGCCCATTCCCCTTGCTTAAACCTCTGCTGCATGTAAACGCACAGGCCTTCAAGATCATGCTGAGCTTTCACAGATGGGCTGGGAAGAGCCAGCACCGGGAAGTTAAAGGCAGTCAAAGCGGAGTTAGAGAAGGAAGAGTTGTCTCAACAGGGAGGGGGTTGTCAGCCGCAGGAACCGTGCCAGCACAATGCTGGGTAGTGGTGTTCTTCAGAAACATCCCACCAGGTCTGCACGCAAAAACTGTGCTGGTTTCCTTTGTAAAAGGATGCACTGGTAGGTATCCAGGTCGAAGTACCTTCACCCTGCTGCTGTGCCCCGTGCCAAATCTTGGGGCAGCCTCAGGGGCTGACACATGCCCCAGCCCTGGGCATCCTCTGCACAGTGCCCACACCCCTCCCTGCCTGCAGGGCCTGCCTACTACTAACGAGGCATGTAATATTTGTAATATTTCCCATTCCACTTGCTCTCAGCTGCCTCCAGCTCCCGTCTTTTGCACCTATTGTAAGGGGCAGCCCCGCAGCTGGCGTTACGCTGCCTTCCCGACACGCCTGAGCCTTTCACCGCTTTTCCTTCACTCGCTTCTCTCCCTCCCTGCTGAGCTGTTCATGCCCTGAGAGGTGTCAGGATTTAAGACCATCTCCTGCAGCTTCACGGGCCACCTCTGCTTTCCTTTGGCCCTGCAGCCCGCTGTGTCCTGGGGCAGCCGGGGAGAGGGGATGGGCGGTGTGTGACATTACGAGACACCTCCACGGGGAAGGGGCAGGGGCTGTGGATCTGTAAAGAAAGAGAGGGCCAAGAGCCAAAATGCTTGTGTCACTTGCAGGAGCCAGGGCCAGGAGCTGGGCTTAGCGGCACAAGTCTTTCCATTGCCGGTGACTCACTTGCTGACATTTTTTGGCTGCCCTGTGGGGCTGGAAGGGGTCGAGGAAGAAGCCAAGGAGCTGCCCCACGGAGTATCAGGGGGTGTCTGATCCCTTCTGCCCCATAGCGAGGGGCTTGGTCCAGCACCGGGACATCCAGGCACTGTCTTACTGATGGCAGTAGCTTTGGGTTGCATCTGGGAAAAAGATGAAAGGGCGGTTTCTTGTTCACCGTGAGAAACTGGGAATTGTTAGAAGCAGCATCCGCAAGGAAAAAGTTAAAATACGCCGCTCAAGAAATCTGAAAAATTTCCAACAATTTCCCTTTTAAGTATTACAGATGTCTTTCCTACCTTCCTCAAGTTGGCATACATGACAATTCTCTGCATTTTCTCTTTTCTTTGTATCTCTGTTGCTGTTCTGTGTTCCAGCGGGATAATATTGAATATGGCATCTAAGAATTGGCTCCTAACTTAACAGCACTGATTGCGTTTGCATATGCAGAAAGAGAAGTTGTTTAGGCTAGCCATGTTCCAGCAGAATTTCATTTAATAGCATCTGAAAAGGTTAAATGCAGCTTGGCTAGGCAAAGTTATTTTTAATGCTGTGCTCATCAGCGTGCCTCCTGAGGTTGTGCCTTGCCATCAGCGGGTGCCCTGGTTGGGCATGTTTAATACCTGCTGGGCATGGTTTTTAAAGGGTAAGGAAATGAGGAGTATTTTTTCACACTTTGAAAATAAGCTTAAAAAAATTCGTGCCCTTTGGTCTAGGTTACTTGGATTTTTAAGTAAGGAGTTGAAAGAATTGAACTATTGAACAAACTCATGTTTGTTTTGGTGCGAGATACCACATTTCTTATTTTTCAACAACAGGCACGCTTTCAGGTTTGATGTTGCTGAAAAGGAGTTTTCCCTTTTCAAAGTCTCTTTCCAATTTGTTTTCCACACGGAGGAAACGAAGAGAAAAGGGAGGAAAAAAACACAAATTGGTGGAACTGGTAGGAGTACTATTTCTGTAGGAGAGGGGAAAACACAGGATTTTGACCCAAATGAAAATTCACCTTTGGCAACATCCCACAAGCCAGCAGTGCCCGTGCTCCCCAGGTGGCAGTGGCCGTGGCTGCTCCCCGTATCATCCCTCCGGTCGTTCCTTTGCTGACATCTGGTCCGCAGCCTCTGAAGTCAACAGAAGTCTTGCCATTAATTTCTGAGACTTTCAGATAATGTTCTGTACGCATGCAAACTAACGTGATCGTTAAATATCCTGTTAAGTCTGCTTGGCTTTTTCCATCAAACGTGTCATTTAAATAACCTAATTAAATGAGGTCCTTTCATTTTAGATGATGTTTAGATGATGCATATAATTGCCCTGAAAGTGCAGTCGTCCAGCTGGCAGAGTGGTTGTAGAAGATGTAAAACATTTTTAATAAAAACAAGACCCTCCTCGGATTTGGACTCGATCGCTGAGATGGGAGGCCAGCGCCTTGCACGTGAGTTATCAGGGATGCTCTGATGGCAGAAATCCCTCTCTGAGCATTCATCTCTACCTTTGGCTTGTTGCACTGCCTGGAGCTTGGACGGGTGGGATGTTAGGGGTCTTCTCTAGGAGGGTGGCATCTCAGTGCGGGATAACCTGGGAACAGCTCAGTCCTGCTGCTTTTGCACCTCCTGCCTGAAGCGAAGGGTGAACCCTGTGGTCCTCCTTGCCCAGATGTGTTGGAAAGTCTTTCTGGGACGCAGGGGCTGCTCTTGGGGACACAGCCTGCATGAGGAGGACAGGCTCTGGCTCCTTGCAGCATCCCGCTGCCTGTCTTGGCTCCTTCTCTCCATCCCTTCCACTGCATCCATCTGCGGGGCAGCGAGGAGCAGCTCCCTCTGTAAGACAGGAGTGTCTCTGGGACGGGGCCAGCTCCATGTGTATAATATTTCCATTAACTCAAGGAGCGAAACTCCTGGGCTCGGGGCCCGGGCCATGCTGGAGAGGCAGCGAAGCAGCAATCATGGTGCTCGTACATCACCCGGCCGTCAGCAAGCGCCCAGGAGGACAGCGAGACCCCAGCGTGGAGGCTCACACCCGCTTTGATAGCAGCAATGCCTCCACACAGCAGGACGGCTCCCAGGGCAGCATCGCCCAGCCTGGGCTTTTCCTGAGCTCGCTGGGGGGTCGAGGGGCCGGGGGCTGTGCTCGGTTTGCTCCGTGAGCAATGCTTGGTGCTGCCAGCCTCCAGCACAGGGGAGGCACCTGCTGCTGGGGGGCACCTGCTGCCTGCGCCCTCCCCTCGCTTCATTGCCGGCACGGTGGGGAGGTGACCGCGGCTCCCCAGCATGCCTGGATTAGCTCTAGAGCTGCTTCTCCCGAAAGTGAGTAGAGAACACACATCTGGTCAGCAGGAACATGCGTTTCTGAGACCCTCTCTTCTGCACCAGGAGCCTGTCCCAGCCGGAGCCAGGAATCCTTCGCCCTGGAGACTTGTGATGCTGACACATCCACTCTGGCCGCAACAGAGCAAATTCTTTTTTTATCCCGCTCCAAGCCAGAAAGTGCTCAGCATTTCGAATGAGATTTTCCAAAGGGTTCGGGCCACGTCAGGTCCTGTAGGGCTGGTGGCTCTTCCCTCCTCCCCACGTGCACCAAGCGCCTCGGAAAGCAGGGTGAGCAGGATGGGTCCCACCTCCAGCTCAAACAAGCAATGTTACCACCAACGAAGCATCCCTGCTTCCAAGGGAGAAGCAATCTCCCCCCACCTGGCATGGGACTCCCCTTTCCTGCTCCATCTCAGCCTCAGCACTGCCCACCAAGGACTGCTCCTTTTGTAAATCCTGACCTTGAACCTTCAGGCATTATTCGAACCCCCCGGTGCAGAGGCTGTAGGAAAGTGATCCGAGCAGAAACCCCCCGTGCTGTCACTTCCACTTACGGGTCTCGGCAGTGACGATGCCGCCGTGGAGAGCACACAGGCTTTTGGCTGGGGTTGCGCTGCAGTCTGGGGGTCCTGTGTCTGGGAGAGGGAGCTGCCTCCCTCCGGCAAGGAGCTCAAAGCCCTCCAGGAAAGGACGGCCCAGACAACACCGATGTTCCCTTGCTGCCTTTTTGTGGCCTGGGTTGTTTTATTCTTCCTTGTGCCCCCTTTCTGCCGCAGCACAAAAGGACCTTCTTGTACCAAAGTCTTTTTTTCTCTGCATACTTGCTGCATGAGCAAAGCAGGAGGGGTGGGGGCAAGGAGAGGGGACTGAAAGCTTTGGGAAAAATCTCATGCAGGGCTTGGTTTACAAGGGACAGCTGAGCGTTTAAACACTGTCTCCAAAGTGGGTCATTAGAGCTTTTCTGGCAGCATTTCCCCACATACCCCCCGACCTCTGGCTAGGCTGCTTTGAAGGAAAACAGGAAGGAAAGAGGCAGGGAGCATCTCTGAATGCCCAACAATCAGATCCCAAATTCTTTTAACTTCCCCTAATAGTGAAAGCCAAAACAAAACTCATTGAGCAGAGCCAATAAACTTGGCCAAGGGGCACGGGGGCTGCGGGGAGGTGGGCAAAGCAGGCAGGTGGGGTCAACGTCTTGTGCATCTTGTTATTTGGTAGGGCAAATGGTCCCCAGAAGGGACACACACCCTCCCCACAAAATGAGCTGGTAGCAGGGCTGCTGGCGGGTGCCAACAGGAGCTGGCATTCCTGGCAGGTTTCTCACAACCCCACCGCCCACTTCTTCCTTGTGTACTTTTCTTATCAGTGGTACAGCTAAGGATCTCGACACTGGAGTAATTGGCACCACGGTACCAAAATCAGCACTTTGCGGTCTTTACAGACTACTCCCAGGCTGAGGCTGTCTGGCGAAGGACAGGGAATTGAAAATTCCAATTCTAGGATGCAGAAGTCTATCATGACCTGTGAGTCTATTCATAAAATTCACCAAAGGAAAAGGATTTCCTTGCCTAGGAAAAAAAATGAATATTTTTTCCTTATCCGTGGTCTTTGCAAAGAAAAAGACCTGGTATTTGCAGGGAAACTCTTCCCGTATTTTGATAGTTTTTATCTCAGTCTGTTAACCTCTTAGGATAAAATTAATTGTAGGCCAGCCCAACTTTGTCATCCCAGTGTCTGTAATTAGGGAATGATGCTGAGCAGGGTGCCATGGGTCTGGATCCTCACCGCTGTGGTGCCCTGACCGTCACCCCACCAAATGTCTTTGAAGCAGTTATTAATACAGCAGAAAGCTGACTTCTGATAGTTTCAACATTAACATGTTTTCATCCTGTCCCAAAGCAACTGCTAATGCTGTCAAAACAAGGCTTCTAAATCTGCCTTTCATTTGCATCCCGTTGTGTGCCTGTGCACACACAGGTATGCATGCACGCTACCTCAGCTGAGGAACAAGTGCTTATTGGAAACATGCTCGCTGAGAATTAGCAGCCCCATACACATGTATCTCTCGTTAAACGCTACGGGGTGGAGGTAGGGATTGTTGCCCGAGGCTCTCTGCGAGATCCCTCAGCACCATATGCAATAAATATGTTTTTAATAAGCAGTCATTAATGACTGGACAATAACAGCTTTATTAAGCTTAAATTAAAGGCATATTTGGGAGCCTTAATCTGAAACTATATGTTGTAATGGAATATACTGGAATTCAGCTCTTTCTTTTTTTTTTTTTTTTTTTAAAAAAAAAAGACTTATTTCAAGCAAGTAGTTACAAGCCATTGTGGGAAAAGAATACATTCCCTGAAGGCCTGATCCTGCTCTGGGATCTACTCCTGTTTGTCTGCATGGGGCTCAGTTCAGGCTGGATTAAGGTGGTGGGACTCACCCTGCTACTTCGTGGTGCTGGGGTGAGAAAGAACTCCCTCAGGCTGCTGTGATGCTGCCTCAGACTTGTTTTCTCCGAGGCAATAGTTACTTGGGAGGTTGCTTTAGCCCTGCTAATCCTGCCCACAGAGTGAAACACTCCAAGCCCGTTCCCCTCTCTTCCCCCTGCAGGACCACAGCAGTCCTGCTGCTTCTCCTCCTGCCTGCAGAGCGTTGCAGGGCAATGCTAGCCCTGACCCCTTTTTTCAGCTCCATGGGTGGGCACCGCTCGCAGCCAGCCTTTTCCATGCTGCTCTCCTTTGGTGTGGGGGCTGCAGCTCCCTGAGCAGTCAGATAAAGCTCAAAAGATGTTTCTGCTGCTGCTTAACCCCTGCTTACCAAAAGGCTTGCGTGCCTGAAGCTGTGCGAGTCTTTGCAGGACTGGGCTGCGCTTCTGGTCCTGGTACCCCTTGGTTGTCCTCACGTTTAGGAAGCGCTGCATGTGGAAAGGCAGGAGCCAATGAAGCCAAAAGGAATCCCACTCTTTATTAGATGATGATAAAACCATAGTGAAATAACAATAACACCTGGGCACAAACATCCAAAGTACTTTAAGCACAAGGGTTCGGCTGGAAAAAATCTCAGGACAACCAACAACAAAGCCCCAGGCCACTGGAAAGCTGTTACCACAGTCCTCCATCCCTGTTTTACCACCCCTACATCCTCCCAGCTGCCCAGTGACTGCTGAGCTCTGTGGTTTGTATCCTTAAACGGGTTCATTTCCATTTTGTGCTGCCTTCCTGACATGGCTTTCTCTGGCAGGCTGGCTTTCAAGCCCATGGTGATCCGCTCCCATCCTTCAAAGCTGCATCGATGGGGCTGACTTTGGAGATGCCCCAGTGCAGGTGAGCTCAGACCTCTGCCGTGTCCAGATGGTGCCAAGGGGCATGGCAGGATTGGTGCTGGGCAGCCTCTGGCTTGCCCTGCCACCAGCAGCCCTCCTTGTCAGTCAACTCTCCGAGCCCTTAGGCTGACCTGAGATATGACTCGGCGTTGGTATGAATCAGACCTTCCTCCAAGCCCAAAGTGTGGGCCTTGCATCAGCTCTATTCCCTTAAATCCACTTAACGTGCCCCTCTGACCCAGACCCCTTGAACTCCCTGTGCTTCTCTCCCTCTGCTTCGTAATCCTCCAAGCCCCAGCTGCGTCCCCAGCCCGTGCTCGCTGCCCTCTTTCCAGCTTCTCTTACCATCTGGGCTGACCTGTCTTGTTGCTTCATTGACTCTCCAAATATTTTTTTTTTCAATTTGCTTTTGAGAATTAACATCATTCCCTGTTCTTCCTGCTCTTGAAGGGAATGACTGGCTTTCTCCAGCATTTTGAATACAGCTTGTACCGAAGGATATAATTCTTAAGAAATGTCTCGAGCTAAGTCAGCCCAACATGTGTTGCACAAGTGTGGATCTGAATCAGATTCAGCACAGGTCTGAATCTGGTTTCATTGCTCTGCTGTTGTTTCAGAGCTGATTTCATTTCTCTGCTGCTGAAATCAGTGCAGCGACGCTGTGAGATCAGGACTGGGCTGCAAAGTAGCTGTGTCCGTGCCTTGTGATGTCTCTGTCTTATGCTGGACAAAATGAACCAGATTCCTCCCTGAATTCATCGGCGCCTTGCCAGGGATGAACGGGATCCAGCCATAAGGATTTTGCTGCGGAGCTGGCTGTCTGAACATCCCACTTAGGATTAAATAGGTTGTGTACATTTTAGCACCAAGTTTTGCTCTGAATTGGCTGGAAAATGTGAGATGTTTCTGCAGAAAATTTCAGTGTTTAATGGAAAAAAAATTAACCATGATTTTTTTGGGCCTGAAAGCAAAAAAAAAATAATAATTTTTTGGCTGAAGCTCTTTGTACTTTGAAGCTTTTTTGGACTGGACTTGGAGGGTATTCCTAGTGTTATGGTGAGGTAGAGTTCATTTGCATGAGTTCCCTCGCTCAAAACTGGGCTAATTTTTGTCGCAGTTGTCTAAGACGTGTTGGGTCTGTGTTTGCCACTCCAGGGCCAGGTAAGCAGGAGGTGTTTGCAGCACAGCTTGCTTCCTGTAGACTTTTAGACTCATACATACACTGCAGGCAAAAGGCACTTTGCTTCAAAGCTTTTCCAGCCAGCACTACAAATTTCTCCTCTGTGTTTTACAAGTGAGTTACTTTGGACGTGATAAATACAATCAGCGTATCAGCTCGAGGCCTCAAAGAGCAGAAAGCCCCCGTGCAGGGCGTTGTGCAAATATATCAAAGCTCATCCCTGCTCTGACTATGGAGAAGGGCAGAGAAGGGGAGATTTTTGCAGCCCCTCTGTAATTCCACCCCAGGGCAGCTTCCCCAGGCCCTGGCCCTGATTCACAGCAGTGCCTCCGGCATCTGATGGCAGGTGGCGTTTCTGAGGTTGGTAAAGTACTGCCTGGGTCCTGTCTTGGCAAGCTTGCTGCCCTTCTGGAGGCGTCAGCTGCTCAGCTATTAAAATGGGAGGACACGTTTGTTGGTGAAGATGATAGAGAGCTGAAACTTGCAACCAAAACAATCCTGAACTTTGGCCTTTGGTATAAATCCTGAGCTCGGATGCAGCAGCAAGCTACTGAGGAGTCCAGGAAAAAATTCTTGTCTGACTTGCATCGAAGCCAGGAAAGATTTCGCAGGAGGAGACGAGGCTGATGGGGCTCAGACAGGAACAAGGGCTTGTAGGCATTGAGCTGAAGTCAGGAGACTCAGCACATCCTGGCTCTGCAGGAGAGGGAGTCTGCTGCTTAGCAGAAGTCCTTCCCCATCTGTAACCCAGCCCCTCCACATCATAAAGGCACCCATACGTAGGGTTTCTGAAGGTACATAATGCCCAATTTTCCCCCTGTTGACATGGTTGTGCCAATAATTTCCTAATCCCAAAGCCCCCTTGGCCAAGGTGGGACCGACCCGGCTGACTCACGGGCTTGTGTTTCTGGGAAGGATTGCACATGGGAAGCTCCCATAGGTCTCTTCCAGTCCTCGGGATTTGGGCAGCCCTTGCTCGTATGATTTTGAGGACACCAGATGGGATCTCTGGCTGGAAACCCGTCTGCTTCTGGAGCTCGGATCACGCTGGCTGGCAATGAAAGCACGAGCTGCATGCGTGTGTATCCATCAGAGGGGCTGCGTGTGTGTCAAAGGCAGGAAAGCAAGGAAAAAGATCTGTGTGTGTGTGATGGGGCTTAACACAGGCTCAAAATCCTGAAGATGGACCTGGCTTCCCCCGAGCAGCTCTGGTTTGCAGCCTAGTGAGGAGCAGCCACGTGTCTGCACGAGTGTGCAGCTGCAGCAGCGCGTGGCAAGGAGAGCTGGTGCCAGCCGGGTGCAGGGGGTGTGACCCAGAAGTAGCACAAAAGGAGCAATAAATGGTTTACAAGCCCATCTTTTCGTACACTTTTGTGGGTGCTTGTATCTGTAGGGCCATGCTGTAAAGTAGGGAAAAGGGCTCCAGCTCCATGCTTTTCGCTAGGGTCGTGTCAGCGCAGCCGTGAACAGGATTTAATGGTTAGCACGAAAAGAGCAGGTTGCGTTCAAAGGTTTGCTGGTGGACTGCAGTTGACTTGAAACTGGTTTAGCTAATAACTTTAAAGCTTTTAAGCTTTCTGCTTCGCACATTCATTTTCTCACGACAGCTTGCAGAAGTGTTTTGCTTAGCATTAATCACCGCATTTCCTCCTGAAGGAGAAGTGTTGTGCAAGCCGGTGGGTCAGCTCTCAGGGCATGGGATATCGGGATTGGAGCCTATTTAAATATGAAATAAATATATAAATAGGCCTCCCTGCTGAGGCCCCTCTCTACCAAAGGATAAGTGAACATGCCCAAGTGCTCTGCAGAACCCGGACCTGCAGTGCAAGGACAACACTTGGGCAGAGGATGAACCCTGTAGACCTCTCAGCCCCAAAACAGTGCAAAAAGTCACAGGGCTGCAGTCATTTTACCTGCCTGTTCCCTCCTAGAAAACATCTCCCCAGAGCAGAGCTGGTGTTCAAAGCTCTCACCAGAGGGGAACCTCCCAAAGCAAAACAACCCTGAACCCTGGTGGGACTCAAACCTTTGGCTCCAGCTTGTCTAGGGACTGAAGAGCTGATGATTAGATAACTGTAAACCATCCTTATTTTACAGCTCGCCCTTGCTTTGTTCAGAAGGGGAATGAAGCACACCAGGCTCCTGGGGCGGAGGGAAGAAATGGTTTTGTGATTAAATTAAGTCTTGGATTATTGTGGCTGAGGTGCCCAACCCTGCAGCAGGGTTTGCCTCTGGTTTGGGCAGGTCTCTGGCTCCCCCAGTGCCTCAGTTTCCCCAGTGCTGTCCCTTTGCTGTAATATTTGCACTGCTGGGTTTAAAAATGAGCTGTAGACCCCCAGGGGACCGAAGGACTTGGAGCAAAGCAGGTGTAGCCTGCAGCAAAAATGTGGGAAATGGAGACTGGGAACAGGGGAGGAAAAATCTGCTTAGTGCTGAGCCAGGGAAACAGAAAGGAAAAGTGCTGGTGTTTAGTTTTTTCTCAGTACCCAAATCAGCGAACAGAATTTTCTGTTGATGGAACTAGGTAAAAAAAACATCCCTGATACCTTTAGTGGGGCAGACAGCCCAGTGATGGAGAAGACAGTACAGGGAGAAGGAAGAAGGCAGAAGAGAAAGATGGGATTTAACCACATCAGATTTAACCAAATTGCCGGGCTGGGAGTGAGATCCCCAGGTGCTACACCTGCAGCCCTGCTCTGATCCCAGCCTCTTTCATCTCTAATTCATCTGTGCTAATGTCCTTCTCACCAGGGAGATTTGTGTCCTGCCCTGCTGGCTATTCAGAAAGCCCCTCCTGGTGTGGAGCGCTCCCCAG
The DNA here is from genome assembly GCF_009819795.1 of Aythya fuligula. Lineage (NCBI taxonomy): Eukaryota > Metazoa > Chordata > Aves > Anseriformes > Anatidae > Aythya > Aythya fuligula. Next base: position 2,147,599 of record NC_045580.1, on the reverse strand, counting down.
GTCAAGCTGCTGAGTTTTGCCTGGTTGCTGCGCTTGTCTCATGCGTGGTTAATGCCTGATGAGATCATGGTGCTGCTCAGCATTTCATGGATAATTCAGGATTATTCATTAACAATCAGGAACAAGCAGGTGTAGTCATAGGCTGCCTTCCTGGGAAGAAGAAGAACAACGAGCTGGGAAAGGACATGAATTATTCAGGGGAGACCAAAGTGCTGGGTGAGCTGAGGGGGTGGGAGAGATGAAGATTTATTTTCAGAACAGCTGAGTCTAAAGCTTTTTATGCCATCAACCCTGCAAATGTGGGGGTTTTAATTAGTCTTAGTGAAGATTACTCCTGTCCTGTAACTATGCAAGGAAAGATTTAGAGAAAGAAAGGCCATGTGTGTGGTGGGCCAGCTGATCCGACAGCGCTGGAGATGGAGAGCAGAGCATGGTGTGTTCATGTCCCCAGCATCTCTCTACATCCAAAGATCTCATCTCTCCCCCATTGCAAGAGCTTGTGCTGCTTTCTGTCCAACCTGCAGGCAGAAGAAGTGGAGAACACCCAGGAGAAAGCTTCAAAGAAAGCTTTAAAGAGGTGCCTGACCTTGGGGCAGACACAGGTGTCAGCCTCCGCGCTCGTGGTGGTCCCTCTGACCGCTGCCAGCAAAGCACACAGCATCTGAAATGTCCTTACGAGGTGGATTGCATCTCAGTGGTGCAAAGCTCCATCCTCGTAATGTGCTCTGGTGGTCCTGTTAATGTGGCCCTGCTCGAGGGCTGCTTTTTCAGATCCTCGTCCAGGCAGCTGAAACCCGTCGCTCTGCGTGTCTCCAGGCTGACGTAGATGCCTGAATGCAAACTCGAGGTCCACGTGCTGCCTGCCCGGGGAAAATATTAATTTGTGATGTGTCAGGAAAAAAAAAAAAAAAAAAGGAAAATGTTGACTTGTGCTGGAAAAGAAATAAGGTATTAGTGACCAAAACTTGATCGTTCTCTGCTCAAAATGGAATTCCTCAATGTTCAAGTGCTGGTCTTTTTATTTTCCAATAAAACAAGTTAAACACTTTCGAGGAAATCGGATGCTTTCTGTGAGCTTTTTTCGTTTAATTGGAAGCATGATCCTCCATTGGAAAAATGATTTAATGGACGTTTCTCAAGGCAGGGATTTCTGTGGGAATAGTTCCTCCCGGAGGAAGGAAGATCCGTAGAAGCAACACGGAGCAAAGCAGAGCTTGGGGAACCCGGACTGGTGGAACCCCACTGGGGGCTAATTACAGCTCTGGGAAATGGAAATTGAAGGCTGCCAAGAGCTGGCACCAAGAGACGCTTTGCTTTTGCGGGAGATGCTCTGCTTTTCACGCTGCCAGGTAAAGCCGTGTTGTTTTCCACCATTATTTTTTTTTTCCTTTGTCAGAAGCAGAGACTTCAAAAACCCATTTTCTTTCCAGTGCCAGGGACGAAGGCCTAGCACTTGACAGCTCCCACGTGAGGATGTGAGCACTCTCCAGTCCTTCTCATTCAGGCAGTCGGAAAAGCTTTATTGAAGTCAGCGCCTTGAAAATCTGAGGGAGGAGAAACTCTTGAAGTAGAAGGGCTTTTGGGGGCAACGTGCAGGAGGGGAAGAAAAATGTGTGCTAAGATCCTGCTAATGGCTGGACTGTCTCGCCTTTGAAAGAGATTCCAGCACCAGCAGTGTTTTTCTTCCTCAACAATCACATTCACCATGCCCCACTTTGAAGTTTAAATAAACTTAAAAGCATATCTGCCGAAATATGTTACCCGCTCTGCTCCGAGGGGCTGGCTCGTGGTTCCCGAAGTCTCTCTGCAGAAGATGGGGGATGCCTGCGTCTCCTTTTATCTGTGGGCACTGCTCTACTCCCAGCTCATGCAGGGACAGATGCTGAAACAAATGCAAAGTGGAAGACCAGGCCGCTCTTTCCAATACCTTTTCTTCCCCAACTATGTTTATGCAAACCCAATGCAAGTGTGTTTTCGTTAGAGTAAGGTTAACCTTTTTTTTTTTTTTTTTTGACAAATAGTAAATTCACTAAAAAATGTGCTGAAGAAATGACTCACAAATACCAGTCTAATTTGGCAAGCATGTTTTGGCCAGAAAAGGGCCTTTTTTTTTTTCTTCTTTTTTTTCTTTTTTGATGTAGAAATGTTTTGCTTTGACATTTTTCAAAATAAACCTTTTTGACCCTTCTTTCTGTATTGGGGATTTTCGAAAATTGACATCAACTAAAAGAATAAAATGTTCTACTAAACCAAAAGAATAAACTATCATGTTAAAAGAACGAAACAAAGTGGAACACAATACCGTTTTAAATTGGAGAAAATATTGCTATGACCCAAAGCAGTCCTGTTTAGATATTTTTTTTTTTCTGTAAACTCTCCAAAGTGTCAATTACTTGTGACCCACACTGAAAGTTTCTCCTGCTTTATTTCTCTTCCTCCCTCTACTCTCACCACCAAGGCCACAAACCTGTTATGTTCGGCAAAAAGCCGCCCTCAAATTACAGACACGAACTCTGCCTTTGCTCTTATTTCTCTGAAGGAAGCCAGCTCACTCACCCCTTTGTGATTTAGCTTATTTTCTGGTCAGGCAAACCCACTTTGAGGGCAAACAGTGGTTTAAAAGATATATGTATATATAAAATAATCCAGCCCTCTGGGTTACAGGTACTGCCTTGGAGCACCAGATGCTTCTCAAGTGTTTTAGGAGCAGTGGGGAGCCTGGGGAGCAGGGAGCAACCCCATCACCTCCCTGCCTCACTGCAGGATGGGATTTTGGCACAGGGCTCCCTCCAGGCAACAGCCCCCCGGACCAAACCCCTTGTGGCATCTACATCCATGCAGGCTGAGGTTGGAGCCTTTGCCAAGTGCCTTGAGGACCCATCCGAAAGCCCCGGGCTGACATAATCCTCAGGAAGTCTTAAACCCCGCGCCCTGCGAGGTTTCCCAGGTCAGGTATGCGCAGCCCGGCCTGTGTTGAATAATGGTTTCTGTGGTTTATTGGCAGTTCCTAAAAGCTTAATAATTAAGAAAGTGCTTGTGGTTCAGCCCACATAAATTTGTTGATTTTTCTCAGCTAGTAAAAAATCTGAAGGGTTTCTTACCAAACCAAGGCTTGCTTCAGTCCACGGGGATTTTTTTTTTCATTCACATTCTTTTAACTAAATTTAAAAGATGAAAATTTAGAAGTCTCAATCTACTTTGAATCAGAAAATCATAGGCATGGGAGAAACCCAGCCTGTCCTGGCTCATCTGGGACTGCCCAAAAGGGCTATTTTTACACCCCAGGATCATCCCATTTCCTTTTGGAATGAGCAATTCACAAAACCAGCAGGACCTCGTGGTGCGTTTTGCTATTTGCAGACCTCTGACAGTGTTTTAGGCAAGAAAAATGTCAGTGGGTGCACCTGAGGTGACAAGCCAGCCTTTTTCCCCTTTATTTCCCTCATTTTACATCCCTGCAGGGAACCCTGCATATGCTGGTGGAGGGTGGCTGCTCAGTGGTGCCTGCAAGGAGCATTTTTGGGTGATTTTCCCAGCCTTTCCTGTTTTTCTGGTGAGCCTGGCAGGAGAAGAGCATTCAGCTGCCGTGGCTGGAGGATGAAAACACGGGAAGCTTTTACTGGTGGCTTGAGGCATCCAAAGAAAATCATTTGTGGAGTGATTCGGATGCACAGGCGTGTTTGGGAACAGGCGTCTCAATGGTGCCATTCACGGGGCAGCCCCAAGCCCTTCGCAGGGACGGGCTCCTCGTGCCCAGGGGGAAGAGCAGGCACAGGGAGGTGACCTGGCCACCGAGCCCACTGCCCTCTGTGAATTGGATGGGAAACGGGGAAATTGGGCTGGATCCTACTTTGGTCAAAGCAACCAGGCTCTGCTGAGACGTGATAAGGACTGTAGGGTTGTAGGTAGCAGCAGCAATAATTATTGACACTAAAGCAATCTAAAGCACCAAGGAGAGCAGGAACAGCAGTGGGTCACAAATTTCCTGACTGCGCCTGTAGTGGTTGTGCCAAGGTGGCCACAGAAACCTCAGAAATCACCCTGTGATTTGGCACCTCGGGTGGCTCTGGGTCCACCAGGTGTCTGGGCAGGGGACAGCCAAGTCCCTGGGCTGGAAGTAAAGCAACATGAGCTGAAATCGGGACCAACTCTGTGAAGCAGAGCAGGTACCGAGTCTCTCCAGAGCATCCTTGTTGCGTTTGAAGCCCCTGAAGGCAATGTGATGGCAAAGCTGGGACTTGGACGTGTTCTCTGTAGGAGCAGAGACCAAAAGAGGGAAGGGGAGGGGAAGATGAGATGAGAGGGGTCCGAGGGGAAAAAAAAAAAAAAAAAACATATTTTCAAATAAGCTTTCTGTTAGAAATGCCCAAAGTGGATGTTTCTCCTCTTGCATATTCTTTTCAAAGGAAGCCTGCAACCTTTTAAAGAGAAATATCAAAGGAAACATTTCTTTTCCCTGACATTTTTCACAAAACCAAAATATATTTCTTGACAGACGACAAAGTGGCCCAGATCATCGATCCAAATGCAAATGGGCATTTAGGAGAACTTACAAACATATCAAAGAGCTCTAGGCCAGGCCTTTCTTCTCTATTTTCACTGCAGCTGCTGCCACTGCTGTCAAGAAACATGAAAATAGGGCAGGGAAAATGCCTCCTTGTGTGCATTTCTGGCGCGGATGCTTACAAGAGCTGAGCCTCGTGGCTGTTTGTCTACACCCCTGTCCCTGGGCTGCTGGCTCGCTGAAATGACAGGCTTCGGGGGGGCAAAAAACCTGGCTGTGCCTCGGATGTTATTCCTCTGAGGCTGGGCACTGCCCTACATGAAAGCCGCTGACCCCCACACAGGAGGGCTGGAAGCAAATGGCAGCAGGGACTGTTTTTCACGGTTTGTTAAAATTCATGAAAACGCCATGCTCTCGAGCAGTTTTTTCACTCCCAGCCCCTAAACCAAGTGGGATCCCCCCTCATCTGCCGGCGGGGATGCTGTGACTTGCAAATAACCCGGGCAGAGGCTTGAAGCACACTGTGTGACTTTATTTTCTGAGTCGCTCCGAGTGCACCTGAAGCTGTAACTGGCAGGGTTTATAGCCAACTGCTGGGTGCAACAAAAAATACAAAGGCCGGCATTTAGAGCTGGGGGTTGAGGTTTTCCCCCTGCCTCTTGCACTCTCTTTCTCTTTATTGGCTTTTGAGCCAAGTTTTAAAAGCACGATTGCAAGAGGAGAGCAGTAAGTGAACAGTTATGGCCAAGCACTGGGACAACAGCATGCCAAACCCGGGCAGAATATCCCAAAACAGCCTCTTTTGGGCTGCACCTTATAGGTGAGGACCTGCAACAGCTCTTGACACCCTCCTCAGGGCATTTCAGCAGCCAGGCAGATCCCTTGCATGTGTTTTTAAGGTAAATGAGCACGCACACTGCTGCTCAGCAGGGTCAGGGGGTCTTTAGAGAGCTGCCAAAGAGATGCGATGTGCAACGGGTTCCTCCAGGGAGTGCTGCGAGCATCTCCCTCACATTTCATCTCCCCGTCTGGAGCCGAGGAAGGCTCAGGGCTTCCCTTCTGCTCCTGTGGCCAGGAGCTGTCCCTTACCTGCACCCTCGCAGCACCCCACAGCCTGCAAGCCACCTTGCAGCACGACTGCAGAAACCGTCAGCGTTCGAGCAGCCCCGAGAGCTCAGTGAGATTTGTCCCCTGTGACACCTCCAGCTCAGCCCAGTCCGTCCTGCCCCAGCCACACCGAGCTCCATGGCTGGAAGCTGGTGCCAAAGCAGCTCTGCCTCATGCCCCCAGAAGGTTCAGCTGCGCCTGGGCAGAAGTGCTCTCTGCAGATCCTGGAGGAGAAGCATTTCAATTTTAATCTGCTTGTTTCTTTTCCCTTATTGCATCAATGAGGCTGCAAAGACAGGAGGAAAAAGGTCACCGTCAGGAATTTCCGTAGCATAGTTTGCCATAACTGGCCTAACCTCGCACCTGATGGTTTTTAGCAAGGGGAAGCAGGCTTACTGAGCACTTTCTCCAGCAGTACAGCATCTCCTTTCTGTTTTATATATTTATGTGTGCACACGTATGGATATATGTAAATTTTATAGTATTAAGTGCAGTGCAGGACATCAGACCAAGTCATTTGTTTCCCTTCGTATACCTCTGGAGTCCCAATTGCCTGAGCTATTCCAAAAATGCCGACGATGTCTGTGCTCTGGATGGATGGAAAGCTCCTGGCAGCTCCCTTTCCAGCCCTTCCTCAGCAGTGCTTGTAACGTTACAGTAGCAATTAGCAGCTCATATCAAAGAGGGGACCCCATAGCACTGGGACCATCTGAGCAAAGACCTAATCCCTATTACCTGTAAATATCCACGTGAAATAAATCTTATAAGAGAGGGGGAGATGGTCGGTGTTGTTCCTAAGCCCTTGCTGGTTCATGCACAAACCCCTGCAGTGACACAGGAGAACCATTCCCAGAACACATTTCCCAATTGCTCAAGAAACTAAGCCCTAAATCCCAGTAGGATTAAAGGCTCTTTGGCTCTTGGGAAAATGTTACCCTTTGGGAGCCAAAAAGAACCACAGCTGTAGGCAACATCCTCCGATCTTTGCGGAGGATTCCCTTCATAGTCATCACGGCCGAACCCCGTCTGCTCTGCACCAGGAGGGCCGTGCAGGGCTGGGTCAGCCTGTTTGATTTTTCTGTAGGTAAAGCTCTTGACTCCCCAGCAGTGAGATCCTTTACATGGGAATCAGCCTCCCAAGAGAAATTACCATGCCAGAAAACAAATGCTTTCAGCTTTCCTGCATTCATTTTTTCAACAAAGCTCTGAAAAACATGAAATGGAGGAAAAATGTTAATCAGGCTTTGCCTTGGGGAAAAGATATAATTTCTAGAGCAGTTTGGAGGCATCATACAGATCCAGACCAGCAGTTGGTCTTTGCTGCTTTGCAAAGGTGTTGAGGACCAGGATGGGCACCAGGGGATGCGGCTGCCCCAAACCCTGCCCGAGATGCCCCGGGACGTGACCGGCAGCCCCCGGGGAGGTTGGTTTCCCAGCCTGATGCTAGCAAGGAGGCTGCTCTTATCTCAGGGGGTATTAGCGCCGCTATAAACTTGATAACGCTGGAGTTTCCCATAAAAATTCGAGAGGTGGGACTCCCATTCAGCGGAGGCTTCTCCGTGTCGGTGCCACATATGGAAATAGTGCAGAGGCTGCGTTTTCAGCCGCCACGACTGCAATTTGAAGAGAAAAAGAGAGGTATTCCAACTATTTTGTCTTTAAAAGGAAACACTGAATAACTTATGGATAAGACATTAACCCAGGCCTAGACCACTCGTGGTCGTTAAAGAGCCCTCGGCGCTATTTGCAAGAGGGGAGGCGGGGGGGTGTTAGTCTTGGGCTCTTGCCCAAATTCCGCTTTGAGGAAACACCTCCTGCCTACCTGAAATTCCACCTGCACTTTAACTCAGGTGCCCCCAGCCCCAGATCAATAGGTCTGAAGGGCTTGGTACCTCTGCCCTCCACCAGTGTTCCCAGTGAGAAAGCGGCTACTGCTTTAGCACAGCACCCAGTTCAGCCTGGGGTCTGCTGTTCATCCCCTTCCAAGGAAGCAAAACCCTCGCCTTGGGGTAGAATTTATGGGTTTAACCTCAAGCTTTTATATGTATCTTTAAAGTAGAGGTGGAACAGGTCCTGTGGTAGAAACCCAGACATACAGGGAGCAAAGAAATAGCGGGGCTGGGGGTCCAGCACATATCTGATCCAGTATCCATGCTCCAGCTGCTGGTTTCTAATGGTCTCACCACCTCTGCTAATTAGGGACCTCACAGCCAACAATTCAGCACAGCATCTAAAGTCCCTTCCAGAGAGAGTGTCACCAATGCCCCTTGCTCCTCTGGCTCGTCATTTTAGTGGTATAAACATCCCATCCCCTCCCGTGCTGCCGCTGCTGCATTCCAGCCCAAGGGTGGCCACACTGCATCCACAGCAAAAGTGATGTGCACAAAGCAAAAAAAAATCCTCTTAGATGAAAGGTGATGATATTTGCATGCAGTTATTTTATCGTCCTCTGACTCTAAAGATAACATGCTACCAGCATGTGAAAGGACGTCATTTTTCTTCTCTGGGAGTAGTGATCTTAATCCTGCTCCGCCCTGTGGGTTACAGTTGGTGAGGTTTTTCAGTGAAACTGTTATTGCTCAAAAAGCAGATCAGATCACATATTCCCACTCTTCTTTTCACTTTGTCTTCTCAGTGCCCCAGAATTGGCACACTTCAGTGCAGAAGGCAACTTACCTTCACAACCACTTCCACAAATAGGGCTCGGGTTCCCGCTCACACAGGGAATTGCAAATTCGAGAGAGATTTTGCATTTGGCTATAAATGTTTTTCACACTTTGGCAAAGCACATTTCGCCTTGTCTTTATGAGTAATGATGCACTGTCCTCCACTATCCCGGTTCTGCATTTCAGAGCCATCCCTGGGGGCTGTTTCCTGTGCCCGTGCTGCTGCCCTCCTGGCTCTGCAAGCAGCGGTCATGATGCAAGGGGAGGTTGTTCAGTACCAGCTGGCAGAGAGATGGAGCAACTGAGAAGCAAGTCTGGTCATGGCCCTGGCATGTCAGAGTGGCTTTTAATGCCAGGCACGTCCTTCGTTTGATAGGGAAAATCTCAGAAGAGGCATTGTTAATAGTGATGGTGGTGGATGGGAAGCAAGGGGGTGACTTCTTGGCTCTGCTGAGACTTGTGGCAAAACCTGAGCTGATTTTGAGGAAGCCAGAATTTTGCTTTAAGCTTTTTACAGCATCCCAAGCAAAGGACTTAGTGGCTGAGCTGAAGGAGCTGCTCCCCAGCTGCCTCCACCCCAACTCAGTCATAACAGGGCCCTGCAGGAGGTTTTGTCCTCTCTGCTCTGTTGTGCCCCTGAGGCACACAAGTGGCCCTCCTCACCCGGCTCTTTTCCCTCTTTTGCAGCCCTCCTGCCATCTGTGACAAGTGGCTCATGCTTTCATCAATCAGGGCTGTGCCACGGGATTCCTGCTGCTATAGGGGACCAGTTGGGCTCCAGGTGGGAAATGTCTGAGCAAGGGGGGCTCTGAGAGCCACGGCTCACAACACAGCTCACAGGGAAGTCGAGACTGGTGCCGAGGCGGCGTGGGGGGAATTGGTCTTTTCATCAGGTCCTTCTGCAGCCAAGACACTGCAGGGAGTTCACGAGACCCAGAGGTTTAATTGCTTACAGGTCGGGCAGGTCCCAAGGGAGCGTGGCTGGAGAGAAAAGCTGCTGATAATGTAGGGGAAATTTCCAGTGTCGGGGTTTGTGCTGCACAAAGCGACAGGGGAATGATGACCGAGAGCGGATGGGGACTTGTACAAGGGGTGGGACTTGTGGCCATTGCTGCAGCAGCCCAGGGGACACAGAATCATAGAATTAAGTTAAATAGCACTCCGTGCTCAGATCCCTGTGCTCCTGGGCTGGTGGGACAGCCTCTCTTGGAGGACATCAAGAGGGTCATGGGCTGCAAATCTGGACAGCCCAATCTGGACAGATTTGCAGCCTGTGACCTCCTGTGGAGGTAAATGGTGATCCTGCAGAGCAGCAGGGACACAGCAGGATTTAAAGGTGGTATAAGAATGGGACAGGATAAGGATATGGCATAGATGCTCTGCTTGAATTCCCATCGTGCTTGATTTTTGCTTATTCTTCATGCACACACATGTCCTGAGACCCAGGACCTGCTCAAAAACCAAGTGTCGTGCGGGTGGGACACCGATGGGTGCTGTCTGTGCCTGCCCCAGGCTGGAATGAAAGTGTGCATGTTTCTAAAGTGGGGCTCACAAACGAGTGGGGGCTCCTGGAAAGTGGAGAATAAGCAGTTTTGTCACCAAAAAAAAAACCCTTTTGGAGACATGTTTTGGTGAATCTGTATCTCCTGAGCATCCTGCTGTGGGCAGAGAGCTGTGGGCTGGGAGCTGTGCTCACACGGGATCCAGAGCCTTCAGGAGCAGCTCGGGGTGGGAGTGTGTCTGCCACGAGCTGGCGGTGCTCGAAGGCAAGAAGGGGTTTACATTTTCCACCTTCCAGGCGATCGCTGAAGAAAGAGATTGTCTCATTTGTTCGTGTACATATATCTCGTCTCCCAGTTGCCGAGGCAACACTGTATATGTTTGCAGGCTGGAAGGATCTGGGGATGGAAAATGAAGCCAGGGAGTGGACTGAGGAGAGAAGTCCAGCAGGAATTTTCCCCTGGTCTTTTGCGGCCGATTGGTTAGCACTACTTTACACCGCTCTCCTGGGATTAGTCATCAAATCTGAGATTTCCATTTTTATTATTTTAAATCAACCGCAGTTGCTCTTGGGAGGCCGTTTTTCATGTTAGAAATTAACCTCGCCGAGATTCGGCCGGCGGGGGCTGCAGGAGGGGAGCCAGCAGGCAGGGCAGCACCATAGAAACACAAACAAGGTACAACATCCCACTCTGCCGGCTGCTGGGAAGCTGAGCCCCCGGAGAGCAAGGCACCGGGACACCTGGATGTTCTCCGTGTCTGCTCAGGGCATGACTGTGGCTCATGCTTTGTTCCAGGACTTGGTTTTAGGGCTCAAGTCCTGGTTTTGGGGTGCCCCCAGCTCAAGTCCTCGCTAGGGTGAGCACAGTACCCGTGCCAAACCTGCTCCAGGTTGCATGCAGCTGCTCACAGCATCCTGAGCTGCTGCTGAAGGTTTCATTCATTTCTTTTCTGCCCATTTTTGGAGTCATTGCTCTCCACAAGCACAATCTTACTGTCTTGGGCCCATGGCCTCAGGTTTGCTCTCATCAGCACAGGTGGATGGACAGATGCTGCCCAAGAGCAGCTGCATCCCTTGGGCAGGGGAAGGGAGCGAGCCCTGGGGGAGGTGGAAGTAACTTTGTGGGTGCCTTAAAGAGATGAGATTCTTAAAGAGATTCTTACCATCTCCAAAAGTCTCTCATCATGAGGATGAGAGGTTTTTGGAGATGGTAAGAATTTTCAAGTTCTTACTGATTTTAAGGTCTGGGTATCTGGCAGCCCATGGTGCCCTCGCCGTGCAGCACCGTGCCCCCAGCAGGCTGCCCGCATGATGAAAAGGCGCCTTCAGCTCTCAGCACCATTTCGGGAGTGAATGACCCGGTGCCTGTAAAAGGCAACTTGTGCGGAAACTTCAAAACGCTTGGCAAAGCGCTGGTATTTCTGCCAGGCAGCTTCCACCAGCCTTTCTGATCTCAAGCAAATAAATAAGGCAAGAACTTCACAGGGGCGGCAGAGGTGATGGGATCAATGGTGGTGGAAAGCTGGCATCCCCGACCTGTGCTGAACTGGGCTCAGGGAGGCCGTCTGGTATGTGTATGTCTGATCTCACTACTTTATTTCACTGGCCTGGAGGGTTTTTTTAATTCTTTTTTTGTGCCAGTTGGATTCTTGTTTACAGGCATCTGACACACCAGGAAGCGTTGTTCCAAAATCCTTCCGCATGAGAAATAAAAGTGCACGGAAGGGGAGCTGCTGGTGCCGAGGCCACCCTGGGCTCCCCAGGGTGTTTCTCCTGGTCCCTGCTCTGAGCCCCAAATCTGTGAGCCCTTCCCTGCCCGTGGCCCTTGGCTTTGGGGACACGTGGCTTTGGGGACATCTGTGGGGACACGGGGTGGTGGCATTCCTGCTGCTGTGCCAGGGAGAGTGGGCTGGCCTGGTGCACAAGGCTTGGAGCAGCGCGGGGAGGGTTACAGCAGGAGCAGTTTCAGCTGTTGGGAAAAAGGCTATAAAACGCGATTCCCACCATAAGCAGCCCCGCGGGCTCGGAGTACATCAAATTGGGTATTTTGCCTCTGGCAGAAACAAAAACCTGATGTGCCAGAGGATGGTAAAGCCCTCGACTAATCCTTTAAATTGTTTAATACCACAGGCAGCAAGGAAATTTTTTCTGATCCCATTAATCTTTGCTGTGAAGGAAAAGCTTTTGTAACTGTATCCGTGGCTAGCATCCCCCCGTTATTCCCATAACTTAAATACCCAGCTTTTCCTTAGCAGAACCCACAACGACACCTTCTGAAGGTTAGCAGGAGGGGGGGAGAGATGCTGGAACCCCAAACCCACCAAAAATCGAGGCAAAGCTTGAGCCCGTCCACCCCAAAATGTGCAGAAGGGTCCGTGGAGGCGCCGGCAGCACCACTCGCACCCCACCTGCCTGCGCTGCACCAGGCTCCCCGCCAGCCCCCTGGCTTCACCAGCACCACGGCCCTACAAAGGGAAGGAAAGGAAGCAAAAGGAAGGAAAGGGAGGGAGGGGGAGAGGGTGTTTCTGGTATTGAACAGCGGCGCAGAGCTATTTCTCTCGGCAGCTGACAGTGTAAATGCATTTCCTGGCAGGCAGCTCGCTCTGTATTAAAATTCTTGATGAAGATTATTAAAGTGTGTTTATGAAAAGCCTGCGAGTGCGGCTTGGACTCCGACCTGCCTTTGCAGAGCTGGGTGTTTGGGTGCGGGCGGCGTGCTTGTGGGTCATTAAAACTGTCCCATCCCAACCCACCGCCCCTGCAGCCCCTCGGCACTGCCCCAGGCGTTGCTGCGAGGACATTTGGGTTCACTGCCAGATTTAGGGAAATGTTTGCATCCCCCTGACCTCCTCTGAGGGGTGATGAGACCCACGGGTCGTGCTGAAGCCCCCGTGGGGCCGGCACAGCATGCAGGCTGCTGTTTGTACTGGCAAAGCTTTTGGGAGACGGCTCCGCACTGGAGACAGAGTCCTCTGGTGCCACACACAGACAAACATCCCACCCACCACGCCAGCTCCTCCGCTGACACCTCGAGGTCCTGGTCACCCACAGCCACCACCAGCACGTGCTTGTGGCCCAGCTGCTGTGTGGCCCTTGCACACGTGCACGCGTGCACAGATGCACGCCCAGCTGCTTGCACGCCCCCATGGCACGTGCACCCCGTGAGCGCACGGGGCAGCAGCTTTGGCCAAGGGCTTGGCTCACTTTTACCGCCTGCTTTTTCCCTTTCCAGCCCGAGGTAGGATTTTTAACATGGGAGACCAGGTTGTATATCTAAATATATGTCCTTTAAAAAAAACGTTTCCAAGAACAATGGTGGAAGCAGCCCAAAAATGTGCTAAGGAGGACGAAAGCATCAGGACTGGAGTCCAAGCAAAATATCGGAAGGGTGAATCAGAAAGGAGGAAAAAAATAGAAACGTATGGGGTTTTAAAAAGTTATTTTTTCCTTTTTAATGTTAATGGCAGTTTTTCAATTTGAGCTTCAAGTGCTGGAGAAATGTGTCAACTGCTCCTGCCCCGAGCCATACTTCGGAGGAATGCAAAAGCATTGTTGCGGTGACATATTCAAGATGGTTTCAATCCAACCCCATTTAGCCATTGCAAAGATGTCTTTGCTATTATTGTTATTAATTGGGCTCATTAATTTATGTCCAGCACTTTCTTACAGCTTCCCTGTCTCCATGCAGAATGATTCCCCTAGAGGCACTTGATTAGTGGGGCTAATGAGGCCCTGCACCTAGGGTTTAGACCCCATGTCTCTGGTTTCAAACCTAGCTCGCTAGTCCCCCTCTGCTGCACCATGGCAAGCTCATTAAAAAGAATTAATCGTTGGGAGTGTTGAAAATAGAAGGGGGAAAAGCTGAGCTTTTCCTAAGTGTTCCTGCTGTAGGAAAATCAGGTGTGTGCTCATCTGCGTGCTGTGGGAAACTCAGGGAGCAGACGGATGGCGTGGCACAAAAAGGTCTGGGAGAAATGGGGACGAGTCACAAGGATGGAGACGAGCCCACGTCCCCTTGGTCACCAAGTCATGGTCACAGTGCCCAGCAGCCATCAAGCTGCTGTAAGCATCGTGGCAGGGCTCCTTGGCCCCTGCACAACTGTCCCCTAATTCTGCTTTGGGTGCTCTTCTGCCTCAGCTTTTGGGGTCACTCATTTGTTTGTTGTTCAATCTGTCCCCTTCGTGTCCCCGAGCCCAGCGCACCTCGGCCCCTGTTCCCATGTCAGCTGAAGTTCCAGCCAAAAAAGGGCAGATGGAGAGGCCAAAAATAAAAGTCATAAAATCTTGGGTTTGGTTGCACAAAAGAGGAAGAAAATGTGTTCCCCAGGCCAATCGGGATGGCACAGTGGCTTCAGATGGAGGCAGGAGGGGAAACGGGGGATCAGGCCCAAATTCGTACTTACATCCGTCAGGGGCATGGACAATCTGGCTCTCATTAATCATCTGCTATAAACAGAGGGGGACTCATTGGAACCAAGTGGTGTCACTGGATGAATGGCCTGGAGCTGGAAAATAAACACTTCAAACTCTGCCTCGCCGTTTGTTTTTGCTGAGTGCCTGTGCTGCACGGCGGCGTTCTGCTGGCGGTGGGGTGCCCGCAGCCCCGGGGCTCCAACCCATTTGGGGTGAGAAATGCACCAAATGGAAACTCAGGAACATTTCTGGAACAGCCCCAGTAGCTGCCCTGGGTGCTGCCGGGGGGCTCTGTCCTGTGGGGCTCACCCCACCGTGCTCCCACCCAGCTCTGGAAGCCGTCATCGTGTTTTTGGGAGGTGTCCTAAAAGCACGTGCTGAAGTGGTGAGCCTCCATCCGTGCTCACACACCATGAGGCTTCCACAGACAGCAGTCATTCTTGCCTCAAACTTCTCGGGCCTGCTTTTTGTATTTTTTACCCACCCCCTTCCCCTCTACAGAACGCCACCAGGTGCAGTCTGGAATCCACGCTCCCCCAGATATGCCTCTAATTCTGATTTATTAAGATAGTTATTGTATAGATGATTAGAAACATATTTTGGGAGTTTTAATGGCCTCGGAGCAGACATGTAGCCATTACAGAGCTGTTAATCCTCTATAAATATGCTTCTAATCATGCCCGTGTTTAACCTACGATAACTGTCCTATTAAATGTAACATATAGCTGGCAGCCCCGATGTAAAGAATTACAAGTCACTTCATTTTCCTACAGGCTCATTAACTTCTGCTGTTCAGGAGATACCACCAAAACCACAAGTGGGCTGCTCATCTCAGACACCCAGCCCTCAGGCTCCTCGCAGGGATCCCGGTGCTTGTACCAGGACCAGGAGAAGGATTTGCTGCCGGTGAAGTCTGTAGCAGGTGAGTGGCTTTTGCTCCTGCCGTGGACCTGCTGCCCGCTTGTTTTTTAGCATTGCTCAGTGCATCTTGTTCTGCAGTCACTGCTATCAGTTCGGGTGGAAGAACACAGCATGCACCGAGCTATGTCAGGGCTTGCAGCCTCCCCAGCTGGGCAAACTTTGCTGAAGTGCAACGCGTAGAGCTGGTGGGAGCAGTGTGGCAGGGAAGCCAACAACACCTCCTTCTCCTTGCAGGGGTCCTGGCATGAAGCGATCACTTCGGCACCACTGGGGCCGGGCCAAGGGCTGAGGCTGCCCTGTCTGCCCCAATTCTTGCGCTCCCTTTGTCTCTGGGTCTCCGAATCGATGCTTTTGTCCTCAACACCGCGCCGCCTGGCTGCCCCTGTAGCCCAGGGTGAGATGCTTGGGCTGCTGCCGGGGCAGGACAAGGGGCCATTCTTCACGGAGAACAGTGGGGGATCTCATGGCGGGGCGGCTGGCCCCCTGCCATCACCCACCGCCGCCCTCCACACCTAGGTCACGTCTGGGCCCTGGCATTTGTGGGGCCGGGGCTGCTGCGGGCATCCCGAGGGGACTGGAGCAGAGGACGGGGAGCGGGGCTCTGTCTGGGTGTCTGGAGCCATCAGGAAGGGGACTGCAGAGGCTCAGCGGTGCTGGTGCCAGAGGTGAAAATTGAGGCAGAGCAGTCCCAGAGCTCCTGCACCACGGCCACAGGGCTTCCCACTTACCCCCAGCCCTACCCTTGGGTGAATAAGCTGGAAAAATGCCATTTTGTTTTCCTTTTTGCAGCTCCCAGGCTAGAAAAAGGAGCCAACGCAGTGGGATCAGAGAATTTTAGCAGCAGCCCAACCACTGTCCTCAATGCTCTAAAGACACACCAGGAGGACCCCCACTGAAATAGGAATTGATAAATTTCCCACCATTGGTTTCATCTTTAGATTCAGAAGTTTGGAGTTTGCCACAGAAGGGAACATTACCCAGAGGCAACATTTCCTTCTGCCTTTACCCATAAGGGAGGGTCGGGGAGAGGATTAGGGGCACCCCGCAAGGTGCTGACCGTCCTGAAGCACACAGCCTCCAGAATCCCGAGAAGCTGTTTTCATGGGATTGAAGCATGCCTGCAAAATGCTGTCTGGCCAAACTCTATTCAGCTGGAAAAACACTGCCTAGCTCTTGCCTCAAGTTATCTCCATAGACCTCATACCAAGTCGCGTTTATTCACTCCCTTTTCCGATGGCCTCCACTTCCCCATCTCGAGGCATTCACAAATCACAATTTGCTTCTCCAGAATCAGAACCGGGCTGCAAGTCAGCAAGGACTTTCTTTTTAATTCCCTTTTCATTGCTCCTGTTTGTTTTGCATTTTTATCCACCCTTGGGCGTCTTTCAGCTTTTCACAGAGCCTGAGAAGCAGAAAGATGGTTTTTTCTTTAGCACTTCAGATGCTAATAAAATTACTCAGCCCCGGCACATGAAATCAAGCAGGCGTTTGATGTCTGTAGGCTCCTGGTGAATTTATCCGTGCTGCAACAGGGCTGGAAGTGCAGGGTTGTAGGACAGCAGCACCACGGTGCTGATACCCGAGGACCACGCAGCGTGTGAGCCCCCTACCCCTGTCTGGGCAGTGGAGGGACCCCACGGGACCTCTGTGCTCCGGTCCCTGTCTGCTGTGCTATTTCTGTTCCTCCTGGTGCCCAGGGGGAGCAGGGACAGGACAAGCCATGTCCTTTTCCAACATCCCCAGAGGAGTTTGCTGAGGGATGGGGAGGCATTTCTCTGCTTGTCCGGGCTCATCTGCAGCTCCCGTCTGACTTTCTCACGGGAAGAGCTGACCTGGCCCCTCCAAATAAGCCCAAGCCTCCCAGTTGCCCCCTGCCTGCCTCTGTTTGTGCATTTGCAGTCTCCTGACATCTCTTCCCCGCCGGCAAAGGCTGGCCCTGGCTGAACCCCACAGCTTCGAGGTTGGGAGAGGGCACTGAGGTGCCCTGCTGGAGGCTGGGTGACCCCACATCACGTCTGCCAGCCTGGGGACACCTCTACTTCTTCCCTCTCCCCCTTAAAAAACATTTTCCTTGGAAGAATCTGAAGGCAAACCGGACAAGCTGGTGCATCTATTCAGTGACAACCGGGGAGGATCGCTTTCTGACGAGCGTGGTGTGCTTTGACGGGTTTATTCAGCTCTCAGTTGGGTAAATCCATGCCAAAAGAGCAGGGCCCAGCTGTGCTGCTGCTGGGTTTTATCAGCACCAAAGGGGCACGTCCCCTCTGCAGGGCTAGCTTCCTTTTTGGGATTTTCGCTGGGAAAAGCCAACGCTCACACCCACAAATAGCACAGAGCATCACTGCCCGCGTGGGCAGCGCAGCACCAGGAAAGGCAACAAGCAGAGACTGAGCTCCTCGTGTGCATTACGGGCAGCAAGAAATCATCCAGCCATGCTGGATGAGAAGAAAAAAAACAAGTTTGGGGGTTTGCCATACTCAGGGCAATTCCCAATTGCCAATTTCCCAACTGGCATGCCCTGTTTCTTGCAGTCACCCCAGCAAGGAGTTGTATTTCCCATCCGAGCTCAGGTACCTCACTTTCAGGAGGTGCTTTGGGGACCCGTTTACTTTAGGGTCAGATCCTCCTGTGTCAGAACCCACTCCGTGTTTCGATTTGGGGGACCAATGAGTGGTTATTTAGGGAATGATGGGGGATCCCCGTTCACACCCTAACCCCAGCCTTAAGCTGGAGACAGGGCATTCGGCCCAGCAGCCCCCAGCAGCCCCCAGCAGCCCCCAGGCAGCTGACAGCTCGGCTGGGTGTAGGAACGCTCCCAGCCTCCTGTCCCGCCCGCCTGTTGTTGTTGGCAGCGGGTTTGGGAGGCCTCCAGGTTGGACCCGTCAAGAGCACAAGCGAACAAAAATTGTTCTCATCTGAGTAAACACAGCCAGCTGCTGCCAGCAGCTCCAGTGCCCCAGCAGAGGATTTGTGTGGCCAACCATCATCCCAGTCTGGCTAACTGGTTTAACTGGTGGTAAGAAGGACCCATCCCTTTAGTACAGGCATTTTGTAACCCATCCACCCTCCAGCTCCCTCGCAGGTGATGGAGTTGGGACACTGCAGTCACCCTTCTCCTGGGGCCACCAGTCACCTCCAGTGCTACCCAGTAACATCCATCCCTGCTCCTGCTGCTCCCCCGGGGCATCTTAGGGATATGGTTTAGTGGGGACTGCTAGAGCTTAGGGATATGGTTTAGTGGGGACTGCTAGCGTTAGGTCAGAGGTTGGACTCGATGATCTTGAGGTCTCTTCCAACCTAGAAATTCTGTGATTCTGTGATTCTGTGATCTGCAGAGGAATTTCTCTGCCATGAGCTCCTCAGGATGGGTTTGTCCCCACCAGTGCTCAGCAGCACACAGGTTTGCTGTGTGGTGGCTGATTTAATGAGGAACCTTCCCTGGAAACCCCAGCCTGGCTGCGGCTCAACCCAGCCCTTCCAGCCTCCTTCGGAGAGCCTCGCACGGCTTCGCTCCGCTCCTAATTGCCAGAAATGAAGCAAGCCAAACCCCACCGGCTCCCTACCACCCACAGGCAGTCCACCAGGCCCACTTCTCGTGGTGAACTGGGCAGGGTTAACCTCCCCTCTTAGCACCACCATCCCCTGTAAGACATTTCCAAAGCATCTGACACAAACCGTGCAAAAACCTCCTTGAAGCAGGAGCACAAAGGACATCTATCCTTCCCCACAGCATTTCCTCCATCTTTCTGGTGCCCCCTGGGCCTGAGAGATGGAGGTGGCCATGAAAGGCCACAAAACTGCCCAGTTTGTGAATGTTTTTCCTCTTTTCCTTAACTGCAGAGCCCCGTGCTGCGCGCGTGCCCCACTCCTGCAAGGAAACGGCACCCGCCTCCCTCTTTTACTGCTCACCAACTATTTGGCCATTAAGAAAACGGGGGAGCTGGGGGCACTCAGTCTTGACCTTGGGGAAAGCAGGAGGCTTATAAAAGCTCTAAGTGCTGCAGGAATTACGAGGCAATTAAAAATCAGGCCAGAGCTGGGACCGGGGCAATAAAAGCCAGAGGAACTGATGTCAGCCCCGTGCGGGACGCGGGGACCCGCGGCACTGGGACGGCGAACCCGTGTCCATACTAGCTTCCCACCACCATGTGCATGACCCCAGATGGAAGCACAGGAGCATTCATCTGTAAGTTCACCATGGCTCAGCTTGGGTTTTCCAAGCCGCTAAGAGCAAGGAAGAGAGAAATCAGCTGAGTTTCAGTGGGATTTGCTAGGGTGCATTTTCCATTTTGAGTTGCAGTGCTAATTTTCTTTAGATCTGGGTCTTTCCAAGAGCTGCGACTGGTGTCCTCAAGCAACGTTGTGGCTCAGGACCATCGGGCCAGAGGCTGAATATTTCTTCTAGGTGTAAATGGTTTCATGTGCAAACCTCTTGAGTTAAAGAGCTTGGTGACAGGGAGTGAAGGCTGCTCTCTGCGTCCTCTTAGGAAAGTCCCAGAAAATGTCATCTGGCTCTTAGGCCATGCTGAGAACATTTGCCAATGTCTTCTGACCAGTTTTGAAGGAGGAAGAGGCAAAAAAAAATGGGTCTTTTTCAGTCTGCCTTTGCTAAAGTCCCATCCAGCAGGTTTACTTAGGTTTGGTCATTTATTTACCTGTCTGCACTGGAGTGCTGCCTGGACTGGAGCGATGTAAATGTATTTCCTAAGGGTAGACAAGGGCTCAGAACAAAACCCAGCTCTGGTCCAGATGTCCAGAGAGGGTCCTGGTCATTCTGAGCAGCTCTGACTCAAAGCAAACATCTCAAAAGGGAGTTTTAGCTGCCAAAGGTGGTGCTCAGAGCATTGACCCACAGCCCTGCCTGCCCCACAGCACTGGACATGGAAAAGGGAGACCAGACTTGTGCTGAGAACAGGCACAGCTCATTGCACCCCCAGTGTTAGCAGAGATTTGGGTTGTTACATCCCCCCAAGCCATCTACTGGGCCAAAAATTCTGCGTATTGCTGCAAAGGGCCCTGGCGTTTCCCCAGGGGAATGCCCATTCCCCCCATCCACCCCCTGCAGGGCAGAAACCCCATTTCTCCACGCAGGGGCTCAGCAGGGGTAAATTGCCGACCACGGAGACATTTTGCAACAGCTTGTTGCAGGGTTTCAAAACTCGTTTCACACTGGGGTGGAAACCAAAGCCCTGGAAATGTTTCTGTGGCAGAATTGCATCGTGCCGTCAAGGGGAGAGGGCTTGGGGTGCGCGGGTGACCCGGTGTGTGTCATGGACGGCTGGAAATTTGGCGGAGCAGCCCATTTTGTGAGGTTTTGGCATCTAGCTGAAAACACGTGGCTGGCTCAAGGGACTGTCTTTGAGGCTGGAGGGGGGAATTTAGGGGTTTTATGCTGGGGAAATGCAAGGGGGGAATGCATCGACCTCCCAGCTCAGTTGTTGCTGCTTTTGGTGAGCCACGGAGCAGCTCCTGGCAGACACCAGCCTGAAGCTCAGGGCTCCAGCAGCCAAGCACACAACCCCCATCCAGCGTTACGCAAAGCAGGAGTCACTCCATCGAAAGAACTGGAGTTGCCCCAGCAGAAGGAGCACGAGCAGGACGCTTTGACCCCGCCACGCTCCGCCAGCCTGGCTGCAACTTCAAGGGAGCCAAAATCCAGCAGCGCTCGGACATTCACGGTGCCCCGTGATCGCTGACCACGTCCACTGCCAATCACCAATTCCTAGCTCCAGAGACAAAAACCCAGAGGAGCTGGGCACGGGCTGCTTGTGGGGACAGGCACTGCAGGCTCACTGTCCGGCTCTTCCCTTCCCAGCTGCTGCAGGGGGAGACCCTGCAAAGCCCAAACTTGCCAGGGATTTTGCACACACAGGGATTTTGTGCACACGCGTGCAAGGACAGGCTGTCCTCCAGCAGAAGCTCTGCTTCCCGATGAAAATCAGCCGCAGGGTGGGCACGGCTCCAGGCAGGCAGCTGTGCCCCGTTTCCTGACCTGCCTGTTCCTCTGTCCCGTGCGATCATGTTCTGGGGCTGGTGGCGGTGTTTTTTTTCATAACGGGGACTCTCCAGTGGGATGCTTGAGCTGACAGCCTCAGCTGCAGCTGGGGAACATGGCAGTGCTTGCACCAAGAGAACCCGAACCTGGGCAAATGTGCAAGCAGTGGCTGTGAGGTTCGGTCTTAACACAGGGAGAGGAGCACGAGGAGCCAGAAAAAAACAGTGCAGTGCAGCCCCCGAGCTATAAAGCCCCCACCCAGCCCCAAAGGGGACTGAAAAAGCTCTTTTTTTTTTTTTTGGTGTGGAAGCTCTGTGTGTGCAGGGTCTGGCATCTGGCAGCCTCCAGCATGGGAGCACACGGCACGGTAGCCCCGGTGCATGGCCCCTCCGCTGCCAGCCCCTCGCCCTGAGGCTGGGGGCCTTTTGCAGCTCCCTTTTTATGGGCAGTGAGGCCCGAGAGCAGCTCATTAGCTTCCCTGCTTGCTGGGTTTATGTTTGCTGGCTCTCGCTGGCTTTTCCCTCCCTGTAAAACAAGAATGCACAAACACAGGCTCGCACCAAGGGAGGAAGGGTGCAGGAGGGGAGCGGGGAGCTCTCCCCCTGGGTTTCGCCCCCCTTGCACACCAAGGGCAGCAGCCCACATCTCCCAGCAGCTTTCTGCTTTTGAGATACACCTCAGCAGTGCTTTGGCAGGAGGATTTGCCCCATCCTTGTTTAAGAGGCTTGGGGCAGACAGGGTGCACTCACAGTCCCCTAAGGCTCAGGGAGGAGGCGGGAGGGTGATCCTATGCCCTTCGTGTCCCTGAGCCTTTCCCACCATGACGCTCTGCCTTCCTGGCCGGAGATGATGGCTCTGGCACAGGATGATGCCGGAGCACTCAGCTTCCTTATCTGCAGCCCTGTCTGCTTTCCCCCGTGCCAGCTCCAGATCAAACAGGAGGAAGCCAGAGGGGTCCCGGTTATCACTACCCTCCTGGGGGGCTGATAAAGACCTGCAAGGTTTGCAGCTCATCAGGCTGCAGGGATGGTGGGGAGGACGGTGTCTGCTTCCTGGGGGACAGCCCCCATCCCACCAAAGGGGCAGGTGCTCCCCATCCCCACTTCTCAAATTCAGGATTTGAGAAATCCCTCGAGGAAGATGTCTCCAATAAGCTGAACAATATCTCAGAGCATCCTCTGCTTTCAGCACTTTGTGAGGAAGTGCTGGTGAAGGCAGCTCACGGATAACCCCCCAGCCTGGCTCCTGGTCCCCCAAAAGGGTGAAACTTGCCCCAAGTCCCCTCGAGAGCAGCAGGCAGGAGGGGTCTCGGTGGGACCCGCTGCCACCCGCGTCTGTCTGCATCACACGGCGGTGGTCCCCACGTGGCAAAGCCCTAGCGCTGCGTAGGACGCAGATGTTGGATATTAAATGCCAGCAGCTACGCTCAGCTGTTCTCCCAGGCTTTAGCCCTGGTAGGAATTAAAGCCTTGTCTTTAACAGCTCTCCCGAGCACGTTCCCATGCCCATATAACCCGCTCCCACATCCGTGTAACCCCCTTTACAGCAAAACACCTTTCGGGCAGTCAGCAGAGGCAGGTGGAGGCAGGAGGAAGGGAAACTTCCCCCTGGCCACTGCCCCTGTAATCATTTCTGGCTCCGTTTTACCTGGTGGTTCTCATCAGGGCCCAGCTGACACGCTGTGGTTTTGCTCTTGGGGGAACCTCGGGTATGCTCCTGTTTCTGAGGCGTGCATTAAAGTAGAAGGCCTTACTGGGAATGACTTGGCCAAATCAAGAAATCCAGCCTTGCTGCTTTGTTTCCTGAATGATTTTCATCCCAGCTCATGCTATCGGACTGGCCTTTTTTTGTTGTTTTATGAATGAGTGTAATCCGTTTGCAGGAAGGGAGGTGGCGGCTTAGATGCTTTGGTCCTCACGTTTTAGTGGTCATTAATAACACCTCCAGCGCTTTCTGTAAGTGTGAGCCAAGGGTTTGGGATGTAACAGCTTCCTAGTGGAAAAAATGAGTTTCTTCCAAATCAAAAAAGGTTTCACAAGAACGACACCTGGTTTCTGATATCTCCTTTTCACTTCATTTCAAATACTTTGCTCTGCACTTGTAAAAAAAATAAAGTGAGCGTAAAGTATTGCTGCTCGTCATGTGCCTTCGCCTCGCTTTAGGTGAGAGTTTATGTTCAGATGTGTGCTGGTAACGGAGATGCCTGCTTTTACCAGGTCATTAGACCCCGAGAGGAAATAGTTCTGCCTAGTTAACAGGGAACAACTGGATGCTTCCCAAGCAGGGCACTGCAGCAATTCATAGCTGAACCGGGGGATGCTGTGAAGTCCCACGGGAGCCAGGCTGTGCCCAAGCAGGGGAAGCACACCCGGGGATTTGCCTCATCCCCCTCGGCAGGATTTGGGGGTACCCAGGCAGGGCTGGGGGCAGCTGAGCAGGAAGAGCTGAATTGTGCATCGTGTGCTCGGGAGCAACGCTCCTGCCCCTGAACTCGTTGCAGCTGCGTGTCTCTACCCTGTGATGGATCCCAGATGATTTCTCGGCCCGAGCAGTGCAGTCACTCGTGTTAGATTATAAACTGGAACTTTTACAGGCTGTATGTGGGGTTTGTGGCTTCCTTTCCCTCGCTCTGTCTCCGAAGTCCATGTTTCTTAATAAATCATCCTCTAGCCTGAGCTGAGGCTTGCTGTTTTAACTTTAACTAGCTTATTTTTTTGCTGATAAGTTGGACTTTGAATTCTTCCCAAGATCAGGAGTTGGGGCCGGTAATATCACGAAGGAGAGGCTGTTAATCACGATACATCACATGCCAATGGGAGCAGCACGGCTCACTGTGAGCAGCTCGTTTCCCCTGTATCAGCAGTTACAGGCAGAGCACTTGTGTCTCGCAGAGGTGGTGGGAGGAAGTCAGGTCTCCCACCACATATAAATTATGGTTATCATCAGAGCCAACTCGGCAGAATCACAGCCCAGAGCTCTAAGTGCAAAGGGTAAGGGGGAAATGGACATCAGTGGCAGGAAAGTATTGTTGTGTACACCTATTTCTTACACTGCATCAGTGCAAAGGACTTCGTGAGGCTTTGATCCTGACTTCACTCCAAATTTCTTCTCTAGCACCGTCCTCAGTCTGAAGAGACCCAAATCCACCCAAGGCTGGGAATGGAGGGCGGAACAAAGACACTACATCTGCTACACCCTCCTGCTCTCTTATTCTTCTCTGCCACCACCCTGTCAGCAAATAAATTTCTTTTCCTTGACAGCTCCAAGCAAACACGTTACATTTGCAGATCCGTCACGGTCTGATCCTCATTCTCCCCACCAGTGTCTGAGCTCCTGTCTCAGTATCACCATTGGCCTTGGCCAACTGCTCCTGTGGCCATGCTGCTACAAGGATGTGTCTGCTCAGCCCTTCTCCTTGGAGCCCAGAGCAACTCCTGCCTCATCCCATAGTCACAAAGGGCTCAAAGCCAAGTTCCTGTAGGATTCATCCTTCAAGGACCGGTGTAGCACATAGCATGGGTCATCCTTATCGGAGGAGGCATCAGCCCAGCCCTGGGTAGAGCAGCTCCCTGGAGGCTTTGCACCCAGCTGCCTTCACTGGTATGAAGTGGGATGTGGAGGAACCCTCCAAAAACAACATCTCTTCAGTCCCAGCATCTCCCAGAGAAGCCTTTTGGTGCCCCCGTGCCGGGCGGTGATGGCAGAGCTCTTATCTGGCTCCTGCTCCCTCGCAATGAGGGTGGGCGAGGGAGGGAACCAGCTCGGGCCTCGCTCCCCCCATGGTGGAAGCATCTTGCTTGGTGCCCCTCTGCTCCTCCACAGGGATTTTGTCCCATCGGAAAATGTTTGCTGCCTGCCCAGCTGGGGCCTGGAGACCAGCCAGGGTCCCTCCATGCCTCCGTGGGAAGGCCAGACATGGAGACGTGGTGAAGATGCACTCATGCTCTCTTCATGGGAATGCGTCTCACTTTCCTTTTCCATTTTCTTTTGTCATTTGTGGGATATTTTGAACCAAAAGGGTGTTGGCTTTGCTTGTCTACAGTTCAGAAAGGACTGTGGCTGTGAGCCGGCAGCATTTTTTGTTATTGTGAAAGCCACCGGTGCCAGGGCATAAACACCCTCCCTTTGTTGGCTTTTGCAGGGTAGGATCACTTTGGCTGGCAAACACCAGGACCCCTCAGAGGTGGGCTGTGCACCTCTGAAATAAATCACGTTGGCAGAGGTGCTGGCAGCATCCTCAGTGTCTGAGGGGGATTTGCAGGGCTGAGGGGCTGGTCAGTGGGCCCTATCCTGCCTTGCTACAGCCTTCACTTCATGCTTGAACTCCCAGGGTGAATCCCTCAAAGAGGGGAGAGCTTCATCATGTATCTGCTGATGGATGGATGGGTATTTACCTTGGCTTTCCCCACCTCGTGCCTGCGGATAGCTATCTGAGTGATGAATTCATCCACGCAGAAACCCTTGAATTGTGGGGGCAAAGGGGACGCATCTATTACAGCAGCTTGGCGCAGGGGAGAATGAATAACAGAGAGGAGCCGGGTGGTGGTTGCACATCAAAGCCCACTTCCTAGCCTATCTCCTAGATTTCATCTGGCCATGGCAAAACTGCAGGCGCAAGCCAGCGGTCTTGCACATTCATGGTTTGTGTCTGTCTGTGGGGGGAGAAAGGAATTTCTTAATTCCCCTTCTTCTGGATGTGCTGCTTTCCTCCTTGCCTACCCTGCCAGGGATGCATTTTTCCAGGGTGGAGAGCCCCGCTGCAATCCCTGAACGTGCTCCAACCACACTGCTGCCGGGAAAGGCATTGGGACACGTGGGCATCACCGCCAGGGCTGCCGCAGGGCTTGGATTGCCTGCAGCACCCAGGAGGGAGCAGCTCTGGTGCCAAGGGATGACTTACATCTTCCCCCATTTGTGGGGTGAACCAGGCTTCGTTCTCTGCATGACAAGGTAACTTGGACCCTGCTCTCTGAAGGTGTGACCTGTGCACCCCTGGTAGGAACAGGGACCCCGAGAGAGGTGGGAAAGGTGGCAGGGGTGAGCCACAGCGCCGTGTTTGCACTGAAAGGGAAAGGTTTCCTTGCAATGCACACCAGGTTAACCAAGCCCAGGCTGTTCTCACACCAAACCTGCCTGGCAATTAGCACAATTTGCACTAATGAACCCTCTGGCAGAACCCAAGTCAGGTTCTGAGGCTCCCCCTGCTCCAGAGCACAAGGTTCAGCTTGGTGTGAAAGCAGGGCCAGTGCTGCTGGCAGGGGATGGGGACAGCTGGCACAGCCCGAGCCGTCCATCCGGCTGCACAGCACCAGTCAGCAAATCCAGCTCGACCTGCTGGAGGCCGTCTAGGTAGGAAAACAGCTGGAAAAGGGGTCGCATTCCTTCTTCCCCACATCCTCAAAGCTTTCAACGTGTTCTCCATGAAAGGGGGACCTTTTGCCAGCATTGTGCAACGCTGGCTCATGTTTTCCTTGAACTTTAGTCATCCTTTAATCTATGCCATGGTAGCCTCCAGGGAAAAGTGTTGCTGGTTCCCGCAAGCCGCTATCAAAACCTTTCAGCCCCATCCCAGGCCATTGTTCTGCGTCCTGTCACCCACCTTGTCCCCAGGGCGACGGCACCAGGCGGTGGCCCTGCGTCTGGGGCATCGCTCATGTCCTCTCCCTGTGGGCTACCGGCTGCCAGCAAAGCTATCTGGCAGATGGGCTGTGAAATGAGCATTGTCCCGATCACTTATAGCCACATTAAAAAAAAAAAAAAAAAAAAAAAAAAAAAAAAAAAAAAGCCATGCTGAGCTTTCACATATTTGTTTGTTTGCTTATTTTGGCAAGAGGAAAAAGGGCAAATTCACATTTGGGTAAATGTATCCTGCGTCCTTCATCTCTCATTGTGGCTACAATTGGAAAAGTTGCTCCCCACTTCCTTCCCTTATCAGCTAACGAGGTGGGTAATGTGGAAAAGGCAGCTGGACGGCAAAAGGCACAGTCCGCATGTTCAGCATTACTGCTGTTATTAATAGCCTAGCTCTTGGGCAATGTTTCTGGGCAACGCTGGGTCCAGGAACTGCGTTTTTGGGGATTACATATTTGCTTGTCGGGCTCATCCCAGCCCCGTGGAGCTTGGGGCAGGGGGCACAGGGTCCGCTCCCGGGGGGCTCTCGGTGTCAGCAGCTCGCTGCCTGTCTGGTGCTTCGTAGGTGGTGCCCACCTCAGGCAGAATAAGATAGGAACAAGGGAGAGGTGGTTTTCCAAGAGGATGGGGGTGTCACGGGGACCAGGGCTCAATTCAGCACCCAGGCATCAGGAGCTGAACCGTGGCTGCAGGCGGGGTGGGAGCTTTGGGGAACTAGGAGCGGGGTGGGAGCTTTGGGGAGTTGGGAGTTGGCTGGGGATTTTGCACCTCTCTGGAGGGCTGGGAGCAGGAGGAGAAAGCAGAGGGGGTTCACACGGGCAAGGGGAGTGAGCATGTATCCAATGGCAGCCTGCCTGACACCCCTCTTTCCAGGAAAGCCATCTCTCACCCCAGCCTTCCCAGGGCCCTTTTCGCTGGAAATGACTGTGCGTGATGCTCTCAGCTGGCTGTTTCCTGGAAGAGCCTTCGCCGTCCCACCCTGTGCTGCCCGTCCCCACCCCGCAGTTCCTTCCAGCAGCTCCCCAGCCCTGCCAGCTCGTCCAAGACCTCAGGAAAATCTGTTCCACGCGAGGCCATTGCTTGGAGCCCAGCATCCATCCCAGCTGGAGCGGGACGGGGTTTTAGCAGCAGAGGATGTGAGAGCAGGCACTGGGGCTGGTTGGTTTTTTGTTTGTTTTTTGTCCTGTAGTTCTCTTCACTTAGATCCAGATTTAATAACCCCATAGCATCAAGCTGTCTACACACACCCATGGGTGGCAATTGCTTGGAAGGAGACAAGGAGGTGCCACATTAGGGACCTTCATGTAGCCTCTGGGTGCAGTTCTGGGTTCAGATACAGGATCCCTGAGCTGAGAGCAGCCTCAGGGGAGTAAGGCATTTTCTGTTGTGTCTCCAAAGCTTGGTCTGGTAACAGCTGGCACACAAAAGCCTTAAAATGCTTTAAGGGCTCTGCAGATGAGGCAAGACTGTCTAAATTAGGTGAAACCATCTAAATTAGACAAAGCTGTCTAAATCAGACAGGCACCCTTCCCAAACTTGCTCTTGTTTGGAGTAACCCTGATTCATATCACTGGTCTTGAATCCTATAGGAACTCTTGAAGAAACTGGAAGAGACAAGTCACCCAGTAAGTCTGTGAGTACTCGGTTTTGGTGGATTTAATTACCAAAATTCTTCATGTACGTGTTACACATTAAACCAGGATGCCCTCAGACTTGACTAGAGAAGTGGGAAATTCCCTGCCAGCCTGGAGGAACCAAACACAAATGAGTGGGAACCACCAGACCCCTACGAACCCCCTCGGGTGTGAATTAACATGTGCATCCCCTCCCTCCCTGTCCCAGGAGCAACCACACTGCCTCCCTTGTCCGCAGCTCCCAGCTGAGGCTGGGGGCACGGCCACCCTCACCGATCGGTCCTGGTGCCACCACCTCGCCCGAGGCCGGGTGCTCGTTGTGGTCGGGACAATGAGCACGGGCATGAATGGAAAATGATCTGCTTTGTGGGGCTGACAGCAGAGCTCTGTTCCCCAGCAAGTTGTCCTTGGGCTCCTGGGCAAGGGGAGTGCTCCCAGCCCGGGCAGTCCTCGCTTTGATCCTCCTGCTGGCTGCACTGTGTTTTCTTACTGCTCCTCAGTAATGCAGTGCATTTAAAAAAAAAATAGTAGAGGAGAGGGAAAATAGTCCTTTGCAGCCTTATTTACTGGTTGAAGCTTGCTTATAGAAGCCCAGCAAGGAAACAGGGGAAAGCTCTCTGGTATCACCAGGCTGCTGGCTGAGGCTCGCACAAGTCCTGTTCACCTGAAACTATCTCAGCCACTTCTTATGGAGGAGAGAGCACAAATTCACCATGAATCTTTAGGACACGGTGGGTTTCATCATTTTCACACGCTACCTTTTGCATGTTGTTGAGAAGAAGGAGATTATTTGGGGAATACAAACATATGTGGGAGTCCAAGAAAGGATTTTTCCTGGCTGATGTGATCCCAAGCTGACTGCACACCCTCCACTCCTTGCCCAGCCTGTAGACCCCTTATCCCAGCCTGCCTCTGCACATTGCATCCCGCAGGGCACAGAGCGGGGAATAACCGTGGGAGAGGAGCTGTAAAGAAAATAATCTGGCCTGTTTCTCTGCAGAAGTGCCAGGAGGAAGGGGCTGGGATGGAGATCTCAGCCTCTCCCACCCGGCCCCTCCACATCCATGTAGCTCGCTGGCCGCGAGTGCCGATCCCCTTTATGGGGTGCTCTGAAATCTGCTAAAAGCAGCAGCATGAGCCAGGTGCTTTCATTAGCTCCTGTCCTCTTCTTCCTCAACAGTCCAGCTGGGCAGAGCAAGGGGCAGGGAGCTTTGGGGAAAGTGGAGGAAAAATAGGATTTTTGTATGACAAAACATGTGAATCACCAGGGCCCTTTTCTCAGCTTTTCTACTTTTTTTTTTTTTCTTTTTTTTTTTCTTTTTTTTTTTTTGAATGCAGTTTTGAGGAATGTCCAAACATAGAAAACTTTAGCCCAAAAGGAATTTTATCCAAAAAATTTATGAGCAACTTAAAAAGAGAAGGCAGTGAGAAGAAACTGAAAGCCAGATGTAACTATAACTTTAGATGGCTTTTAGTTCAGTTTCAGATTTTGTAGGGGCTCTAACCGGGAACCTTTCTGCAATATCTGTAATAGGGCATTGAGGCAACTGTGAACTTTTGATCACTTGGTTCCTGGTCTTCTGCCCATCTCCAGAAGGGAGTATCTGACCACTTTGTTAAACTTTTGCCATTAGATGCTGGTATGAGGAAGAGGGCAGCAGCAACTGGCAGCAATGCTGCGAAATCCTGGGTGCAGGGGCAGTGAAATACCCAAAACCATGCAGACAGCAGCTCCTCCCGAGGGCATGTCCCAATGTCTGGCTCCAGCAGAGCCAGTTCAGGGTGAACATACCCGCACATGGCATACCCACACATGGCATGAGCCCATCAGGAAGCACAAGCAAACCTTCACCTTGCTAGGAGGGGAACAACAAGACAGCTGCAGCTCAGGGAGGAATGGTGCAGTGCTCGCAGCGGGGACAAGGAGCTTTTGAGAAAAGCACCCAGAGGTGACTGGAGTGGGCTCTGTCAGCACAAGCAAGCTGTGAGCTGCTCCTCTGGGAAGGACATCCTTGGCTAAATGTCTCTGGTTACTACCATGAGGAATTTGCCCACTCTCTGTATATTAAAAATGGGATTCCCAGCATCGTGTGCCATTTCCCCAGAAACCAGCTGCTCTGGTGCACCAGAAGGGGTAAGCAGTCTGCAGCAAAACCTTTCCTGAGATGTGAGCTCAGTGCTCACTGTCCTGCTGGGCTGGCAGTGGAGCTGCAACCAGGACAGGGGTGAGGAATTAGCCTGAGAGATGCTCAAGGTGTGAGATCTCCCACTTGCAAATAAGGGCTCAGATCTTAAATCAGTGCCATTTCTGCCCCTGTGGCTGCTGGAAAAACAAGTAACAGCACATATAAGTAACAGCACATATATACTCCTCTATAAGAAGTCCTGTACAACTTCCCTGGGAAATGATAAGTGATAATTAGGACAAGGTAAGACATTAACACCTATTTGAATTAACATCTTCTGCTTTGCTTTCCAAAGGACACCCAGGGACACCCTGGCAGTGTCACTGTCCAAAGCTGGGGGTGTCCCCACACAGGCTGGGGGAGAGCAGCCTCCTTCTCTCCCCCCTGCCCTGTACCCCAAGCAGCATCGGGGCCTGGTGCTCTCCAGTGTGTTTAGCTTCGCTCTGTGTTTTGCCAGAGACTGTTATTAAGAAATAAGGCTCTGCCTTTTTATCATTCCTCTGAGCGTCTGTCTGATGTCATTCTGTCTGGCAACCAAGCGATCAAAAGAAGCTCCCCTGGGAGAAATTTCTCAAACAAACAGCCAGCAAGAAAAAAAATAATACCCCATTAAATATAATAAAATGCAAGAAACCACGGCGTCTCCCTGATAAATGAAAAGGCGGTGTAACCCGGACTCCAAACACACCAACTCCCCTTGTCGAGAGCCAGGTCCCTCAGAGCAGGGATGCGGCATGCCCTGCTCCCATTACCGGGGTGATTATTCCTAATTAAAGCTTTGTCACAGTCTGAGATCACAAGGCTCAGGTCCAGGCTCACCCAGCACATCCATTTTGGCCAGCAGATCCCGGTGCCATCGCTCCCACCTGCACAGAGCCCTCGTGTTTCACACCAGCAGTGCAGATCAAGCAGTTTCAGATCTTCGTGTTTTTCAGCAGATTGGTGGGGTTTTGCCCTTGTTTGAGGAATCGGTGTGCCTGCAAAGCAAATCCTGGCTCTGCTCCTATATATTCATTATGTCCTGGAGGTTGCAGGGGTGACAAACACCCTGTTGCCAACACCTCCGAGCCCCTGGGATGTGTGTAGGCTTCTAGTTTTGGCAGCTCTGCTTTCTCTTCCTCCCTTCTCCCTCTCCACATTGATTTTTGCAGTGCTGGCAGAGCCCTGGGAGACCTGCTCACAGAAATGGGCAAGGCTGAAGGAAGGCAATGCAATCTGCAAAGCTTCTTTCCCCGCTCCCAGGTGGGGGAAGGAGCGCCCTAAATGCCAAAATATTTCACAGCCACGTTTTCAAAGTGAAAAGGACAAAACAGCGACTTGAATCGGGATGTGGAAAACAAAGATAGGAGGAAATTATTATTTTTTTTTAATGTCAGAACAGAGTGTCTGAAGAGGAGCTGTCGTGGAACGGAGCGTGTGCACCGATGAAAAGCCGCCCATTTGAGCTGGATCCCAGCTGAATTGTCTTGGACCCGTCGCTCACACATCTGTAGCTGCGATCCTCCTTTCCAAGCTGCTTCTCCTCGGAGCACTTTGCAGAGGTCATTCCTCTTTGCAAGCTTCATTCCCTCTTGCCTTGCAAATTTCCCTGCCATTTTCTTCTTTCCTGCTGGGAGGTTTTTGGGGCCGGTGCTCACACTCAATACCTTCAGCAGAGTCTCTTCTCGTTTTCCCTGTGCTCTTTGCTCGGTTTTGCTGGGAAACATCCCCCAGACAGCTCTGCCCAGCAGCAGCCATACAAGCAAGGCCCATTTTTCCCCAGCTGTTTTCCTTGTAGGGACCAAAGCAGCAGCGGGGCTGCCTCTTGCTGACAGCCCAAGCCCACAGCAAGCATCCCACAGCTCCAAAATGAGGCGTTGGTGGTTTCTCCACCACTTCGCAGGGTCACCACCGCATGGCTCAGATGAAATCCAGAGAACCTCTGTCCCAGCAGGCATTCACCAAATGCAGCCAGATTGTACCCAAACCAACCCCTGCAGGATCCCAACCCCAGTCCGGGGCTGTCACTCTGGGGCTGGGGTCTCCACCTCTCGCAGGATCTTGCAGCACAAGGGGTTGCAGCAGTCACAGTGTGTGCACACATGCACCATTTCAATTTCTTTCCCAGGGTGGGAAAATTTTGGGAAATTCCTGGGAGATTTCTCTTCCTGCTGCCTGAGGCCAGCTTCCTTCCTCACAGATTGTGGGGTCCCAGGCACCAAAACCAGCAGCTTCCCAGCCAGAACAGCCTGCCCTCATCATCCTTCTGCCATTTCACAGGGGCTGAGCT
Organism: Aythya fuligula; assembly: GCF_009819795.1. Classification (NCBI taxonomy): domain Eukaryota; kingdom Metazoa; phylum Chordata; class Aves; order Anseriformes; family Anatidae; genus Aythya; species Aythya fuligula. The sequence continues at coordinate 2,114,772 of NC_045580.1, read as the reverse complement.
GCCCCTCGCTGCATCACACCAAGGCAGCACCGCGTGTCCCTGCCACCAGCTCTTCCCTTTGCAGTGCGGGGCACGCTTCTGTTGCACTCTGACCACTTGCCTCAGTTTCCCCCTGAATAGGGATTTTTTTCTGTCTTATTCTGTGAGATCCTACACAAATCTCCATGTCCAGCCCTCACAAATGTGTCGCTCACCCCATGTCCCACAGTCTAAACCTTGTGGGTCTGCAGACATTGTAGGGTCGCAGGTCCCTGCCTCTTCCTCTCCCCGCTCTGGATGTGGGATTTTCGGCTCCTGTCTTGAAGGGCTGGTATGGTATCTCTCACTCTTGGCTCAGGGAGCTGAAAGGTTTTTCAATCATCTGCTAATGATAGGAAAGCAAACTTTCATTCCCTCTCTCCCCCAGTCTTGGCAGGGAAGGTGGAATGCGGAGCGTGAGAGGAGCAGCCACCTTTCAGGCCAGCAGCTGCTTTGGGGGATGGGGCAGATAAATGTGCAGGATTTCCAATCAGCCCTACACATCCCGGCCAGAAGACTTCACCGGAGCACGGTGTGGGGGAATAGCTGACTGATAACGCTGCCTTCATCTCGGAAGATCCTCCAGAGCTCACCTGGAGACACCCAGCTCTGCCCGCACCGATGGAGGGGACGGCGGCGGACCCCAAACCAAGCACAAGGACACCGCTGGGCAGCATGCGATGGAGAAGGTAGAGAGAAAACCAGGTCAGGTTGCTTTGGAAAGAGCTGGAAGGCAGAGGGATCTCCCCGTGGCAGGAAACAGCCCTGCTTTGAAGCACTTGCAGGCCAGGCAGCACCGAGGTGTGTTTTTCCCCCTCTTTGCGAAGGGGGTGTGGGGATGCGGTAGGGCTGTGGCCCCAGCTCACACGGGGAGGATACGGCAGGCTCAGGAATTAAATTTTCCAGGCACAGGGCAGAAGCTCAGCCTTGTTGCCCTCCCATCAACCCATCACTGCTACCTGCCTGTCCCTGCTGGGCTGGCTGCCCCCTCCCAGAGGTGGCAAATGGACGTGGGGGCAGCTGAGGGGACACCCCAGGGTCTGCGGGGTGGTGAGGCGTGAGACGAGGAGGAAAATGCATCGGTGGAAAGGAGATGCCAGATGAGGATTCACAGCTGTCAGCTCGCTGTGGGCAGACTGGAGAGGAGCCACGTCCCCGGACAGGCTGTGATCCCCATGGGGCCACCTCCGGAGGACTCCCAGCCACCAGCCGTGCCACTGGGGGACCCGCCGCAGCGAGGTGTGACGGCCTGGGGGGCAGACACCCCCACACAGAGAGGAGGTCATGTGGGATATTTGGATTTTTTCTTCTCCTCTTCCCTCTAGCTACCACCTCCCCAATTCCCACCCTCCCACCCCAGCTTCATGTGTAGTGAGAAAGGAAAGAGCCCCGGGGGGACACACCGGGCCCAATTCCCATCTGGGCACCCTGCAGCACAGCCCCAGGCTGGCCAGGCACATTCTGATCCCTCAGGCTCCAAAATCAAAGCTGTCTCCCTTCCTCCCAGTTGCCAAGGGATAGAAATCCCATCAGGACCCAAAGTGGATCATTCCACCGGGAGATTTATACCGGGAGAAGGAGCAGAATCAGTTATTTGATGATTGTTGTGCTTTTTTTTTTTTTTTTTTTTTTTTAATAAGTCCTCAATATCTCCCTTCCCTCCTTCACTGCACAGCACAAATCCTCTTTCCAACACATGCATGAGAGCAGAGCTGAACCGTCCGCGCAGAAAACAGGTGATAAATCACAGGGAGATTGATTCAAACCATTCCAGGGAATGGGAAACACATGGACGGGCTTTCTAATTAACTGTTTGATATGGCTGCAGTGAGTTTGGGTGTAGTTTCCAATGTTTTGCGTTTGGCTTGTCTCAGACCTCTCCATGGTAACTGCAGGTTACCGGAAAGTGAGAAAATTCTGCATTCAAGAGAGCTGAAGTGACTTGGTACAGTTCAACTCCACCACAATAAAAAAAAAGAAAAAAAAAAAAAAAGTAAATACAGTGTTTCCTCCGAAGGAACATTTCTCTTTCTCTTTCCAGCTGGGAAAACAAAACAAAATCAAAGGTCCTTCTGCGTTGCCTGTGAGCCTTCCTCACCAACCAGCATGCTCATCCTCCCCTCACACCCCTCAACCAGCTTGCCCACCCATACACAACCACCCACCAAGGTACCCAAACATCCTCTTTTTTCTTGTCAGTCAACTTACCCACCAAAAAAATACTACAGAGTATTAGCCTGGGGATGTGCTGAGACCTCTTTCCACACAAACTGCTCAACACTTCGGGCTGTATGTGTGTCTCAAGCAGAACACACCTGCAGGTTTCTTATTCATGGGGTGGCATCATGCCCCAAGGTGTCACCATCTGTGACATTGTGATGTTACCCCAGCAGGGCAGCAGGCTGCAGGGCGTGCATTTCATTGAGCCCAGATTCATGCTGCTGAGTTAATCAAGCCTTTTAATTCATCATTAAATCACAGCAAGCCTGGGAATCAGGAGTGATGCAAGGCCCTGTGAAGGATCCCAAATGCTCCAGATTGCTTCCAAGAGGAGCAAGTGCAGCCTTCCAGCCTGCACAGAAGCACCAAAGCTGCCTGCTTTGAGATCTTAGGGTCCTGGTTAGCAGGATGCCCTGGGGACGCTCACCCCAAATCTGTCCGAGCCCTGCTGGCATCTCCTGTTTCCATCAGCCGAGAGTAGCCAGCATACTGAAATCTAATTTAAAAAGGAATAAAGGTTGGATCCATCTGTGCTTGAAAGCAGCCTTTTCCCATATCCTGCTTCTGGCACGTCCCCCCAGCTGGGGCATTGCACCTCGCGCCGTAACACGGGCACAGCTGCTGCAGCCGGGGAGGGGAGCAAGGCACAGCCCCACCACAGGGATCCTGCACAGCCACCAGGCTCTGAGCTCCAAATGAAGCCGGAACGCTAATATTTTATTTTTTATTGGCTTTTTTTTCCTCTTTCCCCCCCTGTTTTACCCTTTCTGCACCACGGCTCCCTGGGGCCCTGGTGGAACATCTGGCCAAGCCACTTCTGGTTCCATTTATTAGCAGATAATTTATTTGTGGATCAGGAGGGAAAGGTGACCCCACCATTTACTGGAGGTATATTGTTTGACCCCTTGGTGATGCCTCTTGAACACGGGTCCGTTAGGTGTTTGGGGCCTGATCCAGACCCGAGGAAGTCAGACACAGATCTCTCCTTTAAGATCCAGGGCTGTCAGATCTTGCTCCAAAAACACTGGGGGAAATTAGTCAAATAAGTGCTCTGTGAATATTATTACATATTATTCATTCTCTGGGAATATTCTGAAGTATTATTCACTCCTTGTGCATATTATTAGAGCAGCTCCCACTCAGGGAAGGAAATTAAATTGTAGAAACCACCGTTCCTCTGTTTTCAGTCCTTTCATCTTTTATGCTCTTTTTGCCCACCGTCCCTTTTTTCCAGCCTTTATTTTCAGCAGTCTGCGAGCTTGGGAAAACAGCAGAAGCACCCCAGACCCCAGGGCATGAAGACTTTAAATCAGAGACCTTCTTCTGGAGCCATGTTTCGCAGCACCCATCACTGTCCAAGCCTGCCCGTCATCCTCATCCTCCCCGTTGCTTGTTTGTATTGCAGCAGTGAGCTCAGCTCATTGCATGTGAAAGGTGTCAACAGGCTAATGCTCCCTTGTCAGCAGGCTCTTCGAAGCTCTCTTAAGCCTGTCCAATGGCTGTGGATCCTATTCAATTTCTGTTCCCCATGTTTGGCTAAAATTATCCAGCTTTCAAAAATAAAAATGATTTTTTTTTTCCTTGCACAATCAAAAACGTGAGTTTATTTTTCCTCAAATCAAAATCCAGAGGCATTTTCCAAGGAGGCATTTTGGAAGAAAAAAAAAAAAAAAAAGAATAAGAAATGAAAATTTCACAAATTTTGCAGCCAAAGGCAATCGACCCCTCTCCCCGGGGAGGAGTTTCGTTCACTTCTGGCTTTGCCACGCATACCGGTGGTCAGCCCCATCGTACACGTGGCTGATCACAGTGCGTAAAATGAAACAGGATTCTTTGCTTTGACTTTTGGGAACAACAGCCTGAGCCCGTGATGTGTAGGGAACACTTCTCTGCCAGGCACGGCAGCTCTGGAACAGCCTTCGTACGTGTACAGCACGAGGCAGTACAGCATCAGATGGCTGAGAGGTTTCCCAGTACTTCCAAAACAACCTGAAAAAAGCCATTTTCCCCATTTCTGGGGGACTGGTCTTTTTATTTTTATGCCTCAGCCTATGTGCCAGCCTCCTGAGCAGGTTTGTAGCAGCTTTGCCAAATCCACAGAGTCACAGAATCATTTAGGTTGGGGGAGACCTCCAAGATCACCTAGTCCAACCTCTAAATTGTTCATTGTCCAACCTGCCAAATTGTTTGCAGCCTTCCCGGTGCTCAGTCAGCGTGTCCTCTCCTTTGGGAGCAGGGAGCTTTGCTGGCTCAGCAGTGGAAATGTTTTTTCCCCCCTGTGCCCTGTGCAGATGGGACCATGGTGTTGAGACACCGTGCTCCTCCCAGGGGCTGACATTCAAGGCACAAAGCCAAGTGTGAAGGTTTCCCCCCTCCTTCACTAACAGCCAAGCTGTATGAGGTCTGTTAAGGCCCTGCAGGAAGGCACAGCTGGATTTTAACCTGCCTACCACCACGGACCTGCACCCAGGGGATGCTCAGGGACCCGAGGAGCTGCCCACCTTTTCGGGCTCTCCGCGGAGGTTCCCTTCCCACCCGCACCGCCCGAGCGTGACATCAGATCTCACGGCTCGGCCTCTCGCGGGGCCCTTTCAGCTGTAATGAGATCAGCTTTTCCTGCTTGTGACCAAATCCAAACAATTAGAGAAAGAAAGCCAAGCCAGCAACTAAGTCACCAAATGCTCTCATAGCTTGGTAGGGTTTTGGGATGAGATTCAGTCCTGCCTTCTGCTTTTGACAGCAGAGAAATCAGAGGGACAGTGCAATAAATGGTCAGTTTACAGAAAACAATTTATTTATCGGGCATCTACTCTTATTGATGGATTTTTGTTTGGAAAAGAGTTAGTCCTAAATGATGGTTGATGCTGACTTCTGCAGTCCCATTGTGCTGATGAGCTTACTGGCCCCGTTAAGGACTTATTTATAGTGAAATGGTTGGGATATCTGGGTGACCCCATGGGCACTGGCAGCTCCTTCCCAGTGACCTTTCTGTGCTGTCTTTCCTGCAAAGAAAAGCAGATGTGTGGCACAGGTTTATATGGGAAACTGACTGGCTTTCAGGTCGGGGTGTTAGGACATTTCCTACCCATGGAGCCACCCACGGCTGAGGTCAGGGCAGGCTGCTGCTGGCTTCTGCCTCCCGCTGCAGCCCTGGCTTTGTGGGTGACCTCATTCGTGTCATTTTGGCTCCCCTCAGTCCGTAAAGGACATCCTGTGATGCTCGGCAGGATGCTGAGCCTTGCAGCATGACAGCCTGCAGAAAGCCACAGTCAGTTTTGTTACAGACAGTAGCTGCAATGGTGTTTTCTTCACAGGCTCCTTCTGCCTTTTCAAGTCCTTAACCCTTTTTATTTCTTGGGAAAGCATCTGGGTTTCAGCTTTGGGTCTCTCCAGTCTGTCATTTTACACAAACACCCAAACATCCTTTCTTGGGTGATGGATTGGGGCTGCGCTTTGGCTGGGATCACACAGCCCAGACTGGCAGAGAGGCTTTGAAGTCATGAAAATTTCACATTCCTGGCCTGCCAGCAGAACAGCGCATGGGAGAGAAGTACACGCTGGGAAACACAGCCCCTGGCTCATTTACCCTGCTCCAACGTCATCCCATATAACTCTACACACCCCGTTAATGCACCTAAAGGGCATCGTTACCCTCAGCTTCCTCTGCAGTAAGAGGGAGCGGTTCGGATCCCACGTGGATTTACACACCCAGGCCATGCTCCTGGGCTTTCAGGGAGAGCCACAGCCCTGATGCTTAAATCCCTGCTTTAATATAACTCCATGGCTCCCTGCAAATCCACCCCGCACTTCCAGAGCAGTGCAACGCCAGCTTAATGCTCGCACAAATTGCCTCCACAACAGAAAGCACTCTTGATTTTTTTTCCCTAACCTCTCCATCCCATGAACTCTGGGGATTTGTTTTGGACCCAGTGCCCAGGCTGCGAGCAGCCTCCCAAAAGGAGCATGAGGGCTGTGGTGTTGGTCCCAGGACCTTTTGCCTTGCATGTGAGAAGGCTCCGCTTGGAAAAATATTAGCAAGCACTGCGATGATTTTATGCTGATTTACTAGCTGAAGCCGTAAATCAGCACTTGTCAGAGGCTTGAGTTACTTGCCTGTGCCAGAGATTGATGGAGCCAGCTGCCAGGACAAATTACCAAGCGGCAAACCTGAGCCTGAAATCATTGTTTTAGGCCTCGGAGCGAGCTGAAAGCATCCAGGTGATTTATACAGGAGGAAACGGCTTTATGTCCTCTTCAACTGGAGCCCTGAGTGCTGCCAATAAAGACCCGCGAAATCTCCTGGTTTTAATCTTGCTCTCAGGAAGGACAGCACCAATTTAATGAATTTAGGCTCTGAACTCACCATTAGGATCAGGTTTATGGGTGAAGTCCTGCCCTCAGTGGAGCGAGTGGCATTTTGCCTTTGTCTTCCACAGAGCAGCACCCAGCATGGTCTGCCCATGGCTTTTGTCATCCCTCCCAGCTTTTTTTACCTGGGGTTGTGGCACCACCCTTGTACAACATCCACAAAAAGCCTCTGTGATGCCTCAGTGATGGGTGCTGCACCAGCGAGCAGTCCTGGGTGGGCAGAGGTTATCCAGCAGCTCAACAAAGCAGAGCTGGCTCAGTTAGCAAACAGTCCTGTGCCACATCTACAGCCACATAAAAAATAAATAGCAAGTTAATAAATAAGGTGCCAGCAGATGGTGCTCAATAATTTGCAGCATCCTCACTGGGTTTTAGGAGCACAACAAAAAGTGGTCAAAGCAAAAACTTTCTCCTGCGTGGTGTGCTTCCTGTCTCCGGACCAAGAGAAGGATGACGTGTACGCTCACAGGCTATTTATTACAGCACACAAACAGGATTAGCACTTCTTTGGGCTGCTCTGTTGTCAAAACATGAGAAAACTGAAGAGCAGCTTCCTGGGCAGAAAGCTGGTAGTGCTGTGCTGTGGTGGCTACTTCATGATGTTTGGAAAGAGGTTGTAGAAGCATTTCTTGTGCCAAAAGCGGCTCTGCAGATGCAGCAAGCCGAGGCAGGGCTTACTGCCCCGTGCAAGCTGTGTGTCAAACTCCTCCTGGTGTCAGCAAGGAAAGTGCCTTGGTGCACCTCAGCCCCTGCTCCTGCTGCTTGTTTGCACCATTTTTGTTTGTTCAGAAAGCACAGGGGAGGGAAAGCAACAGGAAAAAAAAGTCATTGCAGTTCAATTTCGAAAGGGTCTCTTGCACATCAGCAGCTGGACGTCCTGCTGCCTGGGGCACCTGTACGCCGCTCCCTGCCTCCCCTAACCTCTGCTACTTGCCCACCGCCCCCCAGATCCTAAGATCTATGCCCTAAGATCCTACGGGAGCTGCCTGTGGCACTGAATTTCTTCACTGCTCTGGCCTCAGGTGAGCTTTTCACAACCATCAGGCACTGCAGCAATAACAAATCCTTTTCCTTTAAACCCAGACCCTTGCACAGGGGAGCAGGGACCAGGTAAAGGGCATGGGGGCACCCAGCCCTTAAAAGATGTAAAAGATGTTAATGTAATTTGTTTGCATTAACACAAAGAGAGGGCAGCATGGGGCCCCTGGACATCCTGTGGTATCCTATCCCGGGGTACCACATCCCTGGGGTACCACATCCCCAGCCATCAGAACGGCACGGGCAGCAGGTGCAGGGATGGAGGCAGGAAACTGTTTATAGGGCTTAGGAAAAGCTGAGGTTTCTGGCAGGTTCCTGAGACATTGGGTTTGGCCCAGGGCTCTGCTGTATAAATTGTGGGATTAGAGTCAAACATGAAACCGGAGCAAGAGGCCAAAGGCAGCGCTGGCAGCTGGCTGGAGGTATTTTTTTTCTCTGCGCAAGCGTGTCCAAGGCAGGCTTTTGGAGAAGAGAAAGGTGAGAAAGGGGGAAATGAAAGAAAGGGAACCCAGCAAAACAGGGGTGAAAGTAACCCCAAAAGTAAGAGGAATGGGGCAACAAGGGAGTGTAGAAGGCAATACAGAGACTGCATAGTGGGAAGCATCCCCAAAACAGGCTGTGGAGGGGACGGGAGAAGCCACCAATTCCTTGGGGACCCTGTCCCAGGTGGGTGCCCCCAAACCTGGTGCCCGTCCTTGCTGATTCCTGTCCCTTCCCCACTCACTGCCTGCTCCTGGCCCCTCTGCTGTGTGGGCAGGAGGGCTTTTGGCCACCGAGGGCCGTGATTATCGTCACCGGAGTTGCTGGAGAGGCAGTGCTGCTTTTCAAGATCCCGGCCGTGCACTGGGCTGACCTCCGCCTCTCAGTGCCGTTTGGTTTGGATTAGCTGACTCATTGTTTGTGGCGGGGTTTCACGGTTCTTTGGTGGGGCCAAGATAAAAAAATAACAGCCATCCGTGCTGGGCACGGGGGGAGATTTTGTCAACAAAGCACCGAGAGCAGGGTCTTCCTGGGCTCTTAACTAAACCTGTGATTTTTTGTAGGGAATTGCCCCTTTGCTGCAGGTATCGTTCAGGACCAAAGGGATACACAGCACATTTCCAGCATCACAAATCTTATCTCCATCCTCCCAACTTTTGTTTTCTCTAAGCAGCCGTGCAGACGTGCTGGGGATAGAAGTCAGATGTGGTCTGAATCGTCATGAGGAATTCAGGCTGGGAAAGCCATACCACGTGCCTGGAGCAGGAATTTGAGCACGGAGCCGCTCGGTGCTGGTATTGCCTCCCGATTCTCACAGGCACCCACTGAAGACCCCCTTCTTTCATCAAACCCCCCCAGATGGTCCCTCCGCCCACCAGGAGATGCATGACCCTCCAGGACGGGTGTCAGAGCCTGGTTTGCTCCATGGCCCCATCACGCAGGGCGCAGCCAGCTCTTGTCACCTTGGGTTGTTTCACCGGGCTCCCGGACAGGGAGGGCTTTGCTGACTGAGCCATGCAGGCAGCCCCATTCCATGAGGATATTTTAGGTGCATTCTTCTTTAACTCAGCCACGAACCAGGAGGTCAGCTTCTGGCCCAGATGCCCATGGAGCCTGTGGGCATTCGGCTGGCAGATTCCTCCTGGCCCCAATTCTGGCCCTGTTAAAACTCTCAGGAGGTTCCCATTGACCTCACCAGGTCTGCAGAATGCTGAAGGAACCAACAAGCACAGCTGCTGTCACCAGATGCCCCAAACCTGGTGGGATGAGGCTCTAACTAAGGGCAATGTGGCCCTGTGCTGTTCCCTCCCTGCCCTTTATCTTTGGTCATGCACAAACCCGATGACATTTGGCAAGTGCAGCCCCCAGAGCCCACGGTGCTGCCCCCAACACCAGACCCATGCTCAGGGAGGGGGCACAGCATGGTCCTCTGCTATTTTCCCCAGGTCTGGTTTGGATGAGATTTCAGCAGTGATTTCTCCTGCTTCTGTCTATTAAAAGAGCATCCCTTTGTGGTCATTGCCCTAGATGAAAACCTGTTCCCTTTACAAGCTATTTCTGTAACGTCCCAAGCCAGAAGCTGGCTCTGGCTCCTTCATCCCCAGCACTGACCATTCCTCAAGGGACTGGGAGGCTCGGATGTGCCCCAGGTCACTAAACTTCCTTCTTTTGGGGACTGTCCCAGTCCCAGGTTTGGGTTTTTCTCATGTCAGAAACAAGGGCAAAGTAGCAAAATCCAGGTCAGACCCAAATGTAGGCTCTGGACTGTAATGCAGTTGTTCCCAGTAATGTTCCTTCTTGCAAACCAGAGTCCTCGTCCACAGCAGACAGGCTGGTAGCACTCCCAAATTCCTTGTGCACCACGTTGTGCTGGCATTTAAGCAAAACGTACAGAGCTAAGGAGCACGAGGGAAAGGCACTCAGACCAGCTTTATGTCCTTGACCTCCCTGCCGCCGCTCCAAGCTGCTGTATGCCACACGCCACTCTCTGGGGACAATGTCCCATTGATTGCCCGAGGAGCTAAGGGCACTGCAGAGGGCTGTGGGGACACTGCAGCACGGCCGGGTGCTGCCGTGCCCTTGGAAATGCCTCGCACAATGCTCACCCTGTGCGTGCTGGCACATCGCAGCACCGACACGATGTCACCGGGGGCCTGATGCTCAGCAGCACAAAAAGGGGCTTATGGCGCAGGGGCACAGCCGTGCCTCTCCCAGCTTGACGAACGTCACTGATGTCTCCCCTTTTCTCACTGGAAACAGAATGCCATTTAAAAATAAACCAGCAGGGCTGCCCTGGCCGTGCCTTCAGTGTGAGCACCACCAGGCCCCCCACACTCCCCCTCACCCTGTTGCAGACCCAGAGCTCGGCACGGCGCAGCTGGAAAATCTGTGTGCTGCAGACCAGGAGCGAGGTCAGCCTTGGTGTACGTGGACTGCTGCGATGCTCTGCACACAGAGAGGGGAGTCCTGGTTGTGGGGGGTTGCAGCCTGGCAGAGCTGGCACATCAGAGATTTTTGGCTCCAAATTCCAACACTTTTTGGAAGCATGGGGAAGAAAAAGCCTTTTTTTAGCAGAGCAATAGCCCAGGTGGCAGGGGGTGATGGGCTTGACCCCATCCCGAGGAAACCCCACTCTGAGATCATCCATCACTCAGGACCGCTTCCCACAGACATCACCAAATTCTTGTTTTCCCGTCTGGTCTGGGGGGAAAAAAGGTTGAGTCAGGAAACTTCTGGCCAGCTGCAATTTTCATTGCAGGGTAGGGACGAGGTCTTGTGAAAGCTCTGTGAAATGCTAAGGAGGGCTCAAAACCAGCATCACCTGGCCATGGGATGTGTAACAGCTCCGAGGGGCCAGCTCTGGATGGGGTCCCCATCCTCAGGGCTTGCAGAGGCTTTGCTCATTCCAGCTGCCCCGCTCCACATAGGGATGCCCTTTGGTTGCTTTTTATTTAACCTTTAATACCATGTTGTTTCTATATAAGCCTCTTTCCAAAACAAAGCCTATAAACTCTTCAAGCAATAACAGATTTCTGTCCCCCTGTCTCTCCCCAAGGAAGTATTTTTAGCTCTCATAAACACAAGCCATTAAGGACTCAAGGGTGAACACCAGCACTCTGCATCCCAGGGGAGGCACCGCTATAGGGGCAGCCCATCTTCCTTTCCATCCAGCCCAGCCTACAGCCCAACCCCAAATCACACCCCTGGTTTTGGGCTCAGGCCCCACTGCACAGCGCAGCTCTGCAAAGCAGGTGCTAAAGTGGGATTTTTTTCAAGGGAAACCCAAAGGAACACGCTGTCCAGAGCTCAACGAGTTGCAGCTGGCTTTCCCCAAATGTCACGTAGCTGTGAAAACTCTCGTCCCTGTTGCTCGTGCTCCTAAATGCTCAGGAAATGCTGCACAGGACATGCCCAGCAAGCACCAAAACGCATCTCTCCACCATCTGCTCCCAGCCTTGGTCACAGAATCACTGCAGTTCTCACAAATTTTTCTTAGAATTCATGAAAAATTCATTCTTTTTGTGTTTATTTTTTCTTCCTAGTCAAAATTTGGACACTTGGGACAGCGTGAGCAGCTGCAGTGTTTCTCTCCACTCAGCTGGACGCCAGCACACTGGTTTTGTACAAATGACACAAGGGACCACAGAGGGGGTGAAGAACTTGCCTGGGTTGCAAGTCTTCATGTTCACCACAGGTTGTGCAACAGAAGGGGCCAGGGATTAACTCAGTGGGCTGAGACCCTGCATCTGTGCTGCTGAGCAAAAGATGTCCCCAGGAATGGGGACAAAAAAAAAAAAAAAAAAAAAAAAAAAAAAAGCTGGAGGAAGCCACCAGTGCCGGGAAAGGAAAGTGGGAAAGTCTTTGATGAGAGCACAAATGGTGCTTGCTTGGATGCAGCAGCCCCCTGAATTAGCAAAGGGCTGGGGACATGGTTTGGGGACAGAAAGTGGCTGCTCTGTGGGACTCTGGTGGCTCTGCGGGGCTGGGCTGCCCAGGGCAAGGTCTGGAGATGCAGCATGGGGAAGGGGCTCAGTGGCACTCAGATGGAGCAAGATCAGAGCTGGGCTCAACTCCAAGGTTCACGGCAGGGCATGACTCTGAATTTCCCAAGCTACCCAAGCTCCTGGGGCTGCAGCTCCACAGCCCCCTGGGATCAGATTCCCATGATGGATTCCCAGCTGCAGAGATAGAAAACTTCCCGAAAGGGCCAAAGTACCATCTGCTGAGCAGCCCTGTTCTCAGGCTAGTTGGGGTATTTTTATTTCTGAACAAGGCAGAAAACCAGGAGGGATTTCTCCCTGTTTCAAGGCTTCTGTTTTCCTTCTCCCTTCCCCTGCAGTGATGCAAGCCCAAGGCCCCCAACAGCAGCAGCTCTTCCCACCATCCCCTGACCCCAAAACCCTCCTGTCGTGAGAGCATCCCATTGCCATCGGGTGTAACAGGGCTCAGGTCTTGTCTCTGCTTTCTCCCTCCACCAGGCATGCCGAGGGGTCACTGGGATGTGATTTGTACAGTTTAGGGGTAGGAACATTGCTGGCTGATTTTTTGAACTGTTCTGCCTTGCTGAAAGCTCAGGAGCATCCCAATTTGTGGCTACCTGGCTAGAGGGTCTATCAAAAGATTTAGGGCAGGGTGTGCTAGCATTTCTTCCCCTGCAGCTTCTCACCTACACCTTCACCTTTAGAGGGGAATAGAGCCATCCAGGAGGATGGATGAGGACGGTCTTTGCTTTCCAAAGGGAAAGGGGTCTAAGTGGTGGGGGCACCAGCTGGGAATGGTGAGCCTCTACCCAGACTGGAGCTCTGGCCCTTCTCTATAAAATACAGACTGTCACCCGCCTGTGCATTGCTTTTCCTCTTGACACCAGCCTGCCCCAGGGAGGCGCGGTGGGAAGCCCTCCTTGCACGGCAGCGGGCTCTGGATCGCGTTTTTCCATCCTTGAAAGGAGGCGAAGCCAGGCCCTGGGGAGACATCAGATCTGCCTGAGCCATAACAAAAACTGCACGCATCCATTTTGCTGTCAAACCAGCTTTAAACAAGCCCCGTGTGAGTAAACATGGGAGCACGGGCTGGAAAGGCTGCACACCCGCTGCCGGCTCTGTACACGCTCAGCAGATGTTGGCCTCGAGCAGGCGGGGATCTGAGGAGCTGCTCCAGCAAGAGGCTTCCCTGTGAGCAGGGAGAGGTGATGTGGCTGCCGAATCTGTCCCTTTGGGTGCAGGACCCTCGTGCACCCACACTTCAGCAGGTGCTGGGATGCAGACGGCAGCGGTGCAGCCCGGAGCATCTCCCAAATCCTCTCACCTGTGCCAGTTAAATAGGAAACCTCCTGTTTGACCCCAATTCATCCTGGCACTTCATTTAAATCACCCCTAGGATGTGCCAGGATGGGTGTCCGTCTTCAGGGCACGGTCCAAGGGTGCAGCAGTTTTTGGTCAGGGCCCCAGGAGCCTTTCCAAGAGCTGCCCCCAAGCAGCGGCACGTGTAGCTGAGCAGCCACAATGCTGAACTAATGTTATCTTAGCAAATTGTTTTGTTATGGCTGTCGGATTCCTTGAGGAGCGGTTCTTAACCTGGAAAAGCAGCGGCCCTGGTGCAGTGGGAAGTTTTTCATTATCGGCTCCAAGGAGCTCGGAGATGGGAGATTAGGGGGAAAGGCGCACAAGTCCTCTTCCCACAGAGGGAAAACACGGAGGGGCCTCTTCAGTAGGGTGTGAAAACACCTGGGAAATGCTCGCTGCAGCCCCAGTAAGTGCCATGGGTGACCCTAACCAGGCTGCGAGCATCTCTCAGTGCTGCTTTAGCAAATAAAATACAGCACAAGGTGTGGAAAGGAGGAGAGCATCCCAACAACAGCACTGCCGCTCTCTTTTCTTCTTTTTGTAACCTTCCCTGCATTGTTTTTCACAATATTTTGAGCAAACCCCAAATATTTCTACTGATGGAGGCACAGCACTGGCTCTGTATATGTAATTCAGGGCAACTTAGTGCTGGCACAGCCAGGGCCAGGGGCAGGGCTGAAGGTCTGGTGCAGCAAGGCTGAGGACGCTGTCACGGACGGGCATTTGGGCTGCTCCCAACAACTTCATTTTCTTTTCCTTTTTGGGCCGTGTCAGTTTTCCCTAATTTTGGTTAAAGTGGGTTCTGTTTTGTTGTTGTTGTTGTTGTGTTTTGTTAGAGGCATCCACAGAAACTGAAGCTGGTCCTGGGAAAAGACAAAGGCTGAGCCCAGAGGACGCTGAGTGCCTCACGTATCCTCTGCAGTCAGTCAGCCTCTGGCCCTGCGAAACAGTGCAATTTCTCACAAGTTCCCCTTTTCCTAGAGCCACAGATTTATCCCCAAAGAGCAGGCCCAATGTCCCGCATGAGGAGGATTTAGGGCCTTTTCCTAAATAACCGTACTTGCATCTCCCACCCCATTGACAGCCATCAGCGAAGCCCCATGGCCTCATCCGTCTGTCCATCCGTCCGTCCCACTGTGCTGATCAATTTATCAACATTCTCAGCTCCACACCACGAGGGGAATGTCGTCAGGTTTTTATCTCCTTTCCGCTCCAGGTTTATCAGTTATTTATTTATTTGGGCTTATGGCTTTCCTTGTTCGTCCTGATGTTTGGTTTCCTCAGTCCCCAAGGCTGCCGGAACGAGACACTGAAATTAAAAAAAAATAATAAAATAAAATAAAAAGACAAATAATTTAATGTTCTCTGGAACAAGCCAAGGAAAGCCTCTCCAGGGAAAGGGCGGGATTTGTCTCTGTTTGTTTTATTTTATTTTTTTTTTTTCAGAGGCAATATTAACAAGACAAAATGAGAAAAAAATGAGTGGAGCATTTAACCCTTGCAGCTTTACACCGGCAGCTTCTCTGTGAAGTCCTGACCATGGGGAGAAAAGAGGTCATGATGATAAGGAGGCATCAAAAATGGGTTCTCTGGTGCTTTTTGGCTTTCTCACAGCACAAATAATGCTGTTTTTTTTTAAAAAAAAAAAAAAATACTGGAGGAAATCTTCTCAGTGAGGAGAGAGGAGTGGTGCAGTGGGATGTGTGGGGCACTGTTTTGGCTGCAAAGGGCAGCACTGTTAGCTTTTTCCCATGTAAAATCACCCCAAGAATAAGGACAACCCCCCCGGCAGTTTTAGGAATTGGTGAATAGTTTCCCAGCCGTGTTGGCTGCTCAGCACCACGCACATTCCCCTCAGCTGGTTCAGAGCAAACCCTTTGGATCCCCTTCCCCCTGAGACACTCACTGGCTTTGCAACAGAGCTAATTCTGTGCTTTTTTTGTTGTTGGTGGTGGTGGTGTTTTTTTCATTTTTTATTTTCTTCCTAAAAGGAAACAAAAACATTGCCTCCCCCACAGACGCACACGCACGCGACACGCTAATTAGAGCAGACGTTGCTTTTTTGGGTCCAAATAGGAAACGTCAGCGGCGGCAGCCCTCCTGCCGCGGTGCAGCACAGTGGCTGCGTGCATCCAGCAGCTTTTTGGCTGCTGCCCTGTCCTGTGTTGTCCCCCAACAGGAGCTGTGCCCACCTCATTTGTTTCCAAAACCAAGGGGTTTCAGCATTTTTATCCATTTTTGCCAGCTCTGCTATTTGCACGCATCCCCTGCCAATCAAACATTTTTGCAAGCTTATTCCTGAAACCAAAAGGACAACAAAAATAGTGAATTTCCCATTGTTTTTCCAACCTGAGGTACCTGACTTGGATTGATGGGGTTTGTGATGTCCCAAAACCAGGATTTCCCCATGTGCTGTGGGATTAAGGATTACCCAGAGCCAAGGCTGTGCTGCCAGCTTGGGAGAGCCAGAGCAAGGCTGCCAACACCCCCCCAAACCACCACTCACTTCCAAAATGCCTTTGCCCTTTAGCTTTGAAAGCCTCGGCCTTAAACCACAAAGAAAAACCCAAAGCCCCCACCGGGACCAAATGACCAGCTCTGCTTTTCCGTTTAACACGTAATGCATGAAAATACAGAGCCAGCGAGGGTGAAAGGAGAGCTAGGCAATGGGTTGGTGATTCCTGCTGGGCAGCGGGGATGGCATGTGGGGTTTTGCCCAGGAAACCCCAAAAAGGGAGACTTAGCTCAGGGCTGGAGATGTTAAGAGCAATCAGGGACAGGGTGAGGTGAAAACAAGCTCTGGAAAGAGTAGGTTTGGGTAGTTTTGTAGGTCCCAGGTCTGCTGCTTTTCCAAAATGGGGAAAAAGGGAGAAAAAATAATAAAACAAGGAACACAAAGTAGACTCCATTAGCAAATCAAATCACTAAAGTCTTTATAATTGCATCTGCACGAGCAATGGGAGGAAGGAAGGAAGGATGCAGAATCATTAATCCTGGAAATTGTCCTTTTATATATATATTTAAAAAAGGCTTTGGCAGCACAAATTTTGTGCTTCACTTTTTCATCAAGATGTCAGATCCTTGTTCCTGGAGACAATGATAGTCCTGAGAGCTGGAAGGAGAATATTGTCTCTTTTTATTTCCCTTTCTCCTCCTCAAAAGCAGAAAAAAAATGTTGAAAAGGAAATGAACCAAAAATTTTTTTTGCAAAAAGACACATACTCCCAACAATTCCCCCCTTCCAAAAAAAACACAAGAGAAAACCCTCCCTCTGACTAACATAAAAACATTTTTCTTTCTCCCCACCACCTCTGACAGCTGCGCATTACCCACAGCCCGGGCACAGGCTCATGAAGCATCCCTGGCTGCTCTGCAATGCTCCAGGGACATGGAAAACTCAAAACCTGGGATCCAGGTGCGATAACAGCTGCCTTGTGTTAGCAGAGCAGGGCAGCAGGGGCCAACAAGCGCATCTCCTTCTTGATGTTTCCCTTGTTTCCTTTTCTCCTTGTTTCCTTTCTTTCTCCTTGTCTCCTTTTCTCCCCATTCACTCCCTTTTCTCTTGCCTTTGGGATAAAATAAATAAATAAATAAATAAATAAATAAATAAAAATAAAAAAAATCCAAGTTCTCCCTGTCTTTCAGTGCCTGTTTTTCAGCATGTTTGTTTTTCCACGTAATACATGCTCACCTCAGAAGTGCTGAAGCCAGGGGTTAACGGGCACCTGGGGACAACCCAGATCAAGGCCATGCCTAGGTGTGACCCCAGGCAAGACCCTGAAACCTCTCCTTCAGAAGCTGAAGGTATCTAAAGACAATGAAGATGTGGCCTTTGGTTTCCCTAATTGCACTTACCATAGTGCATGGGGATGTTGTTTTTTCCCTAATTCCCTGGGCTTTCCTAAGATGCCCCAATAGAGCCAAGCATAACGGTGGCTCTCAGTCTTCCTTTGTCTCATCCCCTCGCTGCTCCTTTCCCTCCATCCCTGGCCCAGACGTCCTGCCTGTGCTCATGCGGCATGTGGGACTGCTTCTGGACAGTACATGGCATCAGGAGCATGGTGAGCCGTAACTATCCCTGCCACTGGGTTGTGTCCCCGTAGTGACCAGGATTCTGCTAACACGCGTTTCTGCTGCTCCGAGCCTGGGCACTGCACTTTGAAGGCATTGCAAGTGCTATGGGCTTGTATAAAAGGCCAGAGCAGCATATTAGCAAGAGAAAGAGCCTGCCCAGTGATGTGGGGAGGGATATATTTAGTATATTCTCTCATCTCCGTACACCACAAGGGCTTTGATTCAGCCTCCGTGTAAACATGGAGTTCATGTGCAAAGCCGAAGGCTGCGCCGAGCAGGGAGGTGCTGGAGCGCCTGCTCAAAACAAACTCATGGACTCAGAAAAATGGGTGGTATTTTAGCATTAATAGCAATTAGGCACCGAGCCGTGTCCCGAAGTGCGTGGTGGCTAAGGGACAGCGTGTATTGCCACCGGTGACCTCGGCCAGCTACCGCCGTGCCCAATGTTCCTGGCCACCTGAAAGCATCTCAGCCACTGCCAAATCCCCGTGGTCTCGCAGCAATATCTATTATTGAATTTGGAGCAAAAAGCAGCTGTTACTGTCGCTGCAAATAATTACCCTAACGCCTGGATTACACGCGGTGTTGTTACTTACAGGACTCCCAAACATTTTTCCTTCAGGGCTTGTATTTCCAGAGCTGTCAATCCAACACCTCTCCCCAGCGCTAAATTCATTTACAAGGAGGAAAATAAAACACTTTAAAAAATAAATAATCAAGCCACATTAAATAACCATTTGGGAGACCATCAACCTCCCAGGCTTGCTTGGCTGAACTTGATATTAATTACACTAAGCCCGAAAGCGGCACCTTCCCCAGGAGTCTGCTGGAAAGCTCCCACCGCTCGCCCCACGGAGCAATTTCCAAGGGCTTTGCCTAGTTAAGGATTATAATTTCTAACAGCTGCCGGATCGACTCAGCTCATGCCCTCACCTCCATCCGAGATGCTGACACGGTCCTTGGCCAACAAACGCCTCCTCTCTCTTTCCACCGTCGCTTCTTTGAGGATTATGTATTTGTAGGAGTCTCCATTGACAGCGCGTAGACTTCCAAAAAGCCTTTTCTTGACAAATTCTCGCTCCTGCCACCCTTCAGCAAGGAGGTGAGGGTCTGTTTGCCATAAATGCTCGAGCTCTGCCTGCCAGATTAGAGTTGGCTGGACACATTTGGCACCGACTGGGTTATATAATTAGAAAAAATACAGAAAAAATAAATGCTTGTGGGAACGTGTCAGCTTGCTGGCTGGGGAGGATGATGTGGGGAAGTTTAGTCTGCTGCAAGTGACTGGCGGTCTGTGGTGACAAAGGGGGAAATCAGTTATCCTAGTATAAAAAAAAATATGCTTTTTTTTTGTCCCACCCCTGCTCCACACCAGCATTTTGTTGCACGCCCCTGGCCTCTGTGCTTGCTGTGTGCAGGCGCGTTGGCTACGTGTTACCCATTAGGTCCATGTGTTCAGCCCACGCCTGGCTTTGCTTTTGTCTCCTGGCAAGAAGCAGCCAAAACAACAACAATAATAATAACAATAATAGGCAGGCAGCATCCCAGCCCCGGGGAGCCGATCCACAGCCACGTGTCCAGCTGAACAAAGCACTCTTGTCCAGAAAAATGCCCTTGCCCTCCAAGGTTTCTCTCCCCGAGCTCACACTTCAGGTAACCCCCTTTTTTTCCCCCCCTTTTTCTCCAAGCTTCTCAGGTTTCAGCTTGGGGCAAATTAAAGCAAGCAGATTTCCAGGTGGTCCTAGACACAGGGATGGATTTTGACCTCCAATAGGCATTTAGTCTGCACTGCCCAGCCTTCCCCAGTGCTTGGGCTCAGCAAGAGACAGGTTTGGAGCAAAACACTTGGTGGTTTGGCTGGAGTGCCATGGGACCCTCCTGCTCAGCGAATACCCTGGAGTATTAAATCGTTTCATTTAGCTCTTGTGATACGTGCTGCTGTAAGAGCTTGAGAGGCTGAAGCTCTTAATGCCCCATCGTGAATACCAGCCATGCCTTGGGGGTAGATTCAATTTTCATGCTATTTTTATTCTTTAAAGATGTAAGTAAAAGATAGGCTGGGTGAGAGCAGAAGGCTGCTTAATCCAACATTTTTCTCCAAACATGGGATGCCCAGGGAAGCGCACAGGAACAGGGCAAAAGAAGTGCATGGGGGGAACTGCACTTACTCCATCGAACTTTGGAAGGTCTTTATTTATTGAAAGTTTTTTGTTTCCTTTGCACAAAACCCCTTCATGAGACAAAGGCAGGGAATAGAAAACCCACCACCTGCAGAGGGGTTGTTCCTAAATACTTGCCAGGGGCAAGCAACACCTGGGAACCTGTGGCTTTGCCCTTCTGTGGACGGGACATTCCCCTAGCACTTGAAAGGGACCCCTGAGCCTGGCTTTTGGAAAGCAAACAGGCAAACCAGACCTCAAGCTCAGAAGATCACCAATGACATGAAATACTCATTTTTCAGCCTCTTCTCCTAAGGCATGAGTCCTGTGCTCACCAGTCTCTCAGCCCATACGCCACTCCCCACTCCAGGTAACCTTTGAATCCCTGCTTTTAACCACACCATGGGCTGAGGTTTCAAAGACAGGGGTCTCCTTTATATTTAGTGGAGCTGGAGGAAGCAGGTGAAGATGCATTGGTGTCCCCTGTGTCACTGCTCCTTCTCCTGCAGCCTGCTCCAGCAGCTCCTGGCCCCTTCTGCTTGTCACCTGCGTCCCCCACCCCATTCCAGGTGTCCCCATGGTCCCAGAGCCGTTAGGTAATTGCAGGTTTTCCGGTGGCAAAGGGCCCTGAGCAAACAGACCACGACTTGGCCAAACACAAACTTTCCCTTTGAAGCAATGGTGCTGGCAGCAGCACCCGTTTTCTTCCTTCCCTATCAGGTAAATGTTTCCCTTGTGCCAATTTTTATCTCTCTGGGGGATTTTTAAGGGTGGCTGGTTACAAGCATGGCTATCACCTGGCTCTGGAGGAGTGAGCCTCTGTTCCAGTAAAGCTGCGTGCAGCTGGAGCCTTTGCAGCGTGGGATTTGCTGGGGCTGAGGCCATCCATCACCGGGCAGGCGAGGGGGACGGTGCTCGCTTGGGTCTGTCCTGTTTGTTTCTTTATGGAAATGCAAAACGTGCTCTGTCTTGTGCAAAACAGTAAAGCACACTGAATTTGTCAAATCGTTACAGCACAGCTGCATACAAAACTGCATTTTAGGAGGGAAAATGAAAGAGCAAGCACTGTGTCCCCACGGAGCACCAGAGGCGGTGGCATCAGGCGTCCCCCAGCAGACGTGTCCCATTATCAGGAAGGGCCTTATCTCACCTTATCTCACCCTTGGCCATGGCCAAGGGGCAAAAAGGAGGGCTGTGACTCATGGAGGCCATGCTAGGAACCGCTCAGGGCATTTTACAAGCATCCTTGAGCTTCTGCTCCTGAACCAGGCAGAGGTGGTGCGAGGAGCTGCTGGCTCATCCCATGAGTGGAGGAGCAAATGAAGAATGGGGAGCCCCAATAATGGGGACAGCTGTTCCAGGAAGTGAGAGCACAGCTCCGGTTTGCATTAATCCATTTAACTCTATGTTGCTCTTGTTCTTACAAAAGAGCATCCCAATTTCAGGCTAAAGCAAAGCAGCTTTGTGCCGCAGCTTTGCTGCAATTACTTCCAGGTGTGGGCGAGCCTGGACACTTGCATGGACTCACCCAACAAGCTGTTTTGTTTTGTTTTGTTTTCCAATAAAAATCCTGCAACAGAAGCACAAAAAATTGTCATAATATTCAGAACAAAACTGCCAGGCCTCCAAAATTCTTCCTTCAGTTAATGAGCTGGGACTGCCATAAGACAAGAAATGCCCTGCAAACACTGCCCAAATGGCATGGGCACAAGCACGTCCCCCGAGGAACCAGGTGGATCTTTAAATATGTTTTTATTTCAGGTTTGCTATTGATGCACAAACAGCAGAGATCAATGTTTAGTATACATGGTATACACAAAGCAGCCAGTACAATAGGCATCTCCGTCCTTTTGCTGCACACTTGGCAAAAGAACCACACACAAGAAACCCCTCCCGCCCCGTCCTTCCCTCTTTGGACAAGGACGACGACTTCTTGGTGGCTTGGAAGCCATCTGTTTGATGGCAAGACACAAAAGGGCAGCTCCTCGGAGCTCTGTCCCCAGACAAAAGCGCTGCAGGCTCGGCTATGCAGGAAAATTGTCCGAAAATGGATGATACGTTCATGGGAATGTAGACCTGGAAGGGATTTCCTAGAACATTAAATCCCGTCCCTGCTGTGCAAAGCAACCACAACATCTGCTCCTGGCTCTATCAAGCACTGTGGAGACCAGAAATACTATTGTGTTCAAAAAGGCATTACATAAATCCAGGGAGGGTGGGTCCACAAACATTATCACGAGAAATGTGCTAAGCTGATGGGAAAGGTCTCAGCAAGAAAATGTTTGCGCTGCCACGGTCCCGTCTCTTGTGACCTTCCTCACCCTACCCACAGCTGCTGGATGCCTTTTGGAGCACGAGGAGCTTCCACATTATATCTGCAAGGGACAGAGCACAAGGTAGGCTTGAAGAAGATGCGAGGTAAGCATCTTCTACCTTCCCCAAATCTGTGGCTCGTCCCTGTGCTCCCCTCCTGCTGATCCCAAAAACAGCAGAGCTCCGCCGAGAGGCTCCGGGTTGCTGTCAGCCAGAGCTAACTCCCTACGAGTTTTTTCCTTCGTCAGTGGAAAAGCAAAACATAAAAATGATCCCTGATGGTTTGCTCTGAGCAGGAAGCTGGGGGGGGGAGATGTGCCGCAGGGTTGTTGTGAGGAGGGCGGTGTGTGAGGTAAGGCAGCCTCCGAGCACTACGTAACCCTCAGAGGCACAGAACAAACCCTCGCACAAAACCCTGGGGGGGTGAAGCTGGTCACAGCTGCTCTGCAAGAGGTTCAGGAAAACCCAGGACCCAAATTCATCTTCCTCTCCTGCAGCTCAGAATATCTCTGGGGGTTAATGCAGAGCAGAATAACCCAGCCGAGGCTCGGAGGGAAGGGGCAAGATGCCTGGGCACGGTGTGCCAGTCCTGCCCGGCAGCGAGCACCATCTCCAGAGCGGAGTCAAGCACCAGCGACGTGCAGAGATGCTTCCAGCCCCATGGCACTGTGCCCTGACACTACAGTACAGTTGCTTTCTGGAGTTACAGCTCAAATCTCACTTCCACAGTGATCCCTTTTAGCCCTGAAGAGCTCCAGGTGGGCACTTTACTCCTTGCCCTGTACCGGGGGGTAAATGAGCACCCGGCCGTGCTCTGGGCACCCGGTTAGCCGAGAGCCGGTCTCAGCCTCCCCAAAGCACCGTAGGAAAACCTCAGCCTCAGGAGAGGGATTGCTGGAAGCAACGCCACCCCCTCTGCACAAGGTTTACAACCAGAGGGAGGAGGAGGTTAAAAAACAACACGGAGTTAAGCACCATAAAATCTACACTGGTCAGGTCATAAACACGAGGAGAAAATGAAAATGAAGCCACCGCCTCCCAGCCTGGCATGGGGATGCTCCTGAACCTCCCCAGACCACAGCAGTGGTATGCCCATGTTGCAAAGTCATTGCCAGCGTGCCCCAAAGTTGACAGCCCCTCGGAGACCAGCACCCCATCACGCTGGTGGTTGGACAGAACAATTTGCCATCACTGTGTCAGTAAATCCGTTTGGTCCCACGTAGCACGAGTGCTGGGGGAGACAGGGAAGGGGGGAGGTAGGCTTGGCCCTGGGAAGACGGGGCAGGTGTCGGATGTGCAATGAGGGGATGGTCCCACGCGTCCTCGGGTCCTTCCTGGGCAGTGGCATCTGTCTGTCCTCCGGCTCCCAGCCTCCGCTGTGGGTCCCTGTGTGGTGCGGAGGCATCGAGGTAGATGTTGGTTCCTGCTCCGGCTCCAAGCGACCTGCTCGGTGAAAGCCCTCTGGCCTGGGCGCACGCCCTTCCCCGCACCCAGGTCCTTTTTTTTGTTCGTTTTTTTTTTTTTCCCCTTTTTTCTTTTTCCCCCGTTTGATATGTGCTATGGACATCTCCCCCTCTCCCAGCCCCTGGCTGCTGCTCGCCCGCCAGCCCGAGAGACACCACGCCCGTCCTCGTCGGCACCGCTCAGCACGGCCTCAAGGTGCAGAAGTCCAGCTCCTGCGGCTTCCTCCGAAAACTGCAGCTCTCCCGGGGCAGGAGGCGCCCAGCCGGGGTTGTGCACTTCAGCATCCTCCTCTTGAAGCCTCGACCGCAGCTCTTGGAGCAGGGAGCCCAAGGTCCCGCTTCCCACACCGGGCAGGGCTCCCCACAGGACCGAACCTCGGCCGGCCTCTGTGCGGCCTCGCACTCGGAGGCCGGGTGGCCGTAGGAGTCGCGGCAAGCCACCGCTCGCTTCTGCAGCCCGCTGCCACAGGTGACGGAGCAAGCCTCCCAGCCGCCCGCCGCCCACTTGTAGGAGGGCCGCTTGTAGGTCGGCCTGCCCCCGTCCAAGCGGTTGGACAGGCTGAGGACGCTGTTGTTGAGGTCCGGCGGGGTCTTGCCCTCCTTCTTGTAGGAGGACTTGTCCTCCTTGCTCTCCTTGGGGAGGTAGAAGGAGTAGCGCACCCGGGGAGGGGTCATCTTCCCCACAGAGAGCACCTCCAAAGTCAGGGGCTCCTGGATGGGTTTGAAGGCCTGGAGGCTCTCGACGGCGGTGCCGGTGCCGCTGTAGCGCAGCACACTGCCCTTCACCATCAGGTCCCTCTCCACGGCCGAGACGATGAAGTGGCCGTTCAGCAGGTACTTGCCCTGCCCGTTCTTCAGTGCCAGGTAGTTGTCGTCGCTGATCAGCCCCTTGTAGCCCCGCTGCCTGATGTCGATGTTGGAGGCACCCGCGGGGATCACCACCACGAAGTTGTAGCCGTGCCTGGAAGGGAGGAGAGGGCAGGGGGGCGTCAGGCTGAGGGCTGGAGGGGTGTCTCCTGCTGGGTGTCCTTTATTCCCAACCCCTGCCACTTGGCCTCAGCCCCAAGATCTTCCCACCCCTGAGATTATCTCCTCCACCCCATAGAGATCTCTTTCCCCGTGCCAAGTTTTATCTAGGCTGGGGTCACCCAGATATGGAAAGAGGTTTCAGCTCCTCCAGCTCAACAGCACGAAGGAACCAGAGGTGGCTCCACCAGCAGAAGCCATTAGCACATTAAATGTGTCCTCACAGCTCAGCTCTCCACACAGGGACATTCACTGGCACCTGGGGTTTGCTGCTCTCCATCCCCACAGCCTTCCTGTGTCCACCCCAAAAAGCAGAGCCGGGAGAGAGGGAGGCACGTGCAGCCACCCAGCACTTACATGGGTTTGGTGAACAAGCCCGAGACCTTCTTGCAGCTCTTGTTGTCTCCCCCACACACGCTGCATTTGTCGAATTTCTTCTTAGAGCCCAGCTTCCCATCGCAGCCTGCTTTGATGCATTTGCCCTGGACGCAGACCGAGGTGGAATCCGGAGAGCAAGGGGTGCCGTCCACGACCTGTGGAGGTGAGACAAGCTGCTGCGGCCCCACATCACCCTGCACCACCCCACTGCATCCAGCCCCCATCCAGCCAGACCCGAGGAGGTGCTGGCAGGCACTGTGTCGCTCTTTGTTCATGCTCTGCTTTGCAGCGGGGCTCTGCTGGGTCTGATCAGAGCCATACAGCATCAATTCCCCTTTCTGCCACATCTACATCATTTTCTTTGCACTGGTGTGAATGTAAGGGGCTGTGTTGGGAAGACAGCCAGCACTGGCCTGCCCAGCCCAGTAGGTGAATCCCTTCCCAATGCAATAATTATTGAATGGTTCAGGTTGGAAGGGACCTTAAAAAACCATCTAACTCCAGCCCCCTGCCATAGGCAGGGACACCACCCACCAGATCCGGCTGCCCAAGGCCCCATCCAGCCTGGCCTCAAACACCTCCAGGCATGGGGCATCCACACCTTTTGGTAACCTAGTCCAATGCCTCACCACCCTTACAGTGAATAGTTTCCTCTTAATATCTAGTCTAAATCTATCCTCTTTTAGTTTAAGACCATCCCCGCTTGTCCTATCATTATCTACCAGAGTAAAGAGCCCTTCTCCATCCTTTTTAGAAGACCTCTTTAAGTACTGAAAGGCCACAGTGAGGTCTCCCCAGAGCCTTCTCTTCTCCAGGCTGAACATCCCCAGCTCTTTCAGCCTTTCTTCATAGGAAAGGTGCTCCAGCCTTCTGAACATCTTTGTAACCCTTTGTATCCCTCCTCTGGACTCATCCACTGCTCCAGCCTCATCACGACTACGAGCCTACCCTATAGGCAGCCTTATAACCCCAGAGGAAGACCCTCTGTGGACCAAATGAAATAAATAAGCTGATGCATAGACGCAGATTCATCCCAGCCTGCTGGATCCCCTCCTTTATAATCTCACACAAGCCCAGCTGCCCACCAGACACGGAAAATTCGCTCATGCCCCCCAGCCCTCACCAACCTTGGGTGCCAGCACGTAGAAGTAGCCCGTGCCATTCGCCCGGCAGATGAGCTTGCACTTGTCCCGGGGCGAGACGCCGGAGTACTTGGGGACCCAGGAGACGGAGGCAGTCAGGCGGTTGGTGCTGTGGCTGTAGCCATTGAAAGCCTCACACTGCTCCTCGCGGAAACTCTTCCCTGGCACTGGAAGAAATGGGGAGTGCATCGGGCGGGGGCACAGACCAGTCCCTCGGTGTGGGTTTTACTGGTGGTGCATGCCGTGGGGGCCACGCAAACCCCGTGGTGCCCAGGGTTGGCACTGGCAGCATCAGCACAGTGAGCCCAGGACATTCAGTTCCCCGCACAGCACAGTGACCCAGGGACACTGGGGGAGTGCAAATATCAAGGTCACCTCTGACATTTTCAGGGAGCGTATCTGGGGATATGTTCCCACCATGTTTCTAAGCGCTTTGAAACAGACAAAGAATTTGACATTTGGAGACTGGCTCTCCTCCCACCCCACCCAGAGAGCTGCGGCGAGTTTGGGGTTTTGGCACGCTCAAGGCTCAGCGTTGCTGAAATTCGGCTGCTCCGGAGATGTGAGCGACACCTCTGCACCCAGGAGGGGTTGAGCAGAGGATTCACAGGAGGGGTCGAGCAGAGGATTCACAGCTGTGATGAGCTTGCCCAGCTCATTTCAGGGGCACCAACACATGCAAGAAGCTGGGTTTCCCTCTCCGCTCACTGCAGGAACATGCATTAATGACGACAGCCACGAGCAAGCCAAGCTCAGGCCACGTATTTCAGAGGGATTTTCCTCTCATTCCCTTACCTGCAGAGGAGCAGGGGTCCAGGTTGCAGGAGCGGTACTTGACGCGGACACCCTCGCAGTAGGAGCCCCCATTGGCAGGCACCGGGTTGGTGCACTCGCGCTTGGCCAGCTGCACGCCACCACCACACGTCCGCGAGCACTGCCCGTAGGGCGCCCACTTGGCCCAGCCGCCGTCCACCTGGTGGGACATGGCACGGTGAGACCCGCCGTCCCCTTCCCTGCTGGCTCCATCCCAAGCAGGAGCTCTCGGGGCTCAAAGCCATCCCATCGCTAGCTGCATCTACAAGGGAGACCTGCAGCTTTGCAGGTCCCTAAACTTCCATAGGGCTGGAGAGACGAGCACAGCCACAATCCAGCCTTGAAAAAGAGCTGGTGACAACTTGCACCATGCATCCCTGCTCTCCCTCTGCTTCTTTACGCATCACTGTCCCCATGCAGGGTCCCCAGTGGGGACCGCCCAGCCAGCACCCATGCCAAAGCATCCAAGGATGATCCTGAAGGGCGCTTTCAGGCACTCACCCTGTACTTGCTGATGTTGTGCCTCTCAACACAGGCGCCCTTGAGGCAGAAGCGTCCCTCACCGCAGCCGGTGCCGTCGGCCCAGGGGAAGTGGCGGGTCTGGCAGACGATCTGCCCGCGCGCCTTGCCCGTGCACCAGAGCTTGGAGCAGTACTGCATGTACGGGCAGGGCTTGGAGCCCACGCCGAAGGCCAGCTCGCACTGCTGGTTCAGGCTGTAGCTCGTCCCCGGCAGGTCCTCGGGCAGCGGGATGGGTTTGGAGGGCTGGTCCAGCAAGCAGTCTCCTGCGGGAGCATGGAGGGGAAGATCGATCGGGTCCTCGTGGGGAGCCTCGTGGGCTCAGCCACGTCTCAGCCCGCTCATTGAGGATACGAAATCCAGCAATAACAAAGGCAGAAGGAAAAAAAAAAGTGACTCCATCTCTTGGTGACGCTGAGTAGAGCCTTGCTGGCAGAGCAGATGTCACTGCTGGGGACACCCGGCTGATGAGGAAACGCTGCCAAACTCCCCGCTTCCTTCTCGCTTTGTTTGGAGAACAGCCACTGCCCAGCCCAGGAGCCTGTCCCCATCACAGCCACCCTGCACCACCAGCCCTGGGACAGATCCTGCTCCCCACAGCAGGGACCAGGACAGGATGGGGACGAGGGCAGGAGGGCGAGGGCGCAGCAGGAGGGCTCACCGTGGCCGCTGTCGAGGAAGTCGGTGATGATGGCAGCGCTGCAGGCTGACCAGGGGTTGGCGCGGTCGATCTGGATGAGGGTGGGGGACATCATGTGGTTGGTCTTCAGCCGGCCGAAGACCTCCTCGCAGGCCTTGACGTTGTCATGGGGCATGTTGAAGACGTGGCCTGGGAGATGGAAAGGGGCAACATGAGGAACCCCGCTCGGCACACAGCAGAGGGAACTCTCTGCTGTTTGCAATGGGGGAAACTGAGGCACAGAGCAGGAAGAACCCTTGTGAGGATGGCAAAAGGCTATGGACAGCCCAAGAGGAGAAGGAGATATCTGGGGATGGGTGGGGATTGCATACAGCCCGGCTCAGGCTGCATGTGGATGCGGGGACAGGCACACATCATCCTGACAGCAGCATCCCCGAGCCAGCACACTTCCCCTCTCCTTCCCGTACGGCCATCAGTTGCAAGAAGGACAAAGGCAATTTCAGAGAAAAGGAGGCAGCAGAGCTCGTGTCTCCGGATGTAGGTGTGCCCTCAGCACCCCCCAGACTGTTATTTCAGGATTCCCAGATCCTGGAAACCAAGCAACCACAACAGCAAAGCCTTTCACTTTCTCAGCCACTCTTTCCCACTCAGCCCGAGGTGGAGTTTCCCTGCTCCGGATGCCTGTCACTGTCTGGCCTTCCGGAGGCTGGACCAGAGCTATTCTTAACCTTGCCGCTGTCCCTCCACCCCTCCTGACTTCAGAGCTGGGCTGGAGGATGGGATTTGGTGATGCAGAATCCACAAGGCCAGGGAGCACCTCTCATGTGAGCATAGCACCAAGACCACACGAGGTTTTTTCCTCCAGAAATACAGGGCTTGCCATGCGCTGCACCACGATGGTGTGGTGCCTGTGCCTCAGTTTCCCCCTCCATGATTTGAGAGCTCCCAAAACCGTGCCTTACCCAGCTCGTGGGCGGTGGTGAAAGCCGAGGGCAGCCCGTCGTCCTCAATGACGGAGCAGCTGCGTTTGGGGTCGCACATGGTGCCCACGTCGGCCATGCCCAGCGTGTCGCAGGTGGTGGCACCGCACAGGTCCTGTGGGGCACGGAGGAAAGGGGTTAGCCAGGGGCTGGCACACGGCCCTGTCCCCACCAATTCCCCTGCACTCCAGCAGGATCTGACCCCTGGCTGCTGGGAAGATGTCAGCCCCAGGGGATGGGACGATGCAGCCCTGGGGGATGCTTTTTTTATACCTAGCATCCTCCCATGCCTTCAGTGACAGCAATTCCCACACCAGCGGCCCCTCCAGCCAAGGTGGAGCCAGTTTTGGCACAGAGCAGCCAGCCCGGCTCCGTCCTTCAGCAAGCTCAAGGCCCCAACCCAGGTCGGTCAGTGGAAAGACTTGGTCTTGACTCAGAGCTGGCACATTTCTCTGCTCCTTCCTACGAACAAGAAGCTCCTGGAACAGGCCCAGAGGTCACCACAGCAAAGGAAAATGCTCCGTGTCCCCAGGACATTTTGCAGCTGTCTCTCCAGGAGGAACCGTGTCCAGCTGAAGCCAGCCCAAATTCAGGGACCCCAGGTAGATGCCACCAGGACAGGGGACAGGAAGGTGCTTGGACAGGGCAGCAGGGTGGCTGCAGAGCTGCTGGAGTCAGCTCTCCTCTCCAGAGCCTGGCACCTGCTCATGGAGGAACTTGTCACAGCAGGGGGATCCCGACCTTCCTGACACACATACCAGCACACCTGCCCATCTCCAGCACCCAAAGGTGCCAGCACAAATCCAAAGCTGCCATTTGGAGAGGCCCAGCAGCTTGTCCTCGGATGCCCCCACCCCTCCGCTCCTCTCCAAGGGACATCACGCCAGCACCGCTGGCAGCACTGCCCATCCTGGGCTTGGCCAAATCCTGCTCTCAGCCACACCGTGCCTCTCTTGGCTGGGCAATGCTGCATTTTCTTCCCAATTTGCAATCCCCACCTTTGAGCATCACAACCCGCGGGAGTGTGGCTGGGTGACAGGCTCCCTGCAGCTTCCCCAAAGGGTTTTATTGCAGGGCTGGAGCATCATCCCCAACCCACAGAGCCCAGAGCTGCAGGGGCAGCCATGCACGGGGCAGGGAGCTGCAGCAGCTTTCCACAAGAAAAGGAAACGTAAGGGACTCGCCGGGCGCTCCCATGCTATAAATAAGAGTGATTCATGCTCTGCTCCTGGCCAGCCGAAGTGCCTGGGTTGCTACAAATCTCGCACGAGTGGCCCTGCCAACATTTCCAGCGAGGTTTCCAAACCAAAGGCATTCCCTTGCAGGCAGGTTGAGCTACCGGTAAATAACAGACTCAACAGCTTCAGAGAGCCCCAGCCAGGGCCGAGGTGGCTTTAGCAGGAGGTGCAGGGCTACCGGGCATGGACAGGACCCTGCCCTTGGGAGAGGTGTGGGGTGCACGCGGTGTGATGCCCTTGCTCCTGCAGCACCACAGGTCGGTTTGGGGGCCAGTGCCTCACCAGGCTGAGCTCCAGGGGGATGCAAAGCACAAAAACCCCATCTTATAACCAGTTTCAACTCCACTTTGCAGCAGGTTTAATCAGCAGCTGGGATCCCATTGCATCCCAGGCCCTGTCCTGTACACAACATCCCATGGCAGGAGCTAGCATGGGGCATCCCCACACCCCCAGCAAGAACAAGGTGACCAAATGAGGCCAGCAAGCCCGGCTGCCCCAAAACACCACAAAAACGAGCCATCACCACACTGAGCTACACCTGGAGGTTAGAGGGAGGCAGTGGTGCTAGGGTTGGGGGGCAGTGGTGGGTTTGGGGGTGTCCTGGGGATGCAGGGAGCAGGCAGCCACCCTCCCTGCTCGTTGTTCTTTTAAGAGTTCCCATTTCCTTGCTGGCGCGGAGAGCTTTTGGCTCCTGGCCCAGCACCTGCACTGACACACTGACCCACTTCTTGCTCCCAACCTCGCCTGCTGGCTGCGGGGCTGCACTAACGAGCAGTTCTTAATGGGGTTTTCCATCACCCCCGTGGCCAGAGCTCAGACCCCAGCCACAGCCCCCATGGGCAGCAGCTCCAGGCTCTAATGAGGGGGTCCTGACCCCCCAAAAACACCTCCTGCAGCCTTGCCGGGGTGCAGCCTGCTGAGGAAGGGCAGCACACGAGGTAATGTAAGTGGCAGTGCCAAGAGGAGCTGGAGGAACAGGAGGAGAGGCTGGGAAGGTGTTCATAGGGTGATGCCCAGCACAGGGAGAGAGACTGAAACTATGGAGGGAAGGGGAGGGAAATGAAAGGGGATTAAGGTGGGAAAGCAGCATGCAAAGGGCCAGTGCTCTCTTTACAAGGTACGCTCACCACCATCGCTCTCCACAAAGCCCGTGATGGTGTTGTGCTGTCATTCTGTCATGCATGGACATCAGACATTTGGGCTCTCTCTGTTTCGGAGACAGCCTGGAGAGCCTCAAGCTGCGACTGAGCAAAGAACCTGGCTAACAGGCACCAGCACCTCACCCATCCTCAGAGCACAGACAGCCAGAAATTAAACCAGAAGCAGGCACGGACACACAACTCACAGGGCAACAGCCACGACCGTCCCATCCCTGCCAGCCGGGTGCTC
The DNA here is from genome assembly GCF_009819795.1 of Aythya fuligula. Classification (NCBI taxonomy): domain Eukaryota; kingdom Metazoa; phylum Chordata; class Aves; order Anseriformes; family Anatidae; genus Aythya; species Aythya fuligula. The sequence goes on along the minus strand of NC_045580.1, from coordinate 2,083,172 downwards.
CCTGTGCTGCCCTCGCCCTAGCACCGTGCCAAGGGGCTGCAGGCAGAGTGAGCTGCACCGCCAGGGCTCCCTTGACAGCCTTAGCTCCATCTGTGGACACTTTCCAAAGGCTTTTCTTCATTGCCTTGCAAATTTCTGCAGGTCAGCTGAGTGGGATCCTTGTGGCTTTTATATTAATTCGCATACTCAGAGGCTAGGTCAGACCACAAGCATTCTCCTGGCTGTTGAGGTTTACCCCGCACGTGTCCAAAGCAATCCCAAAAATCTGAGCTCCCCGGCCTTGAGCTTCAGAGCATGGATTTCCAAACTCCCTCGTGAAGCTGTGCTACAGCGAGATGTCCTCTGGAGCAACATCCCTTCGGTTTGATGGGAGGCCAAAGGTGTTCAGCAAACCTTTGCTGTTACGGCCGGCAGACGTCAAGGTTCAGAACGGGTGAAAATTTTAGTTGAGCCTTTCCTCACAATGCGTGATGCTGTTCCCAAGAGGCAGGAGGGCAGCTGGAGGATGGATGATGCTCTGCGGGCCCCTCCGGCAAGCACCGGCTCGAGAAGGAAGGTGAAGACCCCGTGGCCATGCTTGCTGGCACATCCACACCATCCAGCTGGGCAGGAGCGAGCTCCCCAAAGGCGAATCCTCCGTCCAGCACGACCGGCATCAGGGAGCAAAGCCGGGCAGGAGAGGCCAGCCCCATCCATCAGCAACTTGTTGACACAACTGGAAACTGCCGATCAACTGGGCTCAAAGTGAAATTTAAGTTGGGGGCTTATGTAACAGCTTTTTGGCAGGGAGATAAGCTCCGGGGTGTCAGGGGACCACAGATGGATGCATTCAAGGAAGGCAGATGTCTCCTTGATCGTGTGCCTTTGCACTGAGCTTGCCTTGGGATTTCAGGAATGGACGGTTTAGCAATGTGTAAAAAATGCAGCCCAGCCATGCTGTGAGCTGCAGGACGGCGTGGCTTGCAGATCCACGGGCCCAATTTTGTCCCACGTGCAGCTCTGGCGACCTCACCGGGTTTCCACCAGAGATGGAGCTGGCTCCTGCCCGCAGGGGTGTCAGCAGGTTTCCTCCTCCCCTTTGCAGCCACCCAGCACAGACAGGAGCTGCTCCAGCAGGATTTAACCCTGCCAGAGGACACAGACCCTGCCAGGGCGGGGGGACAGGGAGATGGGGGCACTGAGGTCCCTCACATCCACACAGCATCACTCCTGCCTGCACTGAGCGCATGCGAGTGGCGGCCAAGCTGAGCTGGCAGCAGCATCCTTCCCACCCTCAAGTGCTTGACCTGGAAAGCAGTTTGGGGACGGCCTCACTGCTGCTGAGGGGAGTTCCCAACACGTCCCTCATCCAGACAGCTGGGCAGGGAGAAGGGAAGGAGAAAACGCAAGTTGTCTTTGCTGCCACAACCTGCCCTGGGGAAAAAAGGGACCATCCCCTTTGACCTGGGCGCATCCTTCTTCCCCCCCACTAGCAGCCTGGGGGCTGATCCAGCACAGTGACACCTCTAGCAAGAAGCAGGGATGCAGCCAGACCCTCAGCTCCCCGGGGCTGCAGGCACTGCCTGTTTCTCCAGTGCTTTCCTTAGCCCTGAGCTGGGTCCACATGGAGCAGCCGGGGCGCGGAGAAGAGCTGCGGGTCCTCAGGAGGACCTCGCGCATGACTCAGAGGAAGCAGGGAGAGGTTTTTTCTTGGCAGGTGCCACCGCAAGCTGCAACGCGCGAGCGCTTCCCAGCCAGGGGGAACTGGGGCTGGCTGCCCTCCTCCTCCTCTTCTGGGCTCAGACCCTGCATTTTGGGGTGGTGGCTGCTTTGTGCCAAGGCTGGGGGGGGGGGGGGTCCCCTCCTCGGGGAGGGACCAGCAGGTTTCTGTGCATGGGGACAACCTGCCGTTGCACACCTCCTGGCCTCACTTGCCCCTCGGTGGGGCTTTCTGCAGGATGACAGCCAAAACCAAGCTGGCTCAAGCAGGCTCCACACCTCTGCTTCCCTCCCCGCCGCCCCCCTTTGCCATCCAAGCTGGGCAGCGAGGGTGGAGGGCTCCTTGGGAAAGGGCTGTGGGGCTGGGGGTGGACACGCACGGTGCAGGGGATGCAGGGGCGGTGTTAGGTGAGGGGCAGCAGGGTGCAGGGCTCCCGGGGGAGAGGGGGGGCAGCCCTGCCGGGTCGTCCCCCCCTCCCTGGGGACCCGCACCCACCTGCTTGGTGAAGAGGATGGCGGTGTCCCAGTACTCGGGGTGCTTGTCGCTGACTTTGTTCCACTTCTTCTGCCAGGCGCAGAAGTTGCGGAGGGTGAGGGCGGCGTTGCCGGTGACTTTGGGCCCCTTGTCGTCCTGCCCGATGAGGAGGAACTTGACGACAGAGATCTGGATGGGGTTGCGGATGCTGGGGTGCTTGTAGAGGCGGGCGGCCGTGGCCATGAGGGTCAGCAGGTAGTGCTGGAGGTCGTCCCCGTGGAACTTCACCATGGACTCGTCGGCCACCACCAAGGTCTCCACGTAACGGGGCACGGAGGCGAACCGCTTGGCTCTCCCCCCCGGCGCCCCCCCGGCCCTCCCCCGGTACTTGGCCAACGCCTGCAGCACCCCGGGGGTGAGGCCAGAGCCCACGGCACACCGCGAGGCGGAGGCCCCGAGGGGGAGGCCGGCACCGCGGCGCTGCAGGCGGTGGGCTCCGCCGGCCGCCCCCCCGGGCAGGGGGCTGATGGTGTACTCGGCTCCCCGGTAGCCGAAAGCCCCCCGGAGCCCCCCGCAGAGGCTGAGGGCGGCGAAGGACTCGCGGTCTCCGTTGACATCCCCCGAGTAGAAGCAGTGGCGGAGGCCGGGGCGGGGGCGTGCGGCCCCGGGCGCGGTGCCCAGGTATTGCGCGGCGAAGGCGGGGGCGATGAAGCGGGCGTCGGGGGCGAGGTGCAGGTAGAAATCCTCCCCGAAAGCCGACAGCTGGAAGACCACGGCCTCGGCGGAGCCGCCTCGCCCGAAGTGGGGCCTCCCGTTGATGTCGGGGTCGAGGCGCAGCGGGGTGACCACCGCCGTGTCCCCCTGGGGCGCGCCCAGCGCACGGGCACCCAGCAGCAGCGGCAGCAGCAGCGGCAGCATCGTCCCGGCTCACATGGGGGGGCGAGAAAGCAAGAGCCCCCCTCTTCTTCTGTCTTCTTCTTCCTCCCTCCCTCCTTCTCCTCCTCCTCCTCCTCTTCCCAAAACTCGGCGGAGGCCGGAGGGAGCGGAGTGCGAGCCGCCTGCCCCGCCGCTACCTGCCTTGTGGGGCGCAGGGCTTTTATACACGGCTTTGCTCCCGGGGGGAGCGGGGCGCGGCTTGGCCCCGCCGCAGCCACTCCGGGGCCGGGAGAAGCGGAGCGGGGCCGGGAGAGCAGAGAAGGGGAGGGGAGAAAAAAATAAAATAAATAAAAAATTAAAAAGCGAAGCCGGCGCTGCCAGCCCCGCTCCTGACTCTGCAGCCCGCGGGATGCTGCCGCAGGTTCGGCTCCGAGGAGGAGAGGGAGGATGAGACCCCCCCCCCCCCCCAAAATTCCCCTGGGGAAGGGGGAACAAAGTTGGGGAGTGGAGAGGAGGAGGGCTGGGGGGAGAATTGGGGGATGCTCTGCTCGGGACAGGCTGTGTTTGGCAGGACGGAGGCTGTGCTGGTCACTGTAGGGGGTTTGGCTCCATTAATCTGATTTTCAGACCGAGCCCCGCACTGTGCCCGGGGCTGTGTCCCTCCATGCGCCCTCCAGCCCGGCACAATCCCACGGCTTGTGCCTGCAGACCAGGGGGCTCCAGGGGAGCAGCTTTGGGCATGGCCCATCCCTCACTGCCCTGCTCCAGCCCCTTCCCAGGGCTTCAAGCAGGGGGCAAAGGGGCAATTCCCACTTGTCAGGACGAGCTCTGCCTCCCCACACCCCCAGGGCCCCCAAAGGAAGAGCTCACCCACTCGGTGAGAGTTGGGAACAAAGTTGTCCACTCCCCTGAGACCCCAAGGCGCACTGTAAGGACAGTAAGAGAAGAGATGGGTTTCCTCATGCCCACCAAACACACCATGACTTGGGGGTGGGAAGGATGCTGGGGCTGCTGATGCTAGAAAGATCTCATCACGTTTGGGATTTTTAGAGCAGGAGAGCTAAAAGGAGAGAGCTGAAGAGGCCTCAGTGATTGTGGCCAAGGACCAGATTTCCTGATGGCGATGGGCACGCTGACATTGGGACGAGTTGCATGGGGAGGTGCCCAGGAGGGTCTCCCTCTCTCGTTCCCATTAAAGCTGGTTTTGTGCCCAGAGAAGCACAGACATCTCAGCAGCTCTCCAGAGCCGCCATTGGGCACCCAAGTCACACACATCCTCGCAGCCCACACGATGTTTCAGCAGCCTGGTTTAATGCTGAATTAAGGCCCTTTTGCAAACGCTCTGGTTTTGATGTGATTTCAAGCCCCAGCAAAGGCTGTAAGCACAGCCTGAAAATGTGTGTATATCTGGAACATAAACCAAGGCTGCTGCTTGAGACGCAGAGCCCACAGCCTCATCTCGGTGTCAGCCCTTCCCCATGCAGTGGTTTGTCACCAGGCTGTGCTTCGTTGTGTAGCTGAACTTGTGACCCAAAAATCCGCAGGCTGTGCTTGGTGAATCAGGGATTTTGTCTGCTGGCCAACATGCAACGTGTCCGGGGATGTTGAGAGGGCCACGGAGATAAAACTGGCAGCACAGTGGGTGGAGGTGGAAGGGGAAAAGGTCTGGACATGATCTGGGGCATCTCCAGGTGCCAGGAGGGAGCCTTCCTTCCCACAGCACTGCTCCATCCGATGGGATGAGTTTATCCCTGCAGGGCAGGGGACAGGAGCAGCATCCCTGGTGGCACGTGGTCCTGGAGGTGCCCCTCGCAGCACCATCCTGCTCTGGGCTGAGCGCACTGCTCCTGGGGACATCTCAGGAGCAAAGCTGATTTCTGAAGCCGTGCCTGGATCCTGCGTGGGACGGGGATGCTGGCGTGTTTCCTCTTGTCTCCGCCTCTGCTCTGTTTGCTCTTTGTGGCCTCATGTTTAAGGACAGTAAATTCTCCTTCCCTTCACACGCGACAGGAGGGCAGCAGGGGGTTCGCCATCTCCAGCAGGGGCTGGTGTGTAGCACTGGGGAAAAAACCCAGCACAGACCTGGCACGTGGAGCCAGGAGCTCAGGGGTATCTGCCCCATAGGGATACCAGTGAGGAGCAGATGGAAAGGGGAGCAAAAATATCCCCATGTGCACCATGAGAGCACCTTGGCTCCAGGTACCGCAGCTCCATGGCCATCAAGCCAGGGTTAATCACTGCTGCATCAGGCAGATCTTCTCCAGCAAGAGAGGATGAGTCAAACCAAACTGGCAGGGCTTTATCTCCTGCCTGGATAACATCTGACTGCTCCTGATGGGGAAAGCAGGCAGAAAATGTGAGTGTTTTGGATCTGCCTGAGCCGGGACCCACTCCATCCCCTGAGACTCTGGCTTTCAGCTCTGCCCATGACGTTAGCACTGTACCAGAGTTTTTGGGGTCGAAGTTAAGTGATGCAGCTCAGCCTGCTGCTGTCTCACAGCCTGCCCTGCCCTTGCTCGTCCTCTGATCACCAGGAAATCACCTACCCACAGTCAGAGCTTTGTCTGCAATCCAAGGTGCAGCCAAAATGAAGCTGCCTTCATTTTTCTGCCTTCAATGAGCTGGAAAGCTGTTGAGTGTATGGAGTACACACTGCCTATAGCTCTTAGGGCTCATCCTTTAGAGGCGGCTGGCACATCTCAGTGTGCTCCAGACAAGAGGGGAGGCATTATTTTTTTTTTTTTTTTGCCTTATCTCAAGGACATGGCATGATTTCCCCAGTCCCTGTGACTAGAGAAGACATGGACAAAACCCCTGAGCAGTTGTGGTGTCTGCTTGGGGTGCTGCTATCTGTAAGACACATCCCTTTAACCAGGGTGGTCGGGGGGAACATCTCTGTTGTGTCTCCTGCCAACACGGAGGGGCAGATTACAGAAACCAGCCAGGACAAGGAGCATTGGGCTGGGAGGAGCAGGCAGGGCACTTCTTGATGTCCTTAGGAGCAGGACAGTGTGGGCATCCCAGCAGCAGTATGGATGCTGGGGCTCTCTGGGGTTCTGCAGAGCTGCCTGCCCGAGATAACAACTTGGGCTCACTCTGAGTCAGATGTTTCAGGCTGCATCTGGCTGCTTTTCACCCTTTGATGTTTGCCTGGATTTAAAGGAAATGGACTGGATAGAGATGTCCTAAAGGGAGCGCCTGGTAATGAAGGAATGGAGATGGAAGATGCCTTTCGACCTCACAGAACAGCTACTGGCAGTGAGATGCAAATACCTGAAATTCAGCTCCTTGGGTTTTGCCTAGAGGCCACTTTAAGGTAAATCCCACCTCCCCCAGACCTAACCCACAGCCCACCCTGTTCTGGTGTGAGCTGGTCAGCAGTCTGAGTGCTCCTTCCCACCTTCCTCTCTTCTCCTCGAGCACCAGCAAGCACCAACAAGTTATTTTCTTTCATTACTTTTTCATCATCGTTGCAATGCCAAGTGTGAGAAGCTAGAAAGAAAAGGCGAGCAGAAAACCTCACGTATCCCCTGGATGTTCCAGTTCATAAAAGAAATAGTTTAAAATAGATGGGCCGAGAGCTCCACGCCAAAGATAGAGTGGAAAGGTTGTAGCCAGGGAAAGCTGGCGTTGTGAGCAGTTCACTTGTCTTCGGCTGAAAGGTTGGCAGATCGGCGGCCTGGGCTCTCACCCAAAAGTTCAGGCTGTGCTCTCCCAACTCCCCACCACATGGGCAGGAAGGAGGATCCTCTCCAGGGACTGAAGATGAGTCAAAGCGTGTTGTTAGGCGGCTTTCCAGGAAAGAAAGGCTTGGACAAAATCTAGCTGTGTCTAGATAGGGTCATTGAGGGAGAGAGACGCAAGAAACTTGAGCACGTGGAGGTCTTTGACACCTAGAACCAGTCCCATCCTTGGTCCAGGAAGACAATGAATTTAACTGGATTCAGCCTGGCGTGGGTAACAGTGACTGGGACAGGTAGGATGCTCTGCTTGGGTTTCCCATGCTGGAAAAAGGGGATAAGAACAGCTCTTTTCCTGCCTCACGAGCAGAGAGGATCTGTGCTTGGGACATCCTCAAGCAGAGCAGCATTGCACGCAGAGAGCTTTGCTTCCACCCTGCAGGGCCATGCCATCCTGCCTGGCACATCTCAGCCACCCCGAGGCACCCCAGGTGCTGCACCTCTTCTTGCAGAGCCACCTGGGCTCACTTCTTCACTTTCCCAGCTCACTTCTCCTCCTGCATCCTCATTCTCCTTTTTCCTTCCCTATGTCTGTAATGCTTTGGATGTCCCTTACAAGGTGTAGGTGCAGGATGACAAAAATAAAACCAACCTGCTCCCACCTCTGCCTACCTGCTGCCCCCTGCTCCTGGAGTGGGACACTCATCTCTGCTGTCCTGCATGGTCCAGACACACAATGTCACCTCTGGCATCCAGCAGGGCTTCCTGAAATAATAGGGGAAATAGGGGGAATACCGATGTATGTAGAAAAAAATCAAAAAGCTTGATTTTGCCTGATTTCACAGGTCTCTACTTGGTGATAGCTCCTATCTCTAGCAAGCATCCAAACCTCCCCTCTGTGCTCACCCCCTCCTCTTTAAGGATCTCTCCTCTTTAAAGAAAGACAGCCGTGAGAAAACCATTTTTTTCCAGGATGCTCTGAAAAAGCCAATGGAAATTTGGAGGAGACAAAAGCTGGTCCCACATATCCCCCAAACCAGTGTGACACACTTATTATCATCCGTGCACACACCTGATGGACCCTACAGCCCAGCCTGAAGGTTTATGAGCCAGGACTGCACAGCTCGGTATTGTACACGCCTGCCCGAAATGGGGCCAGACCTTTATTAATTAATTTTATGCTACATTAGTGGTATAAATATATAAAGCAAATATGCCTAAACACACCAGGCTTGCAAAACTGTGGAGATCTGGGCAAGCCCCAAAGTTTGTCAGAATTATGCACATCTGGAATAAACGTGGGGCGACGGCGATGCACAATCCAGCTGCCGAGGATGCTCATCACTCAGGCAAACCATTATGAGGCTCATTCATTTTCGTCAGCCCATAAACCATGCGAGGGTGGGATAGGGAGAAGGAGGGGGTTCCTATGTGCTTTGAGGAGAGCATTTTTGGTACAACTTGCCATATTTTTTTAGCGCTAAGGCTGGGGATGGAGCGATCCTTGGAGGCTCCTCTCACCGATGCGCTGCTCTCAGGACACCTTGTAAGCCTCAAACCTCGGGTGAGAAGCCTGGCAAGAGGCTGCAGTGCTGGAGAGAGGGGTTACCCTTTTGGAAAGCCCTAATCCTGCTTCCCTGACAGCACATCCCGCCACACCTGCCGGCAAATGGGGCTCCAAAACCACCCCGTGGCAAGGCTGCCCTCTGCTGCCACTTTCTTACTCTGGCAGTCGAGGCGTTAAATGTAATTTAATGCAATGCATGGCATTAAAAATCAAAATGTAATTAAAAATAGGGAAGACAAATGTAAGCTCCTCATCAATCTGAGCCTGCAGCCTTTGAAATTAAGTCCCCGGGCCACCACCACGGCCCTTTGCTCTCGGGGTCCCCAGGTGATGCTGGGTCTGCAGCACCGAGAGGTTTTGGAGGAGGCAGCCCGGCTGTCCCTGCCCTTTCCATCTGGACCTTTAGATCGGATTTTCCTACGTTTAAGGAACCCAGTAGGAATCATGGCTTTCCCCAGAGCAGATGCTGCACTGAGGGGAAGGTAAAAACAGCTTCTTTAGGTGGGAGTGAGGAGGCTGAGGCACCAAACGCAGACTAACCAGCACTTGTAAGCCACGGGAGCCCTCTCGCGGCTGTGCTCAGTGCAGGGATTTATGCATTTCACCCGGCGTGATCGATTTTGCTCCTAATTCACATGCTTCTCACTCCCAACCTCCCCTTCTCATGCACAGCCAAGCCCAGCACCAGGCTGCAGCCCTTTCCCTCACCCTCAGCGTCCAACCCTTGCAGCTAGGACATCTCCACCGAAGGCAGCTGGGCAGGACCCAGGGCCCTGATTTAAAGCCCAGATGAATTTTTATGAGCGACATTTCTTCCAACCTGCTCGTTTTGAGAGCAAAACTAAAGAAATTGCTTGTTTTGACCAGACAGAGAAATGCTCGTAAATGCTGGGAGAACTTTTGCTCCTGGCTTCTGGGATTTGTCTCACTGGCAGAGAAGGATTAAATACCTCTGCCCTGGGTTTGTGGCAGAGGAGATGAGCACACCAGGTGCTGCTGGCACCCAGGATGATGCCCAGCTCATCCCCCCAGCAGCAACAAATCCTCCTGGTTCGAGATATTGCCAAGGGATGGGGTGTAGGAAAACCCATGGCTGGTTTGGGGCTGGCTGTGGCCCCCTCACCCCCTCCTTGCTGCCGCAGTCTGTCCCGGGGGGCGGACAGAAGCCTCAGCGCAGGGCAGCACTGACATCTAGCGGCAAGGTTTTGGAGAGGAGCTGCTTTGTTCCTACCGGGGTTTTTCTCCCAAATGTTCGCCCTAAAGGCAACGCGGGCCTCGTCCCGGCAGGCGAAATTCCCCCGGAGATGGGTGCCCGGTAGCAGGAGCCCCGGGGAGGGGACACGGAGAGGGGGAGAGGTCTGCAAACTGTCTGATCAAAAGGGGCTTTAAATCACGGTGACTACGTGCTTAATGGCTTTCGCATGCTCAGACAGCCCCACAAAAAGGAGAGCTGTGGCAGGAGAGGTTTGTCGGCAGCGTGGAGGGGTCCTGCGAGGGGTTAAGCTGCAGGAACCCAAAAAAAAAAGCCTTGGGGGGTGCTCATCCTCTGCCTGGAGGAGCTGTGGCAGGGCAGCCAGGTGTGGGTTCACTGTCTCAGAGAGTGCCTTCGAGCTCGCTCGTAACGAGCCCAGCGAGGCTTGTATCGGCCACGAGAAATTCCAGCTACTGTTTGCAGCGAGAGCCGCTAATGAAAACCAGCGGTGCCTTAAAGCTAAGAGGCAGGCATGTCCTCCAAGATCAAAGATGCGGCAAGGGGAGCGGAAAGCCGGGAATAAATTGCATCCTGTTGGAGAGACGTGCCCTGCATCGCCTGCAGCCTTACCTGTCCTAGTTCAGCGCAGGGGCACCCCTCTGCCTCGGAGCCGCGTGCCTGCGCAGGCTCCTTCAGTGGGCTTTGGGGCTAGAGGAGACAGAGTTGAGGCTCACTTTTGGCTGCTAGCCCCGATTTGTGCTTTCCTGCCGATTTTCAAATGCAAATGTGAACTATGAAAAAGCCCCTCCAGCTGCAGCCAGGCGGCCGGGGGAGAGCAGCCAAGGCCGGGTGTCGAGGGAGCACATTTGATACGCAGCCCTGGAGAGATGTCCCAGACCGAACCACACCGTGCCTGGGGTTGCTTTTTTTTTTTTTTTTTTTTGCTTTACTTCTTATTTCCTCCCCTCTCCTCCTACAGTCACAGAAAACCACACTTTAAAAAGACAAGAAGTAATCAGAGCCTTGGCCCCGGGGTAGCGCTGCTATTTAGAGCCACTGCTGTGTTTACTATATAGGTAGGGATGTGGCTTTTAAGTGGAGGTAAGAATAGAAAGGCAGATGTAAATACAGCCTCAGTAAAGGGTGCGCCTTCACCCTGCACCCCGCTGCCCAGCTGTGGCTGGGACTCTGATTTCCCAGCTACAGGGAAGCGGGAATCCCAAGGTGCCAAATGCTGCTTCACCATTTCAAGTCTTTTTAGGATCAGGCTCATGGGGGAAAAAGCCCACAATTTCAAAGAGCTGATCCTTGGGCTTGTATCCACTGCATGGGTAAGGCACAAGCCCAGCTCTGAGTGAGTGCTACCCCCCATAGAAGGTTTAGGAAATCAGGACAGGGAGCAGGATGGGACCCACCATTGTCCCAGGATATCTCCGTGCTGTACCAAGTGTGCTCCAAAAGCCAGGAATCTCATGAACTAATGGGGAAGGAGGGCTAAAGAGGAAAGAAGGAGTAATCTATAAGGAGCAGTTTCCCTTGCTCCATTACAGCCGGGTTGTTCCTGGTGCTAACCAGGTTCCCAGCCAGGGACAGTGTGCCTCTGCCCATCTCCCGACGTTTGCCACCTCTGTACTCGTGGCAGTGGCCACCGGGTTTTGTGGGCTGAGACCTGTAGGATTTCCACTGACAGCAGGGAAATATGGATGGGGAGACAAAATGGATCCGAAAGGGGGACATCCAGGTGTTTAACGAAGTCACACTTCCCCCTGACCCCAAAATGCACAGCGGGAGCTGGCTGCATTATTTTATTCTTGTAGGTATTTCCCAGAAGTCTGATTTAGCCCCTGGAGCCCATTGCTTTATTCCAGCCTGAGCAAACCCCATGTGGCCCCAGCTGTTCAGGGCACGGAAAACCTCCTGCGTTTGTCACTGCCGCAGCTTTCCCTGGGGCCCAAAATCCTCTGTCCCTGGCAAAGTAAAAGATGCAGGAACCACGGAGCCAAACGCCCCGGGGCACCTCCTGCCTTGCAGGCATTCCCCATAGCAAAGCCCTGGTGCTTTCCAGCCCTGTCCAGAGGGGACCTAATCGAAGGGACCCATAGGGAAAACCGGGGGGAGGACGTGGCCACCTCTGGCACCCCTCGGGGGTAATTTGCCCCATGGCGGGGGGAGAAGCGGCTGCAAGAGCCCGGCGGGGACAGGACCCTGCACCCCCTGCTGCAGGGGCGAGCAGGATCAGGCCCCGGCTGCGGGCGGGCAGCGGCTGGGCCGAAGGGGTTAACGCTGGGAGAGTAACAGGCTGGAGTTGACACTTGGAGGCAGGCGGGGCTCCCGGCGCCTGATTGGCCTCAAACCCCATCCAAAAGTGCTTTTTTTTTTTGTTTCTGCTTCTTCTTCTTTTTTTTTTTTCTCTTTCACTTCTCCTCCTCCCCCAGCCTCTGGCTGGCAGGGGAGGGGAGCGGGGAACAGCGAGAGATCAAAAATAAACCTCTTATGTCAAAGCCGGGGGGAGAAAGTATAAATACAGCGGGCTCCGCAGCCGCCGCGGAGCAGCCGTCGCGGGGCCGGGCAGCGGGAGCCCGGCGGGGCCGGGCCATGGGGCGGCGGGCGCTGCTGGCCGGCCGGGCCCCGCTCCACCTGCTGCTGCTGTGCCACGCCTGGGCGCTGCCTCCGCCGCCCCGCGAGGCTCAGCCTCCGCCGGCCCGGGAGGCTCAGCCGGTGCTGCCCGCCCGCCTGCCCGCCCCGTCGGGGCAGCTGGCGCTGCGGCTGGCCGCCTTCGGGCGCGCCGTGGTGCTTCGCCTCCGGCCCGACGCCTCCTTCCTCGCCCCTCGCCTCCGCCTGCAGCGCCTGGGAGGAGGTCGGAGGCCGCCGGGCCGCGCCTCGCCCCGCCGGGGCTGCTTCTACGCGGGCACCGTCGAGGGGCGCCCCGATGCCCCCGCCGCGCTCAGCCGCTGCGGGCCGGCCGCCGGGCTCCGCGCCGCCTTCCTGCTCGACGGGGCGGCCTACGAGCTGCTGCCGCTCGGGACGCCCGCTCCCGGCCCTCCCTGGCGCCGCTTGCACCGCCTCCAGCGCCGCGCCGCCCCGACGGCCGCCCCGACGGCGGCCCGGCCCCGGCCCCCGGCAGCCGCCGGTCCCGCGGAGCCGCTCCGGAGGCCCCGGCGCTTCGTCTCCGAGGCGCGCTACGTGGAGACGCTGCTGGTGGCCGACGCCTCCATGGTGCGCTTCTACGGGGAGGACGTGGAGGTAAGGGCTGGAGCTGGCCCCCGGCCCCATCCCCGGCCCCATCCCCCTGTGTCCCTTCCTTTCTCCATCCCCACCACCTCCCCTTCCCTCCTGTCCCCATCCCTCTGTCCCCCCCCAGCCCCTCATCGCTCCCCGGTGTCCCCACCCGTGCCATGTCCCGCTCCCACTCGCCCCCCTGTTGCTCCCAAGGCACGGAGGAGTGCCCAGCACGGTGGGGAGCCCGTGTGCCCCCCACCCGATGCTGCACCCCGGGGTCCTCGGGGGGTCTGGAGCCACCAAGGGGTGGCCCCTTCCCACCCCGGAGCCTGGTGGGGCAGGGACAGGCAGGGACTGCCGGCGGTGGGCTGGGGACCTGCGCTCTGTCCCCACCCTTGCTTGCTCTGTAAGAGCCAAAAGTCCCTGGGCAAAGGCTGCAGGGGAGTTCAGCTGGTGCTGGGGACCCTTTTCAGAGCCAGCACCCACCCCATACATCTGCCCAGGCTGCACACTGCAGTGTCCCTCGTGCCCAGTGTCCCCACTTCTCTCTGTAGGGACAGAGCTGTGCTGCAACGGGCTGGGCAGCAAATGGCACGGTAACAGCCCCGCTCCCGAGCCACCTGTTAGCAGCCCAGCAGATGCACAGCGCTGCTTTTTCCCCACGCCACCGCTGCCAGAAGCGTTCCCTGCCTGGACACGCTGCCCCCAGCCAGGAACCGCAGAGACCCCCACAGCGGGACGGGGTGGGGACGTAGCCCCCTGGTGCCAGGGAGCTTGAGCCCAGGAAATGCCAGTGCAACTGCAAATGTGATAAGGACAGGGCTAATCCCTCGGGTCTGGTGTGCACTTCCCATCGCAGAGGGGCTCTCGGCAGCACCGGTTGCTGATTTTTGCGGACCTCCTCCCAGTGCCTCAGTTTCCCCAGCTCTTGCATGGGGGAAATTTTCCCAAGCGTTGTCCTGTGCTGCACCCCGCTTGCCTGCACGTGCTCCCCTGCTCCTGGCAGGGAAGGTTTGTTTGGGTCCCTGGGTCCAAATCCGGGCTGGCACGATCTGAAATCCCCGGGGCTTTGCAAGTGACAGGCGTGCACCGAAAGTGCTCGTCCTGTGCTGTGGCTGGCAGGGTGCAGGGCTGATGGAGGAGAGCTTGGTGTGAGTGAGTGCCTGAAACCTGCACTTTGGCAACTTGGCTTTGCCACTTCTACCCGCTTTGTCCTTTTTTCTGCTGGCTTCGTCCAGCTTCTCCACTCCTAATAAAGCAGTGTTTTAATTCCAGCCCTGCTCAGGCAGTGCCTGACCTTGAGAAATGCTGAGCCCTGGTGCTCCAGCTGATTTCAGCTGTTGTTCTGGGTGTTCAGCATCACTCAGGCTTCGATCTTTGCTTGCTTTTGCTCACATAGCCCCAAGCTGGGCCGGCAGGAACTCCAGAGGGCTCAGTCTGCAGATAGCAGGGGATTAAGGAGCAATGGATGCTGCACTTGGAGACAGCTCCCCCGAGCTTTCAGCAGGAAGAACAGTTTTGCAGTGGAGTAACCTGAACCTTTAAGCAACAGGCAAATAAATGGTAGTGCAAATGACTCCCAGTAGTATGAAACTGGTCCCAGATCCCCCACAAGGACAGGAAAAATAACATTTTGCATCTTCCTTCTGTAGCTAGGTGGGCACAGGAAGATTTTAAAGCAGCACCCAGGGGTCTGCAACCTGCTACAGCTAAGCTGATAGATTTTTGGGTGGGAATCCTGATGATGCCCAGCTTCAGATGGGGAAAAAATAACAGCCCTGTGGGCACATCACTGCCATGGTAGGTCTTGAAGGCAAAAGGCTGCTGAGCTGCAAGGGGCTGAAATGCTGGAACCAAGCCCTGTCTCTGCTGGGAGAGCCCTGGAGCATGAGCGATGCTGCAGGGCAGATGCATGGCAGCTCCCCCCTTAATTACTTTAATAATTAGTTTCTGGTCTGCTCTGCTCCTATTTTACTGTCTCCTCTTTGTCCTGAAGAGGAGTATCTTTGCAGCATCTCTTAGGGTGTTTCCTGATGGAAAGCAAGCTTTTAGAGATCTCACTTAGGATGAACAGGGCAATAACATTTAAGTACTTGGGAGAAAACTTCAGCCAGCTCTTGTGGCAGCTGCTACACTTAGAGCATTTTCCCCTCCAAGTGTAGCAGTAAAAAGCAGCCAACAAACACCTGCTCTATTTCTGTCTCAGCAACACAAATACAGGGAGAAGTTCCCAGCTCAGAGACCCAATAGCCTGCTTGCTTCTCCCTAAGGACCTAGGTTTTGGGAGCCAAAAAAGTGATGGCTCCCTTGTGCCAGTGAGCTCTCAAGGAGATGCCCAGGCAGCTGCGATGTTGAGTCAGAAGAAGCCATATTTACATAGTGACTTTTCTTCCCGTAACCACACTTTAATTACTAAATATTTATTAAAGGCCACAAGCATTGTTTGTATTCCCAGTTACTTTCTTGCATAAGCTGCAAGAGATCAAGCAGAAGATAGTCACCATGAGATGCATTCAAGCATTGCAAATTATAATCAATGTCATGCTGTTATTAGGGAAATGCTATTAGTGATTTATTTTTAATCAATCTGTGCCATGGATTGAGCCATTATAATTCAGCTGTTAACCCAATTTAGATAACAAGAGCTTAATTCTGCTTCCATCAATGCTCATGTAAACCGGGAGGAAATTATGAAGTGAGAGCAAAACCAGGCCTGGGATTTAGGGATTTAATCCTCCTTCTGGGTTGATGACTGCAGGGGATAGGGGGTCTGGGGGGCATCAGCAGCAGGGCAGTGCTGGGCTCTACCACCTGTGAGCACCCAGCAGGTCGTGGAGGACTTTGTGGGATGTGAGTTGTGGTGAACAGAAAGTGCTCCCCTATATAGAGACGGGTGCAAGGCCCCAGGATGGATGCAGAAATTATTCTTTGTGTTTTCATGTAGAGAACCCAAGATAATTTCTGAAGGGGGGAAGACTGTGTATCCCTAGCAGAATTAAGTGGGGTTCTTGGTTATGGAAAACTGAGGCAGGAGATGGTGCAGGGCTTAATTCCTCTGACGTGCTGAAGGCTGCACACCACGCAGGCTGCACTTGGAGCAGTGCTCAGCAATGCCCAGGGTCTGTCTGCAACCCCAAAAGCAGCAGGCAGCCACAGAAACTGGCTGCAACATCCCCAGCCAGTTGGCAGCAGAATGAGATCACTGCAGTGGGATTTCTGCCCCCAAGAGACCAGGGATGAGACGCATTTCCAAGCCTTCCTCAGCAGACAGGATGGCTGCTCTCTGCTTTTCTTTCCCTCTTCATTGATGCAAGGAGCCCGTATCCATTGCCTCCAAGAGCTGGCACATGAAGGCAGCGACCGAGGACCACAGCAAAATGAGGTTGGGCTGATTAAGCTGGGATTCCTCTCCTGACTTTTGTGGTTTTTCCGGGCAGATTTATGAGGTATTATGAGTGCTGTTGCAATTCCTCCCCTGTAAGACCAGCTGGGTGCTGGAGTGTGTGGCCCCGTGCATGACATGGGGCATCTCTGACCTGCACCCAGGCACTGCCAGGGTCCTGCTGCCACCCCTGGTGCTCAGGCCAGCTGTCAGAGTGACCCAGAGGTAAAACTAAAGCCACCCCAAGTCTCAGTTTCCCTTGTGTCCAGCTCTTAAGCTTGTTTATGATACTTTGCAGCTTGAGCCTTGGAGCTCGCTTAATCCCTTGACAAAAGGAGCCGACCCCTCCTGAGCCGATCCCAAGGGATGGGATTAACAGGGATTTTTGCAAAGCAAAAGGCAACCTGCACCAATCCTGCCAACCACCAGCACCGCCTGCATTTCCCCAGACCCAGGTGCAAGGGGCTGGAGGATCCCTGGCACGCGGCTGCGCGGGGCAGGAAGAGCGCGCCCCCCGAGCATCCCCTTGGCAGATGTGCTGCTCTTCTCCGCCTGCCTCCTCCTCGTAATGTTAAACAGCTGCCGAGCCTCAGCCCTGCTGCTGAGTGCCGATTATAAAGGGCTTTGGTATGAAAGGCACGGTGCAAAGGGAGCCCTGTTCGCGGGCTGCCCCCCGCAGCCCCTCGGGGACACAGTTTGCTCTTTGCTGGCCCATGCAGCGGTGCTGCCGTGCCTCCGTGTCCCCAGCCTGACAAGGGACAGCTGCTTCTCTCACGGGACAGCCCCAAATATCCAGTAGGGAGGGGAAAAACGGGTGGGAGAGGAGGAAAAACAAGGGAGAAGTGGGACAGGGATGGGGCAACCAGGTGCAGCTGGGGTGTGGGTGTTCCCCTCGTCCCCAGCTCACCCCCCATTTCACTTGGCTGCCACCACTGATTTTACAGGGCACCCAGGCAGATGTTTTGGGCGGCAGGCTGAGATGTGTTTTCACCAGTTGTTTTCGAAAGCTGGGCAGCCCTCACATCTGACCCTGTGTTTTCTTCCTTCCATCTGTCCGCTCTCCAGAAATCTCAGCGTTTTTCTTCTCTCCCCCTGCAGAAATGCTGGCTTCTAGGGAGAAGGGAGGGGAGGAAAAAAAAAAAAAAAAAAAAAAAAAGCAACCTTATGAACAAACAAACAAACCTACAGCCCCAGAGCAGGTCAAGCACAGTTGGTCTCCACGGGTGTTTTTCTCCAGCACGAGCTGGGGAGCGTGTGGGGGGAGGTGAGCCGTGCCGGGGGCTGCACCCTGCCATCCTCCTGCACTGGGTGGGACCACGACATTAGATCATCATGCACATACCACAGCAATAGTGTCGGTCTAAGCCTGGTTTCTCCTCCCCCAAGTCGTACCCCCCCCCAAAAAAAAAAAAAATAAAAAGAATAATTTTTAAAAACAGTTTGGGGATCTCTGCAGACTTCAGCTTCCAAGTGCTTCCTTTGAAGATGAACATAAGTAGAGATTTTGCAAGAGCCTGTATCAGAAAGCGCAATCCTTCGGCATTGGCACGTTGCAAGCAATCACTCCAGTTCTCTGTGCTCCAACTTATTTATTTTTTTCATTGCTGAGCCTCTTCGCCGCACGTACTGCTTGCCGCTGGCAGTCCCGTGACCTGTAACCACGTCAGGCAGCTGCCTGGGTAAGAGCTGCGTTGTCCCCCCCAGGATCGAGTCCCCCGTGGGTCTAGATAAATAGTTTTCTCCTTGCAAAGTGGCCACTGTGCAGTTTGCCCGAGCAGGGTTCCTTCTCCCTGGGCACAGCAGCAGTGCCGGTGGTGCACGCGTGCGGCTTGCTCGGGGCTTGGGTAGCAAATGGCAATGTCAGGGCTGGGGTAGGAAATGGCTGTGCTGCAGCAGGAGAAGTATCAGAGCTGTGGCATGGGCACTCTGGGGGGAAAATGGTTGGATTTGGTCTTCTTGGAAGCAAAATGAGCCAGGCTGTAGAGACCCTTGTGCTGCCTCTGCAGTGCAAGTGGGGCAGAGGAGGGATGCTCCCGCGATCCATGGGGGCTGGCACCTCGAGGGACTGTTTTTCCAGCTGTATTTACCAGCTGGACAGAAATCCTGCCATGATCTCCAAGGGCGCTGGCTGGAAATTGCAGCAGCACCTTGCAAGGAGACAGAAATCAGCCCACGAGCTGTGTTCCCTCCTAGGTGGCTCATCCAGCCTCCTTGCAAAGGCACAGGGAGGATGCGAGGAGTGGGATTCAACTCATCTGCGGTCAATTGTTGGCCGAAAGAGCAAAGTCAGCCTCTCCTGAGCTCTGGGGACTCCATACCTCATTTTTAGCCCCAGCTCCAAGCCCTTGGCCAAAGCAAGGAGGGATGCAGGTGGGCTGCTGCTCTCCCCAGAGCAGTTGGGGTCCTGCATTGGGCCACCCGAAACCCAGCGAGCTCCTGCACAGTCCAAGGACGGGTATAAATAGACACCAGATGGTGGAACAAGTGAATTTGACCTTTTAATCTGTGCTAAATAGCCGTTTGTTTGGTTCACTTTCCATTTTTCCATCTCTTTCTGCCGCTTTGCAGATGGAGGGCAGGCAGAAGGATGTTTTCCAAGCCCCCACATTCCCACTGCTGGAATAGTGTCTTGGCTGGGCATAGCCCCACAGTCATATCCTAGGGCTCTGAGAGCTCCCAGGTAAAAAATACAGACTGGTGAGAAACCTGGAAGGGGATGGACAGGGATGGGGCAGGATTTGCTTCAAGGTGCTGGATGATCCCTTGATTTTTCAGACCTCTTAGAGTGCTTGAGCAGGAACGATGGCATTAAGGTTAGCTTCTGTGTCCCAGGCATGTTTTGTGGTGCACGTATCGACCTTAAGACCACCACAGAGAGAAAACCTCCCCGCACTGCTGTTGGGAAAAAGTTGCCCCTTTTTCTCGTATCGTCCTCTCAGTGGGTGGCGATGCCGCCTGGTTGTGCAGGAGCACTCTGGATGCAAAGGAAACGGGAGGCTGTGGACCTGCAGAGCATCCTCCTAGGTCCTCCCAGGGGTAATTTTAGGAAGGCTTTGTGCTATTTTTAGGTAGGTTCCCAATGGACTTCCCCATGGGACAAACAATCCCCCCGTCCCCTGGAGCAAGTGGCTGCACTCACAGGGACCTCCTCTGCGTTTCTGGCCTCGGTGTTGACTTCTCCATGACATTCACTGCGTGTTTTGGCCCAGGACATGAGTCAGACATGAGGGGCTCCCGCCGGCTCCGTGGGCTGGCGGTGCCGTGGCAGGGCGACCCGTCTGGGGCCGGGAGAAGCCACTTTCTCTTTCCCAACACTCGCATGTTGTGTAATAACCGCATATTTTTCCCCTGACTCCGGGTCTGTGAACGGGTGCCAAGCAGAAGAGGAATGTCGATGCTCCGATAAGATGTTTACATCAGCCTAAACGTTGCTGGCGCACTTGACATATGAAGTAACCACCGGCTGTCCCGGCCGCCGAGCCGGGGATGCTGCTGGGAGAAGCCCCGGGGTGGGAGCGAGCCCCATTCACGAGCAGGGACCGCGGTGGGAAGGAGCTGCACGTGGCTCGGACGCATGGGCCACAGCCAGAGAACATGTTCAAGGAGTAATAGTGCCGAGTGTCATGGGCAGAAAGCGTGGTTTGTGGCTGGGGACATTGGGTTCGGGCCCTGCTGACCGGCGCAGGCAGGAATTTTGCGGCAGCGGGAGGGAAATTTGCAGCAGCAGCGGCTGTGCACGCACGGCAGCCCCTGCCCCAGGGAGACGAGGGCAGGGTTAATGCCGTGGGAATATGCAGGAGCACTGGTCAGGACACGTGAGGCTTTCCCAGAGCGTCCCTGGGTGCAAAGGGTTCGTGGCATGTGACAGACGGCAGCTGGAGATGGGGACAAGGCAATGACCACGGGGTGGGATCGTCCTGCCCGTAACCTGCCGTGTCCTTCCCGCTGGCACAGGGTGCACAGCGCCGTGTACCGGGAAGGCAGCGCCTCGTCCGCCAGCCCAGGTGGTTGCGTGACTCCACAGGGACGTGGTAGGCTTCATAAACGGGGCTGATTTCTCATTTCCTAGCAAAACCGAGTCTTCCCGCGCAGATGTGAGCTACACCACGCACCCCTGCGGGTGAGGTTTCACCAGGGCTTTTCCCATCCCTCTCCATCCCTGCAGAACCACGTCCTGACCCTGATGTCCATGGCAGCCCGCATCTACAAGCACCCCAGCCTGAAGAACGCCATCAACCTGGTGGTGGTGAAGGTGCTGGTGGTGGACGACGAGGCAGCGGGGCCGGAGGTGTCCGACAACGGCGGCCTCACCCTGCGCAACTTCTGCAGCTGGCAGCAGCAGTTCAATCCCCTGAGCGACCGGCACCCCGAGCACTACGACACCGCCATCCTGCTCACCAGACAGGTCTGCAGGGACCCCTGGCACGGGCTGGGGGGAGAGGAGGCATCGAGGTGGCCCTGGAGGGAGAGGAGAGCATGGGATGGAGCTCCCAGTGGGGATGAGCTGAGAAGATTTGGGGTCGGTGCTCTCTGGGCACTGAGTTTTGGGTTTCACCATCCTCACCCTCTTGGTGCTGCCTTCTGACAGGATTTCTGCGGGCACCAGAGCTGCGACACGCTGGGGGTGGCGGATATTGGCACCATGTGTGACCGCAACAAAAGCTGCTCGGTGATTGAGGATGAGGGTCTGCAGGCAGCCTACACCCTGGCTCATGAACTGGGTAATGTACAGCCTCTGGTGTTTTTTCTGTTTTGTTTTTTTGTGTGTGTGTGTTTTTTATTGCTTTCTGCCCAGCACTGGCATCTCCACTCTGGGTACCAGCTGCAAAGCCTGCAGTGGTACTGGGGGGGCTTCAGGCACCAGCAGGGGCCGGTTTATGTGAGCAAACATATTTACAAGTGCCAGAGCTGGTAGAAATGGGTGCGTTTGTCTGGTGTAACTAAGCTGTGATTAGCTACGGCATAGGACCAGGAGCTTCTCACCCTTGTGTTGCTCCTAGAGATCTGCTAATTTGGGTTGTTTTCCCCAACATTTCATACATCATTGCGTTACAGCGAGCAAGCATTTTGTTTATTGCTCCTGATTTATGGAAGCAAATAGCATTCACAGCCCTAGGAAATGGCAGGTAACTCACAGAGGCACTCCCTGCTCCCCAGGCCACGTGCTCAGCATGCCCCACGACGACTCCAAGACCTGCGAGCGGCTCTTTGGGCCCCTCGGCAAGCACCACATGATGGCCCCGCTTTTTGTCCACCTGAACAAGAGCCAGCCGTGGTCACCCTGCAGTGCCATGTACCTCACCGAGTTCCTGGACGGCGGGCACGGTAAGGCTCAGCAGCGTTTCCCTTGATTGCTCGGGCTCTTTGCAAGCCCTGGAGGGGTTCGTGGGGTGAAGGTAACTCAACCAGACAACAGGCTGATGCTCTGGTCACCTTCTCGGTGCCACCTGTGGTGTTAAGATGCATCTCCAGCCTAATTCTTGCACCTTCTTCCTGCTTCCAGGCGACTGCCTGCTCGACGCCCCGGCCAAAGCCCTCTCCCTGCCCGCCGAGCTGCCCGGCCAAGGAGCCCTCTACAGCCTGGACCAGCAGTGCCAGCAGATCTTTGGCAAGGACTTCCAGCACTGCCCCAACACCACAGAGGAGGATATCTGTGCCCAGCTGTGGTGCAGGATGGGCACCGGGGAGCCGCTGTGCCACACCAAGAACGGCAGCCTGCCCTGGGCTGATGGCACCCCCTGCAAGGGCAGCGGGCTGTGCTGGGATGGTGCCTGCCTGCCCCGGGACGCGCTCCAGCCCCAGGTACTGGCACAGTTCATTGGGATGTGGGGCTGACGGGCTGGGATGTGGATTTCTGGGGTTCCCAAACCCTCATCCTGCAGTCTCCAGGAGCATATTGGGGTTTGCTGGGTTTATATTTTGGATATCTCCTCCGACAGCACTGTGCTTTTTGCTGGTTTGTGTTAGATGTGCACTGCTGTGTGTTCACCAGGCTGGTCCTAACCAGAGCGAGCAGCCAGCAGCTCTGCAATTAACTCTGATTAAACTGATTTATTTATTTTTTTTTCCGGGGGGTATTAGCAGCGATTTCTGAGCCAGCCAACAAAGCGCCAACTTCCAGCACGCGAACTCGTGGAAGCCGGCAGCAACTTCACGCAAAGCATGTGCTTAAGTGCTTTGCTGGACCAGGGCCCCGCTTAGCGGCACGGGGAGAGGAGCTGGGGGCGGACAGGGGGAATTTTTGTGCCTCCTCCACTCTCTCAGCCCCTTGTGGCCTCTTGCAGCCGGCGGTGGACGGCGACTGGGGCCCGTGGAGCCCCTGGGGCCCCTGCTCGAGGACGTGTGGTGGCGGCGTGCAGTTCTCCCACCGCCACTGCGACCACCCCCGGCCCCAGCACGGCGGCAGGTACTGCGAGGGGCAGCGCACCCGCTACCAGTCGTGTCACACTGACGAGTGCCCGCAGGACGGTAAGCCACCTGGCAGCTCATCCACTCCCCTCTCCTTTTCTCTGCAGTCCATCAGAGGCAGTTTTGGGCAAAAGCTGTCTGCTGCAGCTGTGCTCCCACCATCCTCGGGTCTGTCCTGCATCTCCGCGATGTCAGAGGAGGATGGTGGTTCCTGCCTCCCAGCATGGGGCTTTGGGGTCATGTTTTTGCCTTTCCTTCCAGGCAAGAGCTTTCGGGAGCAGCAGTGTGAGAAGTACAACAGCTACAACTTCACCGACCTGGATGGGAACCGGCTGGAGTGGGTCCCCAAGTACGCCGGGGTGTCCCCTCGGGACCGCTGCAAGCTCTTTTGCCGAGCCAGGGGAAGGAGCGAATTTAAAGTCTTTGAGGCCAAAGTAAGGTGTCTCGTGATGGCAAATCCCAACGCCCATCCCTACCCTGAGTCAGAGCAAATCCCTGCAGGCAGCTGTGCCCTGACTGCCCCTCATTGCCCTTTCTTCCCCAGGTGATCGACGGGACGCTGTGTGGTCCGGAGACCCTCTCCATCTGTGTGCACGGGCAGTGCATCAAGGCCGGCTGCGATCACATCGTCGGGTCCTCCAAAAAGCTGGACAAATGCGGGGTGTGCGGCGGCAATGGCTCGACTTGCAGGAAAATATCCGGCTCGCTCAACAGATCCAAGTAAGGCTCAGGGGAGAGCGGGTCCGCAGAGAGGGGCTGGGGGAGAAGAGCAGTGCCAGGCCGTCGGAAGGGAGCAGAGACGCGTTTGTTCGTCTCGAGGCTGCGATTGGAAAAGCTGCTCTCACTCCGCAGAGCTCCTGACCCGGCAACATCTGGCCGGGGAGCTTTGCTCGCTCCATCCCTCGCAGCCAGTCCCGGAGCGCTGGGCAGATGTTCACAAAAGCCCAGCGTCTGCGTAAGCGCTTCCTACGCTCGCCACAGAGGAAACGAGACCAGGCCCGGGCTTATCAAAGAGCCAAGGCAGCATTTCCACGGCCGGGCTCCTGCCTGGATCCCCTGCCCCTGGTCCCCACCCCTGGTTCTGGGGGTGTCTCTGCATGGAGCGGGGGTGCTGCATGGGACCTGGCTTACGGTGCTGGCTCTGGAAGCTGCCATGATGCAGAAGGGTAAATTGAATATTTTGGGCTTTTGAGTGTTTCGCCCTCAAGCAGCAAAACCAGAGTGGGCCTGTTTCTGCCTCTCACTGCTGGGAAACAGCATGAGGTTTAGGAAATCTTTCTTCCATTCTGTTGCTGGACCAGGAATATTGGGAAACCTCCAAAGCTATGTAAAGACGTTTTGCTCTCTGCACCCAAAGCGTTGCACCCAGCTGCAGACTGCATCTGCAGACTTAAGGAGCCACCAGGGTTTGCAGCCCTGCAGACACAGGCTGAGCTCATCCCCAGACTCCAGGGCTTCGCTGCCTTTCCTTTGGGGCTGCATTCTGCAGGGGGAACTTGTTTCCTAAAACCAGAGCTGGTGCTGACACCCCATCTGGGAAAAAAGTCATCGTCCTGAGGAGTTTACAACAGGAATCACTCCGCAGTGCAGGGAGCCTGTTCGGGACACATTTTGAGGGCTGATTCAGGATATAAATAGCTCAACAATTTCTCCCTGGCTTGGGGTGAGGTTTGGTCCCAGGACGTGGGCTTTGAGGCAGCTGCTTCCCTCGCCCAAGATGCTTTGTCAGGAGCTGGAGTTAATGTGTCCCACGGAGGCTTTGCTGAACAGATAGCAACAAAAGCCCAGCACATCCCATTCCATGTGGCGAGGTGACTCACTCAGTCAAATTAGATTTCCTAAATGGTTTCCTTCCAGGGAGCCAGATGAATGGAGCTTCCATTCTCCTATGAATTGTTTGTGGTTGACTAAGGAGAGATTAGCGTGGTAGTACGGCCAAGAAGAGATCCCATTAAGATCAGGGTTGTGGAGGCCAGGGCGACTGAGAGCAGAGTTTGACCCGAAGGCTTTGCTCCAAAATACTCCAACTGTAATTACCAACCGCAGCACCAACCTGGGGAGTGCACACGAGACCCCTGCTGGCCGCGTGGCACGGGGTGGCCCTTTTGGCACAGCTGCCAGGCGGTGTTAGAGCACAGCTGGCACTGGCACGGGTATTTTTTGCTGCCCTGGTTCTTGCTGCCTTCTAGAAAAGTCTTTCCAGTTCACACCAAGCCATCTGCAGCCTGAGATGGCTGTGCTTTTAACCGCTTGGCTCCTGTTTTCAGCAGTGACGTCTGGCCCCCCAGACCCACCCTGCAATGTGCCCACCTCTCCCCTGCCCTGCTGCGCCCTCAGCAGTGACAAAGTCACCAGGCACATCTGGCCTTTTTGTGCCAAATGCTGCGGCTGTTTCAAATGAAAGGGAGTGAGGGTAGCGTGAAAGTAACCGGAATTTCCTCCCGAGGCTGATCACTGTGATAATTCCTTTGATTGCGTTGCTCATTTTTGCATGTAATTTAGGGATTTCTTCCAGCCTGGCGCACATCTGGCACAGCCACAGAGCTCTGGGATACTGAGAGACGGCTTCAGAGCCCTGATCCCTCTTGGAAAATGTTATCCCCTGCATGGGCCTCCTCTCGACAGGCCCAGGAAAATAACCGTGTCCCTTTGCCCCACGCAGGTATGGCTACAACGACATCGTCACCATCCCTGCTGGGGCCACCAACATCGACATCAAGCAGCGCAGCCACCGCGGGGTCCGTCACGACGGGAACTACCTGGCCCTGAGGACCCTGGAGGGCAAGTACCTGCTGAACGGCGACTTTGCCATCTCGGCCATGGAGCAGGACATCCTCGTCAAGGGGACCATCCTGAAGTACAGCGGCTCCATGACGACCTTGGAGAGGCTGCAGAGCTTCCGGCAGCTCCCCGAGCCGCTGACCGTCCAGCTGCTGACCATCGCCAGCGAGGTCTTCCCACCCAAGGTCAAGTACACCTTCTTCATCCCCAAGGACGTCCCCTTCAGCAAGCAGAAGGGCAAAGAGAAGAAGTCGGCCAACGTCATCCGCCCGATGCTCACCTCCCAGTGGGTCCTGGGCGACTGGTCCGAGTGCTCCAAGACCTGCGGCTCGGGCTGGCAGAGGCGGACGGTGGACTGCCGGGACGTTGAGGGCCAACCTTCCTCCACCTGCGACCGAGCCCTCAAGCCCGAGGACATCAAGCCCTGCGGCGACATCCCCTGCCCGCTCTGGCGCCTGGGCCCTTGGTCCCCCTGCTCCCAGACATGCGGCGAGGGCGTGCGGACGCGCAACGCCTCCTGCATCCACTACACCGGCACCATCATCGCCCCGGAGAAATGCAGCTCCCCGGGGCCACCACCGGCCACTGCCACCTGCCTGCTGCGACAGTGCTGAGTGGGGATGGGATGGGATGGGGAGATGCTCCTGACCCCCAGGGACGGGGACACAGATGCCCTCAAGGACAATAGCCGCTGGTACCCCCGCGGTTCATCCCCCTCCATCAGCATCTACCTCAGAGGGGGGAATAACAGCGGCAAAAAGAGGAGGAATTGCTTCTTTTTTCCTTTCTGGCTGGCTGGGGCTGCGGGTCGAGGAGGGCTGGGGTGGGTGGTGCTGGTCTAGGATGTGATAAATTTGGGGTTTCTTTCCAAAAGCACCGCTGCGCGGGTCGGGCCAGGTCACTGTCCCCGCCATGCAGCAGCGTGGGTGTCTGAGCACAAGGAGCGTTTTATCAGCTGTGGTTTCAGCTGGAGATAACTCCCTCATTTGGCTGGAAGAGGGAATGAGCTGAGGGCTGGGCTAATCAGCTGTGGCAGCTTCTGCTGGATTTATAACCCAGGCGGTGACAAACCTCTGCCTCCAAACATCCCCAGCACCCGCGGTTGTTCCTTGAGCCGCAGCCCCACCAGGAATTCTCGTCTCCACGCCTCCATTTCCCCGGCTCCAAAACCAAGGCTTAATTACACCCGATCCCACTTGCAGGGTTGCCACAAGGATTAATTAAAGCTTCTGTAGTGCTCTGGCTGTGAAATGCCTATTGCTGTACCCCATTCCCCTCTGGAAGGGCCACTTGGCTGTGCCACCACCCCTCTCTTGTCTTCCTCGGCTCTGTGCGCTGCTTGCTCGCTTTATCAGCTGTGCTTTTAGTTGCAGAGATAATTTGCTCATCTGGCTTGCAGCAGGACCGAGCTGAGGCCATGCGTTAGGTGGGAGGCCAGGCTATGGGATCATCACGCTTCCTGCTGGATTTATCACCTCCAACACTGCAGCCCCCCCTTTCCCAAGCATCCCCAGGACACGCAGGTGCCGAGTGAGACCCAGCCTCTCCCACCCCACCGCAGTGACCGGTGCCACCGCTCAACCCTGATTTCCCAAGCCCGGGGTGCACGAGGATGCTCAGATCCAGCGTTTGGCTCCAGCCCTGCTTAATTTGGGACTGGAAGGTCTAAAACGGAGCCTCGCAGGGCTGGAGCTCCTCCTGCCCAGCAGGGACCGGCTGGGCCCCCTCTCCCAGCCCGGATGCCGTCTGGCCGCGGCGCAGATGCTGCTCACTCGCTGAACTTTCCCCTTTTGAAGCAGTCGCCTCTCGCTGGACATGTGTTGGCAGCAGCCGCTGCCTTGGGAGCTGGGCTGGAATCTGCAAATGTTTTGTCATGGACATCGTGCCGTGAGTGGATGTCTCAGCGTCCAGAGGCTCCTCTCTCTGTGCCCCTTGCTGCTTCCCTGCGGACGGCCAGGCATGCGTCTCCCCCTTGAATTCCTGGGGGAATGGCCTCTCCTGTCTGCCTTTTTCCCATGGCAGAGGGGAGAGGGAGAAAAGGGCTGGAAACCCCAACCTGGATTGAGGAGAGCGGCACATCCCCACAGCAAAAACACCCGGCTTTGCTCCTGCTGGCTGGCAGCAGCAGGAGGACTTGGATTCACTACATCTGTCTTTCCCCATCTGCAAAACGAAGCGGCCTCGTGGAGCTGCTTTTTGTCCAGGAGCTGCTCTGAGCACGGGGAATAAATACTGCTGCAAAACGAGAGGGCGCTTCTGCAAGAGGGGCTGGGGGGGTGGTAAGATATTTTCACCAGCTTGGAGGTGACCGAATGGCAGGTCCACCTTGCAAACCGTGCCTTTGGGAGAAGTTCTTTTTGCCCCCTTTCCTAGCAGACGGCCTGCCTTGTCTGCGAGGAGGCTCCGGTGTTATTCATGGTACAGAGATGTGACGCTGTGCTGAAGCTCTGCGGTAGCAGGGAGAGGGCTGAGGATTTTTTAGTCGACATTGACCTCTGGTTTTGGAGCAGGGAGTTCATCTAAGATGGTGTGAAACCTTCCCTGGTGCTGTGCCCACCGTGCAGGATGGGACTGGGAGCTGAGCCGCTGGCCAGAAGCCCGTCCCCTACCCTAGGTTCTGAAAGCAGGGACGTTCACCCCTTCGGTGGCTGACCCCTCTCAAAGCCAAGGGGAGTATAACCAGGGAGCAGAGGGCTGAGGGTTTGGGCTTGGCTCTTTTTTAGAAAAGAAAAAACAAAGGCCAGCTGCGGAGTTTGGATGCAGAGCTGCTTGGGCTACAGTTCAGACCTACCTTCGGGCAATGTTCTCTGTCTGCTAATTAATCTCCAGGAATTTAAGGCCTCTCGCTCTAACAAATAGCTGGATGCTAAAGTCATGTAGCCTTGCTGGGTTATTTTCTTTTCCCCTTTGCATCTGAGAGGGTTTCAGCTCAAAGGCGAGCATGTGTTTCCTCTCCAGCGTTGTAACCAGCATCCATTTAGGATGGGTCAGAAATTTCAGCCTGAGACGGTGCCAAGGAAAACGTCCGTATTTATCAACCCTGCACAGGAGTCTTGCACGCCAAGGGCCTCTTCCAGCTTCTCATATTAGCTGTGCAGCCTCTTAGCCAGAGCTTCCCCTATGCAAAAACCCCTCCGTGCTGCAGGCAAATCCCACACCGTGCCCTTTTTCCCCTGGCACCTCCCCAGGATGTCAAAGGAGCAACCGCAGGAGCGTGGCTGAAGGTGCACATCCGTGCAAGGGCAGGAGGCTCCTTGCAGAAAATGCACCCAGATTTGATCAAAATGCACCCATTTTTGATCTTTCCCTTGCTTTTCCAGCCAGGATGCTGATGGGGCCCTGCCTGGGGCTGGGGTGCAGGGTCTGGGTGAGGTGTGGGGTCTGACACGTGCTGTTCCCGTCCTGCCTTCCCGTAGAAACACGTAGCCTTTACGCTGATTAAGTCGAAGAGGTTATATATTAGGATATATATGTGTATATATATGTTTCCCTTCAGTGAAGGATTGTAGCAACGTACTGAGCCTCTCGTGTTAGGTATTTATTATAAATTTTTGTTTTGTACAGTAGCTGTCTGGAAAGGAGAAGAAAAAAAAAAGAAAAAAAAAAAAAAAGACTGTCTGTGTTTTATCATGCTGCTCCCACATCCCCGCTCCGAAACCCGCAGGAGAGGGGAGGTCTCGCTCCGCATGCGGCCGCCGCGCCCCACGGCTGGGGGCTCGCTCCCCCGGCGTGCACAAATCAGGGCGAGCTTTGCAAGCGGAACAAATCCCACAGAAGTGAGCTCGGGACTTCGGCTGCAAGGGGAAAAAAAAATAAAAATATCGTTTTCTGATTTTATCTTTTTTTCTGTGTTTTTGACTTTGAGAACAAGTCTGTTTGTGACTCTGCCTTTACCTCTTCAATAAAGGATTTCCTGCCAATCACCTTTTTGCTTTTTTTTTTAACGCTTTTCACAGGATGTTTTCTGTCTCCGTCCCAAAAGCAATATTTAAATCTCCCTTTCCAGTAGCTTACTCCGCTTTAAATAAACAGTTAATTCAGCTCTAAGATGCTGAACCAAAACAACATGTGACGGAGCTGACAAAACCCAGGGAGCAAGAACGCTTCCCCAGAAGTTTCAGTCGTCCTCTGTTTTGCAGCCTGCTATGAGCAGCCACCTCCTCTCTGCGCTTATGTACACGCAGCCAATTCTGCTGCTTACCGGGAGGAAACACAGCCTCAGGCTAAAACAGGAGGGTTGCTGGCTCCTTCCCTTTTTGCATTGCAGCGGGACCTCGGTGCTGTTTCTCTATGTGCAGTGCTGTCCTCTGAGACGCAGGGCTGCTGAAACCTGGCACGTGGCGGCGCAGACCTGCCAGCTATTTTGTTGGACTGTGTGGGCAGCGATATCTGGCCCCGGGATGTGTCACTACAGCCCTGGGCACAGGACGCGTGACACCCTATTTATAACCGTGTGGGACGCTCGCTTCAGGTGCCTTCCCTTGGCCCCCGTACAGCCGTGTCCCATTCTCCAGCTCCTGCCCTGTCTTGTCCCCCTCCTTTTTGTCTCATTGCCATCATTGGCTTTGAGTCAAACAATTGGGATTTCCAACAATGCCAAAGGCTTCAGAATATTAACGGGTAGGAAAAAGCCCCTAATTAATCATAGCCGAGCACCGTTACGATTTGGGTGTTATGGAGATAAAAAGGAACAGGGGCATCAGAAAATGAAACTTACTGGAGCTTCCCAGTAACCGTGTCCATGCTGGCACCCCAAAAAGAGTGGGGATTGGTGGGCAGAGACATGCTTCTGTGGCCTCAATGGGGGAAATGATTAGGGTAAGCCCAGCTGCCGCTGCTCCACTTCAAATCCAGCAGTATTTTGGGCACGGTGCAGCCCCCACTGGCTTCATCCCCTTGATGCAGGGCACTCTGCTTGCATGCAGCACCCTGCCACGTTGTGTTGGAGGTGCATGGCACAAAAGAGCTATCTGGACAGCAGGAGAGAGGATTTTCTGAATAGGATTGTGATTGATGGAGAAACACAGCCCAGCTGCCGAGGAGGTGATAGAAGCCAGGCTCCAGCATCCCTGACGTCTTTAAAGCTGGCATCGCTCAGAGGATGCAGGATGGGGAGGGGGTTCTGTGCCACAGGCACAGACATCACAAGCACCTGCTGAAAGGGGGTTTGCTCATGTTCCTGAACCTCATCCCAGCAAGGGCTGGGTTCCCCAACCCGAGTTACTCCTGGATAGCTGCTCCCTACGTGCTGCTGTGCTCATGCTGATCCTTGGTTTCCTTTTTCCTTTTGCTTTCCTCTCTCCCCAGTTTAAACCTTTCCTCCTCCTGTTAGCAGACAGGAGCTGCACGCTCTTTCAGCCTTGTTTTGCTGAATTTATCCAGCCAGGCTCATGGCACGAAGTGCCCTCCTCGTGCTGCAGGGGCTCCATGCAGGGCTGGATTTATTGTCCCTGGGCAGAAGCAGACACCATGTCCCAGCAAGGTCACACCAGCACCTGGTGCTCCAGCCATGAATCCTTCCTCATTTCTGACGGAAACATCTTTCCTGGTGTGTCCTCGGACCACTATGTCTGGTTTAGGCTGTTATTTTCAGCTCAGCTGACATATCCTGGTCTTTCAGCCCCTCTGCTCTTCCAGCTCTCTTTCTCCATGTGGATGCCTGATAAATTCATACTCAGTCACCCAAGCAAGCTGCCTGGTTCCCAAAGGTGCTGGCTGACAGCATGTCAGACGGGCTGCTGCGATTCAGCACACCTCAAAGATAGGATCCTGGGTCCAAAGAGGCCAAAACCCCCAAATCCTGCCCCAATGCCCCCACAGCTGCAGTCCTTGGCACAACATCCCCACCTCCCCATCCTGCTCCGCAGCGTTCGCCCAGGCTCATCTCATTTCCAGGCTCTTCCCCTGACCTCCCACTGTTTTCCTTTCGGGTGCCAGCTCCAGGCCTGATCCTGCACGACAAGGACAGCTGATGCCTTGGGGCTGGCACAGCCAAACCCCGCGGGGGGCTCGCAGCTGGCCCCTGATGACAGAGTTACCTTCCCTGCAGCTGCCAGCAGCCCTGAGCACATCGTGTCCTTCGCAGGATGAACACCAAAGCTGTGCTTGCACAAAAGGAGGGGACACTGGGAGAAAACTGGGGGTTGCCAAAGTGCTCGGCAGGATTGGGGTGATTAACTGAGCCCCAGGGTGCGCAGCAGGCAGGGGCAAGGAGGGGACAGTTCCTGCACATGGGTGCTAAGCAAGGACAAGGCAGCGGTTCTGTGAGGGTGGGAGCAATGCAGGGAGGCTGCACAGGGCACTAGGAAGGTGTCATCTGGTTTCTGTGCTACAGGGAGCATCCCACATGGAGCAGAAAAGCAGCCTTGTAAGAGTATGGGATCTGTTCCTAGGGCTGCTGAAGCAAAGGGAGAATTCTCCTACAGGCTGCAGCAAGGGGGTGAAAAAGCCCTCAGCCAGGGATCACCCGTTCTGGGAGCTTGCAGGCAGTCAGGAAGCCAGAAGGGAAAAGATTCAAGGATTCAAACAAGAGACCAGCCCCCAGAGAGCAGCTGAGCATCTTTAAGCACATCTCCGATGCATCCTGCATCAGTGCCCTCTGCATCCTGCCTGGGGCAGGGAAGCTGTGCAGCCAACAGCGGGTCCCACCAGGGCTTTGAGACCTCCTGGTGCAAAACAGACGGAAGCAGCGAGGAAATCTGCCCGAGCAGCACATTTTTTTTGCAGCAGCAGCAATCAGGAGACGCACAAGCACGTGGGCAGCTTCCTGGTGGGACAATTCCTGTGCATGCAGCCGGCACACCGGAGCTGGACCTGCAAACGCTGAAGGTCAAACACATTCCCAGTCCTGGAGGTTTCAGCAGCAGGAAGAGCAGAGCTGCCACAAAGGGAAGCTGTCCCGGATGGCCGAGCTGCCCTAGGAGCTGCTGGCACTGCCGACACCGCTCTTGCTGCAGGCTTTAAGCCTCTAACGTTTTCCAAAATGCTCAGATCTCATGTGTTAAATGAGGCAAGGCTTCAGGAGTTTGCATCTTGTGTAGAAGCTGCAGGTGGAGGCCAGGAGTCATTGCGTTGCTGTCAAAGGTTTCTCTTAATTTCCCCGCTGGTGTTTGTACCTGCGGAACTGCAGCCAGCCCAGCCAAGCTACAATCCCAAGAAATAAACAAGTGTGGGCTCCCTCTTGGTAGATACAGAGCAGATTTACCACCGTATTACTCAGGTTTCATGTCAACATTTTTCCATCTGTGTCAATGACTCGAGCTCACAATGTTGTAAAATGTGCTTAAGAACAAGTCACCTCTTACGGGAAAGCTGTGACTCTGATCTTTTACACATCTTGGAACATTTCATTTATTAAGTGTGATCCCTGGAGTGGATTTCCCTAGAGCCTTCATGCAGATTTCTACAAAGGATTTGGGGTTGCAAGTATTTTGGATAATGCTGTGGGTGCCGTTCGGTACCCTGAGCCCCACCTTCTCTTGCTCGTGCATCCCAGTTGTGCTTGGTCCAGCACAGATGTAGCCCAGGATTTGTTGGCAGCTGATGCCCAAACCCACACGTGTCCCACGCAAGGAGCCTCCAATACTCTGCAGGGCCTGCTGCCAGCCAGACCCACCCGATTCCCTCACCCAATGCCTTGCTGCTAATTGGAAACCTAACAAGGCAGGTGGAGAACACAGCCAGGAGCTGGGAGGTTGTGTGGGAAAAGGAGAAAGGGGAAGAAATTAAATTAAGGTGCTCTTTTTGTTTGTGTGTGTTTTATTTTATTTTATTTTATTTTATTTTATTTTATTTTATTTTATTTTATTTTATTTTATTTTATTTTATTTTATTTTATTACCTGGGCTGATCAGTTTGGCAGCACTGGTGCTGCAGTCATGGCTGGGTGAGTTAATGCATCCGCTTTTGGGTGCATGCACCCAGAAGTCTCCCTTGCTCACCCTTCTTGCAGTGTTTTGTGGGGGAAATCTCCTTGTGGTGATGTTGATGTGCTGTCATGGGCTCACCCAGCTCTTGGGGCAACACACTTTGCTCACCAGGTGCTCAGCACTGTAAAGAATTAGTTATTAAAAGAAATAAAGGCAACGCGTTGTTTCACCGCGTAGCTTTATGTCTTGGATCCATGCAGCAGGTTCAGCAGCTGTTGGTTTAAATGTGATACTTGTAGGGTTTGGTGATTTCGCTGCAGCACCGTGAGTACCACACTGAATCTTCCCAATAAGAATTTGGGTGTTCAGAGCTGGCCCCTCACCCACCAAGCCCACAGCTTGCTCGAGGCCAGGCTTGGGCAGGACAGAAGCAAGGGCAGTGACCCACCGTCACCTCCACTGCCCGAACCTGAAGCTTTGTACACGAAATTATCCCAAATCAGTGTTTCAAAGCAATGCCACAACACGCTGCACAAGTGTCTGCAGCCAACAAGAAAATGCAAATTGCATCGAGCGCCTTCAGGAAACAGCATCAGCTGCATGTCCACTGAACCCACTTGGTCTGCAGCAATGTCACCACAAAATGCCCTCAGCTCTGCACTTTTTGGGGTAGCATTTGGAGGGGCAGCGATGGTAGCCCTGATTTTCATTAATCTTTATTAAACCGCAGATGGACAGGACCAGATTCTTCCTTGCCTTGCAAATCATGTGTTGTTTAACAGCTGAAAAAGGTGGCAGCAACCTGTGTGCACACACGTGCAATTTGCCCAAATCGGTGCCGTTGTGCTCCTGCTTTTCACCAAAGTAACTTGCAAAAGAGCAGTGCACAGGGTTTACCCTGCAGCTCCCAGCAAACGCAAAACCAGAGGAAGCCAAAGGAGAATGAAGCAGCAGAGAGCAGGATCCCAGAGCCTGCAGGGGTTCCGCTCTCCCCCTGGTTTTGCAAGTAACCAGCAAAAAAAACAGTCCCAGGGTTTTTACACCAGCACAAGGAGTTTGGCCTTATTTTCTGTTGTTGGTGGTGGGGTTTTTTTGGTTGTTTTTGTTGTTGTTTGAGGAGCAGTGTGGTGTTTTCCAGGGACCACTTTAAAATATTTTACCACTGATTAACGTTCTTGGACGGTGGCCTTTCAATCTGTTTCCTGCCTCAATTTACTGAGCACTTATTGCAATAAATAAATAAATAAATAAATAACGTGACCACAGAGAAAATGGCCGCACTAATCACATCAAATTAAACTGCGCTTACCCCAAGTTAGTGCAGATTTGGACCAAATTACAGGGCTGGATTAACTTGAGACTCATTAACTCCCAGCTCCATTGGGGTAGACGTAAACTGGAGGATTCTACTCCCACGTGTGGCTGCGCTTTGTGTGCTGGGGCAGTTGCCTGGGGGGCACCCGCTGGGAAAGGGGCCTGGTCCTGGGGGTGCATGCATGGGGGTGTGCATGGTCTGGGGGTGCACACACTCGGGTGTCCTGTGTGCGCAGTCCCTTTCTATGCATGCATGCTGCAAAGTGCTTGGTGTGCACGGTCCTGGTCCATGCATGCATTGGGGTGCCCTGTGTGCACGATCCATGGGGGTGCACACACCAGGGGGTCCTGTGTGCACAGTCCCAGCCTGTGCATGCACACACTGGGGTGGCTGGGGTGCGTGGTTCTGGGGGGTGCTTGCACCGGGGTGTTCCATGTACACAGTCCTGTCCGTGCATGCACCTGGGCATCCCATGTGCAGTCCTGCTCCTTGCATGCACCGGTGTGCCTGCTATGCATGGTCTGGGGGGTGCACCCCCTGGGGTGTCCACGTGCACAATCCCGCTCTGTGCATGCAGTGGGGTGCCTGGGGTGCATGGTCCCAGGGGGTGCATGCACCGCGGGCGTCCTGTGTGCACCGTCCTGCCCATGCATGCACGAACGTGGGTGTCCCGTGTGCACGGTCCCGCTCTGTGCATGCAGTGGGGCGTGCGGGGTGCACGGTCCCGGGGGGTGCACGCACAGGGGGTGCCCCCAGCCCCGCGCTCTCCCCGCGCCTGCGCCCTCTCCCCCTCCCTTAACTCCGCCCCCTCCCCCGTAGCCCCGCCCCCGGCCCCGCCCCCGGCCCCGCCCCGCGCGGAGCACTGTGGGACACAAACACGGCGCCCCGCGCCCCGCGCCCCCTCCTCCCCCTCCCTCCCTCCTCGCGCCCAGCCCCGCGCGCGCCGCCGCCCCCCCCCTCCTCGCTCCCCCCCCCCCTCCCCTCCCCTCCCCGCCTGAGGGGGAGGCGGCGGCGGCGGCGCCTTCCTCCCGCCCCCCCCCCCTCCTCCTCCTCATCCTCCTCCTCCTCCTCCTCCTCCTCCTGCCGCCGCCCCGCCATGGCCCAGCCGCGGTAGGGGGCTCGGCCTCCTCCCGGGCCCCGCAGGTAACGGGGGGGGGGAACGGGGGTGATGACGGGGGGGGGGGAGGAACGGGAGGTGAGGGGGGGGGGAACCAACGGGTGCCGGGGGAGGGCTTTGGCTGCTGCACCGCGGGTCCGCCCCCGGCAGCGCCCCCCCGCAGCGCCGCGTGGGGAAGGGGGGGGGGGGATAAAAACAAGGGGGGGGCAGCGCCTGGCATGGACCCCGCTGTGCCCCCCCCCAGCCTGACAGAGCCTCCTGTGCCCCCACAGCACCCTCAGAGCACCCTGTGCCCCCCCGGGTCTTTAGGAGCCCCCTGTGCCCCCCCCCCTCAGGCCTGTGGGGTCCCCTTGTCCCCCCCTCAGCCCCTCCGTGCCCCCCACAGCTCTGTCAGAGCCCCCCCATCCCCCTCTCCCAGCCCTGTTAACCCCCCGTCCCCCCCCCGTCCCCTCCTCCGGGCCTGTTGAGACCCCCCCCGGGGCAAGCAGCAGCTGGGGAAGTTGTGCCTCCTGCCGCTGCTTCCATTTATTTATTTATTTCATTTATTTATTTATGTATTCATTTATTTCTCCCCCCCCGCCGCGTGTGTTTATGTAGGAAGGGGAGCCCCCCAGGCTGCAAGGCAGAGCCCCGTGTCCCGGCATTGCCCCCCCCCCGCCCCTCTGCCCACCCGTTGGGGTCTCCCCTGCCTCCCCGCTCCCCCTCCGCCTCTCCCCGGTTATTTTGGCTCCGGCCTGCCCTGCGCAGACACAAACACCGGCACCAACACCGGCACACGCGGGAGCTGGGGGGTCTGTGCCATGCTCCCGGCTCGCCAAGAGCTGTCGCCTCCTCGCCTATAGGTGCCCACCCCAAGCGGGGCACCGCTGCCCGCCCGAGTGCCTCGATGCTCTTTCCGTATGCAGGTTGTGCTGGGGAATGCCTCCGTGCTTGACCGCCGCAGCCCGCTCAAGCGCAGGCACCCCAGGAGGCTTCTCGCTGCCTGCAGAAAGCTGCTGAGGCTTTCCGGCCAAATAGGCAGGCACGGATCTCCCAGCAAAGCGAAGAGACGGCTCTGCCAAGCGTGTTGTACCTGCTGGCGAGGGAGGGTCTGTCTCCAGGGCCTTGTGCAACGGGTGTCGCATCGCCTGGCTACCAAAGGCTGCTGGCACATCCCGTGTCGTGCCCGTTTGCACACACCAGGAGAGGAACAGGCAGTGTTTCGCAGGTCGCCTTCGGGATGCGGGTGTTTGTCCCACATGCTCCCAGGCAGCAGGTTTCCCCGTGTGTCCTTCCATGTCTCCTGTGTCCCCGCAGACACCCGGCGGCAGCTGTTTTGGCGCCTGCCCCCGCAGCGTGGCACTTCCTCGCTACACGTGCCAGAGGGGTCACCTGTTCTTACCCTGCACTTCATGGCTGCCCTGGGTTTTCTTTTCCATTTACTCTCCCAGAGGCTGCTTGGAAGCAGTCTGTGTGCTTCCCGGGGGTCTGCAGATCCCAAGCTGGAAACCTCTGGTCTGAAATTCATTGGGTTTCTCTTTTCAAGTGGTACCTGTAGTTTGGAAGTTGCCTGATCTTGTCAGCCTCCCGTTCTCATCCAGCTCAGAATCTTTCTCGCATGTTTCTAGAAGTCTCCTGCTTTCATTATTCTCCTCACACCACATCCTAGGTTTGCCCTACCCACGTGGGAAACTTCTCAGCTTTCCCACTTAGGTGCTTGCCCCTGCTTTTTCTCTGTGCTTCTCCCGCCTGGCATGGCACTTTCCCTTTCTCCTTGTATTTTAATTTTGTTTGCCCTTTGGGTGCCTGGTACTCTTAGCTTTTATTTAGGTGGAGGAGTTTCCCCCCTGAGGTGCTTTCTGGTTTTGAGCTGCAGGTCACGCTCGTGGTACTGCTCTGCAAACCCTGCGAGGCGGCACCGGGTAGGGATGGCGTTGCTTTGGAGGCTCACAGGCTGGTGTCCCGGAGTCTTGCAGGGCATCCCAGACGTGCTGTGCCTTTCTTCTGCCCCTGAGCTCTCTTCGTGCAGCTCGATGTCCGTGCATAACGCGGATCCGAGCCCTGATGCGCCTGGAGACCTTGCCTGGGTTTAAGTGCTCCTGTTTATGAAGATAGAGCTGAACAAGTGTTAGCCTGCGAGCCGAGATGCAGCTCTACCAACGTAAATACTCCCATTGATGTAAAGCTGTTTATACCAGAAACTGGTTATAATGCTGTAAGTGCGTCTCCCGAGGGACTCCTTCTATTTAAACAGCTGGTTTTAATCTGAGGCTTTAATTGGTGCGAACACTCCGAGCAGTCCCTTTCCAGGGGAAGGGAATTTCCAGCCCTCCTTCAGCCTCCCCAGGTGGATGCTGCGCGGATGCTAGCTCGCGAGGAGGGGAGGCTCGCGCCTGCTTTCCCACCGAGGAGCTTTCCCACTGGTTTTGTTTACAGGGTGAGAGAACTCTTCTGTTTGTGACTGGGAGCTTTGGGGGGCGAGGGTCTCTGTGTAATTCTTCTGTAATACGTAACAGAAGTAGTCGGCAAGTGAAACTGAATCCTTGCCGTGTTTGTTGCAATAGGAGGTTAATCATAAACTCTGGCAACTTTTTAAAGGGGTGGTTTCGTTCTGTGGTGTCTGTTGCAAATGCATGCTGCTCCGAGGGGCTGGTCAGCTGTTTGCCAAGAGGATCAAAAGCAAGTCCAGCTTCCCCTGCGTGTGAAGTTGAACAAGTGGCCCGGCATTATTTTTGGTTGAACCCCGTGACCCGTTTGAAGGAGGCTTTTTCTTTTTGTGTCCTTAATGGCCGTGTGATGTCTGCTATAAGGTGAGGTTGCACAAACACCGCTCACCTGTCACTGATAAGGAGACCTCGGGTCCTTTGCCCTCGTGTTGGTTCCTTCTCATCTGGTGCTTCACTGCTGCTGTCTGTTGCATCTGATAAACTTTATTTTTCAACGATCTTTGGGGATGTTTATTTCTGTAACAAGATGCGGTGATACGTGTAACTTCGCTTTTTTTTTTGGCGTCGTAATTCACTGCTTAAACAAGAAGAAAACCAAACTGACAAATCGCCGAGCGACGCTTGTGCAGGTACGTGACGAGGAAGGAGATGTCCCTTGACGTAGCAGGGATTGTCTGTTGACACACATCTCTCCTGCCTGGTTAGAAGTAGGTTATCCCTGCTCAAATTATGCAACTGTGCAGACAGCCAGACTTCAGGAATTCCAAATACTTCAACGTGTCAAGTGCTGACTCTGAAATTAAATGCTACGGTCGCAGGGCGCGTTGAGTCTGTCGCTGGCAATATGACATCAGTCTCGGAATTGTGCGGCTGAAAAGGGGCAGCAGCTCGATTACCTGGTGCTCTGACAAAGGAACAGAGCCGGGTGGGAAATGTGCCTTCACCTGTAGCAGCGCTTTGATAGCAGGCCATTACTGTTTCAGCAGTATTAAGCAGCAAAAAAGCCCTGAAAACTGGTTTATGCAAGAAGTTGAAGCTCCTCGCTTTGCGGTTGCTGCTGTTGCCTTGAAAGATGCAGTTTTTAGCAAATAGATCTAATTAAATAGTTGTGTACTTACTGCTAAGTAAACACGGGAGTCCATTACTCTTAACTTCCTTTGGAGGTCACATTGATTCTTCTAATGGTTTCACGGGATGAAAACAAATGTCTGGTGCTGCTTGCAGAAGGTGCACAAATGAAATGGTGGTGGTAGGGAGCGAGCTGCAGACCTGGGAAAATGGCATTCACGTGTGTGATGGGGAGGGAGGAGTTGGGAAGGCCGGGAATTTAATTTAGTTCTTTATTTCCATTTAATCAATTTAAGGAAGTGACTTAAACCACGCTTTATTTGTAGACAGCGTGTTTTTAATATATTCCAATTTAGAGCCGGGGAAATAATGATTTCAGACAAACAGGTTTATCAGAGTGCGAGAGGGCTGGGATAATAAGGGCTGCAGAATGCGCGCAGCTCAGCGTGCGGTCGGTGACAGTGGCCAGAAGTAAATCATTAGGGGGAAAGTAGCAGAGCAGACGGAGGTGGCATGGTAATCGTCCCTCAGCGCGTCTACCAGCGGCAGGGGATTTAGAGATGGCCTGAGCTGGAGGTGCGTGCAGACAACCTGTTCAGTTGTGCCTCTTGGTCCCGTCATCCGTGGATTTGCCTAAACCTTTCGAGCAGTTCGTACCTTCAGCTTCTGCAGTGTGCTGTGCAGTGAATTCCACAAATTGTGCGAAAATGTATTTCCTGTTGTGTTTTTTTAAACCCGGTGCATGGTAATTTCATTGAGTGCTGCCTAGTTTCTGTAGCAGCAGAAAGAATAAAGAATCTTTTTGCCAGTCACCTTCTCATTTGCAATTGTATAGATCTGTGTTCTCAGTTTTCTCTTTGTTCCCCCCCAGCTGAATTGTCCCAGGCTATTTAGTACCTCTGTCTGCAGAGGCTGTTCTACATCACCTTTTTTTTTTTTTTTTTCCCTTTGAGGTCTGCCACGTTGTTTTGAGGTGATTCAACCACAACATTTGTTTGCCTGCTCTACCCAAGAAGGTTGAATAAAGGCATTTTTTCCAGAGCACTGAGAGGCTTTCTCATAAAGGGCATTTTGTAGCTCATCAGTGCTAATGTTATAAACGTTTGCTGTGCGGTGTTTTATGTTCAGAAGTACAACTGAACGTCGTCATTGTGCTGAGAGCTGTGTTGCTGGAGGTACAGTTAGGGATACTCGAGAAGATGTTGGTTTATAAGTTTAATTACAGGTGGCACAGTGCATTTGGGTATTACTAAGAGTACCTTATGAAAAAAGTGAATTTATGGTGCGTACTTGCCACAGGTGAGTCTTGTGCTGGGTTTTGAAAGCATTACGATGTGTCCTACAGAGATCCAGAAGTCCTGGAGATGCCTGGTGGCTATGGTGTGAGTTGGTCCCACGTTAGGGATGGATATTCACATGGTGTTGGAGTGCTGCAGGTCCAGCAGCTTCTGAAGGTTTCTTTCAGCTTTTGTTGTTTGTTTTGTTGTTGTTGCTTATTTTAGTGG
Source organism: Aythya fuligula (assembly GCF_009819795.1). Lineage (NCBI taxonomy): Eukaryota > Metazoa > Chordata > Aves > Anseriformes > Anatidae > Aythya > Aythya fuligula. Next base: position 2,042,595 of record NC_045580.1, on the reverse strand, counting down.
CTATATACCCATGGTAAGAATGATGTACTCCAAGAGGTTTCTGTGAGATGTTAATAAAGATGCTGGAGGCTTAAAAAAAAAAAAGCTAATGGATGAAAACAAAATGCACAAAACTCTTTATTCCCAGCCTGAGCCACGCGGTTGGTTCTCCCAGCCCAGGTTTGGCCATACAAGGCAAGAAAGCGAGAGAGCCTGCATTGCTGCTGCTCACCTGACAGCAGCTTTTTGGGTAAACACCAGGATTTTGAGTTTTCAGGGCCAGGAAGAACTCCTTTTAGGCATTTAATTTTACCTGCATAATTGAGTCATTAGGAAAATAAAGGGTACACACAGTGCTAAGAGGGCGATGACACAACCGCATTCCTGCCTTGCTCCAACTTGTTGGGGATTCTTTATAGCCGCTTCCGTCTGAGAGGCGGCTGCTTGTTGCCGTGTCTGTGACACCCCGACTAGCTGGCCCTGGGCCACGCCGTCTGGGTCGGCGATGCCTTTTTGCTTCTCGAGATTGTGCCCGACGTGTGGCTGCGCCTTGATCTCTCTCCCCTTTGCTCTTTCCGCAGGTTCTCCGTGGCGTTGCTTGTCAGCGCAGGCTTCTCGTACTTCTGGCAGGAACGGGGCTAGCACGCTTCGGGGAGGGTTGAGATTTGCATTCTGCCTCAGAAAAATTAATTTATTACAGTTAATGTGTATTTCATTAAGGTGTAATGCTTCCTTGCTAATCTGAAATTGAAGTCGGGGAAGGAAAGCTGTCATTTCTTGTAATAAAACTGAGTACTTCAAACAACAAATCAGTTGACAGGTAAGCTTTGTGCTGAACCAGTAAAAACTAGCACTTAGCCAAATTTGGCTGTCACAAACCTAATGATTGTGATGTGCAGTTACAGTCGTTTGTTTCTGCAAAATGAGGCGACAGCTTTGTCATTTGCAAGTGACAAAAATTAAAGCCTCGCACACAGTCAGGTAGGAGGCAGTGCTTGGGGGTGACAGCACCGGGGTGGGGAGCGGAGGGATTCCTCAGCTCCCGAAATTGTGTTGCTGCTGGCGGCTCTCAGGGCATAACACACCCAGGTTTTGTCCTGGAGGAACAGAAGAGATGGTTTACTTTCCAAGGGTGGTTTTTGCTGTGCCATCAATTAAAGTGATGTCTGAAATCGACTCTCTTCTGTCTGAAAAATGCCTCGTGTGCCCTCTTTTCTCCTCAAAGTCGTGTAGTAAGGCTTGGCGGTGCTCTGTAAGGAGGTGTACACGTGTGTGAGGAAGCACAGAGGTTTTCGGTTCACCTTTTGACTCTTCCATGGATCTAATGCAGTAGAGCTACCAAGAAAGTCTTTGAATATAATAGTTTGGCATGAGGATACAAAGCCCATGCCATTTTTCTCCCCGCTTCTTTCCCATGGCACTCTCAAAAACGGCTTGGGGCTTTTGGTAGTAATTTGGGAGGGAGATTGGGGTGAGCAGGCTTTGATGTACATTGTTCCAAAGTTTGTTGAGATGCTTGCAGAGCTTCTGAGGGCAAAGACTGCGATGCTGTGGATAGCCGTGGTACAACAGGAAAAATTATCTTTCTGGTGTTCGTTTAGATGAGAAGGTTGCTGCCATGTGGCAAATAAAAGCACTTCATGGATTTTTGGGGGCAATTTACAGTATTTAGTAGAATTTAATGTTTGACTAGTATTTGTTCTGAGACTAGTAGCATTCCCGCAGCTCGGTCGGAAGAATTGCCTAACCCAGTGCTTCCTGCCCCACACACTCAGAAGTGCTCGACCTCAGGTCAGCGAGGCCGCGGGTACCGGCGGGTCTGGGTCTCGGTTCGAGCTCCTCGCTGAGATGGGGAAAATGAAGCCTGGTGCTTTGTTACGCAGCATGGGAAGAGGTCGTGCTGGGGCTTGTCTACACTGGGAAGCCGGGGACAAACTAGATTGGAGTTAGCACAGGAGAGAACTTTGAAGAAAGTGTTTAGAGCGTGTTAAAATGACGCTGTTGTGGAAAGAGTGGTTGAATTTGAATGTGTGCCTCAGGGATGTAACATCAGTCCGCTCGGTATAATCTCATTATGTTCTGGGGCTTGCCTGCATGACGATACTGCAAATTCATTTGTTGCTTTTATTCTAGGAAAACAAAACAAAACAAACAGGTTTGCTTGTGTGCTGGTGGTATGAGCATCTCCAGCACGCACTTTCAGGGCAAACGGCTGTTAAACTCACCGTGTAAGAGTTTGGTCGTGGGCTTTTTCAGAGAACTGGTGAAAAAACAGTTGCAGGGCAATGAATGTGTGATGTATCACAATACATTCCGTCTAATGAAGTTTGCACATTAATTTTTATTAAGAAAATAAATATTGCATATATAGCAAGACCTCTTAGCTGTTATTGCTCGCGTTGCTAAATGAGCCTCAGTTTTAAGTACAGCCTGAAAATGTACTTTTATGTGTTATATGGAGCACTAATGTGAGATTCCTACAATGAAAAGTTCAAAGTGCTGGAGGCTGGGGAAAGTGGCATTTATCGAGTTTGCTTATTCAACCATGTGAAAGCTATATTAGGCACATAAAGTTTATACTTTGCACTGCAGCTTCAAAAAGGCAACAAGTTAAATCTGGGTCCTTTGAAGTAGTGAATGGTAACATTCTGTTCTCTGAAAGAGCTGACTTCAAATGATCACACCAAAACTTGAAAAACTGTCGTGGCTCGTGAAGACAAGACTTGGAGAAAAAAAAAAAAAAAAAAAAAAAAAAAAAAAAAAAAAAAAACACAGGATATGAAAATGTGTGGAGTTGCTTGCGTGTTGTTAGGGATGGAGCAGCCAGCGTGTTGTACCTGGCTCCGTTCCCGAGGCTCTTCACCCGTTCTGCACCAAAATGCTGCGAGTTGCTGCTGTCCGCTCTCACCAGGTGCATCTTAAAAGAGCTCAGCTGGTGCATCAGGTGTGCCATTTGTTGCAGCCAGCAAGCTTCAGTGATGTCGAAAGGTGTGGAGTCCTTTAAGAGAACATCTATCTTCTCCACGTATCTGTAAGTGTTTTAAGGCACATCTCATCTTCTAGGTCTTGCGTAAAAAATACTCAGTGGCGTCAGACCAACGATTCATGTGTGGCGCACGCTCCAGTACTGTCCTGATTATTGTAATCTCTTCTTTTAATTAGATCCTGAGATTAAGCACTGTCTTGCTGATCAGTGCACTTAATGGATGCCCTGTTGGTTCCAGCTAGTACATGTTGCTGTCTGAAATGTCTGGTTAAGTCAGGTGCTCTGAGAAGACCCAAGCATAGCTTACTTTAGAGACAAGGTAAGCAGCAGACATGCAGGGAAGAAGAACGCACCAAAAAATCCTCTTGAGAACCTTTTGGGAGGCTAAAATAGATCCTGACAACCACCTGACAAAAAAATGAGGTATTAAAATAGTCTGGTTATTCTGTGGGCCTTTCAGTTAGCTGCTCAATTTAATTAAATGCTATGGAGATCTTTTCTCCAAAGTCACGTTTAACTAATTAGCTTCCAGATTGTAGCTCAACTCTATTAGTAGGTCCCTAGTATATAATGGTGGGTTTTTAATTTCATACTGTTGGATTTCCAGTGAATTTCCGTCTGTTCCTAGGACTCGAGTTAAGTCATTTGTTTTTACGCTTTGTGCTGATGGTACATCTAAGCCTTTTCATCAGCATTTTTTTTTGAGCCTGTGTCTCTACGGAAACACTTGGAGATTATTGCTAAAACAACTCCTTATGGCACTTCACAGGTAAATTCTTTAACCTGTCATTTCAAGTACACAAATTACGTCTTTTTAACCAGCTCCTTAGCTGACTTGTAGTTTGTCTATTCATCTTGTTTTTGCTAATAATTCTGCATGTCACGTTATTCAAACATTTTAATGTAGTCCTCATCTTCTGTGGCATTTCTGGTTTTTTTCTTCTGAAAAATGCATTATCGAGTTAGTGTGACATACTTCAGCTTCAGTAAACACAGGTGGTGTCTCATTTTCCGTTTGGTTTCTTATTTTCCGTTCTTCTTTTCTTCATATTGTTTTCATTCAGCCAGGTTCTGCAGTTGTATACAAACACCTAATCATATATCACTGCTGATCTTTGAGAGATGAAAACATCTTTATGTTTTTAAATAACCGGAGCTTTGGCACTAAATATTTGAGAGATTGAATTAACACTGTGGTAATGTTGCCAAGCCTTCTGGCAGGTGCGTGCCACACAATAAGACAATCTTTGAACAGTCTTGCCTCTTCTCCTAGTACAGTAGCACCTTTTCTTGAAAACTAAACTATCAGATTGCATGTTTATAATCACAGAGCGGTGTCTAATGGAAACATTTTTAGATTGACTTCTAATGAAAGGAGTGGCAACATGTTTTACACACCTACAACGTGATCTTTAATCTTCAAGTTTTATCTAGCCTAGGAGTTGTAGCTATGCTTTAATCTTGCTGTAGTAATCTAGCACACTGAGTGCCCACATACAGAGCTCTCAATTGCCTGTCAGTGGTTCCCAGGGTGTTTTGGTTACAAACTTCTGTCAGCTCGCAGCTTCTCCCATCAGTCAGAAGGGTCTGCTCTTGGCCATGGCCGTTTGCAGTGCTGTGCAGATTCATTTTCATTGCCCAAAGCCAGTGGGACCGAAACCATTTAGCAGGTTGCATTTCACTGTATATGACTTGAAGTCCAACTCTGTGACACCTTCCACAGTTAACCGATTCACAGATAAATGGGGAAATTACTATCTGCTGTGAAGCTGCCTCATGGCAGACGTAAGTTTGTCAGCTGCGGAGACCAAAGCTCATTTTTCTCTTTGCCCGAGACATGAGCAGAATGTCTCTGTAGAAATGAAAAGAAAGGCTTACAGTAAGACAAAATCCTCTTGCCAACTTGAGGTGGGTCAGGAGGAAGTCTTGTAGGCTGCTTCCTGTAGGCCACGTATACGGGATGATAAAGGACATGAATAAATCTGGAAGTGTCACTTTCACGAGGAAATGACAAGACGGAGCTGCACAAGAGTCTGTTGCAAGTGTGTGGCTGCTGGTAAGCTTAATGAGGGTGGCCTTGGCATCTGTAATCTGTTACGTTCAGACAGATGACTTCTTAATTCTGCCAGATGCAGGGGTTGGAACAGAGCTCCTTTGAGTTTCAGGACATGTTTGGGGCTTCTGAGCAGATACAGTCTGCAAAGGATGTGCTGGAGGATGTTTCAGCCCAAATTGGTAAGTTCCATGTCGTGTTCCATTTCATCACTGGGACATTTTCAAAGGTTTATAAAGGCACTTTTATCGACCGATCCACCTTCGTTTGGGTATTTGCATTTCCATCCTCTGCCTTCTGCTGGACTCTAATGTAGGCTCCTGATTAGGCCGTAGTAGTTCTTTCTGTCAGCCTGCATCCAGACTGCCTTTATCTAATATCTCCTGCTACATTGTTGCAATAGGGCTGCTGAATTTTTGCATTCGACTTCTTGACTTTGTAAATGAATGATCTAGAAAAAAAAAAAAAGACATACTGTGCTTCACAGTATGTGTAGAAACAGCAGCTCCTGAAAAATAATGGTTTAACTAATGGTTTATAGCCTTTTCTTTGTTAAGACCTCGTGTTACAAGAACAGCATCTCTGTGATGTGTTTTATGTTGTTTTGAATATTCTAAATTACTTGGGATTTAAGCAATAGACATGTTCCCTTGTTTTTCATTACAGTAAACGTTGCTTTTTTCACATATCCAGCAAACATGCTGCTTTTACACCCAGAGGCAGTCTTGTAGCGTGAGGAAGACTTTGGTCCTCTCACTCTAACTTCTGTACACTTTTTACTTGGAGCATTGTTTAGAACCAGTATAACTGAAATGTTTGGAACCAAGTAAATATTATCCCGTTTATTCTTGGTTTGGATTGCTTTAACAGAAGGTATTGTGCTGTTTAGTTGTTAAATATCCATGGTGTAAAAAAAAAAAACAAAAACTTCTGCAAAACTGAGGAAGAGACAGAATAGCAAGCTGCACCTCTTCTGGTGAACGAGGCTGAAACCGTGTAACAGGAACAAGCAGAAGTAGATTGCAAAAGCAGTGCCTTTCCCATCCCGCCTTGTGGGGAGGTTTGGTAATACGGTGTTACCCAGGTCCCTAACAAGATGCTTTGGCTTCTCTCGCAGGCCCCTTCAGTTCTGTTCAGATCAGCTCTGAGTCAAGACAGCCGTGCTAAGTGGATGCTTCTGGGAGCAGTGGTGGTTAAGGGACTGGCTCCTGGAGCTTTGACAGAGCATGGACATTGACAGAATATGGCAGGAGCATGCCCTGCTCAGCCAAAGCTTTGGAACCCACTACCAGGCACTGAGTAAGGGTGACAAAAGAGTGTGGTGAGCAGGCCCTGGGCTCACCGTGACAAAAACTGAGGAGAGAGCTGAAAATTTTCTAAAAATTATTTGTAGGAATTTGCACAGAAATGTGAGTTCTTTTGTTAGCTTCATACAAGTTGTGTATCAATTTCCTCACCGCAGAGTAAACTGCGTGTTCCAGGACATGGAGAGCTCAAGTTCAGTGCATTTGGCAGCAGCACTGGTTTCTGATCAAAGCTTACACCTTGATGCCTGTATAAACAGTTAAAGCTGAAATCCTGAAGAGGTGGATGTTTTGCTCATTTTCCCTCTTGTTTGGTAATGCACCTCAAGAGTAAATTGGATGGATTAGAAACAACAGCAATTAAAGCACGGTTGCCAAAAACAGTACCTGGGTTTTGAATGATAAACTGCAAGGGTGATAAATGAGTGGGAGCCGTGGCATCTTACACAGGAGGAGTATCAGCACTTAAGTTGAACTTGAAGCTGAAGTTCCAGTCATGCAAACCTAAGACAGCCTGTACTCTGCTGCCACAAGTGAGGGGAAAGGCGTCTGTTGTTACTACAAAAATTACATGCTCAACTTTCCTTCAAAATGTATATGTAAATGCTTTCTAATTTTATTCTCTCAGAACTGTTCTGTTGCAGCTGACCTACCATCTCAATTTACAATAAAACTGTTTTGTAGAATAAACTGCTGTTTCTAGCACCCCAGCACTGGTCTCAATGCTTTCAGCAGCTCTGAGAATTAAAATGCACCTACCAGCTTTGTGTCACGCAAATCTACTTTTCTGTCAGCTGTGTTGTTTTTTTGCTATCCACATTAAAGATTAATGTTTTCAATAGCAGTGATAATGTGAGTCAGTGCTATAACTGCCATCAGAGATTTTGCCATGCCCTCAAACATCTTCTCTGTTCTCGTGGCATGTTACAGTTACGGCTTTTCCATTCTTATAATTTTGAGAAAACTTAAGGGATGTGTTAGGAATATGAACCAGATATTTTGTGGGCACTTGATGTTTCCAAGTAATTATTTGGGTAGAGGAGCTATCAGGTGCTTTTCCTCCTTGTGCTTTGCAGGTAAATACTATTTCTAGTCTGTCAGTGAACTTAGAGTAAAGGAATAATGAGTGCTTTTGCACCTGCATCTCAGTATCCTGTACTGAAGAGACTTACCTTGGTTGGTGCCAAGCAAGTAAAGTTATCATATCCTGGCACAGCTCAGGCTTTCCAGATGTGAAAATCTTTTCAGCAAGTTATTGTGATGGGGTCACAGCCTTGGTACTTAGGCTTTGTAAAACTCAGGAGTTATAGGATTTGTGAGGAGCTTAGCTGGATCCTTAGTGATTTCTTGAAGATGTGGGGTTGTTGGTGGTGGTCATTGCCATAGCGTGGCTTCAACAAGTGTTAAACAGGCCTGGGTGCATGGAGTTCATCTTTAATCTGAAAATTATGTAGGCTGTTTACATAGGCTTGAATCAACGTAGAATTATTTGTGTGCACTTAAACGTTTGAAGCAGCTGTTGACTGCTGGTGTTTTAGTCCACCTCTATGAATGCAAGTTCTGAAATACCTCCTGCCACCCTCTGCACCAGCACCTGCTGGTATGTAGTTGAAATTTGGGAAGGTCTTTCTTTGGGAAGTCTCTGCTGGACCTTTTTCAGAGGAAGAGGTGACTGTTTGGGGAGCAACTTGCAGCCATAGCATCTTTGGAAAGGATTCCTTCAAAGAAAAAAGATGAAGTGGCAATATATAGGTATAAACTTCTCTGTGAATACAGAGAAGCTAAGAAATGCTTTTTATAAACGACCGTAATTGTAGATGGAGTCAATGGCCTCAAAACCTCTGGTGTATGAGATTGTCAAAAGTGGTGAGCCAAAACCACTCTTTTACGAAAGAAATGACATTATCAAATTCAGCACTTGCGGAGAGTGTTCAAAAAGAAAAACATACTTTCGTCTGTGTTCTGCTGTGAAAGGGAATGTTACTGCTAACAATAAATAGATGGATTGTAGCATTTCTAGGCTTCAGCTTCAGATGTGGAATTACTCTACAAATAAAGCTCCCAGGTGGAGCTTTCCAGAGGTTGGTACCTCGCTGTCAGCAATTCTGTGCTCTGAGGCCGGGCTGTGCTTCCAGCGCTCCTCCAGGATGCCGGCCAGACCTGCCAGAGAGCCCTGTCCAAGAACAGAAGCTCCCCACAGCCTCCTTACAAAGGAAAACACCTCAAAATCATCCTCTTCTGTGAAGCTGGGAGGAAGAGGGCACCTGAGGAATTTCAGTGTCTTGGGGTAGTGAAGTGGGAATGGTTTGGGGGGTAAAGGCCTGGTTCCAGGCCCAGAGACCAAGGGCCGGGTCAGCCCCAGGCCTGGATGCTGTCACAGCTTTTGCAGGCTAGCAGTATCCCCTCAGACCCCATTCATAGACTGCAGCTCAGCATTTATTTCATGTTTTAACACAACCGGTGTGTTTATGAAGTAACTAGTTTAACACTAGCTCCTTTGTGCAGTTACAATTTGAAGTATGCTATCCTAGAGGAAATTGGAGTTGCAACCACTGCGTGCTTCTCTGGATGGTTCATTTCCCTGGCCTGCTCACCCACTGCAGCTAAAGGTTACAGGTTTGCATTCCTCAGATTCCAGGACACCAAAGTGAATGCTGTGCATTGACGTAATTTTGAGCAAAGGAACCTTGTGTTTGCCTTCTCTTCTCATAAATACCGCTAGGCTTGGCGATGGCAGGCTGATTTCAAACTAGGTTTGCTGACCTAAAATGCTGTTTTAAACAAAGTTTAGAAAGCGCTGTTGAATCATTTGAAACGGGAACGGTTTGTGAGCTCCAGCCAGCAGTTTTGTCAAATGAAGCAAGGCAAGATTTGTAGTGGGAGATAGTACCTTTTAATAGGCCAGCTGGTGTTGTTGGGGGAAACAGATGTGTGTTTAGATAGACAAGTGTTTCAAGGCTGAAATAGAAACAGCAAACTTGAAGTTAAGTACACACTCAGAGCAGTTGTTCTAACTCAATTATAAACTTAATTATACTAACCAGTGAGGCACTTTGAGGGAGAAGGGGGTGCTGGTACCTGTGCAGCAGAGGGGGATGATGGCAGATCCTGGTTTTGTACCTCTGTGGCTCAGAGCAGCCAATTGCTGCCTCTTGAGCACAGAAGAAATAGAGATGAGGTGTGTTGTGAAAGTTATGTTAGCAGCCTAATATTTTAGGTAAGGGTGTAGTTGGGCAGTGCTCCTAGTTCAGCCATTGGAGACTTTCCAATTCATGCATTTCTCCCCACAGACGATCCCCGGGCTGCTGCCGCTGCGTATGAGATGGTGCTGTAACCAGTGGCCAAGAAGCAGTCTGGGTTATGAGTAAATTTCCCCAAAGGTAGCTGTAGTGATCCCATTTACACCATGACTTCAAAGTTCAATGAACAAGGAGCTGGGGAGCAGGAGGGTGGGAATTTCCTGTGCATTTTGGCACTGGAGCTAACGTGGCATTTCTATACCTGGAGTCAGTTGGTTCTCATATTCAGAGAAGTTGTCATATTTTGTCAGTGTCCTCGGGTCAGGACACAGTTTAAAGGTGGGGCGGTAGTTCTGTGGTGCTAAAAATGAGTTGTAAAATGATGTTGCCAAGTCACAAAATGAATGCAAACAGTTCTCTGAGTGTGCTTCACTGACTTGTTCGAAGAAAAACCAAGACCGTTCTAGGTACTATGTTTTAAAAACACTGATTTGAGTCATAGTGCTAGTCAGGAGATGAAGAAGCAACTTTTGCGTATGTGGAACTGGCAGGTCACATAAGCCAAATTTTTCAACCATTACCATTTCTTTTCCATTTACAGGGCATAGTATAGAATTTCATATTTACTGCTTCTAAGCACAGAAGCTTGCCATATGTTTAATCGTTGTCACAAAACAGCGTTTGTGAATTGATAACTTGGTAAAACTTGTTTTTTGTTAGCCTTGACACAGTAAGAATGAGCCAAGTTGCTCTGACTACTTAAAGGTCAGGTCTACATTAGTGCTTGTAGGATTAAAAAACACCCAGACCTGAATTAATGTTCAAACTAATTGTACAAAGTCTTTGGTTCTGTAGCACTTGCCTTCAAACTGCTTTTGCCCAGGAGTGGAGAAAATTCTCTGGGAGTCCTGAAGTGCTCTTGTCTGACTTCTCACCTTGTCCTGGGATCAGCGCCTTGGCAAGGTTGTGAATTCCCACACGTTTCCAGTGTGGGAATGCACGCTGGAAAAACCATTCGCTTGAGCTGCAAGTGTCTGAGGCAAAGTTAAAAACAACTCTGATGCATGCTGAAGTGCCCCGTTGAGAATATTTTAACAACTTCTGAAAGTATCTTTACATTTCCTTCTGTTTCTCTTGAACTCTGAAATACTTCTCTGTAGCGTGGGACAGGGCAAGGTGGACGTGAGTGCCCTGGTTGGGAGAGAGGGGTTGTGCTGCCAGCAGCTGGGAGGGAAAAGCTGGCCCCCATTTCTTTGACACCAACCCAGGACCTGCTTACAGAACCGCTGATGGTGTTTGGCTTAAAGCTGAAGGCAACATTTACAGCTCCGACTCATTTATCATTTGATACGCCTTGATCTCCAGACCCCAAATGCTCCCAATGTATTGTGCGTTTAGTTCGCTTTTGGTTCTTAATCACTCCCGAATGTAGTACCACATACCTGAGCATCTAACAACTGCTGTCAGGGTGTATTTAATAATTGGATTATTGTCAGGATAAAGCTAATAATTATATCTATCAATTATATCTAATAATTGAAAATAAGCTTTAAAAAAAGTCATTTTGAAATGTTGACAATCCAAAGACTTGAGGTGGGGTTGTAATGCCTTGGTCCTTTACTCTCTTTTATCAGAAGGACTTACTGCAGCTATAAAAGTGCCCTGTGCCACTGAAAACTTAAAAAAGAGAATTGAATGCTTTAGGACCTGTCTGAGCTTTAGCATCCCCATCTTTTCATGTGAAAAAATACTTCCATACTGTTTAAATTATCTTCTAAAAATATTTGACAGTTTTACTACCTTATTAACTATAAATAGCTGGTATTGTTTCCCCTCCCCAGCCCAGCTCTTCTGATTTTACTGAAAGCAGCATGCATATGCATACATCCTTCAGACTGTGTAGGAGCCGCTTGTTTGAGCAGCGGTGTGTCCGAGGAGCAAGGGACAAAGTCATGTTATGGAAGTGACTCGACAAAACAAGGTCCCACGTTCATGGCAGGCGCTCTTCTCATGTAATAAATTCATTTAAATTTATTGCACTGCCTTCCGCTATTTTATTTTAAATTCTGTAACCAGATCAAGGTCAAGGAAGCAGAAGATGAAAGGGGAAAGGAAGCCAGAAGAGGGGAGAGGCAGGCAGGAAGGGGGAAGCAGGACAAGCAGTGCTTCAAAAGAGGGTTTGAAGGAGGTGAGCAGGAGAGATGTCTCGGAGACGGGAGGGATTGTGAGCGTTACTCATTGAGATGAATGGAGAAGGAGGATTGTGATTAGTCTTCTGGGCATATAAGTATTGGGAGTATTGCTTGCCTAGGTTTTTCTCTTTGTTTACCATTCTATATCAGTGGTGTTTCTAAATACCAGATACACTGTTGATAGTCCTTGTGCATGTATTCATCTTTTTGCAGCCAGTTCCTGAACAGGGGTTCTGGGCTTCTGATGTGCCAAGGAACTGCTGCAGCTACTGGGAATTCAGCAGGAAGGGTATCCTAAGGCCATTTCAGAATATGCTGTTACAAGATTTTACTGCAGAGTTTTGGTCTGAGATCAATTAAATATGCTTTTCATTTGATTCATGCTGGAGAACAAACAGTCTGGATCTTCAGATGCCTCCTGAGGTCGATATGTTTTCTTTCACTGAAGAGGAGTGTTTTACTTGTGCTCAATTTCTTCTTCTGCAGTAGTGTGAAATTTCATTTTAAATCCAAATGGACTTACAGTTTCACTCAGCCTTTATGTGTATTAAGTCTTAGTCTCTTCTCTAGAATAAACGTTTTTCCAGTGTGAAAGGGTTTGCAGTACCAAAAGTGAAATCAGAGGACAAGAAGAAGCCGAGTGCAGATGCCTGTAGAACAGGATAGGCTCTGACAGCTGCCATTTAAATATGTGCTAAGACTTGTGAGACTGGTGGTAAGTTGTTCCAAACTACAGCGAGCTCTGTATCTGGGAAGCTTCACATGCACAATTTGCAGGAGTGGTATGGTTCTGGGTATGTGTAAGGAAGAGGCAAAGGGTGATGTGAAGAAGCTGACTGACTCCAGGAAATAATCAGATCCAATTATGTTATTGATGTTTAACCGCCAGCTTTACCAGATGATGTTTCTGTATCATGTTAATTACGTGACTCATGTAGAACACAGAAGACTTTACATGGAAGCTTGGGGGGCCATAAGAAGGTGTAACATTACAGCTTATTTTCCCTCTGTGGTGGAATAATTCAGAAAGAGTTTGAGCAAACACGGGAACCAATTTTATATTTTTTTTCTTTTGGAGATGGTCTTTACAGCTGCCAGACAGTGTGGGACATACGGTCCTCTCTAGTCCTTCAGGACCTTGCACAGAAAACATGCATTTGTTCCTACACGTAGATGAGAACTGGTCCCCGAGAAGGCAGTGTGTATTTTTTGTAAGAAAAAGTTGCACTACCTGCATTATTTATCACATGTATAAAATCAATTTGTGTCTATTTGATTTAAATCCAAACTTCACTTTGAGGTTTGTAATCCACTGTGTTTTTGAAGAAATTTTCAGTAAGTTCTCATCCTAGTCCAAAATTATTTATTAAAAGCAGCTTTAGGCAATCAGTACCTGCACTACAGCAGTAAAGCAGAGCTATTGGCAACTATTATTTTGTGTTTACTAGCTTGAACTCTGCCCTCTGAAAATTCATGTTGTAGTTTCTCTAAAACTTCTGGTATTAAATGCCTTCTCTGGGATATTTGCCTGCTCCTGCACGCTCATAAGTGGATCCAAGAAAATGTCTATTCCACTTAAAAGGATCATTCGACAAAGTCCCTCAGGCTTAAGAGCCATGAGCAATAGTTTCCTGAGCCCAGAAAATAAAAAATCGAGGTTTCTTACACAGATGATGGTTTCAAAAATGCTTTCTTTGTAGTGTTACAGGCACTTGTTTTTCTCTAAACTGTGTTGGAAATTTGTTCTGAGCGGACAATAGCAGAAATGTGGGAGACGATATTAGTGATAGACTGCAAACAATTTGGTCTGCATTTTTGAAAATTACAACTGAGTAATTGCATTTTTGTATAGTTAATCCATTGCACAGTCTGGATCCTAAAAAATAAAATAACAAACCAGGCCCTAGAGGATTCCACTGCATTTTCTTCAAGCAGGGTCTGAAATAAAACCACTTCGCTTTTGCTTTTTGAGATGAAAATGATGGCTCTTCTCTTTGTTTTAGGATACCTGTGATCTCTCGTATGTGGAAGGAACGCTAGCAGAAAGGTGAAAAAATGGGTGTTAAAACATTCACTCATAATTCCCCTGCTCACAGTCAGGAGATGCTTGGAAAGCTGAACATGCTTCGCAACGACGGACATTTCTGTGACATCACCATTCGCGTCCAGGACAAAATCTTCAGGGCGCACAAGGTGGTTTTGGCAGCCTGCAGCGACTTCTTCCGATCCAAACTCGTTGGCCAAGCAGAAGACGAGAGCAAGAGCGTGTTAGACCTGCACCACGTGACAGTGACTGGTTTTATACCCCTACTGGAATACGCTTACACGGCAACACTGTCCATCAATACCGAAAACATTATTGACGTGTTGGCCGCAGCCAGCTACATGCAAATGTTCAGCGTGGCTAGCACGTGCTCGGAGTTCATGAAGTCGAGCATTTTATGGAATACGCCCAACAGCCAGCAAGAGAAGGTGCTAGATGCAGGCCAGGAGAACAGCGCAAACTGCAATTTCACTTCGCGAGACGGCAGCCTGTCTCCGGTGTCTTCGGAGTGCAGCGTGGTAGAAAGAACCATTCCCGTGTGCCGAGAGTCGCGAAGAAAGCGCAAAAGTTACATCGTCATGTCTCCTGAGAGCCCCCTCAAGTGTAACACGCAAACAAGTTCCCCTCAAGTGCTGAATCCTTCAACTTCTTACCCGGAGTCCAGAAATCAGCCTGTAGACTCCTCCTTAGCTTTTCCCTGGACTTTTCCTTTTGGAATTGATCGAAGGCTTCAGTCTGAGAAGGTGAAGCAGGTGGAGAACTCTAGGACTTTGGAAATGCCTGGGCCCTCGGAGTCCAACAGAAGAATTGCAGACTACGTGACGTGTGAGAGCACGAAAGCCAGCTCGCCCCTCGTGATCGAGGAAGACGTGCGTGTCAAAGTGGAGAGGTTAAGTGATGAGGAGGTTCATGAGGAGGTATCGCAGCCTGTTAGCGCGTCCCAGAGCTCCCTGAGCGATCAGCAGACGGTCCCAGGAAGCGAGCAAGTTCAGGAAGATCTCCTGATCAGCCCACAATCTTCCTCTATAGGTATGGCCGTTTCTGGGGTTACAGATGTACAAGTGCATGCGTGTGCACTCATGATTTTACTGGAGGAAATGTGTTTGTGTTTTATTTTTGTGGAACTGCTTTTTTTTTTTTTCCTTTTTAATGAAATGTTACATATAAACCCTGGTGAAGGGACAGGACTTGGAGCTATTTAAACAACTGGAACGCAACTGAGGAAGGTAGGCCTGCTGGTAGACCTCCTGATTATTCAGAAGGGATTGATAGCCCCTTTTTACTTCTGGTTGCTTGGCTGGGAAAAATAATTCTG
Organism: Aythya fuligula; assembly: GCF_009819795.1. Taxonomy (NCBI): domain Eukaryota; kingdom Metazoa; phylum Chordata; class Aves; order Anseriformes; family Anatidae; genus Aythya; species Aythya fuligula. The sequence goes on along the minus strand of NC_045580.1, from coordinate 2,027,483 downwards.
TTTTCAGTAGTGTCAAAAGGCACGATCCCAGTTACGCTGTAACACCAAATCTGAAAGACTTATGGCTTGTAGCCACAGAGGGACAGAATGGTACTTTGCATCAGACATAAAATCTTGTATAACCATGACAGAGAGCCTTTGTAAGAAGATTTGCAAAATAAGTGGTGGAACACTGTCATCTTAATGTCCCAGACGAAGGCAAAACCACACAGTCATAATACTGAGAATCTTTCCATTTCTGTGAGGCTTGGTTCTCAAGTTGCTTCTTCAAATGCTGCCAATTGCTGAGAGAAACCTTTTCCGTAAAGGACAATTTGAAGCCAGTTTTGGGTTTTTCTAGCAGGCTGTTGCTTATTAATAGCTAATATTTAAAGGTTGTTTTTTTCTCTTTGCACATAATGTATTGAATGGCTTTTAGTAAGTCAGAAGGCCAGCAATTTGCAATATTTCTAGTTTAATTACCAAAATTTTGCCCTAGTCAGCTATTTTGCCTTCAGTTAAGTGGCTTGACCTGTGTTTGGTAGAGTTTGTTTACTGAAAGATTTTTAATAAAGCCTGGTTTATTTGAAAACCATAAGAATGAAGAATGTGCTGGTCTGCTTCATTCACGTAATGTATACATGAAAGGCTACGTCAGTTAATTAAGTAAATAAACTAAAACAAAGTAAATAAATGTAGCCTAGTAGCCTGCACAATTTTTTTTTTCTTTGCTCAGTGTATCACTTTCTTCTCTGCAGAAAGTGGGTCTGGCCATTTTAAGTTTACAGTAGATACGGTCTGTGTTGTTAAAGTATCTCGGGTAATACTCACTAAAAAGAAATGAAAATATCTTCCCTGTGTCCAGCCCTTTAAGACTTGATGTTGTTGTTTCTGTTCATCAGTTTATAGAGTTCATGTGTTGATATCATGCGTCATTAATTCTTTTTCCAAATGAAAATGTTTCATTTACCAAAGGCAATGCCATTTGCCTTTTCTGAGGAGCAAACTTAACTTAAGGACCTCTAAGTCTTTGGATGTAGTTTGCCAAAATAGCGCACAGATTAAAAGCAACAGTTTGCTTGCTGGGCAGCTTCCAGGAAAAGTGGTCCTTGTTCAAGCAGGTTTAATTTGACTCTGATTTTAACTCGTTTTAGTAGGAACTTAGGGGAGACCTTGTTATGGCCAAATGATCAGAGATGCAAATTATTACATCAACATAATTGTACCATCCCAGACAAAACAGAACAAGTACAAATAATGGTAAGGGCAAGTTACAAACAGCATATCAAGTGAAAGGAGACTATAAATATCATATCTAAGCAGATCAAATGAATGAACTACATTACAAATGAGGAGCATATTATCTACAGAAGTTTTCAGAGGGCGTCTCTTGGAGTTTGAAATGTCAGCAAAACTGCACAGAATGGGATTGGATGAATTGGGACCTGAGAATGGGAGATTAGAAATCGGTTGTAGAAAGAGAGGTGCCACAATGCTATAAAATCTCCTTTTGAAACATGCTGTATGTAATACCCAGGCACCTTGCTGCATCTTCCTCTTGCTGAAGATTGCTTTAGCCAGTTTCCTCAGCTGTGAAATGATTTCTGTTGACAAGCAACTTTGCACATCCATCTTCAAGAGGTTTCTGTTTGGAAGCTGCGTGACATTTGCTGGAAAATCTTCCATTTTCTAGTTCCTATTCTAGTTTTTGTACCACGAAGGTCACAAGCTGACCATTTGTACAGCATGGAGCGGAGGATCTTAGTGATGATAATGTTTAAACTTGAAATGTCTGTTATTGAGGATATTAGCACAGCATGTTCTTCCTTAAAGGACTACGTAGAGAAAAACAGTATACTAGCCAGCCCCAAATCCTCAAAGTGCAAATCTGTTCTTTGTCGTTGAATACGTTTGAATTAATGTGTACCGCTCTTTGCATGACGTTATTAACTATCCTGATAATAGTTTTTATTCACATTTTCCTATAAAGAGAAACAATGCTCTCATTTTTTGCACAGTTCCTATGTACCAAATATATGATAAGGCATGCTTTGTAGCTCAGAGAGCACTTTTTACCTCCCAGAGATGTATTTCTTCATGCAGTAATATAGGAACAGCAAATGAAGACAGAAAGATATGTTAAAGTACAGCTTTCTCTTTCCTGAAGATATTTTCCTTGTATAATTGCATATATTTATCTCAGTGTTTTATAGCGCATTTGTATAAAAGCATTCTTGCCTTTATTTCTGATATTGCAAAAAGCTCTTCTTCACTCTTTGGACAATTTCAGAATCATTCATTTGCAATTTATTATATTTGGAGGCACTTTATAATACAGAAGGAGACGTGAAGCAGGGCCTCGATAAATAAGTCATTACAGTAACAACAATAGCTATGTATGAGAAGATATTTTTCTAAGTTATTAGCACAGTTTCCATTTGAGAGGTGAAGGCATAAAATTAAACCGAGGAGCAATTGGGATTATTTTTTTGGTAGACTTTCAGTTAAGCGTAGCATGAGAAAGAAGGATCAATCAAAATGGGATTAACTCTTGTAACTTCACAGATTGCAGAGTTGCAAATTTCCCAACCCTAGTTTGTCAGTTCATAGCAAAATTAAAATTTTTGATTCTATTAGTGTTATTTTGAAACTGCTAGAGATGCTTGTTTCCTCCCATCACTGGTGCCGTAACACTGGGTACTTTAAGACAATAATCTTTTACTTCAGTAAGGTTTTGTAGAACACTCTGTCCTTTATAGGGAGGAGAGCCTTTTCTGGAGAAAGTACTCTCATTCTTTTTGATAAAATAAACATGTTTTCTGCTTTTCTTTCCATGCTTTTGTTTCTTTTCGGTTTTCCATTTTGTCTGACACTTGTCATTGTAGACCTAATGATGCTTTATTTTCCTAGTGTGCTTTTAGAGAAGGGTTCCCGAATTCAGACTGCTCATGAACCTCTGTCTTGGAGCTACCCTAGCAGCAAGAGCAGCTCTGAGCACTATCCTAAGCTGTGCTCATTCTCAGAACCTAGGTGCAAAGAGCAAAATCTCCTTCCCATCTGTTGTCATCTCAGAGGGATTCAGTGGTAGAGACCCAAAGGCTGCTTGGCTTCAGAAAAGTTCGAGCAGTGCTTAGTATTCTGTCTCAACAGAGGGAAGAGGAGGCAAGACGAATTTTCTTCTGCATCGCTCCCAAGTTATTACACGTTACTGATCATAAATGTGGGAATCCCTGTTTTGGAGAGGAATGACAGCAGCCCTGATCCTTTTGAAATTTGGTGGAGTTCAGTCATTTAGTTTTCTCACCTCGCATTGCACGCATAGACATTGTCAGAGGAATAGGAGGAACGTGAGGAGATCCAGCCTGCTTCCTGCACGCAGCTTACAGGAGAACAAAACACGGTTTATCTAAATGGGCGCACATAATCAAACCAGAGGATGGTTTTATCAAAGGGTATGTCATGGGGGAGGAATCTACAAGTTCTTAGAAATGTTTGAATGTTATACTGCCAAATTCCCTGTATGTTATGGTGACATCAGGCCCAAATGTCCTTGCTTAGTTTGCCTAAACGAGGTTTGAATGCCAGACTTCAAGTGGTGGTGAGAGAGGCCTGTCTGAGCAACAGACACTTCAGGTGAATAAAGTCATAAAGGTTTGGTTTAGTGCTGCATTTACCTTAGGTTCTGTTTCTAAAACCCACTTGTCCAAATGTTGGTGCTCTGAACAGAATTTCTCAATGGTTTTGTGTGTACATCTCTCGTACAGACAGATGTTTAGGCTCCTTTGTGTTGCATTTGTAATTTCTCAGGGGGCTCTTCCCGTCTCAGCATCTTATCAATAAATGAAGGCATTATCAATTGAATAGATACGTATGTGGAAGATTTGGAACACAAAAGCCATGTAAAGTAGAAAAACTGAACTGTATTGCTCATGAAGTCTTGAAATCTGATGAGATATGCCCTTTAGGTGAAAATAACATTTCTGCTTTGCAGTGTTAGTACTGGATGTGTTTTATAAACTCTGGCTGCATTTAACATAGATTCTTTTCATTTTCTAGGTGTGCCAAATATTTGCCCTTTATTGAGTTGTCCGTTTACTAGCTAATCGGTGCAGAGGAGAAATTGAATTGGAACACGTTGCTTCTGGGTTTTCTAAATGATTTTCCCAAGACAATTTTAATATCTCATCACCCAGGAAGCAGTGTCTCTCCGAGATTTGGGAAAGCAAGCTGTATGTGTATTTACCTGCCCCCCCCAAACCCTTTTTGAACACGTATTTGCATTAAGTTGCCCTTTTTTCTTTGCCTAGGCTCAATAGATGAGGGGGTTACGGAGGGATTACCCACACTCCAAAGTACCTCTGGCACTAACGCTCATGCAGATGATGATGATCGGTATGTACCAACGTAGTGTGCAAACTGTTCTGCAGCAAGTGGTATGTTGTAATTAACCTACCCAGCCTTAATCCCAGAATGTTTAGCTGTTTGTACATATAATTCTCTGTGTTGATCAAAGTACAATCAGTGCCTGAAGGATCAGATGCTTTAGAAGAATGTAGGTGATGAAAGTCAGAATTTGCTTACTTGTTGCTTTTCATTTCCTGTCTTATTTCCAGGCTACACTGGTGAAGAAAGATACTCATGTTTTTACTGTTTCTTCATCACTGCTCTTTATTCACAAATCAAAAAAAAGTCTTTGTTGTGAAACAGGTGTGGTTGCATGCGTGCCGAAGCTGACGTAAAGCCACAAAAGCAATAAGATGAGATAGCTGGCTGTGGCTTCCCCTGACATTACTGTTGTCCTAAGCCACAGAGCAGCCTTCTGTCTTTTCTCCCAAACTTCCTATGTAGCTTTTCACCAAGACGCTGTGTGTTGGTAATTGTAGACATGTAGTAGCCTTTTGCTGTGTTGAGATGAGTGTTTTATTATGGGAATCCCTTGAAAGGGAAGGCTGGCAAAGAAAGCAGAGCTCAGATGGGTCTGTTTGCTCGAAGCTCTATGGTAGTTCTGTTGGAGCAAAGCAACGCACCTGCAAGATGCTTACAAGGGTGCACGCGATTGGTTTGACTTTTATTTCTTTGCTTTTGTGGTTTGTGTCAAGTATGGTGTATAGATAGCTATTCTGTTCCTCAGGAAAAGTTTTAAAGTATTGACAAGCTAGCTTTTGCATAGTGTTTTGTTAGACAAGTGGGTCTGAGGAAGAAGTGTGAATCTTTGGGAGTTGTTCCAGAAACTGTGTCAAGTGAAACTCCCTGTAGAGATAACTATGAAGAGCTACGCTTTCATAGCTCATAAAATCTTTCCTGCCATTTCCATCTGAAACCTGTCCCATTGTAGGATTAAATTTGAAGGGAAAATAACTGCCTGTAAAAGATTTTGTGTATGACAGAGAAGATTTTATCCATCTGCTAGAAAATCTTAGTGTAAAAATAATAACCAGCACTTTGGGTTTGAATTGGTAGTAGGAGCACATGTTGCATTAGAACTAATCCCTTCCTTTTTAAAGCTATAATTCTAAAACCAAGTGGCATACATATTTTCAGCAGTGGATTATTTCAGAATATTCCCATAAAATTACAGAACTCTACCCAATCTGCACAGAAAATTCAATATACATATAATCTCTTTAACACACTGAAAAATTCTGCAAAAAAGGTCTGTTTCATGCTGAAAAGGAAAGAATATTTGCCTTAGCTTACGCTCAAGTTTGAAATTAATTAGTCTCAGGGTAACAGAACCATCAGCAAAATGAACTAGAGTTTGCACGTTGTTTATATAACAGTAAGGGAACTAATAGTTATGGGAATTTATGAAAATTTTAGACTGTGGAATTAAGATTTTCTGCCAAGTGATTTATTTTATAAATTCAAATGAAAGTTCCAAGACTTTACCTAATTTGTGAATCAGTTAAATGGGTAAAATGAGGCTTTCAAAGTCATAAGAAGTTTTCTTTCATATGCACGTGCGAAATGCAGTGACAGCCCTTCAAGCAAGGGACTCCTGAATTCCTATTTCAAGCACAGGATGGGCATATCAACAGATAAATACGGCCTGTCATTCACTGTGCAGCAATTCAGGTGCACAGTTTTGGGTGCATAAAATGAGATACTACAGAATTCTTAATATAATCAAACATGTAACTCTAGATGAATCAAATGGAAACGTGATAAATAAAACATACAAATGGAGAAAAAATTCGTCACTTGTTGTTTGGTAGCTTTTTAATGGACCTTTACTTTTAAGTCCAGTTGTTGTACATTGTTTTATGAGTGGAGACTCTCATAATGTCAAAATCAGTTGTGATTAGACAATGCGAGTTTATATTGAAATATACATATTTGAGTTTGTATGTATTTTATTTTCATAAAGCAAAGCAAAAGATTAGTCAATCTAAAAGTCTTCCAATACACTGTCCTTATCACTGTGGAAACACTTGTAAATATTTCAGACTTTAGGATGTTTTATCTCTTGACTTTCTTTGTTAAATAACAAACATAATAAATCGGTTCTCCTCCATAACCAGTGTTTTTTAAACAGCAGGTCACATGCAGTTGTAGTCAGTTTAATAGACAGGCAGGAATCTGGTAAATATTAAAGCTACTGTTTCACAGTGATGTGTTATGTTCTTTCTCAGATATTTCACTTCTGGGTTGTAACACACTTCTCTAATAAAGATGCCTAACACAGCCTTGGCTGATTTAACAGATAGTCTCTGTATCAGTTTGTGGCTGCATTTACAAAGGAGTTGCAAAGGCTCAATTATAAAAGATCTCTGAGATCCATTATAATGAGAACTCCCATTTTCCTAAAGCACTTGTTATTTACAAATAGAGGACATTTTTAGGCTCACTGAGCATCCCAGCATTTACATTTATCAGCGTTTAGTTCTACATTGTTGAATATGTGTATAATCTGTTGCTGAAAAGAAGAAAAACTTGCAGGTCGTATCTTTTAGCGTTACAGCTAAAACATTCTAAACCTATCTTTTAATTCAGCTCTTACAGGAATTCTGTCAGATGTTAGATAAATCTCAGCTGTTAAATGCCACATTATCACAAATTGAAAGTCATGGAAAATTGAGTGTATATGAGGAAAAAGAAGCAGGGGAGACAAAATGTGATTGTGTTTTAAATGTAATTTCTTCATTGTGCTAAGGTCCACTCTTATGTGACTGATAGGTATTTCAGCTGCTTGCAATGTGAGAATGGAAAAAAAACATGCCAGTCACTGGTAGCTGGAGAGCCTTTTATCTGCTTTAACCAGCCTTTCTCATTAAGAAGTTTTTAAATAGAAAACCAAATCTTTATTTTAAATTTCTTCTAGGAAGATTGTCCCCATAGCACATCTCGTTTCTGTTTCAGTGGCAGAGAAGCTGGCACCAGTACAGGCTTTGAGGATGAGCTGGCCCGAGAAAGCTGAAAACAAAGGGAGAGCAGTGGCTCCTAATTTCTGCAGTGTTTGAGTATCTCCCTAGAAAGCTCTAGGAGCACAATGTACTTTTGCCTCTCCACAAGCATGTTTGGCCACAATGAGGGAGGAAGGACCTGAGAAACATGTCACTAGAAGTTGAAGTTCTCTGTAAAGCAGATTAAATATTGTTGCAAAGAACAAAACCTAATTCTTGTTTGAGCACACTACATGTGTATACCTGTATGTACATTTAAGAGCAAGAGTTCTTGCTGCCCATCCAGTGATGCCTTTTGCAGCCCTGTGCATCACAGCTGTCACTTCTGTTGGCACGTAGCTGTGTAAATATTAATTATAAGATCTCCAATCAGCTGAGCACAAGGAAACCTTTTTTGAAGGGATTTACCCCTTAGCCAAATTGCATGATATTTGTCAAATATCAGATGAGGGGAAAGTTGTCCATCTTGGGCCCAAATCAGTTTGGCTATTTGATTATGTATGCTGATAGAGCTTCCATAGGTAAACTGGAAAGCGTATGGTTGTACCAGCTCTGGAGATAAAACCAGTGTTTCCACATCTGAGTAAAATCTGTCCTTTTTCTAGTGCTCACAAAGAGAAGCAGGAGTGCCAGTGCTTATGGCAGAAATTTGGCTAGACGAATCAGAACCTATGCCTGAAAATAACCTCCTTTGTTGCAAATGCATGTGGTGAGGCATCATTTTTGGACCCCTGAGTGGCAGTGAACTATATTCTGTCAGGCCTAGGATATGAGCTGGCAACTTCCCTCTTGTAAATATTCCCTTGAGCAGAGATCAACAAGTTTGCCAGTATCTGTCTTTTCCACAGCTCTTTTGGACACAACTGTGTATAAAAAGAAGTGAAGGACAATGAAATTGCTTGTCCAGTTTAAAAAAAAAAAATAGCCCAGCTTTCAGGAGGCTTGTAATAACAGGATGGGCAGTCTGTGTTAGAGCAGAAATGTGCCGTGTGTGTGCAGCCCAGGCCTGCCCAGATGGCTTGGCCCATTCGCGGGGCCTACTCAGCCCTCACCATACATGAGGTGACCTGGTGTGTCTGGTTTGTGCTCCCTGGTCCCAGCTTTTCCATTATTGTGGATAAGATACAGCTTTTGGGGTAATATTCTCCTCACGTGTGGGGAAAATTCTGTAAAAATCCCCGGTACTGAGTTTCAGAGTGAATATTACTCCAGTTCCATGCAAGGCCAGAAATCCTCATTGGTTTTACAAACTGTTACCAAACTCCACAACAAGCTCTTATCTTGTGTATGTCAAGAGATGCTTGATGCTCTCTCTCACCAGACAAATTTATAACTGGAACTTTTGCTGCTGAAACCCCTCATTTGTACTCAGAATTCAGATACCCGTTTCTTACAGCTGTACTGACACTTATTTCCAGAGTACCTACAGTTAGGGTGTTGATTTTAAAGAAAGGATCCTAGATCGTGTAGATTTTTGTGTGGCAGATAAGCAGATGTAGTTGTGCAAACTGTGCACTTGGTTCCCGTGTGTGTTACAAGTCCACAAATTCAACTGAGCCGAGAAACCAGTGATGTGGGCTGGAGATGGAAGTACCAGCCAAAGGATTAGTTCAGCTAGGGAGACCTTCTGCCTGTCTTCAATGGGAGACATTGTTCTTTATTCACCACGCGTTTAAGACATAAGAGTTGAGTAAAATTGCATTGTTCTGGCCATGCTAGCTGTCACCAGCAGGGAAGATTCAGGGTCAGAGCAGATCCCTGCTGCCAGTGACGTCTGATCTGCCATCAGGCTGTGAGCAAGCTGAAATGTCTATTTGACAAAAAATAGAGACCATAAAGCTCAAGAAAGGGGAATCCCAGGTAAATACAAACTCCTATTGTTACCCTGTTTGTACCAGCCCGTTTGTTTTTATTTCTCTATGCCCTTTGGTGAAACAAATGTCTTGCCAGAGGACTTGTATTATAACACAGTTTGCAGCTAGAGGCTCTGTTGGAGCAATTAGTCAGTTTTAAATGAATTACTTTGAAAGTTAAATTGTTCCTTTAATATAGTCTGTGCTCTTTTTTTTTTTTTTTTTAAAGTACAACGCTTGAGTTATTGTGGTAGAGCTGATTGAATCAGACAAGGAGCACGTATTGATTAATTAGATGAATATTTTAAACTTAGAAATATGTAATTGTGGATACTAATGTTTGTTCATGGAACTTGAATTGAAATGAAAAATGAATCGGCTTTAATTTCCTTTGTAAATATTACTGAAACTGCAAAATAATCCTTTTCTTTCCGATTTACTCAGTTCTTTAAATTCTTCCTCAGGGACTGTTGGCTTCTTGTAAATCATCGATATGCGTGATAAAATGCCCATGCCTGGAAAATTATATTCAGCTTGCAGCTGTTGTTGAGACCTGTTGCCTAAAGAAACAGAAGTTACTCTGTGTCTGTTCAGATTTTCAAAGTCAGTGTATATAAAACTTAAGATGCAGATCAGACATGTCCCTTTAGAGGAAGACATTTCCGATGTAAATATAAATCTCCACAGAAATACAAAAGGACAATTTTTTTTTTCCTTCTCAAATGTTCAAGGTTCAGATTTCCATGGACAAGGGTTCTTAATTTTTTCTATAGCTTGCTTATAAATCAGTGAATTTTTTCTTTGTAGTTTGGAGAACGTTCAGTATCCCTACCAACTCTACATTGCTCCTTCTACCAGCAGCACAGAGAGACCCAGCCCAAATGGTCCAGATAGACCTTTTCAGTGTCCAACCTGCGGGGTCCGGTTCACTCGCATTCAGAACTTAAAACAACACATGCTTATCCACTCAGGTAAGAAATGTTTCTGCTTGCAAGAATCGCTAATTTATAGACTCACAGAGGTTTGCTCTCTGTGCAGCAAATACAGTAATGAAATTCTTTTTTTTAATCACCTGCCAGGTGCTAGAGAATTGATTTCAGAAAGATTGGGTAGAGAGGTATGTCTCATTGAATGCTTATTTTGATACATCTGATCTGACCGATAGCTGTGCTCATGGATAATTAGCATTTGTGTGGACTGAAAGAAATCTGATTGCCTGAAAGTCATCAGAATAAATTATTTTCATTATAAAGATTTGAGGTGAAATCTCAAAGTATACTTGGCTTTTTTATTATACTAAAGAAGTGACGTAGATTGATTTTTTTCCTCTTAGATGTCATAATTGTCTGCTGTGTTGTAGAGGAGACTTGCAGCCATTAAAAATATGAACCATCTCATGTCTTTGCATTGAAAGAATGTCATATGCTTTTGGATCTCAGAACTTTTGGAAGGATTGCAGGACAATTGAATTGGTTTGATAACCAATACAGTTACCACAGATAGTAGTAGTAGGTAGCATATGGATGTCTCCTCTGAGTTTTGATCCTCAAACAGTTACATTCTTTTTTTATGAACACTTAATGTCTTTGCTATCAGTATTTTTCAAGACTTTTCAGCGGTGTCCATCAAGAGCATTGATATTTTAGTGAATGGAGGGAGTATTAAAGGGTTATTGCACTAAACAGTTTAGCATCTCCTAGTTTGAGATTGACACTTACCTGCACTCAGATGCTGTACCATTTTAGGGCAGAGCAACCACAAATGTCAAGACATAATCTTTTCACTGTTGGTAGTTATTTTTCAAATACCGTCAGGCAAAATGACCAGACTGTGTTTAGGCTAGCAGTAATAATATGCATTTAATATTTAAAAAAGCAAACTGTGTGAGCATATCAGTTGTGAAATTATCTGAAGAAGGTTGCTAAAGTCATAATTGACAGCAGACAGCTTCAGCAAAGCATCTCTGGCTGACCTGTCAATTGGCAGCCCCTGCGCAAAGCTGGAAAAGATTTGAATAGCTGTTTTAGAGTAATTAGTGTGCAAAAGAAGCTCTCAGACCTTGGAAGCATTAAAAGTGTTTTCACATAAGCAAAATGGCCGAAGAGATTTTCCTCAAACTATCTGAGAAAATAGATGCCCTTGAACAGTATAAAAGCATGAAAAGTTTCAGCTCCACAAGACAATATTCTAGAATATTAACTTGTTTTCACATGCTTAACAGGGAGTTTCAGTGTAACCTTAACTACAGCTTTCTCAGTATAAAAGCCCCAATTAAAAGTTCAGCTCCCACTTTGAACATAAGGAAAGCAGAGTGAAAGACTGGTGGAATTAGCAGCCCGGACTGATGCACATTCAGCCCTTTGAAAAAACCTTTTTTATTCCTTGACAGCCCTATTATGAATAGAGCTCCATATTCCAGATTCTTGACCTCACGTTTGGATTTCTACACTTTCTGGAGTTCAGACTTTTTATTAAACTTAACTTTTTGGTGATTCAGTCTTATGTTGTAATAATTGTGTTTGGGTGTGATTACGTACTCTCTGGCACTGCAGCATGTTGCAGAGCTCATGGCTTAGGGTTGTATTAGTGCCTGTACTAAATGAAAAGTGAACTAGTATCAGAATGTCTAAATTAAAACAAGAAAAAACAAAAAAGTGAGGCATGAACTTAAACCATCGTAGAGAGTTCTCTGTCATGCAAAGTTGCTGAAAATTCTTGTATATAAGGGTTCCCACACAATATAAAGGCTGCTACTTTACCCTTTTATCACCATTACAGGGGCATCCCTGTGCACAAAGTCCCCCCTGCCAGAACGCTTCTCTGAGGCCAGAGGCAGCAAGAAAAAGACATTGCAATTAAGGGTAGTCTGATAATTGCATTGTTGGGAACCAGTCTGGCACAAGAATCTCCCAAGATCAAAGGAACTCAGAGATGGTTTGAGGTGACTGCTGCATCAGATACTTTTTGGCTGCGGCTCAGGATCTTAGCCATAGTCCAGACCATGGAAGCTTATGTTCATTTTAAAGTGTGAAAAAGAAGAAATGTAACTGTTAAAGACAGGTTACAGTGTTATGAAATATATTGGCAACTGGTTCTGAGAAATTGCAGCTATGTGCTAATTGTTTTGTCATTTTAAAGTTAACCAGAGTGTTTCTTCCTAAACCAGTACTTCTCTGTGACTGGCCACAGTTGCCGTCCTTTTGCTGTTAGAAATCTGGAAGGATTTTTCCAGTGACCTCTCATTACAAAAGGTGAACATCTTTTTCTCTCTCTTCTGCAGGCATTAAACCATTTCAGTGTGACCGCTGTGGGAAAAAGTTCACCCGAGCTTACTCGCTAAAGATGCATCGCCTGAAGCACGAAGGTAAACGCTGTTTCCGGTGCCAGATATGTAGTGCCACTTTCACTTCCTTCGGGGAATATAAACACCACATGCGGGTTTCCCGGCATATTATCCGCAAGCCTCGGATTTACGAGTGCAAAACATGTGGCGCCATGTTCACCAACTCTGGAAATTTAATCGTTCACCTGAGGAGCTTGAACCATGAAGCGTCAGAGCTAGCAAACTACTTCCAGAGCAGGTGAGGTGCACAGCAAAAACCTAACAGGGAAACTTGCTTTTTTTTTTTTTTTTTTCTTTTTCCTTTTTTTCCTAAATCATCTTTTCCTGCTTTCAGGGCAGCCTGCTGTGCCTCTCATCAGGTTGTCAGCTAATTCCAGTCACATTATTTCTTGCACTACTATCTGTTATATCTGATCTGTTTTACAGTGTATAAACTCTATGGGAGGGCATTGAAGAATCCAGTGATATGCAGAAGCTGCTTCTAGGCTACTTAATGTCTCTTTTCAGTAGTATCTATGGACAGGCTAATGGTGTTAAGCCACAATATTTTATCCTTTGCTATCTGTGGAGTTCTGTAAATGATGTAATATCCAAAGTCTTGTACACAGCCTGTTTGTTTACATAAGAAATAGACCTGTGACTTCATTTTAAGTATTTGTTTGCTGGTAGGTATTGTGGAAAGATTGCATGACTCCATACCTTCTCTTATATTTTTCATTTTCTAAGTAACATATTGCTAAATGAACAGAGTAACAGGGTGTGATGTCTTGAAATAGTAAAAGCCAATTATATATTTATTGTTTATCAGGGCCCAGAAGACTTGGCATGCTTCATAAATGCACTTCACTAAGGACTATTAAAAAGTGCTACCTGTGTTCTGTGATATCAGGCTAGCATTGTGCTCTCCTATTTAAATAAATGTTTGTAACCACTGGAATTTGATATAGCAAAACAGGAGAGTGGATGAGGGAATTGGATCAAGATAGCCCTTAAATTTATAGAGAAGGTGCAGCTTTGTGTGTGAGTCATCTGTCTTCAGAAGTGCAAAGGAAATATATTGTAAACATTACAGCATCTACAAGGCTATCCCTCATGATTTCTAGACATTATGCTTTTTCCACTACAAAACATTTCAGCATTTTTTTCCTATTTGATTATCTTAGAAGTGATGTAAGATGAAAGAATTACAAAACAAACCAGGAAAGCCAGTCACTGTTTTTCCAGCACAATGTTTAAAAGTACAAGTGCTTCAAATCTGTGGGTTTACGCAGTTCTTGTTCATAGGGCTTGCGCCAAAACTAGAGTGAAAACTCTTTAAGAGATGATGCCATGATTGTGGTAAGCACTTTATTGCTGCCATCAAACAGATGAGAAGTATGAGCTTTTTAGTTGCCTGTAGGCCTGCCTTTAGTTTGAATTTACAAACACTAGAGTTAGCATAGTTGATTGTTAATTTGGATTTGAAGCAGTGAATGCTGCTGCCACTGAAATAAGTTTACTGCTTTTAAATGGATTACAAAAAGGAAGCAAAGCATAAAAAAGCATATATAGATATAAAAAAAATAACTTGCTTCAGTAGAAAGTTACATTTCTAGTGCTGAACATTTGAAAAGAAAATTTATTTTCCTTATTGCTCGTGCTCTGCAAATACTACTTAAGAGTTTGGTAGATTTTGGATACACTCAACCAGCAGTTGGTAAGAGTAAGTTTTAGAATTGTTGTCCAGAAGGAACTAAAATGGTGTGGATCAGGGGAGGAAATGAAGTTCTTTTTCTTTTCACACTAGTATGATGTGTCCATGTCACAAAACACCACTGTAGTTGGAAGCCTCCTTGTACCTGCAGCAGACCCTGTGCTTCCTTGCCTCAAACTTCTGTTTATAGCCTGTCCACTCTTGAGTGCTCCTACTGTTTCTTGGGTGGATCTTATCTCAGGGGTGGAAAAGGCCCACATTTTTGCCAGTGCTGAACTCATTTTTGTTTCTATTTTTAAAGGTTGAGTGCTCCCTTTTTTCAGTGATCTTTTTAGTGCCATTTGATGTTCCAGTCATTAACTTTCATTCTCATCAAGGTGGTACAACCTAAATAATAAGTTACCGTGTAAGAAATACAGATGCACAGCGATGCAAAATAGATGCTGTTGAATAAAATTTTCTGTGTGTTTTAATGAGAACCAGGTTATAGTGCTTAGTGAAGTATGCTGTGATGATCTTAGAACAGTGTGAAATGAGTGTTTGCTCTCTATTAAATGCAGTATGTAGCTTGTGTGATGTAACTGATGCAAAGAAACTGATACCTCCAATGTTTGTGTGAGAAGTGACGTTTCTCTTCTGTCCTTTGCCCCTCTTCTAGTGACTTCCTAGTACCGGACTACTTAAACCAGGAACAAGAAGAGACCCTCGGGCAGTATGAGCTAGGGGAGCATGGCTTTGAAAGCAACTCTTCTGTCCAAATGCCTGTCATTTCACAGGTCTCGTCAACTCAGAATTGTGAAAGCACTTTCCCCTTGGGGTCTCTGGGTGGGTTGGCAGAGAAGGAAGAAGATGTGCCAGAGCAGCCAAAGACTAACGCCACTGCTGAGGCAACCGCAGGTGACCCTCCGAAACCGGAGCTGTCATCTATTACTATTGAATAATTCATGGTTTGGTTTCATTTTTGTTCTTTGGAAAGTGCCTGTGTTTGGTCCTGTACATTTTAATTTAATTTTTTTTTAAACAAAAGTGGGGAGATTTTCCCTTTTTTACTTTGTAAGCTACGCTTTAAACAGAAAACTGCAACAGATGTTACATTATTTTTCATGACTGAATGATCACTTCTGTGAAAATATTTAAGACTGAATGCACAAAAAGATCTTGTCAGAACATCATGGAAGCTGTGATACACTTCTAAAGAAGAACAACTGATTCAGATCACTTTAACTATTTCTTCTTCCACAGTTAGAACAGCTCATTAAGTTTCTCTTGCTTCTGCAGACCCTCTGGTTAAGGGAAAGAAATCAGAGGAAACCTTTTTAAAGTGACAAACAAAAGGATGCATTGGAAATCATTATTGAACATCTTTGACTAGTTTTGAGTGGATGCTTTAATCTTCTGCATAAAAAATGACACTTCCTATCACTGTGCCTGCTGTTTTTCAAAGCGCTTACTGTAACCCTTTTCTTGGAAATGGTAAGCATTTTTGAAACTAACAGTCACACACTTCTTAAAAACACATTGTCCCTTTTCATCTCAGATAAATCAGTTTTGACAAACCAAGTGATGTCATGCCAGGTATTCCTACTTCTTATATTCCAGTCCTTTTAGAAACTGCTTGATCAAATAGCCTGTCTGGATTTGCCTGTTTCAGGTTAGGCATGGAAATACTATGGCCAGGAAAATTCTAGTGATGCATAATGAACTGAGGAGGATAGAGAAGTGTATATCCACACAAGCCTGACAAATATCTCATGACTGTATCTTTCTGTAGAAGGGAAACCATGCATGAAAATGAAGGTTTTCCCGAAGTGAAATTCTTAAATCTTGGCCAGATTGTTTGCAGTTCTGGTCACTTCCCCCTGTCATAAATACTGTATTTTTACTAATCTCCAAAAGCTAACTAGAGGGAGTTTACAGATGGGGAAAAAAATGAGCTCTTTTGTGCATTATTGCACATTTTTTGTTTATACATATGCATGTATAGTTTCTGAGATTTTTATTAGTCTGTTTTTGGACAAAACAAGCAATTTATTCTCTTCAGAGGCCAACTTTCTAACCCAACAGGGGGTTGTTTACAGAAAGCCTATATAGTGGTGATGAATTGTTCCTGTTTCAAAATATTTTAAATCCTTGCCAACTCAGTTTATTAAAGGCCATTACTCCAGCTACATACACAGCTCAAGTAAGCAATAAATTGAAAGATTTGCAATTTCATTTTTTCCATATTTAGAAAAAGCTTCAAATTTAGGGTGTGGGATTTTCAGAGCAGTGATTCTTGTTTGTTGAGGCTGTTTGGGCTATAGTACTGCTTTGAAAGCTAAATTAGGAAATACATTAGGAGGTTTTTGATTTTTTTAATTGCTTCTGAAGTCGGTGTTTGATGCCAAATGCCTATAGCCTACAGATGACATGCTGAGAGAGTAGGTATTACTTGATCTTAGTATTCCAAAGGCATGATATACTCCTTTAGTTTTGAATCTTGACTTTAAATTACTGTTTTCTATCTGGATTTGCTTTATGCAAACATGAGGAGGAAATGAAACCGATAGAGAAAGGTTGCTCCTGAAGAAACAGAAGACACAAAAGTCATATTATCTTGCAAGATCAATTTGTATTCAGTTAGCTTAGGTGGCTCTGATACTCTGTAGGTCTGAGTTGTTTCTACTAATAACCAGCTTTTGTAAAGAAAAAAGCTTATTGCCCTTTGGAAAGAGCTTAAAGGGTTTCAGTGACTTTAACAATTCTTCTCTGCTGTGTTTTAGGTACAAAACATACTAGTTAAATAGAGGGAAAACAGTCAGGATTTCAATCCTTTCCAAGTTACTGGAGTGAAGTTTCACCACCAGATTCGAAGGGTGTTTTATAAACATGCTGCAAAGAAGTTCTCTGCTACAATTCAGTTTTGCTGTCTACCTTTTGTACCTCTTTAAAGGGCTTGAAAGAGAAATTGTTTTTTAGGGATACTGTACTGTGAGTCGGTCCAGTGTCTTTTTGATGGGCTGAACTTAAAGACCAGTTCTCTTCCACTTCTGATTTCTGTAACTGAAAAGCCAGTGAGACAAGGAGATGCCTTTTTCTGAGTTTTCTCTTGACTTATAGGGCTATGACACTGAACTCAAATATAGGGTTTTCTTTTTTGTGATAAGTGTTACTCATCTTTCCAGGTATATAAGAATCCTTTGCAATTCTTGTAGCAAGAAATACTTACACGAAAACAGTTTCAGACTGTTTAGGTGTAATATTCAAAGGTCAGATGTAGATGGGCATAATCTTCTATTAGAATATGGTAATTTTCACCCATTACTTTGCTAAGAAATTTGTTGGTGAGGAGATGTGCAAATACAGAACAGACATATCTGGATATTGGATTTTTAAAAGACTTAATTTTTTGTGTCAGAAGGCAAACTGCCTTCTGAATACCAAAGAGAAAATTTAAAAGTTTAAAAAAACAAACAAAAAAAAAGAACAAAAAACAACTTTGTAGCTCTAATCTGTTCTTCCTTGAGAAGAAATGAGTATCATTAACTGTTAACACCTTGGTACAAGACAAGTGTTGGGTTTTGTTTTCCATTGCAGTGTAACACATTATCTTTTCAGCCTTGTAATCTCTGTGTAACATCTGATATTTTTTTTCTCACTTTTCAATCTCATTTCACTGCAGGGGCAATAGAGTTCTTAGCGGGTTTGTTTGTTTGTTTTAGGCTTATTTGTTAACTTCCCTGTTTGTAATTGTTTCTTGTTAATATCTCTTTTCTCCATAGAACTTACCACAAATTAAATACAAATACCCTTTTATTTCTCCTCCCTAACTTGTTGGAAGTGTTCAGTTCTTTGGAATGCTGGTGTTCTTCACAGGAGAGATGTAAAAACATAGGACATCATAAAACAAGCTCTGTTGCTAATACTTGGATTCCAATTAGATAGATATCTAACTAAACTAGAAGAAACTTGCCTTAAACTGCACTTGGGATTAATCCTAAAGGTTCTTTCAATACATTATCAGAGCATTTTGAACCCTGGACTGCATTTTCATATCACTCCCCCCATCTACCCCCACCCTCAAAAAAAAAAAAAAAACTACCCTAAGTTATTCGGTTTGCGTTTATAGGTGTGCATGACTGGGATCACAGAATAGTTGAGATTGGAAGATTGGAAAGGACTTCTAGAGATATTCTGGTCCAGACCCCCTGCTCAGAGCAGCAGACAGCAAGGACAGGTTGCTCAGGACCTTGTCCAGTCAGGTTCTGAATGTCTCCAGAGATGGAGGCTTTGTGATTTCTCTGGGCAGTCTATTCCACTGTTTGACCACCGTCACTTTAAAAATGTTCTCGTGTTTAAATGGAATTTATTGTATTTCAGCTTGTGCCCACTGAGAAAAGTCTGGCTCCATCTTTTTTTCATCCTCCTATCCATTAGTTAGACACATCGGTAAGGTCCCCCGAGCCTTCTGTTCAAAACAGTCCCAGCTCTCCCAGCGTGTATTGCGAGATGCTCCGATCCTTTCACCATCTTCCCATCCCTTCTAAGTGGTTGAGAATTTCTTCCAAAAACCCACCTGTAAGACCCATTGCGGCACTTTCTGCCCCAGTGAGTTGTCTCCACGTTCATTCACAATGACGTAAATGTGTTTTACTTCTGTGTATCCTTCTATGCAGCACCATTCTTTGCACTCAGTGGAAAATCCTTTCCTCACCCATTTATTTTGCAAGTAGAGTGCCTTCACTACCACAGAACTAGCAAGATTCTGCCGTGTGCTGGGGTCCCGTGTTCTTGGAGTCTGATCGGGGTCTTTATCCCTTGCATACTGTGCAGTATGTCTGATGAGAACAACGGGAAAGCAGGGGAAAGTTGTGTTGTTTTTGGTTTTTTTTTGCTGACTGAATGTGGTGTTTCAGGAGAGGGGATAACATTCAGAAGCTATTTCTTTCCCCACAATAAGCAGAAGAAAAAAGAAGTGCGATTTTAGCTGTGTGGGAGATTTGGCCAAATTGTAAGGGTTTGTTTTGTTTTTTGATGCAGACATATAGCACAACTCCCCTGGAAATCCATGGGGATGCCTTCACATTCAGCAAATTAAGCTCCCTGTCAGAACTGCTTGTCACTTTTCTTACACCACATTAAAAAAAGATGTGTGTTCCTGATGGTTTGTCTGTCTTGCTACAGTTTGAGTTCAGTTGTCAGGCTCGCAGATAGTGTAGTCAAGTCTCTCATACTGAGAGATTAGTAGACTAGGTTATTGAAAATGGTTCTGGGTTCACATGTATCTTGAGTCTAAAAGGTGTGAATTTAAACTTTTTTAAAAAGTACTAGCTGCCAATGCAGTAAAATATATTTTATAAGACTATGATCCCTATATGTCCCTTACGGGATAAAATTTTATTGTTTTTAAGCTATGGTTTAAAGTTTTTATATGAGGGCTTCAGTTGCTTCTTGGTTGCTGGCTTCCCCCTCCAGCCCCAGGATATAAGAGCACTGAGACTATTGCCAGTCTCTCTCTGAGACGCACCATGAAGCATTTTATATGCAAATAGAACGGGAGCTTTGTGCACCCTGCAGGGATGGAGAAAATGCAGATGTGGGAGCGCCCGTTGCTCCTGGATCCATTGCAACTTCCACACCATCAGAATAAGGAAAATAGCTAATTTTCATTCAGCTCGATTAAGTTCGAATTTTGCGTACAAGGTGAAACCCAGCTTCGGAGGGTTCTCATCTCCAATTACGGACATAATAAATTCCATAGCATCTTGATGACAGATAAGAGGGTTCAAGGCCAGACTGCGCCTCAGCCACATCAGAGGTCCCTAGTGAGGAGAGTCGGTTCAGAGTATTTGAGGAAATGTACCATAAAAAGCAAATGTGAAATTTTTTTAATGCAACAGTACTTACTGCTCTGGGTTTTTGTTAACTCAATGTGTGCTATCACAGTAATTCAGTGCCCCACAGGTCTCTACTACAAATCTGGTTGCACTAAAAAAAATAAATAAATAAAAAAGAGCCGAATTAGTTTCTGGTGCTGCCAGCCTGTGTGGCAACTGTACCTACAGTCTTCCTGAGGGTTGCTGAAGTCCCCAGAGGAGTGATTTTGTTTAACCATTCATTTCGCTGATGCATGCTTTTGATATTCTGACTTATAGCCCTGGCTACACAAATTTCTTGGACAGCTTCTTTGCCCTGTTCCTGCAGTGCCTTTGCTCTAGGTGCTGCCCTGTGGTGAAACCCCGAAGAGGGAAAGAGTAAAGCTGGAGGAAAAATGTGAATTAAATTATTGTTGGGCTTCTTTGTGCATTTTAGTAACAGTGAAACCCCCTTAACTGTGCCAGTCTCCGGTCACCAGCCGTATATCCAGTCGTCATCTCATCCACAGTACAGCTTCTCTTGTTGATGCTGGCCACAGCTAGATTACTTGGCATGTTTATTGACTTAACAGAATTGTTTTTTGGTTTTGGTTTTGTTTTTTAATGTATACGATGTTTAAATACACTTCACATTTTATATAATACTATCTGGCTATTAGTATTTTTCAGGAACCATAGTTCTTGGTGGCTATATATATTTTTGTGACTTTTTTTGTAAACTAAGTGCCGTTTCAACGTTACAATCATTTTTAGAGTTATTGTAATCAATGTGAATATCATGTTTTTTCAAATCTGTTCTGAGCCTGTAGTGTTTGCTTTGTGATCATATGTGTACTGTATATATTCTGTATAGTTACATTGTATTGAAATACTAGCTTGTTTGATATAAGAAAAGTATGTATTGGGTACCTTTTTGCTAGCCTGGTTGTTTAATCTTTAAAAAAAAAATGTTCTAAAATACAAAAAAAAATTATCCAAACTGGTCCCATTATAGGTCAAAATTAAGGGGGGAGAAAAACTAGTTTTGAGTGTCTTTGGATAGAAACATGAAGCTAAGATTTTTCATTAAAATATTAATGTTTTATGGAGTATATCTTTGCTTTGTGTCGTTCTTTAACTACACCAGACTTTGTCTTTATAGTACAAAAGGCTTGACCCTGTGTAAGAAGGTGCAGTCCTGTTGCTAGAGCTACATTCTCTCATAACTTTTGCTTATAATTAGTCTCAAAATAGTTGAATATGAGGAGAACTCACAGTTGCTCAAGCTGTCTTTGGAGGAAAGGTAGTTTAAAACAGACCAAGCATTACTAAACGATTGGAGGAGTTATATGAGTAAAGAGTATTAAGAGTAAAGTAAACATTGTTTAATTTTCCATTGTCTATTACATTTCCTTTTGTTAATGTTCTCTTTTAGGCTGCATTCTGCAAAAGCGGTGGGGCCATCTTTTGAGCGGGGCTTTATTGATGGAAAGCCAGCCAAGAATGAGGCTAATCAAATTAGTCAAAGGAGAAGATATTTAAAAAGGACAGTAGACAGAGTCATCGTGATCACAGCCATGCGCTTCAAAATAGTCATAAAACAGCCAAGAGTCATGGGATTTAAAATATACCTCTGCTGTTTCTGGCAACCCTTGCAATTAAATTAATTTGCCTCCTACAGACCCACCTGTCTGACCGAGCAGGAATGCCGGCTGGATCAACACATAGCTAGGGCACAGGTAGGAAAATGGAAGTTTTGTAATTACTTGGCTGAAATGATTATAACTCTGCCCATTAACCTATATGAATAACAAGCAGGCTGACATGATTAATGCGCTAGGAGTCAAATTGTGTTCAGCATCTGACATGGGAGTGAAAATAAATAAATAAATCAATAATGGAAAAGCATTCCACAGAGCAGCGTAAGCAGCCACAGTGAACCTTGGATAGAGAGGGTTGAGAGTTATAAATTCCAATTTCTTGCGTTCCTCAGGACCTTGTATAGGGACAGAAGTATTTTATCAAAAGCATAATTGGAAGAGGGAATGTATCTGGAGAAAGCTTTGGAGAGAATTAAAGTTTGAAATGTACAGGCTTTGACTCCATTGTTCTCCCGCAAAAGAAAGAATTCATTTGCTTTGAAGACAGCCTGCAGTTCGGAGTATGCAGTGATGTTTAGCAGACCATTACAAATCTAAAGCCTGTATGACTGTATATGAACATACACTGTCATAAAGCTAAGGCAGGACTGTTAAACTGCATGCCTTTGATGGATATCGAGGTTCAGCCTGGTGACTGAAGTGGATTTTTGCAAAGCACAGCCATATGTTTAAGTTTAGCATGAAGCATCTTTTAGAGATCCTTAACAAAGCAAGTGTACACTGTCAAAGATTTTCTGTGGATTACTTACAGCATTTAAGCATTTTGTTCCTGACAGTAATGAAGTACCCTTTCTTTTGCACAAAGGAGAGCAGCTGAGATGAGATTGAATTCATAGCTACTGAGAACGTAGTAGAGCAGGGAACAGCGCTCTCCCAGGGCTTACTGCACCATTCCTACGTATGTGATACCCTGGTGAAAATGGAGCTGCTTAGAGGAACCTGCCTTGGATCATGTATAAAGCGCTTTTCCCAAGCTGCTCGTGCATGCAGCATCTCCAGAGTTCAGAGCAGAAGTCTGTCATCACCATTGTTAGAGCGCAGATTGCTGTGAGACCATGAGCTAGCAGAGCAGGGGTAAGTGTGTACATCAGTTACAGCTCAGAGCTCTTCTGAGTAGTTTTTCAATTATTCTGATTTTTGGATATGTTAACACTTTTCAGGGAAGATATGGATCCACTTGTATAGCCAACGAGCACTTACTGATAGTAGCCCTGATTTTTGTATTTGCCTTTCACAAATCCTTTAGAAACGGGCCACAAACTCCCAGTGAAAACCATATGTTCAAAAACTACTCTAAAGGCTTGCATTTATCTTTGATCCTGAGCTGTCTTCATCTCAGTCAGTCTCCTGGTGAAGCTATGAGAGCAGCTCATGGGGCATCTATTTGTATATCTCACTTAAACCTTCTATCAGAATTTTGAAGTTAGCAATCTCAGCATAAGAGAGCTCCTTTGCCCAACTGTATGTTAATTTGTGTGGCTATGCTGCTGTCACCGACTCTTAGATCCCCTGTTGTTTTGGATACAACTGTTCTTCATAGTTCTGATTGGATTTACGTGGGAGTATCTCTGAGAATACATCCGCTGCATCTGGCTCAACTGCATTCCCAGTCTTCCATATGCTTGTATAAAACTAGATGCTTAGGTCCTGTGTTTTGTAATACTTCCATCATTTAGAAGATAACAGTTTTTTTCCCACAAAGTACTGCTTGTTCCCCTGTACACGCACGCGCGCGCACGCACAATCTGTATGTGCTCATTCAGAAAGAATTTTGAACAAGAAGCATATAAAAACATCGATTGACCAACTCTTTCCTTGCTGCTTCCCTACAGCCGGTATTGCTATGCTTTTCTTGGTTGATTCTCAGTTGGCTGGAACAGGTTACTAGCCTGACACTCCACAAGAACCTCGCTTCGCTTTTCTCTTAGTCCTTACACACTTCTCTTGCGTTTGGGGTGAAAAGCAGAGGCATGGTTTCATGTGATCCTGTGCTCATCCCTAAACAGAAAGGCAGGACTTATGGCCAAGATATTCATCGTAAGGGAGCAGACATATTTTGTGGTCTTGAGATATTTTTATTTTGGAGGAGGGGAATGTGAATGGCACTTCAGTATAGTTTTCTCTTTATTTTTTTCTTCACGTAGACTGACATTTTCCAGACCATTTCTAAGAAAAGCCAATGTCAATTACAGATTACTGTTAAGCATGAAGTAACATCAAATAAATACGGGCAGTATTCATTTACACTAAAAAAAATACAGTCCTAAATTATTTGATAGACTGCAGTGCAGTATAGCTTTCAAACTATCTTGAACCCAAGATATCTGTGAGTATGTCCCTGACACTCAAATCTCTAGAAAAACAGAAAACTAGTGGTAAAATGGATCATCTGAATTCTTTGCAGACAGGGGAGACGTCTCCCAGGTAAGTACACCTCCAAGTCAAAGAATGAACAGAAGTGTTGGGAGAGGAGCAAGGATACTATGCTGTGTTTACAGGCAAGTGAAGATGACTCAATTCCAGGATAATTTTTATGTAGGTAAATGAAGAAGGCATTTTGACATGCATAGAAGAAGAAACAATGCCTCAGGGTCTGCTGCTACATTGCTGAAGGGTAACAGTCCACTGGCTTCAGAAGAGCAAGGTAAATTACAGTCCCAGTCCACTTAAGCATTTAAATATTCGGCCTTTCCAGAAATGTGTTTAAATTGTCCCTTAACAGCTTACCCATTTTGTGAACTTTACTTCTGGTAGTTGCTTCTCTGACTCAGCACAGTGTATTTTATATCCTGTATATTACTGGGGTGCACAGAACTGTTTTTGGAGACTTTCTGTGCATAAACAGAGCTCTGCACTGTGTAAAATAACTGGAGAGAAAAGACACCAAAGCACAGGATTAATAGACATCAGAGTTTGGAAAACCAAAACATCTCTGTAGTGTTGAACTTCATCTTCCCACAATTTAAACGAGAAAAATAACAAAAATCCTAACAAAACCTTTTATATAACTTCAGTGTTACAGTGATCAGTTTCAAGGTTGACGTGACAGCAATTATAAACAACAGTTATGCAACTGCCTCGTTGATTGAATTGAAATTAATACAGAGAAAGAAAGAGCCAAACAAAAAGAAGTGGCGTTGGGTTGACTTGTTATGTTTTAAAATAAAAAATGCTCAGATCTGCCTCTTTTTCAAAAGCGAACACAAGCCCAGGATGAAAAATCTTGAAGAACAGAGAAATAAACTGCTCTTAAAAATTCTATTTGTGTTAGAGGCGGAATTTTGTTTATCTTCTAAGACTTGCAGCTTTTTCTTTTTTTTTTTTTTCTTTAAAATCTGACAGTGAGGTAATTCAACATTTTAATTTTGTTTGAGTTCCTTCTATTTTAAAATTCCTTTAAAAAGCTGCAACACGTTGCAACACTGGGTACTGCGATTGCAGTGTCACTGATTCCCACTGAGGTGAAGGCCCACGTATACTTGTTGGCATACACGTTGTTTCCTCCACTTGCCATCTGGCAGGCGCTCAGATGTTTTTGAGTGGAACTGAAGGCAACATGGCTGCAGCACATCCCGCGGTCAGCATCTGGTGTCTCAGAGAGGAATGCTTCCTTAGAGCAAATACCCATTTGGTAGTACGTGAATTCATTTTTCATTTAAAAAAAAAAAAAAAAAAGAAAAAAAAAACAAAACACAGGGAAGTTCTTTGTCCAGCTGGCTGTACTGGCAAAGCCCAAGTCCTGCCTCTATTGTTACAGGAGTTGTACCTGACTCATTTTCTGTGATCCATCTGGTAGAGGCAGGATGCAATTACTGTACAGCACCATTAAAGGCTTAGTGCAGACATGAGCTAACCTCCCGGAATTAATTTGCCATTGTGAGGTAGATGTTGAAAACAATGCCAAGGTGGATCTCTTATCAAAGAAAGCCTGTGGTTTTTCTGTTCCTCCTGTATTTTTCCTGCTGATCCAGGGAGCAGCACATTCAAGAAGAGATGGGGAATAAGACATAAACCTGTTTCGTTGCTCATCCTTGCCTTTTCCACCTTGAGTGGTAGGATGCAGAGGAGCCTCCAGCTTGTTGCTACCACTGGGAGAGGAGGAAACAGATTTTGGAGGCTCCCACACAAAATGGGTTTCTTACACATCCCACTGATGTGTACGCTACTGTGAGTCATCCAGTGAATTTACTACCCTGCATGCAACAGGTTCAGTGAGCAAAGTGCCAAAGAAACCCACAGAATATAGCACACTCGGTAGTCCTACGTGCACAGTCAGATGTGATGAGCCTTTGCACAGGATTTCCTACCAGCTTTGCCACAAGTTGACATTGGACAAGTGGCTTCATCCCATGTAATCTTAGTGTTGAGGAAAAAAAATGATCTCAAAGCTACCTATCTTAGCTGTTGAGTTTCTAAATGCCACTTGTTTACACTTGTCTTTTTGCACATTTACCTTCGGTGTGCTGCTAGGTGTCGTGAATAGTGTGCTTTATGCTGCCATCTCACTGCCCGTGCTTGCCTTCCCTGCTTTCTTCCCTTGGTCTGTTGCTGTGGTTTGTAAGGGAGCGAGGAAAGAGTGAAAGCTCGCATGGCCTTTGACATCTTTCCAGGCCAGTAATAAAGCACTGGGAGGTTAAGTTTTATGTTTTGCTTAGCCTTCCCCTCTGGAGACATGAAAAGAATTATAGGAGTTTGATCTATTGTGTGGCTAGGCAACTGTGATGGGTGCTTTATTAAAGTCTATAGCAATCAAGCTAACACAAACCAGAACCTTTCTGTGCAGCTTTATGTAACCCTTTAAAAAGTGATGGATGTTTTGCGGCAGGAGTGGAGGGAAATCAGTAGGTTAGGTCAAACTGCACGACGTGATAACCAGAACAATTAATAGTACTTACTGTGAAATAGCAAGCTCTTGGCTCCGCAGATATTATACGGTTTATAAACCAGGACAGATAGCCTTTAACGTAAGGCTCTGATCAAAAGAGTGGCTATAGAGCCCTCAGTACAATAAAGCTGTTCCATGGAGGTCGTTCTTTTCCGTGTCTGTGATGTTTTAAGTAGTTTTTTTGCTACTGGTTTTGCCCCTCTTTGTCTCCGCGCTATAGGAGCAGCGCAGTTTGGGGGAGGGTACCGGATTCCTTTCTTTCAAGAACTGGCAGCTGAACCAGTGGCAATGGGGCCTTTTCCCCATCGGTTGCCATTTGTACAAATTCACTGAATCAGCCGCAGAGCTGTAAACGGGCATGATCTGTTTTTGTCTTTGTTCCTAGCGATGATGCCAGAAACCCTCCAGCCTGAATTCCCGTCGCAAAGTGGGTCTGCGGTACCCGTGTTCTGAAAAAGCTTTTCTTTTGTTTGCTGTCCAACACAGAGACTCTAAGCTGGATGTTGGGAGACACAAAGGACCTAACAGCACAGAATGCAACTTGCTTGACATGCCAGGGTACATTTTCTTCTCCCTCAGCACCTTGGCTATTTTGATACCTTCATTAACTTGAGACATTCCGTTTTGTAGGTATTGGCTAGTAGACCAAGCAGCTACTTGTCTGCTGCTCTTCCTTCCTAAAGCCAGAGAAGGAGGAATACAACCTCAGCAGGAAGAATCAGAAGAGGGAAGAATCAACCACAGCAGGAAGATTTAAATGGCAGAAGGCAATTTGTGCTGTACAAGTATCGCTCTCAGCAGCATACAAAAAACACAGCCTCCAGGATCTCTTTGCCATCTCAGTCTATGCAGGGACTACAGCCGTAAGTCTGCACTCTGCCTTCTCATGCAGTAACTTAGTGTTTTATGCAGAGCTACGTGCTGTTATGGCTTTCTCTTACACAGGATGCAGCCACATCATTTCAGGGTTTCTTGAGCTGTGAGATTGGTGCCTAAGTGTTATAGTGCACTTCAAGACTGAGGTCCTCATGCCTGTAACATTAGTTGTACAACTGCATAAAATTCAGTACTGCAATTTTTTTTTTAATCAGAGTGTCAAGTACATCCTCTTTTCTCATTAAAGCTAACTCAATTCTTAAACTCCTGAAGAAGAGGCTGGGGTTAAGAAGAAGTGGAGTAACGGTTTTCTAAAAGCGCCCTTTTTTTTCCTGACTTGGAAGAAAAGGTATTTTCATACGCTAACATTTTTCACAAAGAAGACGCAGCTCCCTGCAGGACTCTGGCTTAGCCCTTTGGCAAGCTTGGGAAACCAGTATTCCCTCACTTGCATTCAAGTCATGTTTGGTAGTTTGGCTTTAGGTCAGAGGGGGTTTGTAATAGCTTTGAAAACTAGAAAACAATCCCTTGTTTCTCCTTACAAAAACTGAAAGGAACTGTGCTGGAAGATGGGAACCCACCGTAAAAGTGCATCAAAAAGGCCAGGAATTTGCAGCCCTCTTTCAGCTAAGCCGTGTGTAGTTCCACTGCCATAACCATGGAGCAAAGTGCTTGCCCTTGGTGTTCTATTTATAGAAAACAACTATAATATCATTAGACCAGGAGAGAGGCTGGACTTATTAAATCGCATTACCATATTGGCAGAGTTTAGATTCCTGTCCTGGAAGAGTGTCCTTAGCAAAACAATCTGCCTAATTACCCCTTGGTCCAGCGGCCTTGAGTGAGAAAAAACAGATTTCACAAAGTAAAACTGATTCAGCTGTTACCTTTCCAGTCCACTGTCCTTAAACAAAGCAGTTGCATCTCTCCATAACCTTGTAGTGAATGAACTTCAACTCTCTCAGCCAAGTCTGAATTTAGCTTGTGTTTTTTTTATCTCCAGAGGTGTTTCATTAGCTCAATTACAAGTGACATGTTCCACTATGCGCTGCTGACTGAAAAAACTCAGCCAACGTAAATCCCTCTCCAAATAGAATCCAATTAACCTCTTACTCCCCCTTCCTTTAATCCCCCATGCCCCATGACTTGTTCACAGCCACTCCTTTTAAAGAAGACCAAAATAAACTACTTGAGGTAACTATGCACTTAACAACTGAGGTGTTTGTACTTGCTTTTTTGGTTCACTTGGGCTTGGGTGTATGCTGTTATTGTTCAAAAACCAAGAGCCTGTGTTTTTTTAGATGGCATCCAGTGACAGTTCTTTGTTGCACAAGTCACAGTTTGGGCAAGAGTCTGTCCCTAGGTTTGCTATGTGGGTATTTTCTGTGCCTCACTGTCCCCATCTGCAAAGGACTTGCAGTGATCCCCAGTAACATTTAGAGAGGCTGTTGAACCCTTTGGATGCAGACCACTGTGTAACTGCAGAGACCACACAGGGACATACATGGTGTTATGAACGTGCTTGCTAACGATTCATTTTGTTTATATGCACTTCAGATCTTCGTTAAGCATTGCATGTGGTTAAGGTGCCTGGGTGTTGCACTGGCTTCCTGCTTGGGGCTGAGTTTTGCCCTAGATCCATTAATGTTTTGGCAGCAGTGCTTCCTCGCTGGTGTTGTCAAGACAGTTAGATGCTGAAGTCATCAGTAAGGCATATAACCCTAAATGGATAGGTTGGATCAGTGACCTACTTTAACATACAAGTCTTGCACAAGCCTGACCTTCTCCCCACGATCCGCCCTGAGACCTCAGCAGCAAAACCCATCCCGAAGTGTCCTGCGTGTTGTTCTGGTCATGTGCTGAAGGCTCGCTAGCAAGGCAGCAAGTCCATCAGCTGGGGCCAGGAGCTGTGATTTGGAAACCTGGAGTGCTTGATTAGGCTACAAATCCACACAAACATCTCTTTTTCCTGGCTTTTTCTTCCATTGTACCCACAGTCTGTGTCCCAAAGAACTTGTGTTCCCTGTGGGTTAGTGGTAGGATTATTACTGGCATTTTGTCTGCTTGCATGCTCCAATGAGATCTCAGTCTGGGCTGAGATTTAGGCTGCAGCAGTTGCTGGGTTTTGTTTAGTTCTGTTAGCAGAAGGTGATTTTAAAAATAATGTTTAAATAATATATATATATTAATAATGTTTAAATTTGTTTTCATCTTCTAAGCATTTTCCTCCAAATGGGACTACAACAAATAAGCAGTAACACTCAGAGAGTGGTATAAATCTGCTAATGAGGACAAACCAGCCCTGTGGAGAGATGAGAGCAGGTTCTACCAGAGGTAAGCAGAGGCCTGGCACCCCATAAACTGAGAAATACAGTCAAAGACATACAGATAGAGTCGGTCTCTCCTGATAATGATGCTTTGTGCATTTTGTGGGTCTTAGAGTAGCACGATCAAACTCTCTGTATTCCAAGCAAAGCTTGGAAGTGTTGCCACAAACCGCAATGTAAAGTTTCATGTCTTTGTGGGGTTCCACTTTTTATTCCTTTAAGTTTGAATTGCCTGACAAACTTGTTTCCTAAGAGTCTGGTGTGCGGACTGACATCGTGGGTGCCATATTACTGCCCAAACTGAGTTAGTCTGGGATAGACTAGAAAAGCAGACATCTGCCTTGGGAAGGCTGAGAGGTTCTGGATGGTTGTCAGAATGAGTGTCAGCGTGGTGCTTGGTGGGGTAACACAGGCAAGGCGTCCAGACTGGTGCGTGCCTGTATTTATTTATGTGCCTTCATTTGTGCTGCCTGTTGAGTGATAAAACAGGCTGAATGCTCTGTAACGTGGGAAGGCAGAGATGAGGCTATACTTAACTGCAAAGTCAATACTGAGAGAACTAGTCTGGTCAGGTTTTCCACAGACAATTATCTATTTATTCTCTTCATGTAACATCTCCAAATCCTTTTTTGGCTTTTATGCTTTTAATTCCCTTCTCTTCCCCTAAGCTGAACATCTATCCTTCCTATCTCCTGCTGTCTAAAGCCCATTCATGCCAGTGGTCCAGCAGCCTTCAGACAAAGCACATGCCTCCTGGTTTCCCTTGTCATCAAAACCAGCAGGCTTCTCCTCCCGTCCCTGCACCCCAGGCAGCCCAGGACTGTTGGCTGCTCTGCTCTGGGCCCAGCTCATGAGCCTGGGGTTTATGGGGCAATGGGCCCGATCCCAACCCTGAGCTAAGCCTGCCTAGAGGTGCTTTCCCCATCTCCTGCGTCAGGCTGGGACGCTCACAGGTGTCTGTCCAGTTCAAAGCAGGGGTGAACCACATCCCCCAGTGCTTTGGGCTGTTTGAAATCCACACAGCATTTCTGTGGCTTAAGCCCATTTCTTCATTTAACATTCTCATTCCTGGAGATGTTTTGTTTCTGCCTATCCCCTTAAGAGGTCAAGTGCTTCCACAGGGAGGTTAGCCTGTAGTTTTCCATGCACCCTGACTACTCCATGCACGAGTGAATTTGTTCTGTGATAATACAGCCGAGCAGGCAAAACCACAAGTAAATCAGACTTTTTTTTTCCACTTTTAATAACAGTTTACTATTCTGTAAGTGCATGTAAAGCACATGCCCTATTCCCTCAGCCAAGGAGCTTGACAGCTTGTCAGCAAGAACTACCATAGGTCTAGAGTGACTGATTTATACAAGTAAAAGCACACGTGCCAAGACCTGGCAGCAGCTTGCTCCTTCTTTTTTTTTTTCTTTTTTTTTCTGTAACAACTTGGCAACTCTCTCTCTTCTCCTTCATCCAAACTTTTGCCTTTTATAGTCTTTGAATAACGCTTTTTTTTTTTTTTTTTTAATGTATGTAGCAGTTTCCCCTCCCTCCTCTTTCAGCCATTTGCACTCCTTATCTGAATTGGCCATGGGACAGAGGATCTTGGCCTCACAACAAGCAGTTCTTGACTGAGTACACAGAATCACAAACACGACTGCACATGGACTCATGTTTTTGGGCATGGTAGTGGGTGCATCTCCAGGGCTTCACGACACATTTACCTGTGCTCTGATATTCCCATGCTCCTGTATTGTACATGCTCATGTTAAAACTCTCCTTCACAGAAGCATATGCACATGTATGAACTCACATCAGTGCAGTCAAGTATTTATTAACATGGAGTCTCATGTTCTCAGAATTACACAAATTTGTCTGCATTATCCAAGTGGGAATTCTTACACGTTTGCACACACGAGCCATCCTGCCTTACCGTATGGCCTGCAACATGGGTTCAAACTTGTTTATGTATGAGGGTTCATTGACTTGCCCTATCTCTCTCAAGTCTACATTCAGGTATGGGCTCATACGCAGCTGTGCAGCCACACGGTTTCTCAGACACATGCATTCTCAGGCACAGACAGTCTCTCACACATAAGCTTATAGATTTATGATTTGTTGTGAGAGTGGAAAACAGCTGCTGCAGGCTAATCAAATACAGCAGAAGATTTAATGCAAAATATTGAAAAACACTGTCTGGTAGGAGGGTGAAATTCTTAAAAACATGCTTGTCTCGTGGCTCTAGGCCAGTGCAAGAAGATTTGCACCTGGCCATGATAAACGTCAGCAGCGGGTCTGGAGGAGGCTTAGAGGGCTGCCAGGCACATGGGGTAAAATTCACGTTGGGTCTGGCCCTATGAATAAGCTACATAAGTTTGAGGCCATGGTTTTTCCAGGGTGTGCAACAGAGCTGCTCAGCATGGACCAGTAGGAGTAAGAGTAGTCCAACTTGAGCAGAAGCTTTGCAGCACATTGGCAGAGCAGGCTGAAGTCCTCGTTGTTCGCTCACTTCTCCCTACCTCCGTGGACAAATGGAAAGCCTATTTCTTCAGGGCTGTCAATTCGGCACCTTTCACCAGCTCTGCAAAGGCTGCAAAGACTTGGAAATAATTAACTGCAAAGGAAAGAATTTCATCTCAGGTTTCTGCTGACTGACGACACAGGCAATTTATGATGCCACAAGAAGCTGGGGCTGAGATTATTTCTATGTAACTCCCTATGCTGCTGCTTGGCAGCTTAGTGACTGTGTTGGAAGTGACTGAACTGGATTAATGCCTTGTGGATTTGCACTGTAAACTTCCATGAGTTTGGAGTTCTGGGGCTCGCCCTAGCTGAGTACAGACTAGGCTGTGGCACTGGCCATGTTCTCTCCTGCTTTCCCTGTTGCCTGTAGGTGGGACTTTCTGAGCACAGGTCTTCCCCTTCTCACCCAGCAGGGATGATCTCACTCATTCGTTTCCAAAGGTGAGAGCGCAGAGGGTCTGACTGAAGTTTATCTGGCACTTGGAAAAACAGATACACAGGGCTGGGCTGCAAAAATAGCACGGGGCCAGTCTTCAAAGTGTCCTTCCCACAGAACCTTGGCAGCTGAGGCTGGTCTGTGCTGCTGCTCGCCTCCTGCTCCTTTGGGTGCTAGGCAGAGAAAATAGGAGATCTGAGAAGGGCACTCAGTTATCGTGGCTAAAGGACAGGTGTATTTTGTTCCTGTCTGTGCTTGGTCTACAAAAGGAGACAAGAGGCTCCTGCCCCAGTAGTGGTGTTGATGTCGAACCCAGTGTTTAATCTCTGTGTTTCACCTGCAGACCTGTGTTATTCATTCTGATTGAAGAATTCACAGACCCAACCAAGCAAACCCATTCTCCTGTGAACCCTACTGTGAGTTGAGAGTGAATAATTTCTGAAGAGTAGGGTTACGTGGCTGTTGGATCTGGCCCACTGATTCTGTACGTGCCTGTCTTCACAATCTTCAGCCAGCAGCTTCCTCCTAGTTATTCCTGAATCTGCCTGATCCAAATATGCTGTGACGATCTGCCTGTCTTTGCTGTGCATGTTAGGGTCATCAGGTGAGCAGTGCAGTTCAATCTGTAGCTGTTCTTTGCAGTGAGCCACCAACACGCCTACGTACTAGAGAACCAACAGCTCTGATTCATGGCTGATGGGTGCCGTTCTGCCAAGGAACCCATCTTCCCCCTCTCCATGGGCAGGCAGCCCTGGGTGGTATAAAGTGCACATTGAAACACGCTCTCCAGGGATCCGAGAAGCATCTGTTCCTTCCAGATGTTCAGTTGTCTTATTGTTTGTTAGATTTGAGGCTAGGAACCCCCTTCAGTTATGTGAGGCACTCACTGTTCTCAGATGTCTGGGAGAGCGTGGGGTGGGGGAGAGCTGGCTTTGCGTGACGTCAGCAAGGAACAGAGGCAGAGGTTTCGTGCTT
The DNA here is from genome assembly GCF_009819795.1 of Aythya fuligula. Classification (NCBI taxonomy): domain Eukaryota; kingdom Metazoa; phylum Chordata; class Aves; order Anseriformes; family Anatidae; genus Aythya; species Aythya fuligula. Next base: position 1,993,707 of record NC_045580.1, on the reverse strand, counting down.
TTTGGAAAACACTTGAAAGGCCTTTGAGATCTGGCTAATCTCCATTGTTCTTGTGTTTTCCGGCAGCAGAATGAGAGAGGAAGAATGGAAAGAGGCAAGAGAACAGAGCTGAGAATTGGAACTGGAAGCTTCTCCTGTGCTCAGGCAAGCTTGGCAGAACACATCGTGGCAAATGGAACTGGATGCAGCAGAACCCAGGCTTAAGCCTGTCTCAGATCGTAGACCCAGCACAGCCTCCTTAGATCTGCAGGATCTTTGTGAGTAGAGGAGTGTTTCAGCTAGCCTCACTGAAGCAGACCCAAGTGCAGCTGCTGAATTCAGCTGTGGGATGGGGCAGAGGGTAGCACTGCACAAATGTGAGGACTTTCTGCTCACAGCCATTTTATGTCTTTGATTTTTCTACAGGTTTGTTTTCTTCTGTTGTAGATCATAAAAACACTGTTAGAACCACACATGCTTTGCAAACTTTGATCCAGTAACACAGGTAAGCTGGGGGACAAAGCTGCAAAATGACTTCACAAAGTTGCCAGTAAATGCTCAGCAGAGCTGGGTATTGTAGCTGCAATGCATGGAATTCCACATTAAACCTTTAAACAACCCCCCCTCCCATCACGTTGCATTTCAGAACAGTATGGGCCAGTTGTAGAGTCTGTCCACATCATTAGATCCTAGCTGATGGGTGGGCAGGTTGAGATACATGGTCAAATCATTTTGGAATGGAAACATTTCAAAGTGCAATGATATCTAAAACACATGGCTTGAGGAACAGAGATACCGTGGCTCTTTATTTTTCTGTGTGGGCTCAACCAGGTATAGATTAGAGCAATTCTGGAGTAGAAACCTGACACTGGCCAGAGCAGTGCCATGTCCCTTCCTGCTTGTACAGCCCACAGACTTTCCCACTCAATACTTCTTCTCCTTCCTGTGCACCAGCAGAAAAGCTTGGTTAAAAAAGAGTCATTTTCAGCTCAAGGTTTTAAATGTTTTGTTCCTGATGGTGAGTCAATGATTTTTCCAGTCCCACCCCCACAATAAACAAGTGCAGGCTGAGTGTGGTCCAGAGGAAAATGTGAGTTACACATGTCCTGGCCACATGCTCCTCCGGTACCAATGATAACCATATGGTGGCTCTCAGACCCTAGCTCTCCAACGAGAAGAAGTGTTAGCAAGCATTAGTGCAACCTCCTGCAGAGCAGATATGTAACCTAGCCTCGCCTGTAGCTGCTTGCATGTGCCCAGTAAACACCTTCACAACCTAGTACAGTTGTAGTGCCACATTTTGTGGTTCAGCTATGGCTAAACTGGGGAAGGTTGGGCTGATGGGCTTGCTTGAGAAAATTCCTAAGAATAGCACCATGGCAGGTGTATTGCCTGCCCTTTTTGCTAAGCCCAGACCACAGAGTAAGCAGGCCTTTGCTTAGTAATTTTATGGTGATATAGGCTGTTGTTTATTTATTTATTTTTTTAAAGACCTGTTTCTTCTGTCACCCTCAAAGTAACAGTCAGAAATGTGTATGGTATAGCCATTAATGTAGAAGGATGTTGCTATACTGTTAAAGCATCAGTGGAGCTTGGGGGAATTGTCCCTCCCTCCCTCCCTCAGTCTGTCCCACTCTTCTTTTTCCCCATCTCATCAACCAGCTGCTCTTCAGTCACGTCACCTTGTCATGGCACTGGGACCCATTTCAGACAGCCTTTATATGCCTTCATCAAGGTAGACTGTGCTGGGACAACTTAGTCCTTCATCTCCCATGCCCTCTGGAATGCAGGTACCCTAGTATAACAAACTCATCGCTGAACCCACAGCTCCTACTGTACTTCTCTGCTCCAGTGTTTCGCAGTCCACCAATTGCTTGTCAGATTTGGGGACTGTCCTGGAAGCAACCATGTCCCAGAACCAGTGCAGGAACCACAGCCCTCAGCAGGCCCCAGCACACATCATACCACCTACTGCCAGACTGGGAACTTGCCCCAGGTTGGCTGCTCTCCATTCCCTCACTCTCTGTTCATGCCTTATATCCATTAACTGTCCAGCCATTGCATGATACTGCTTGCATGAGCTCCTAGACCCCCAAAAATTAGCATCATCTTCACCATTTTCTGTAGAGTTAATGGGAAAGCTGAAGCCCAGAGATCCTGAAGGATGTTATTCCCATCAGGTACTTTTAAAGATTTGGTCATGGAAGAACTCAAAGGAAAAAAGGGAATTATATTAGAACCCCTGTCGTTTGAGGCTGGTGCCCTGGTTTTCCTTTCTCTGAGCTCGCCCTGGTCTTTGCTCACATGGTGTGGGATTTCCACATGCGTGGCTCCTCATTTCTTGGGAACATTCACTTTATGTAAGCTCTCTATATCTCGCTTACCTGTATCTTTGTTTCTTTATTTTGAGCTACTAGCGGGGTAAACAGGAAGAGGTTCATTTTTTATTTTGTAGTGTAAAACCTCAGCTAGGTAACCTTTATTAAAGCTAAGATAAATACACAGCAAACATAAGCTTTACTCAGGCACCAGTTCACAGGAACTTGGCAGAGGCCTGCCTGCGTTTCAGAATCCTTGTCCTTTTTCTAGATGAAAGCCCTGCAGAAGGATTTGTTTTTCAGACAGAAGGCAAGCCAAGTTGGTGATTTCATCCCAAGGCAGGCTGTGTCAAGCTGGTCCTATTCAAACACGCAGGAAATCAACCTTGGAGCTCATTCAGAAATGAGGATGGAGAGTGGGGGTAGAGACGGGGGCTGTGAGGAGGATGAGAACTTGGATTTTGAAACTGAACTCCAAACAAGCAGGAAAGATACCTGCTGTCAGTGTAGTGCTGAAGGGGCCAGTCCTTCACCCTCTGAAGGATTAACTGGCAAGGTTTCAAGTAACATTTCTTAATTTCTCGCTCTTCCAAGAAGCAATCTCATCTCTGTCCTCATGCAGCCCTGCAAAGGCCGTGCACAGCATCACTCTGATAACAGGTCAAGTGGCTACCACAGGCTAAGGGAAATTTTCTCAGTGCCCTCATTCCAGTGCATTTTTTTCTGTTTAAAGCAATCATTGTCTAATTAAAACAGTTGCTTTTTGACCTAAAGGGTGGATTTCTGAGCAGAGAGAGGGAGAGCTTGCTCTGAACAAGGGAGAGGGAGAAGGAGGTAGAAAAGTGATACTTAGGGAGCGGTTCTTTACCAGCTACTGTAATGATCTCCACTTGAACATTAGTAGAGCAGCTACACAGCACCAGTGACAGAGGGGAGGCAAAGGATGGCAGAATTCAGAACATTTATTCTTGTCTGATACAAAATCTCTGAGACCCTGGGCCAGTCACTTCATCCTTCTTTGTACTCATTTCAAAAATGAGAATATTTCTCTTTCTCTTATGGAGGAGTATGTCTGCCCCCAAGTTTTGCTCCACAGGCACATGAGCAAGAGCCTCTCTGAGTACCTCGATGGTATGATCACATTTATCCAGCTCTCCAGGGAAGAGTTTTCCCCCTCTTTCCTCATCCTGGAATGTGGGGGAAAATTCTGTTTAAAAGTTCCCTCTGCCTTTTGTACCCTCCAATGGGTACTAAAGTACCCATTGTACTTTACCCTAAGTATGGATTGGTACCAATTTAGATGCACTGGCACAAAAAGAAAAAACCTGTACCTTTACTTATTTTTTTCTGATGATGTGTATACATCAAGTCTCTCTGTGAAAGCCCTTACTAGAGCTGTGACCAAAGCAACATTTCCCACCTTCTCTACCCATGCCATATCTGTTCTGGCAGGGCCCAGTTCTTTACTTTGCTTGTCAATGCACCACAAAGGGCAAAGATCAAAAGAACCTGCAAGAGTTTTGTTGCTTCCTCCTCATTTAGCTGTAGCTCCCAGCAGCAAGAGAAGCACAATGGAGAAAAACTTGGCACAATTTTATCTGATGCTTTTCTGCAGCTGCAAACTTGCTGTTGTTCAGTAAAGATATCACTCCAAGACACCCCACTGCTGTGCAGCCTTTCCAGTACAGCTAATCACATGGGAAATTAGGGAGAGAAACCTGCTTGGGATCTGTGTGTGTATAATTCTTCAGCCCTAAATAAGACCTGCAGGGACTTCCCAGCAAGGCAGATACAGTTTGCTGCTGCTGCTAGAAAAAGCCAAGACTTGCCCCTTTGCACTTACTCTTTCTATATAAGAACTTCAAGGACTGCAGTCCTTCCTTTCTAGCAATTGCTCTCATGGATCCAGATTTTAGTGGTTTGGTTTTTGTAATCAAGCACTTTCTGATGTGAATAATACCAACAAAATGTTTGCAGCTTGGCCTGGAGGATGGGAAAAATGCAGACACCAAAAGCCAAGGCAGTTTTTTAATGTCGATGCTCATTAGGTATTTTTTAACATTAGTGGCTGGTGCTGGAATCTGCCCACGCAGGCTGGAGGCTGAGGAAATATTATTTGCACACATCTGCTCCAAGAGATACTGTCAGACTTGGGGAGCATCTTGTGGTAATTAGGGGAATTCATTCCTTAATTTGGTCCAGCAGAGTTCTTTCCTGATTTTTTTTTCTGTTTGTGAGTTCCTTTAAAATTTTATTTTCCATGTTGTTTTTTCAGCAAGTGAAAAGCTCCCAAGCAGTGTTCAGATCCCGTGTTCACATAGCACCTTCTTCCCTGTGAATTGCAAAGCACTTGGCAAAGCTGGGCAAGAAGTCTTTCTGAAGGAAGGGAAGAATAGCTTGCAGTCACGGGCTTGAAATAAAACAAAAAAAATGTAATCCGTTATTGCCTTTCCACTTTCCTGTTCCTGCCATATCTTTTCCCTCCTCCCTCCCCATTCCCCAACCTACACGTGTGCATTTGCTTCCCAGACAGAAGCCCCTACAAGACCTCAGTGCCCAGGTTGAAGCAGACCAGGTGCCTGCCTTTGACTCTTCTACCCGTAATGCTTCCCTGAGCTCTCCTCCCAATCTCCTCCGCTGCTGTTCGAGTGATGTGTGCTTAGTGGTAAAAGAAAGACGTTTAACTGGATCAGCCAGATGATGTCCCAGGCCAGAAGTGGTCCAGACAACATCTGATGAAGTGAGACTGTGACACACTAGCCGCTGCCTTCTGGAGCTCTCTTGGAAGCCACGTTTCCTCACCTCACTGTTGTCTTCTTCTTCCTTTCTGCTGGTCTTGCCCAAGGCAGGGTACCTGTCCTCCCCAGCCCAAAGCTCAGTCCCCCAGAAATGTTCACCTCCATGTGTTCCTTTACAAAATCTTTTAAAGAAGAGGACAGCTTTAAGGCCCTGTGCTTTTTCTGAAGAAGGGGCCTTTAATATAGTTTAATTAAAAGTTCGTCCTGCGGAGCTTGTTTGATGTCAGTTTTGAAATTCTGTACATTTGGTTTCCATTCTTATTCTTTTGTGTGTTTAAATCAGTACATTTCCAAATAAGGTTTTTGTGTGCTCACCGCAGATCTCTGTGCTCACTCCTTGAACCTTAATGCTTTTTGTAGCATTGAGCAGTGACAGGGTTATGTTAACCTCTCTGCTTCACTAGGCACATTTGTTCCCTCAAAATCAACACAGCAGCTGTAGGCACTGACATCTGAAACAGTCCTGGCTCTCTTTACGGCACGGAGTTTCTCTTTGGTCTGTGTGGATTGCACAGGGTGCCTTGAAGGAACACACAGACAAGCAGGTGCTCAGTCCTGCCCCACGGGGCAGTTTTTTGGGGAAAAGCTGCTTAGGCAGCGTGCTGGCTATTTTGGGACATTGGTGGGTGAGTACCCGTGGTGGGGATAAGGCAGGTTTGTGTCAGGCCAGGCTTGGTTTGGGGCCAGGTGCAGCTCTACCCAAAACTGCGTTAGGCCAAGTGGGAGCACCTGGCTGGATTGAAATGCTGCTCCTCAGGGCCCTCCTTCTGCCTGGTGAGCTTCCATATCCCTTCCTGGGGTACTGAGGAATTATGAGGAGGAAAAAGTGGAAATCCGAAGGTAGGTAGGAATATGTTTTTGTAGATGAACATGGGAGGCCCTGGCTGAAACTGTTCAATGTCAGATCCAGGAGACCAAACAGTTGCTTTCGGGATCCTGTGCTTGGGAGAGTGCAGGAAAGCCAAGGTGGAAAGTGAGTTTTAGAGCCTAATGCTGACGTATCAGTGTTGTTTGAACTGTGGTTGGGGATACAGCTGCACAGTGACTATGTGTCTATCCCATCGCACTCTGGAGAGCAAGGGAGAGCTACGGGATGCTGCTGGGAGAGGCAAGGTGCCTGTGTTGTAGCTTTTGAAAAACCCTTCACAATAAAGTGAAGTTAATCTAGAAAAATCCTGAGATGGGACAAAGTTCCAAGAAAGCTGCAGCGCCAATGCAGGATTTAACCCCCCACCAGCTCCTTAGTTTCCATTTCTAGCTCAACCAGTTGCTAGAGCCCTTTCCTGGGTGGCCAGGCACCTAAAAACCCTTTTTTCTAGCCAAAATGGAGAGAGAAAATAACAACATATTTCTGTCCTGCAGCACTGAAGCTGTTATTGGAGCAGCTCTCTGTTTTGTAGCCAGGTGAACATGCTGGGAAGACAACACGATCAAGAGGTGCTTTAAGTGCTGAGAAGGCGCCATGAAAGGTAGGGGGAAGAATCTACTTCTGTGTGAGCTGTTTAAGATGCCTGAGAAGTGGCTTGGGAGGGCGCTGCTTTGTTCTGTGCCTCTTGCCTGTGCCATGATCGCAGAAGTGCTGAGATCTGAATAGTTTTAATTTTATTCCTAATCTTGTGTGCTGTGCACAGATCATAAAAATCAGTGATGTGGTTGCCCAGTGGAGACGAAAGCTGCTTACCTGACGTGTACGGTGAATAACAATGAGAATTAAGTTGCACATTTCAGAATTGCTTCTGCTGTTCTGGATGGATGAAATTATGCCACAAAATGGTGGATTTCCTGACGCTTTACCTCTTTCTCAGCACCCACACTGTTTTCATGTGGCTTTTTCCATTTGTTGTCCTTTTCCTTTGAGAGCAAAGTGTATGGAGGTCACAGCCCAGGATCCACCCCTGTTAGTTTTGAAATGGGGAAAACTGCGACCCAGAAGTAAGATGAGTGTGCTGAGGGAGGTATGGTGATCGGGGGGCTCTGAATTAAGGCGAAGTCTTCTGAAGGCTGTGAAGCTGTGTTACGTGCCAGTGTCTTTCGGCCCATGGCATGACTGATGGAGAGCTGTCCCGAGAGGGAAATGGTGGTAGTGGTCATGGGGCCTGTGCTTCAGGAGTCATTTCTGTTGTCTGATACCAAGAAAGGATCAGTTGTCATGGTTACCAGCCTCCCCTTCCTGGTCTTGCCAAATGTCTTCTCTGGAGCCTCGGGCTTGGAGCAGGATTCAGCGTCTCTCTCCTGGTGAGGTGACACGCTGATCCAAGCACCTTGAATTTCAGATTCACCTGCTTTGGAACACTCATGTGACACTGCTTTGTGCTTGTGTATCTCAAGGGTGTTCTTATGTTCTTGCTTTCTTTTTTTTTTTTATATATATAATTAATAAGGAAGAAGTAAATGAAATAAAAATTAAGCTCTGGGCATTCTTAGGGGTGCAACCCTGTGCTTGCAATCTGGACAGAGACATCAGGTGTCTGCATGGGCCTGGGGGGTCTCAGTTCCCTGTACCCCATGCACAGGGTCAGGGACTCAGCACAGTCAGCATCTCTCTTATTCTTCTTTTCTGTATTCAAACCACAGCACGTCTAGTTATGAAGTGACCTGAACCACGGAGGTCTGTCTTTGCAGGCCTTTTGGTTTGAATGTGACTTTTTTTTTTCCCTGAATGCCAGAAGAAGCTTGAGTGAAAGGTGAGCAGGTTAAAAAGGAGTCTGTCTTTTTTTTTTTTTTTTTTTTTTCCTTCCTTTTTTTTGAGCTGGACTTGGTTAGCATTCCTTTTGAGAACTGAGTAAAAAAGGACTCGTGTGAGTCGTGCTGGAGTCCCAGGCAGCAAGGGAATGGCAAGGATAGCAGCAGGCCAAGCTGGAGAAATTCTTGAAGTAGGAGGAAGGTGAGGAGTCTCAAAGGAAACATGAGGTCATTTCCCTTTTAACATAGTACATTTCGGAGATATTTTAACAATTAATCAATATCTAAATCTGCAGTCCATTATAGGGCTTGGCAATGTGTTATTTTATAGTCTAACAAATGGGAGCCTGCCTGTGCTAATAGGTTGAATCCCTGAGCTACAGTAAATGTTACTATCACATGGCAAGCGGTAACTTGCTCCTCCCTGCCTTTTTTGAGATGAGGTCAATTATATTTACCATTTATGGAAGATATTCTTCTAATTAAAATGACGAGGATACAAGGAATCCACTTTTGCTTTCTTTATTTTAAACGTTTAAAGTAATAACCATTACCAAAACCTGGGAATGAGGGGCAGGGGAATCTCTCTGCATAGCCAGCCAAGTGTTACAACATCGCTTTGGCTGCGGGCTCCAAGGCTGCTGCTAAGCCCCTTCGTAGCCCGTGCTGGAACATCTGGTCCATCTCATGATGGATGGTCAGCCCGAGCAGCCGGGCAGTGGAGTCTGGGCCCGACTGCTGCACAAGTGCCCAGACTGTGGGGGCTGAACAGCTGTGTCTGATGTTCTGAGCACAGAGCTGGGAGCCTGCGCCGCCTGGGACACTCCTGGGGAAAGAGCTCAGCTTGCAATGTCACGCTGGGAGGTGCAGGCTGCAAATTGGCATTCTCCGTTCCCTGTCAAGCTGCTGGGTGGCCTGAGAGCTTCTGAGCAGAGCGTCGGGCTTGCAGGTTGCCTGGGTTTCCCCAGCTCTATGAGCAAAGTCCCAGTGAGGTGTTCCTGGCGTGACATGTGCATTTCTGTAGGCCTTGTGGTTAGGCAGCAACCCCTTTCTGCTTTGCTAGCACTATGTCTGGTGATGTCAGCTGGTATTTATTCCTCTGCCCTGCTTACCTGGATAAAAACAAGCTCTGGTCTCTCACCATTTGGATTGACTAACTTGATCAATCTCCTCTCAGGCACAGAGAGGAACAAAACCCAAATGTTCATTTTATTTTTTATTTTTTTTGCTCCCCCCTCATTCTCCAAACAACCAGATCGTGCTTCTCTAACTTCTGTCTGGAAGCTTGTTTGGGTTAGCAGGCGGTGAGCAGCAACTCCTCACTCCCAACCTGAGCCTTTCTGGAGCTGGGGAGGGAATGGACTTCCGTGTCTACTTGAGGGGTTATCAGAGCACAGCGTCACGGGACTGTGAAGGCATTAGTTATTTAATTAGCATTAACAAGGCAATTATTATCTTAATAAAATGACTGATTATGACATTGAAGTTGTATTTGAGGTTTAACAGCTGCAGCAGCCTGACTGAATTGTATGTTTGTTAATCCTCAATGAGGGTGTTCTATTTCACTGAGTGATGTTTATTTAACATGCAATAAGTGTCTTAGTGAATCTCTATTAAAGGCATATGTGGAAACCTTAATTTGAAGCATTACAGAAGAGAGTGAGACTGTTCAATTCATAAAATCCTATTTAAACATTGTGAGCTCCAAACCCAGCCAGTGCCAAAGCAAACTGTATCCTGTACGTCCTGTGCCAGATGTCTCATGTGGGGTAAACTCAGGCTCCAAAGAAAATAAGGTCTGAAGGGAACACTCTGGCCATTGAATCTCCAATCCAGCCTATATAAAGGGGTTTCGTTTCCATTCAGGAAATACAAACCTCTTCTATATGGATCCTGTTCAAAGTGTGTTTGCTGAACAATTCTTCCCAGCAGCAGCGATTCTCAGTAACACCTACGCCTGTGAGCAAAACTGCATCTGGTGGAAAGGTTTGGGAAATACTCTAACCTCTCTGTGAAGTTCTGAGAAAGAAGAGACAATGAATCAAGAAGATTCAATTCCTGAGAAAGAAGAGACAAAGATAGAGAGGTCTCTGGGTGTTTCATATGGCACCGACTAGTGTCTAGCTGGGTGTTAGACACCCTAGCTGTTCTGATTGTGTTCTGGGTCAGATGTGAGATGAATGAAGCCTTAGCAAACATGACTTTATCTTTTCTTTTTTTTCTTTCTTTTTTTTTTTTTTTCTTTCTTTCTGTGTCCTATGACGTTAGGCAACTTGCTGCCACCTGACCACTGTGGTTCACCACACTCAGCAGGGTGCTCCAGGGCACTGGGGAATTGACCTCTGGGAGGCTGAGGTGGTGTCCCTGGAGCTCCTGACTTCACTCTGAACCTGGCGTGTTTCTGTCTGAGTGCCTCTGGTATTTTGCAGGTAGATGCATGTTCATTTTGCTTGTGTTCAGAGATTTCTGGACGTGAACCAGGTCTGAACTGGCACCCTGTAGCAGCAGTGAACACAGCTAAGAGGCAGGATCCTTTAGTGCTAATTTGGCACTGAGTTAACGCAGGCACAGGACTTCCAGTTGGCTCAGAATAGGCAAAGTGCGTGTAGAGACATGACACAGGCTGTATCTCAAGCTCCTCTGAGTTTAGTGGCAATTCAGCTCCACATCCACACTTTTGGACTCCGATGCCAACCTTCTGGGCCAGGCCAGCACTCAGCCCTTGGATCTGGGCTCTGCTTTCCTTCCACCTACATGAGAACTGTTCCTGCTGGGCCAGGCAAGGGATCGGCAGTCCTGGCAGCCTTCACAGCATGAGCTGTTTGCCTTGAGTGAAACACAGTAACTGGAGAGGGACCCACACTTTGGGCTCCTGGGAGCTCTGCTCTGCTCCCTCAGGTGAGTGCGGGCAGGCTGCACTACCTGTGAAATAAATCTGCTGGGGTGAAGCCTTCTTCATGTCTGTATGAGGTCATCTGCCACGGTAGTAAGGTCCTGCGTGTTTTCCCCTTAAAAAGTCTTGTTCTGTGTCAGAGAGGGAAATGGAGGGTGCTAGGAGGATTGCCTGAGGCTATTTGACAAGGAAACAGCAGGCTGCTTTAGAAGCTATCTCCTGTCCAAGAGACACAGCTACCCTGATGTCAGAGGCTATTCGGATCCTGTACGAACAAGACTGTCTTCTCGCTCACTGCTGGCTCTGGTGGCCCCGTTGGCTCTACCTCGTGCTGTGCTTCAGCTGTGGTGTGAAGGCACCAGCTTCTGCCTGCTGGGCTGACCACGTACCTGGCCAAGGTACCAGGAAGCCCACCAGCAAATTCTGGGGCACCCTGCTCTAAGCACCTTGCTCTGAGCACATAACAGCCTTGCTCGTAGTGGGAATTTGCTATCCAAGACTGGCAAGGGTTCTGGCCCCACGCAGTGGTTAGGTTGTGTTCATCAATTTCCCTTTCCTTGCCTGTAATTTCTTCAGGGCAGCAAGCCAAGCAGACCCATAGGCATGATCAGAACATGGGATAAATATTCCAAGTGGCTTGATCTATAGGAACATGCGGATGGGGGAGGGAATGAGTTCATCTCCTCCGTGCTCTTGGCAGGGCTGTCCCTATATCCCCCTGCGTCCTGCAGTGGGGCGATAAGCTGGCTGCAGGGAGAATGTTCTGTCCCTTCCCTGGAAGAAGAGATTCATCTGAGCCTTCCTCCTGGGAGCAATCCTTGGTAGGCAGCTGAAACTTTCCTTTTCCTCTCATCCCATGACTATTAGGGAATATCCAGCCCCTTACATTGTCCAGAATAATTCCACTGAAAAGAGGATTAGTGCGTTTCAGTAACCGCGGGCTGTTTCTTGTCGTTTACCTTTTAGCTGCTTTCTCCCAGGTTGGTGTCTCCAGCCCCTAATGATTTCTTTTGTTCTTGGAGCAGCAGGTTATTGCAGCTTCCCTGTAAGAATACATTTAAAACAGAAGGGCAGGGAAGGAGCAAAGACGTCCTTGACTCTGAAACACCTCCGGTAACAGAGCAGAAAGCAGATCCCCAAGGCCCTGCTTTCAAAGGTGTCTTAATTTGCTGTCTGAAACAGTTGCCAGGGTTTCTAGTCCTGTCAATCCCATCTAAAAAGAAAAAAAATGTTGTAAGTACAATTTTTACTGCATACAGTTGCCCAAACAGGTGGGGTGAAATCAGTGTGAGCTCAGGTACAGCCAGTCGGATCAAGCAGTGTAAAAGGCACCTGGTGGATGGTGACCCGACACCGTGTCACGCTAAAGATGTTTTGAATTTCTGGCACGGACAGGGGGAGAAGGGTGAATGAGAGCTGTGTTGGGGGTTGTTTTGTTTTTGAGAGAGGAAGCATTTCATTTCTGATGGGAAGTATTTTGTACTTGCTTTCTTCTGCTATCTGTTCCCAGCTCAGACAGCTCTTCTGTTCTTCAGCGTGCTTGCCCAGGGCTGTTGTATATGACTGTTTAAACAGTGTTTAAACAGCCATAAGCCTGTTTATTTACCGAGGCTATAAATTATCTTGAAATCAGAATTCATCATCCTGCAAATACCATGTTTCAACAAGCAGGCTGGCTCTCTGCTAGCATAGCAATAGTAATAGACCTCCTCGCTGCCCTGCCAAGTCGCTGACAGGGGCAAGTGTCCTTGCATGGGCAGCTGCTGCCTCGCGGGGATCCAGGCAGACTCCGAGGGCTGATTCCTCTTTGTGAGCTGATCTGCTAGCAGACTGGGGAGTACAGTGGCCACTGCAGGTCTCTGATGGATGAACTGTGTGTTCGAGTTATCTTGTCCTTGCCGGGGTTTGCTACGAAACTAATGATCTGTCTCTTCCAGCCGTTAGCAGCAGTTGTCTCTACAGTGTGAAAGGCTGACGATAATCAAGGAACGGGCTTTTCCCAGTGGAATTTTCTCCCTCACTCCAGCTAGTAACAGGTAACTGTTTCTGAAGCATGTGGCTTTTAGATGACAAAGCCAGCAGTATCCTGCTCGGTGTTACTGGGGATATTTCCTTGACTTTGTTTTGCTGAGGCTGTGGACATAGAGAGTGACTAGAAGAACTTGTCTGAAAAGGCTTAAAAGCGACGCTTCCCCTATGCGATGTGTAAATTCCTTTCTCAGATAACGTCTGCCTTAAATATTTAATCTCGGCGACTCAAGCAGTTGAGATTAAAACCCATCAAGGCAGCTGCCGTGCCCTGGCTGTTGCACAGGGTGTGGGTTTTCCTCTGGATGCTGACATTGCTGCTCCCATTAGCACCTCACCTCAAGCTGAGAGTGGTCCTGGCAGTCCAGAGCCCCAAACCTTTGTATGAGCTGCGTTGATCAGGTTGGCTCACTCCGCAGCAGGTCTGGTAGCAACAATAGATCATCTGACTTACCTGTTGTGTGCTGTGTACGCCTCTGCAGATTTCTGGAACCACATAAACCAGAGATGGGAAAGATTCGAGGTCATCCAACTTCTCCATTTTCCCCCTATGGGGAAGGCTTGTTCCCTACACTGGATTTTCCTGTACTTGGTCCAGTTTGAAGTGACTCAAGCAGCAGGGTTTTCATCGCTTCCCTTGGGAGGCCTGGCAGTTTTCTTGCCATGAGAGATGTTTTCCTAATTCTCCACCTGATCCGTTCCTCTCCCTGATTCCAGCCCCACAGAGTGGCCAGCAAAAAGCTACGGTGGGCTAATGCTCATTAGGTTATATGAGCACTGGTTAACTCTTTCTGGGTGGCTTTGATGCTTGTCCTAAGCAAAAAGGAGAAATTTGGATGTTTGGAAAGGAGAATGTTATGGTGCTGGAAAGGAGAATATGATGGTGCTGCGATGATGACACTTGTCTCAAAGACACTGATGGTGTAAGTAGTACAAGTCCCAAGACCCGTGGTTCTTATAGGATTTAGAGGTTCATGGAAGGTTTTCTTCTACAGCATGTAAGCATACCTGCAGCTGGTGAAAACTGGTAAAATAACCCCTGAAATGTTCAACTAAATGACAACCTGAACGTGCAGTAGTGGCTGTTCTTTATTTTGGGGCTTTGCTTGTGCCTAACACTTCTTCGAGAAGCTTGTTTTTTCTTAACAAGCTGGAGGTTTTCCCATGGATTGCTTTCTTTGCTTATCCTGTCTGTGCTGCCAATGCTGTGTAACCAGTAGCTTGACTCTAATGCTGAAGTAGTTCTTAAAATATCGTCTACTAACTGGATTGGTCACGATGGGATAAAGCCATCTTTCATGAAGGATGAGCAGGATCAGGCCTTGGAGACACTGTCAAAGGGGAGCCAGCACAAGAAGAAGGGAATAAATATTTAAAGTGTGGTTATGCAGGGGACAAAACTAGATGCAAATCTAATGGTCCACAGCTCAGATAACTGCAGAAACGTTTAGGGCAGAAAGCTGGTAGCAGTTGAGAGGTCTGTGGTGGTGTAACACAACGTGATGGGCAGCTTTGTGTTTGTTTTGTCTGGGGTTCCCCAGGAGGCTGTTTTATGCTTTATCCAAAATGAGTAAAAGGGTTCTCAACCTTTCTTCTTTGCCACGGTTTGACCAGACGTAGGGAACAGCCCTGTGTTCGTGTCTCTGCCAGGGGGATGGAGGGCACTTGGTGTGTCTGTGTCCCCTGGCAGCCCCACCAGCCTCGGTGTGCACCGTGAGGAGCTGCTGCTCCCCTGGGAAGGGAGGCTTCTCCGCTCTGCTGAGCGCCACGGCTGTGGTGCTTGCTGGGGGTGGGCACAGCCACGGAACATGACTAATGGGTAACATAAAGAACCACCTTCCCTGCAGCCTGATTCACCCGATCCTTGCACAGATTCAGTCTTTCCTTCAAGGAATGTTTGATAATGCAGCGCGCACCGCTGAGATCACCCTTCTGGCAAGTGCCTGCTGTGGTATGAGACCCAGTCATCTGGCAGCACATTGCTTACTGCAGTCTCCAAGGCAACCCTCCATGCTGTTCTTCTTTGGAAGCTCTGTGCATTCGTAACGAAGCTGTCATCCCTCTTACTGTAAGTGCAGCAGATGTGAAAGATTTTACCTGTGCCAATGAACCCCAGGCCAGGACACTGCTGCTCAGAGGAGCGGCGCTGCGGTGGGCATCCCACCTCCCTCTGAAGGTTGCTGCCTGTCTGCTCGTGGTGCCACAAAATGTCTCCTGCCCTGCCTGCTGTGTCTGTAGCCAGCTGTGTTCACACAAAGAGACCCTGAGGATCACACGAGAGCTCTGCTGAGGCAAGGCCTTGCGGTGCTGACGTGCCACAGAAAGAATTCGTCCCGGATGGCTGGTCCCAAGGTGGATTTACCAGTCCTGCAGTTATTTGCTTCTCACTGACTAAAATGTGAGTCCTGGTGGGGAGACAACCAAACTGCAGCTCACTGCCACGTCCCATGGGGGCTGCTCTGAATTTCTTTTGAGCAGAAGCTGCCAATTGCTCAGTTTGGAGGCACAGCCACCCTCTGTTGTGGGTGCTTAACCTGGCAGGTCAGAGGGGCAATTATCTGCCTCCAGCATCCCATCACAAGTCCTCTTGGATGCTCTAAGAGAGGTTGTAAATCAGGGAGGGTGGATACCGTGTCCTCTGAGTAGGCCTGATAGATGCTCAGTGCTGGACTGATGAGCTTCATTCTGCCTGCTGCAGCCTATGGAGAAGCTCTTTTTTATGTTTGCTCTTCTGGTTGGTCTGTTGGTCATACAGAAACCGGGGTCTGGCTCTAGCTGAGGGTATTGCAATTCTTTGGGTTGAGCGAGGTAGGGGGAAAGTCTGTGCTGTTCATACAGAACGAACCACATCTCCCTGGTAGATCCCATGCAGACCTAGACTGGAAGAATCTGTCCAGCTTCATCTGCTTGAAAGCAGGCATCTAATTTCAGTCCTTGATTTTAAGGTCACCAGTGCAGAGCAAGAGACTCCCAGCTCCTTGGAGAAAGCCAAAGCCCCTGCTGGAGCAGCCGACCTGCCTGGCAGCTGGAGTCAGATGAGGTGATGAGCCTTTGCCACAGCCCCTCCTGATCCCAGTGGGTGACAGGTTTGTACAAGCTGGGGACGTTCTCGTTCCCTGCTGTGAGCTTCGGGAGAGATGGTGCTGGGTTAGGTGCGAGCTCTGGTGCTCTGCAGCGGTGGCTTTCTCGTCTGCTCCGCGTCCAGCAGCAGCTGCTGGGAACACCCCATAAAGATTGCTTGCTCCTGCTTTCTGACAAGCTCTGTGCTCCCAAACATGCGCAGACCCCTCCACCTCGCACACCTCCATCCCTGCCCTGCCATCCTAGCCCTGGCTCTGTCCCAATTTGTCTGCCAGCTGTGCCAGACCGCTGGGACACGTGTCTTGGGGCAGGTGCTTTCCAGGAACTCTGTGGCTGCTGCCCTGTCTGTCTGTAGTTTCACTTGACATCCCCCGAGGTCTGGAGGGAAGAAAAGGTATTTTCCTCTTGCCCTTGGGGTGATGCTGTAAGGTGGTGGTACAGGAGCTGGGAGCTGCTTGACCTGGGCCTGGGGGGTGAGAGTGGGGAGCTGCCCCTCCGGGCTGAGGAGCCCCAGTCCTGCAGCACCCTCAGGGTCCTGCTGGGCACAGAAACAGGTAAAAATAACATAAAATAAAACAAAAATAATAAAAAAAATAACAGGTAGCTGTGAGGTGGGAAGCCTGCCCCATGGGTTGAGGTGTTTTTTGAAGGATGCCGTGCAGGCAGTCCACTTGGAAGCTTGGCTGCTGTGGGGGGGGGGGGGGTTAATTTTGGGGCTGTTCTTTTTTTCGCTTGTTTCCCCATCAGCAGGCTGGGGAATACGAGTCGGGAAACAAGTCAACAAGCAGACAGTGGCATGTGAAGTGAGTCCCCCTGCTGGCACAGCTGTGATTGCGAGGCAGTGACACAGATGATAAGGAGCACATGCAGATACAACACCAGTGATAGCAGAACTCTCCCAGTGCCCCCCAGTGCTGCCCAGATCCCCCCTGTACGCTCCCAGTGCTGCCTAGAGCTACTCAGCAAACTCCCAGTGACCCCCAGTGCTGTCCAGAGACCCCCTGCATCCTCCCACTGCCTGCAGGGCATCTCCAGACAACACTGGAGGGCACTGGGAGTGTCGCAGGAGGATCTAGAAAGCACTGGGACTGTACTGGGAGGTTCAGGACAATACTGGGACACACTTGGAGAGTACTGGGGGGTCTCTGGACTGCACTAGGGGGCACGAGGAAGCTGTAGGCAGCACCAGGGGTGCTGAGAGATTATTGAGGGGCTCCAGAAAATGCTGGGGGGAGCACTGGGAGTGTACTAAGAGGGTCTGGACAATACTGGGGGCTGCTAGGAAAATACCTGGGGGATATAGGTTGTATTAGAGGGCACTGGGAGAGTACTGGGTTCTCTGGTCGGCACTGGGGGACACTGGGGTTACTGGGAGGGTACTGGAGAGCTACAGGCAGTAGTGGTTTTGCTGGGGTGGTACTGGGGTACTTGAGGTGGTGCTGGGAAGTTACTGGGTGTCCTCGAGGAAAGCACTGGGAAGTTACTGGGTGGCTGTGGGCAGTACTGGAGGAGAATGGGGCTCCAGGTAGGGCTGGGTGGTTCCAGTATTACTGGGGGGAACTGGGAGGGTACTGGGAGGCTCCAGGCAGCCCGGGGGGTACTGGGATGATACTGATAAAATGGTTTGGAGGAAGAAGGCAAGACCCTGAGTCTGCTAGTTTGTGAGGGGTGTCAGATGCTTCACTGCTTGCACTTGTTTTTTGTCTAATTGCTTTCTCCAGCACTCACGAGCAGTGGGGACAGGCTGGCAGTAGAGCACACCTCCCTCCCTGGCAGTGTGAGCGTGTGCTTGCTGCGGGCAGGCGGCTGTGGCTGCACAGAAGGCTGCCTGCCAGAGAAGACAAAGCCCTAAAAGATCTGTAGATCTGTCCCCCCTTCAGCCCTACTTAGGCAATGTGAGGTTTGCTGCTCTCACCTGCCCTTGTTGCAGTGAATTCCCCACGGTTCGATGTGCTGTCTGCCCTTTGCATGTTCTGAAAAGTCTGTGTAGCAGCTCTCCATCCCCACTGGGTTTGTTGTGCACGTGCCAGACAAGAAGAAAGCAAAGTGGGGTCTTTAAACCTTGCCTTGTTCAATTGCAGAAGGGAGCAAACGCCTGGGATAATGGATGTAAAGAAGGACACAGTCAGTATAGTGAGATATATGGACTGGGGCAGGAGGAGAAGGCAGAGATTCACCAAAAATGCAGGACTGGCAGAGGCTGCTCATTGTGGGGTGGGCACCTGTGGGGTGTCTCTGAGCAAGCCTGAGCCTTAGTGCCTTATCAAGAGAAAACTGGAAGCTTTTAAGGAAAAGAGAGCAGGAGAAAATGCTTTGTGTGCCCTGGACCAAATCCTCTTTGAGCCCAAGAGGGCTTTTTAAGCACCCAAGGCTGCTGTGTTGGTAAAACTGCCTGGAGCAGCACGCGGGGGGCATGGGGCAGGATGCTCAGTGCAGCTCACAGCCTGGGGACAGACCCGGTCCTGTGCATGGCCATGGGAGCAGCCAGGCTGCCCAGCCAGGCGGTGTGCATAGGTTTTCCAAACAATCGTGTGGGATGTTTTCCTTTGATTCATCGGCTGTAATTCCTCCCAAAGACCTGGCATGTTTCCTGGTGGCTCGCCTTCCACGTGTCATCTGTTCCCCTTTGGGACTGGCCTCTCCAGGAGCTGACCTCCCGGTGGCCCTGCCTGGGGTCACTTCCATGGGACACGGCTTTTCCTCAACCCCACAAGTGTCTGGGGGGCTCCCAGCAGCACAAAACCCTCCCGGCTCCCTGTTCCCTGACCCTGCTGTTTGTGTTGGCTCCCTGGGGTGAGAGGTTGCCCCTGCCATCGCGTTCGGGTCCCCGATCTCTTTACTTTTCTCACAGTTTCTAAGACAACCGGTGCAATGAGACACAAATGTCAAACCCTCTTATTTCTGTGTGCCTGGGGACCAGGCTGCCTGCGCCACCGCCAAGCTGCTGCTGGATTATACAACCCTCGTGTTTCTGCTGCTCGGTGTGACTGCTAACAGCTCCCAACCCCAATTTAGCAACATTTCACCCCTACCTGCTTGGGTACGAGCTCAGCTGCGCTTAGATGGCTTCTGACTTGTGTTGCTGCCTCTGCAGAGCTCGTGTTGGCATTTTGCTTCCATCCCACGTGGGGACAGGGTCTGGGGACTGCAGGAGGAAACGCTGAGCCTCCCCTAACGCTGGGGAGCAGAGAGCTGAGCAGTGGCACTTCCACCTCTCCCAGGGAGCTGCTGCTGGCTTCGCTCCTGGCCCTGCTGCAGCCCAGGGCTCTCGGCCTTGCCTTTCCCTTGCTGAGGTGGGACACGCAGCTGGGGGACACTGAGGCACGGGGAGATGAACGAAGCACAGGAGCACGAGGCCAGAGCAGGGACTGAAGGCGCCACGATGAGGACGGTGTCCCGCAACCTTCGTATCGCTTAGCCTTGTGGATGCTTGGGTTTGTGATTTGGGTTTTGGGGTTGGGCTGGGTTTAAGCACTGGGCTGTGCTGTGCAGGGGATGACAAGTGTAAGGCCGTTCTTCCTTCCAAGTGGTGCCTGAACCCTGCGGTACCAGAAATGCCCCACATTGAAACAAACCACGCTGCTTGGGGTTACAGCTCGGATCTTGTAACGAGCAGGAGGAGGAGCGCTCCCTCCAACACCTTTCAGCTCTGTGATCTGAATGACTACAGAGGGGAAAGTTTGGGACCTTCTGGTGAACGGGGGAACAACTCAAGTGGGCTGCTGGCCAGAAGCCTGGATCCTTAACCCGAGGGAGGGGACTTCCCGGGCTGATTCAGAGCCGCTTTCCCCCCAAAACGAGGAGCTCACGGAGGCACCTTGCAGGCGAGGCCAGCTGCTGTGGCCGCCTGTCTCTCTCCATGCAGCGCTGCCTACACGAGTTTCCTTCCCTGCCTGCTCATTCTTTCTCTCTCCACTCTCTCCTCTTGGCTCCCTCCCCTCTGGCCTGCTGAGAGGTGCCTGGGGTGCAGCTGCGGGCCTGGGCGCTGTGGTGGTGCTGCGGGAGCCTCCTGGTGCCTTGGCTGAGGGAGACACCTAGTGGGGCCGTGCTCCTGGGCGCAGCTCGGCTTGCTCCGGCTTTTATTTCCTCCCCCGTTTATTTTCAATCCCAATGAAGGGCTGGAGCAGAAGCTGAGGTTTCCAAGTGGCCCCTCTGTACTGGGTGTGCACAGTGGGTGCTTGGCAGGCCAGTTCATTGGGGTTTCCTCACCTGATGCTGTGGGAACACCGGTTGGGATGTGCCTGGTTCCTCTGGCACTGTGAGGTGCCCACCTGGGCTCTATCAGTCCACGTCCCCTCTCAAGTGGAGGCATTTTCCATCCTTACCCTGCCTTGTGACAAGGCTCTGGAGCCCAGGTGGTTGTCACCTGGGTGCTGAGGGATGGGGTCGCCTCCAGAGGGGCACACCAGAGAGGAACATGCCTGTGGGATGGCTGTTGTTACCCCCAGGGCCTGTTTGCTCCGGGTGCAGCCGGGCCTCCAGGAGCCCCTCACGCCCTGAGTGTCTCCAGGACAGGGACAATCGGTGATGTTTTGTGTCCTGCTAAAATCCCACCCTTGGCACTCCTCCCCGCCATGCTATGTCAGGCTGAAACAAGGCAGTGAGAGCAGCAGGGAGGAGAATGTGAGGAGGGAGGTATCTCTTACACAGAGGTTCCTCACTGAGGAGCCTCCGTGTAAGAGGTA
Organism: Aythya fuligula; assembly: GCF_009819795.1. NCBI lineage: Eukaryota > Metazoa > Chordata > Aves > Anseriformes > Anatidae > Aythya > Aythya fuligula. The sequence goes on along the minus strand of NC_045580.1, from coordinate 1,973,243 downwards.
CAGCTACGGGCTTGCAGAGGACGTGCTGGCAAACGCCCTGGGTACAGCAGTGAGAACACGAGAAGTGAAAGAGGAAATTGGATCCTCTTGGGAAAATACCTTCCCCTGGGCTCTCTGCCCCCTTCCTGGGGCTGCAGCGTGTCAGCAGCCAGCACCAGGAAGCCAACACCCAAGGTGAGAACTGGGCACTGCCAGCAAACCTGGGCTCTGCTGCTCGGCTGCTTCTCTCCTGCCTCACGTATGAGGTTTTGGATGCCCCTGCCATGAGCTTCATCCAGCTGAGAGGGAGCTGCAGCGCTGTGTTGTACCTATGAGTCCTCAGGTGAGCACAGAAACTGGGCAGTGGGAACCAAAGCAGTAACTGCGCTGCTTCAAAGCAGTGAGCCCTTGCACAGCTTTGGGGTAGAGCACTTGTAATGGCAGTTTCCCCCCCTCTTCCAGGGGGACTTGCACTCATTCTTCTCTCTGTACAACAGAAATGCCCTGGATCAGGTTATCAAACCCTGGAGGCAACTTTGAGGATACTGGTCTTTGGTGAGGTGAAGGTGATGCTGGAGTCATAGCTCAGCCATCCATTAATGTTCTCGGCTCTCCTCCCAACCACTTCTTTGAGCTCTGCTTTGCCAAACCCTCAAGACCACAACGCAAACAAGACTCATCTTGTGTTACAGGCACAGTAAACACACACCCAAAGCACTGCCAGGAGTGAACGCAGCATTTTCTTCCCTGCTCACCCCCCTCGTGCATCAGCCGGTGTTACACCAGCCTTGCACTTGCCCCCTTCTGCCTTGGGTGACAATGGGAGCCCACCGTGGTGGGAGGAAGGAGATTTTATTTTTTTTTTTATCAGGGGTCACCGAGGGGTGGCTTGGAGCAGAAGCGAGCGCAGCCCCTTGCAGACAATCAGAGTCTGGTTACGCATATGTGTGGGGCATAAAGGAAATGTGCTGGCAAAAGCAGGGATGAACTTGATGCATGAGCCAAAAAGGCTTTTAAGAAACACCCCCCTCTCTCCCCCCAGTAATTCAGGGCAGATGATGCTTAGTGTAGAGCCTATCTCAAGTGATAGCCGAGACCGACTGCTGCTCTGCATGCTCCAGCCTGAGGCAGGGCTGCACATGGAGCCAGCCTCTCGGGACCACCCTGCTGCTGGGGGACCGAGCTGTTTCCCCAGAGCCCCTCATTTGCTTCGTGCCAGTCATTGGGCTTTTAAGGGGGAGATGAAGCACTGCAGGGCCTTTGTGCCTCACCAAGAAGGGCAGAAACGGCTTGAAAAGCGCTGAGAAAATTGGTGTTTGGTGCTTGTGGAAGCTTTTGCATGCCATCTGGTAGCAGAAATGCAGTCTCAGGCTGACGGACGGTCTTTTCTAAAATAGCAGTGGAATATTCACTTAGTGATTATTTATTTATTTATAATGAGGAAGAGGAAAAGCTGCTGTCCCACAAGAGGCCTATAGCAGGGTCTCCAGGCCCCTCTGCATGCATTGATGTGGAATTCGCTCTGGGGTCACACCCGCTGCGTCAGACACGGGCAGGATCAGGCCTCTGGAGAGGAGCGGTGCTGGGCACCGAGGTCTTGTGTCGCAGAGGAACTTCTGAAGCCAGGTTTCATGGTCTGACTGTGTGAGGAAGAGCCTTGCCTCCCAAGGTCAGGGGGTGACGGGAGCAGAGTGACTCTGGCCTGCCCACTCCAACTCTGAGAGACAGCACAAAGTCCTAAACGTTAGGGCCGTTGTTCCATTCCCTGTCCTGCCCAATGCCTGCAGGGATTCAGAGGTGGCCTCGCATCCGTGTTGTTGTACCAGTGGGCACAGCGTGCTGCAGCAGTCCAGAGGCTGCGGTTCAGCAGGCATCCCCCCTGCAGTGGGTGGAAGCCCCCAGTGCCCCAGCCGAGGCAGGCAGCTCCAGCCCCAGGGCAGGTTCCTGTTCTCATGCTGAGGAGAGCTCAAGGCTGGGGGTTTAGCAAAGCAGCTGTTTCCTGCCTGCCTGCAGAGCAGGCAGGACCCCTCTGGATGGAGCTCGATAGATCAGGAGGTGGGAGCAGCAGCTTTGGGGCCTGGATGACTTTTCTGTTCCTATCCCCTTTCTGTTCCAGGGATGCAATCGGACTTGTCCGGGCTGCGGGCAGCAGACGGTTCCTGCACACAAAGCACAGCCAGCGTGGGACTCATCCTCATCAATGCCTGGAGCCACACAGTGATGAGACCGGACAGAGGTAGGAGAAACTACAGGAACTGCAAGAAGGGGGTGTGGGGAGAGGGAAGACCCCTGAGCAGTCCCCTGCAGAGCATGGTTTGGACACAGAAGCAGCGTTGAAGCTGAACATTGCACCTACAGCAGCTGCCTTCCACGAGGTGCTGAGGTGCCAGCCACAGGGCAACACAGCAATGCGCAGCCCGGCTCCGCAGGCAGCTGAACAAGCGACAGCTTCAGGCGGGGTCCTCCTGCTGCAGTCTGCCCTTGGGGTGCAGAGCAGATTTAGCACACCCTCACGCTGCAGCCAAACACTCCCAGCACTGCCGTGCCTTGCATCAGAGGAGCCCTGTACCAGGACAGCTGGCAAACGGCTTCAGGGCGGCTGTGCCAGAGCCAGCATCGCTCCCGAGGGAGCTGCTGAGAGCTCGGCCAGAAGGGAGAGCTGCAGCCGGGGGCGCCCAGCCCAGCCCTGGACCACCCAGGTGCCAGTGTTGTGTCAGAGGTCAGGGCTCACAGTAAATGCTTTTATGTTGTTGCAGTGTTGTGGAAGCACAGATATTAAAAATGTTTCTTTTCTTCCTTTGTAGGGATAAGTGAGGCTGGGGCTGTCCCCTACACACCCTCAGAGCCCAGCTCCTGGAGTGCCTGGACACTTCCAGCATACCAGCCATCTGCATCTTGGAAGCTCTCGGTGGTGAGATTACGGAACTGTTAAAATCCTTTTGTCACCTGGTTAAAGAAGGGGGCAGGAACAGAGCAGCCACTGCTGCACAAAACCAGCTGCACCCTGTATCTAGGCTGGAAACAAGTTGGTGCAGTGGTTTTTTTTTGTTTGTTTGTCTTCCTGCTTTTTCCTTAGGGCCCGCTTTCCTGCATGAGGAATAGGCAGCGCACTTGCGTGCCCAGATGCAACCAGTGCTAGCTGTGGAGGGAAGCCCAGCAGCTCAGCCTGGTGACCTGCACCAGCTCCCACCAGGCTGATGGGAGGTGAGTGCTGGGCTGTGGGGATGCTCCTGTGTGTCTCCAGGTGGGAAGCTGGCTCCAGAACTGCCTCGTGTCAGTGCTCAGCGCCCCTCCATCTGTGCTGTGCTTGGAGTAGTGTGAAAAAATCCCTCCTGGGCCTCTCCAGCCTCTGGAAACACTGGAACCTGGCTGATGTCCTTGGGGATGCCTGAAACAGTACACTGGGGCCAGAGGGAGCTGCTGTGAACAGGAGAGGTAAAGGGTTTTGCAGTATTTCCAGTTAGGATGCTCAGCCTCCTCCTTGGAGAGCTGGTCACAGGGAATGGTTGGGAGTAGGGATCTGTGCTGCAGGTTCTCAGGAGCACCTGCACAGAAGCCCATGAAGAACCACATAAGAACCACACAGCCAGAGGATTAGAAAATATTGCAGTTTATTAGAGCATCTCCACTTCATAGAGTTTTACAAAACAATATATTTACAGGTCTGACTAATCTCGATGGGAGTGTGCTCTTCTAGGGCAAGGACCTGGCTACACTGAAAAAAAGAAATCAAATCAGCACATTCAGAAGTCACATTGTTGTATTTTCCTTACAAAAGTAAAAAGAGCAGAGGAGTCTGGTGTCTGTCAGCCTTGGAGCCGGCAGAGCCAACTCACGTTGTCATGGCAGGGACAAGCTGCAGGAACACGTTCAGTCAAACCCTTCAGCTCCTTCGCCAGCTTGTCCCTGGAGGCTGCCTTCAGCGAGGAAGTCACTGTGTGGTGGTCCTGTCCACCACAGCTACCTGAGTGCAGGGCTGCCCTGTGGGACCAAGCAGCTGAAGCTGCCAGCTAACCCCGAGCATCGTGTTAAGGCACACGGGTAAGGCCACCCTGCCCAGCCCTCAGTGCAGACGATGGCACCCAGGACGTGCTGGCAGACCCCAGCATGGTTTCCTTCGAGGTGAGTGGCAGCACGTTTCAGCCTTACTGCTCTCCTTCAGTGCTGCAGCCTTTGGATCCTCACAAGGCCTCGGACGCAGAGGAGGACAGAAGCTAAGTCAGGCAAAGGACGGCAGGAAACCGTGGCCTGGGACCGTGCCAGTGGTGGGATCCAAAGGGCTGAACCCCGGTGAGAACTTCTTCCCCCCACCCTCCATCACTGAAGACCAGACAAAGCGGTGCAGATGGCAGTTCAAAAACAAGTGAAGGAGATGGAATATATTCTGAAAGCTTGGTTTTGAACCTGTCACAGTAAAGTTTGCCTCTAAAAACAGTTTTTAAAAAAATCTTTAATATTTTTGTCTTTTAGTTTAGTTTTGTATGTATTTGAATGGCTGTTCATTCAAGTTCTTTATGGGAGCTGCACGAGCTTGCCCACAAAGGGAAATTTCATATACCTAGGCATTGATTTCTAAACTGAGATTTGGGTTCAGGGTAGAAGTACTAAGGCCTAAACTACAGCAGCTCTGGCTGCTCGGTACACACACGCTTTAAATATGGACAACAGTCCAAGGCTGGGCGTCCCAGGCACTCACTCGCAGCGAGGTAGAGGGAGGGTTGAAGTTCACAGTCGAGGCAGCTCTCTGCTCACCGCCGCCACGTGCAGGGAGGACAATGCCATGGGGCCGCTGGTCGCGGCTGGGTCAGTGCCCAGCCAGCGGTGTACAAGAGGCATTCGTGTCCACAGAGGGCTGAGCGTGTCCCTAAAGGCCCGTGTGCTCTTTGATCCACCCTCGCAGCGCGGTGACCCGGCTGTAGACGCCAGGCTTCTCCTTCTGTGCACAGCCGTCACCCCAGCTCACGACGCCAGCCAGGAACATCCGACTGTTGGCTTCCACGCTGATCAGTGGCCCTCCAGAGTCTCCCTGCACAAAAACAAACAGTACCGTAAGCACTGACTCAGTACAAGGTCTAGCAAAGTATTAATGACAAAAACAATCACAAAGTAGTATGAAATAATTCTTTGGCCTTTGAAGGGAACCCTGGAGTTATTTTTGAGATTAAGTCAATACAATTTCCTGCTCACATCCATTCCAATTTAGCCACACCCTGAATCAAGAAAGAATGGGACAGATTTGTAGCAGATATCTAAGTGTGGCAATATGAGTCAAAATGCTAGAATAAAAACAGCCAAACAAATATGGCACTCAGTAACAGCGATAAAGCAGAGGACAGCTGCACCCCTCTCCTACCTGGGGAGCCATTTTTGAGACTAAGTCAATTTGCTGCTGACGAGCAGTCCAATCTGTCTGTTGTCTGAACCAAGGAGCCACATAGCTGTGCAGTGTGTTAAGTGGGGGAATGCGAGTCAACGCGCTCAATAGTGCTGAGCAAGGGGCCTGGCTTGCTGTGACTCCTGCTAACAGCACTGAACCAGGGCTGTCGCACCGCTTGCCTACCTGGCACGCATCCACACCTCCCGTCAGGATCCCCACACACATCATGCGTGGTGTCAGCTGGCCGGACAGCAGCTGGTTGCAGATGGTCTGGTTGATTACCCGGATCTCTGCTTTCTGCAAGATGCTGGCTCCACTGCCTGCAAGGACAGAGGAACAGTTCAAGCACACGGCTGTTTTGAGCAGCAGTTCCCTCCCCTGTGCAGACATCAACCTGTGTGCTTCTCTTGGCCCCGGGCTCTGCCACAACTCGCTTTTTCCTAATACCATTTTCCCAGCAGAACTGAGACATGAACTGCATGTACTCCCAGGGGAACCTCATCTGATTCCAGTCTCACGGCAAACTGAGCTGCTTAAGCTGGAATCTCCCATCTGCCCTTTTCCTTACAGCCACACACAGCCCCAAATCCACTGCCAGCGCTCACCTCCTTCCACAGTTGCTCCCCATCCAGTCACCCACAGGTCTTTGCCCACAGGGAATTGGTGGGTGGAATCGGGCAGGCAGATGGGCTGGACGACAGAGGAGAAGGTGACAGGACTCTGCAGCTCCATCACAGCAATATCGTAGTCATAGGTGTAGTCGTTGAAGTAGGGGTGGGAGATGATGCGCTTGATTTTCCTCATTTGCACGTTGGCGTCATTGCGGTTGCCCTGGTCGGTCAGGCCCATGTAGGCTGTCCACTGGCTGGGAGCGGGTAGAATCACAGAGTCACTGAGGTTGGAAAAGCCCTCCAAGATCATCTGGTCCAACCACCCCCTACCACCCATATCACCCACTAAATCATGTCCCCAAGCACCACGTCCAACCTCTCCTTGAACACTCCCAGGGACGGTGACTCCACCACCTCCCTGGGCAACCCGTCCCAACACCTGACTGCTCTTTCTGAGCAGAAATGTCTCCTCATTTCCAACCTGAATCTCCCCTGCCACAACTTGAGGCCATTCCCTCTGGTCCTGTCACTGGTTACCTGTGAGAAAAGGCAACCCCCAGTCCCCCACAGCTTCCTTTCAGGCAGTTGCAGAGAGCAATGAGGTCTCCCCTGAGCCTCCTCTTCTCCAGACCAAACACCCCCAGTTCCCTCAGCCGCTCCTCACAGGACTTGTGTCCCAGGCCCTTCACCAGCTTCATAGCTCTGCTCTGGACATGCTCCAGGCCCTCGATGTCCTTCTGGTAGTGAGGGGCCCAACCTGAACACAGCACTCGAGGTGCGGCCTCACCAGAGCAGAGCTCAGGGGGATGATCACCTCCCTGATCCTGCTGGCTGCACTGTTCCTGACACAAGCCAGGAGGCCATTGGCCTTCTTGGCCACCTGGGCACACTGCTGGCTCATGTTCAGGTGAGCATCAACCAGCACCCCCAGATCCTTTTCCTCTGCACAGCTTCCCAGCCACTCTGCCCCCAGCCTGTGACACTGCATGGAGTTGGTGTGGACAAAGTGCAGGACCCGGCCCTGAGCCATGTTGAACCTCACCCCTTGGCCTCTGCCCACCAACCCATCCTGTCCATGCAAAGAAGGCATTAAGAACCTCAGCCTTTTCCTCATCCTCTGTAGTCATGTTCCCCCCTGCATCCAGTAAAGAATGGAGATTCTCTTTAGCCCTCCTCTTGCCATTAATGTATTTATAAAAACATTTTTTGTTATCCTTAACCATAGTGGCCAGGCTGAGCTCGTGCTGGGCTTTGGCCTTTCTGATTTTTTCTCTGCATAAGGTGGCAGCTGCAAGGCACAAGGCAAGGGGCAGCATGAGGCTCTGGCTTGCAGAGCTCATGCAGATGTCCCAGCTCATGAACCCTGCCCACCATCTTAAAAAGTTTCCTGGAGAAGTGCCTGTAAAAAATGTTGTTTCTTCTTGAGACAAGCAAATGGCTAAAAGTGGGCGTGCAGCTGTCTGGGTGCCCCGTCACCTTGAATCCCACCACATGTCAATCACTGTAGTGACTGCAAGAGCACAGGGCACTGATCTGACATCTCAACAAATAAACACTTGTGTACTTCAAATGTCTGCTTCCACTTCACAGAATCACAGAATCACAGAATTTTCTAGGTTGGAAGAGACCTCAAGATCATCGAGTCCAACCTCTGACCTAACGCTAACAGTCCCCACTAAACCATATCCCTAAGCTCTACATCTAAACGTCTTTTGAAGACTTCCAGGGATGGTGACTCCACCACTTCCCTGGGCAGCCTGTTCCAGTGCCTCACAACCCTTTCAGTGAAGAAGTTCTTCCTAACATCTAACCTAAAACTCCCCTGGCTCAACTTAAGCCCATTCCCCCTCGTCCTGTCACCAGGCACGTGGGAGAACAGGCCAACCCCCACCTCTCTACAGCCTCCTTTAAGGTATCTGTAGAGAGCGATAAGGTGGCCCCTGAACCTCCTCTTCTCCAGGCTGAACAAGCCCAGCTCCCTCAGCCGCTCCTCGTAGGACTTGTTCTCCAGGCCCCTCACCAGCTTCGTCGCCCTTCTCTGGACTCGCTCAAGCACCTCCATGTCCTTCTTGTAGCGAGGGGCCCAAAACTGAACACAGTACTCGAGGTGCGGCCTCACCAGAGCCGAGTACAGGGGGACGATCACCTCCCTAGCCCTGCTGGTCACACTGTTCCTGATACAAGCCAGGATGCCGTTGGCCTTCTTGGCCACCTGAGCACACTGCTGGCTCATATTCAGCCGACTATCCACCATCACTCCCAGGTCCTTCTCTGCCTGGCAGCTCTCCAACCATTCCTCTCCCAGCCTGTAGCTCTGCTTGGGGTTATTGCGCCTCAGGTGCAGGACCCGGCACTTGGCCTTGTTAAACTTCATGCAGTTGACCTCAGCCCATCGGTGCAGCCTATCCAGATCCTCCTGCAGAGCTTTCCTACCCTCAAGCAGATCGACACACGCACCTAACTTGGTGTCATCTGCAAACTTACTGAGGGTGCACTCGATGCCCTCGTCCAGATCATCGATGAAGATATTAAAGAGGACCGGCCCCAGCACCGAGCCCTGGGGGACGCCACTAGTGACTGGCCTCCAACTGGACTTGGCTCCATTCACCACGACTCTTTGGGCCCGGCTGTCCAGCCAGTTTCTAACCCAACGAAGCGTGCGCCAGTCCAAGCCAAGAGCAGCCAGTTTCTTGAGGAGAATGCTGTGGGAGACGGTGTCAAAAGCCTTGCTGAAGTCAAGGTAGACCACATCCACAGCCTTTCCCTCGTCCACCCAGCGCGTCACTTTGTCATAGAAGGAGATCAGGTTCGTCAAGCAGGATCTGCCTTTCATAAACCCATGCTGACTGGGCCTGATCGCCTGCTTCCCCTGCAAGTGCTGCGTGATGACTCTCAGGAGGATCTGCTCCATGAGCTTTCCTGGCACTGAGGTCAAACTGACAGGCCTGTAGTTTCCCGGGTCTGCCCTCCGGCCCTTCTTGTAGATGGGCGTCACATTTGCTAGCTGCCAGTCGATTGGGACCTCCCCCGATAGCCAGGACTGCTGATAAATGATGGATAGTGGCTTGTCCAGCTCCTCTGCCAGTTCCCTCAGTACCCTTGGGTGGATCCCATCCGGCCCCATCGACTTGTGCACATCCAAGTGCCGTAGCAGGTCACCAACCAGTTCTTCATGGATAATGAGGGCCACATCCTGCTCCCCATCCCCTTCCACCAGCTCAGGGTACTGGGTATCCAGAGAACATCCGGTATTGCCGCTAAAGACTGAGGCAAAGAAGGCATTGAGCACCTCCGCCTTTTCCTCATCTCTTGTAACTAAGTTTCCCCCCGCATCCAGTAAAGGATGGAGATTCTCCTTAGTCCTCCTTAGTCCTCCTTTTTGTGTTTTCACTACGAGACTCTTCCCAAAACCCAGCTGTCTCTGAGGGTGTTAAATCAGGCAGTGGCCAAGGCCAAAATCTGTCACAGACAGCAGCACATTAAGTGTCCCCAGGCCCTGCAGCAAAGCGTCCCCAGCTCAGTGAGCCTGGCAGAAGCAGCCCTTGGGCTCCCACCTACCTGGCGTCCTGCAGTTGCAGGAAGCAGTGTGCTGCAGTCACCAGCCAGGTCTCCGAGATAAGCGAGGCCCCACAGACGTGGCCCTGGCCCGTGACGTGGAGGCTGACCTGCCACGGCCACTCTCCCATGTCCGAGTTCTGCCCACCGACGATCCTTGACTTCCTAGTAAAGGAGCGGATCCCGCAGTCTGGGGTGAGGAAGGAGAGGGGGCACTTAAATACTCTGGTTTCTGTTTAGCACCTCCCCTTCTTTCCTCTGGGACATCTCCCGCAGCACAAGTGCCCCATTACCTACACCAGGGATGGCTGATGCTATCAGCTTAGGAGCACAAACACCGAATTTGCTAAAACATTTACTGGCCAAGACAGTAAATGTGTAGACAAATTATTGTCTGATATCTGTGTGAGCCCTCTCTAAATGTGTTGTACAACAAAGACACTCAGCACAACACCACTCAGCTATTTCCAGATCTGAACGGTTGTGTAGAAATGCCCAGGGGCTCTCTCCACCCTACTTTAGTGTTTATCTGAGGGGTCCAGCCCAGAAACCCATGTCCCCCCTTTGCGTGGGTACTCACTGCAGTTGTCCTCATCAGAATTGTCCTTGCAGTCCTGCTCGCCGTCACACTCTGGGTTCTGTTTGGTGATGCAGAGTCCACTGCGGCACTTGTACGTGTATTCCTTGCAGGTCACTGTTGTACCTGCTGCAGGCAGGCCAAACAGGGAAGGATTAGTGCCAGTTCTGGGAAAATCATGCTGTTCAGGGGCCCTTCACCACTTGTGCCCTCCCCAGGACATTGCCACCAGATGCAGGAATGCCCTCCTGGATGCCCAGCCACAAGCACATCCATAAGAGGCTGTATTTCAAGAGAGGTCTCCCGCAAACCCATCCTCACCTTTGCTACAGCTGCCTTCATCACTCCCATCTCCACAGTCGTCCTTGCCGTCGCACTTCTGCGTGTCGGGGATGCATTTCCCGCTGTTGCACTTGAAGCTACTGTTTCCACAATCTGGGGAAAGAACAGCTCCTGAGAACAGCCGGGCACTGACACCTCACCGGGGAGGTGCAGGGCACAAAACCTACATGGCTGCATCCACCTCTCTCTCCCCTAGGGCAGGTGAAGCCTCTGCAGCTACAACACAAACACCCACTGCCTGTGCCCCCAGCCTTTTCTTCTCTAAACTGCACACCACCAATTTATGCAATCCTTCCTTTCCCAAAGCGTTACATTTCCTACACTTTTACTCATCCTCAAGCTCCCACCTGAGGCTCCTGTGTTGTCCCAAGGAAAGCTGCCCCGCAGTGTTCCAGGTGAGGCCTCTCTGTGCCGTTTTGGGCTCCAGCAAGGCACTTGGCTTCCTCTGCCCCACGTGCCTCCATCGCCCCCTTCACCTTGCTCAAGCCCTCAGCCCTGTGCCTGCAGGGAAGTTACTTACTGCACTGCAGCTCGTCGCTGTCGTCGCCGCAGTCATTCACGTTGTCACAGACCCAGAACTTGGGCTTGCACCAGCCGTTCTGGCACCTGAACTGCTGCTCGGTACAGACTGCAAAGGGACAGAGAGAAATCAGGGGAGGGCCTGCAAAGGCACCCCTGGGTCACCAGCCACACATCTGCCATTGCGCCCACCGTAACGTCACAGGAAGATCTGGGTGGCTCCCGCAGTGGGTCTGCAAGCACATGGGGACAGGTGCACCAGAACAAGCACACGTCCATAAATACACATGCCCTTGAGCTATAACACGGTATTTCCACTGCCCAGCAGACACGACTATCTGGAGAGCTAAAATGTCTTAATCTAACAGTAAAGCTGAAGCTCACATTTCACCAGCCTAACAGCAGCAGGACAGGCAGAGGCAGCACTGGAATGAGAGACGTAGCAGTGGGAGAGCACTCGAGATACCCAGATCACCAGGGCGGCCCCTCACCGCCCAGGGCAGCGAGAGGGCAGCCAGGCCAGCAGCACACTCCCTCAGAAAACAGCCCCAGACCTGGCACCAAGAACCCACAGCAGGAGAGGCTCTCATCTCTAATTAACTTCAGACCCTGGACAATCACATTTTCTATGGGATTGCTCTGTGAATCCAAGAGGAAAAACTGTTGCACAAAGAAACAACACCCATGTAGTATCACACGGGTTTTCCACAAGTACTCTGCAGCCCAGTTCCATAACACAACGCATCCACCCAGCTCAGACAGCCAAGTCCTCAAGAGCCAGGAGGACTAAATGGGAAAACATTCCCAGTTGGGAGGAACTGGAAAGCAGGGGAGATCCCACTGGGAGAGGCCTAGATTGGCATGAACCCGCGTCTCCTATATTGGAAAGGATCCCAAACTGATCCCCACACCAATGGCCTCTCACTCCAGCGTGCAGGGTGAGGCAGTACTGGTGCTAGCCAGCAAGGCAGGCAGGCAGCTCACCCGCAGGGCCCAGCACAGCACGTTAGCCCAGCACCACCCCCAGCCCCCTGGGGCGGTGCACCCTTCGGAATAAAAGCCAAAAGAAAGGACAGACTCACCACAGGACCTCTCGTCGCTGCCATCTACGCAGTCCATCCACCCGTCGCAGCGCATGCTTTTCTCAATGCAGCGGCCCGTGTTGCAGGCAAACTTGCCAGGGCAGGCTGAGAGGGAGAAAAGGGGTAAAAGACGTGAGTCCTTCAGTCTGTGGCACTTCCCCGAAGCACACAACAGTCCTAGTGCTCTGGGCGGCCTGCTTACAGCATCCACCATTAAAAACAGCTTTTCCTCAGAACGGAGGAATACAAGGAGGTTCGCAGGAAAATAAGACTTGCTCCTGTTGCCCCAAAAAGTGTGCTTCATGATTTACAGGGCAGCAGAGGAGAAGTTATCTAGTCTGCAGCAGACATCTGGCAAATTATTTTCCCTCTGCAGCCTCAAGATTTCAACTTACGGTCACTGGAGTCGTAGGACAGGTACTCAGCAGAGAAGCCGGTGTCTGTGTACGACAGGTCTGAGTGGAACCGGACCTCGATTTTGTTGGTGGTACTGGCCACCACAAACTGGGAACGCTCCCCACAGTACCTGAAGGGAGACAACACAAAGACCAGTGCAGTGCTATAGATCAGCACTGAGCAGCCCTTCTTCCACCCCTGCATTCTCCATCACCAGAAAGGAGGAACTCCTCATGCCCAGCTTAGGCAGAAGGAAGCAGGTCCAGCACAGGGTGCACCCTGTGCTGGACCTCGAGGGCCACACACAGGAGCTGAAATTTGCTGCACCTGGCAGAAGGCTGGGGCCTTGAAAACAGCCAGGCAGAAGCTCATCTAGATCCGTGATGTCATGCTGATCGCTCTCTCTCTGATCTCGGACCCATCAGGTCTCTGGGTGTGTGCAGCCTCTAAAGCCCCAGGATCCCTCCCCATGGCAGGCTGGTAGGAAACCCCCTTACACAGGCACCCCTGCGGGAACTAGAAGGGTTGCAGCCACAGATTCTGACTTTGAAACCCTTTCTCCTCAAGGAAGGGCCAGCTCTCTCACCCAGAATGTTGTGAAACAACCCTGCTCACTTCCCATATGCCGTACCAAGCTGTATTTTCGGTCCAGCTGCCAATAGGTTGTGCAAGAGTTAACAGTAAATGTAACAGTGAGTGCATCACAGAATGCAACGCAGTCACCCTAATAATGGAGAAATACCCATTCAAGCAAAATCAGGCCAGATGTTTCTACACAGATCTGCCTTTCTGCATGTGATGCCTAGGATGTGATACTCCACAGCCTGCCTTTGCGTTTTGTTTTTTTCTTTCAGCTGCAGCATGCAACAAACCCATTGTCTGATCCCCAGATTGGGCACTGAGCTTTGAGAGCAGGTCAGACCCAAGCACTCTTCTGCCTCATCATATTCCAAAGAGCTTCAGCACCCCTGCTCCCCCGGCAAGTTTAAGGAATGCACAAAGTGCCATATAACGAAACGCAGCCCCTCCAAGGACCAAAGCCACAGGTCAGACAGACAGCCTGACGCCTACCTCGTGCTGTTGATCTGAACGTAGTCCTTGGGGCAGGAGCTGACTGGGATCCCCGGTTCCAACACAAAGAACATGTTGAAACGCACCTTCACGTTCTTTTTAGAGGGAACCTGAGGATGGAAGCAGAGGCATGCAGGTTTTCTGAAGCACAGAAAATGGGAATAAGTTTCCTGGGTTAAAGGTTGTGTTTGAGGGGAGGGACAGAAGACAACCAAAAAAGGAAAGAAGTCAACAGAAAAACTCCCTTCCCAAAAAGCCATTACTGCTCCCCTTGTCATTCAGTCACTTGGCTTGCTGACCCCAGGATCCCAGATTAAAGAAGCACAAAACAGAGGCTGAAGCCCGGCATTTGTCAACAGTGCCTGCTCTCCCAGGTTGCCCTGCCACCAGTTTTACCAGCAAGTGGCAGGTCTGCCCCGAAGCCCAAATCCTCAAGTGCTTTGTGTAAAGTTACAGTGACGGGAGGCTACAGTGAGAGTCACACAGGGTTCAGGCCTCTCTCAGCTTCTTCTGCCTTTGACACCAGTCCTAAAGCCTCCCTCCAGCCACGTCAGACTAAGCCTCCAGGCAGCATCTGCTGTGAGCTCATTTGCTCTGTGTCCTGCATAAGCAGATTTATTTGACAGACTAATTAAGGCGAAGAGGGGACTGTGTTACCTCGATGTTCCAGACGCAGTCCAAGGCTGGGGGGTAGTGTGCTGGGTAAAAGGGAGTAGTGAAGGTGCCGCTCTCTCCTTTCAGGGTCCCACCGCAGACTGGAAGATAAGTAGGAAGATGAAAACAGGTTAGAGATTCAAAGAGATGTGGCTTTCCCAAGGTATAGCTGGCTATTGCCTGGGGCAGGAAAAAAGGCAGATGCATCAGCCTCTAACAAGGTTAAGTTGATCTCTAGAGAAAGCTCCTGCTCCAAGACTTGGAGAGAACCCAGGAGATCAATTAGGTGCTTCCTGCATACATCTATCTGCATGTCTAATCCAACATAATTCTTATTTTGCCCTCCTCACAGGACATCATTACAGCAGCCAAGAGCACTGTGGACAAGGCAGGCTCAAAGAGCCAAAGTGAGACCTGCATCCACATCTCCCAGCCCTGGAAACATCCCTGGCAAACTGACTGCAGCCACAGCTGCCCCTGGCAGAGAGATGCTGAGGGAAACTGGACCAAGGCATACACCCACCTTTCGTCTTTGGGAGCTGGAAGAACTCAGCCTTAAAGCCAGGGAATCTCCCCTCCTTGTTGGTAATCAACGTGACGAGCATAACGTTCTGGGAGGACAGGAAGGTCAGGTTGTAGGAAGGAGCATAATTCCCACACAGCCTAGGAAGGAAAGAACAAAATCTATTAGACAGCTGCAGAGAGAGCCTCCAGTGGCACCGAGCAGCAAGGAGCAGGGACAGGAGCCCCACTCCCAGCAGCACTCCTGTGCAGCTCACCATCACCCTGCCACACCACTGCCATACAGAAACTTAATGGGGAGCTAACACAAATGTGTTTACTGTGTTCAGTTTTGGGCCCCTCGCTACAAGAAGGACATGGAGGTGCTTGAGCGGGTGCAGAGAAGGGCGACGAAGCTGGTGAGGGGCCTGGAGAACAAGTCCTACGAGGAGCGGCTGAGGGAGCTGGGCTTGTTCAGCCTGGAGAAGAGGAGGCTCAGGGGCCACCTTATCGCTCTCTATAGGTACCTCAAGGGAGGCTGTAGCGAGGTGGGGGTTGGCCTGTTCTCCCACGTGCCTGGTGACAGGACGAGGGGGAATGGGCTTAAGTTGAGCCAGGGGAGTTTTAGGTTAGATGTTAGGAAGAACTTCTTCACTGAAAGGGTTGTGAGGCACTGGAACAGGCTGCCCAGGGAAGTGGTGGAGTCACCATCCCTGGAAGTCTTCAAAAGACGTTTAGATGTAGAGCTTAGGGATATGGTTTAGTGGAGGGCTGTTAGCATTAGGTTGGAGGTTGGACTCGATGACCTTGAGGTCTCTTCCAACCTAGAAAATTCTGTGATTCTGTGAAATCACCCTCTTCCCTATCTCCCCACCCCATGGAGGAGCACCGAACCCTAGGGATGCTCTGCTCACCTCACCAAAGCGTGGGGCTCCACGGGGCTCAGAGAGTTGTACACCTTGATGTAGTCACCGTTGTCTGTGCACTGCTCCAGTTCCAGCGTCCTGAAGGTCAGGCTGATGACAGAGTTGGCGTCCGCCCTCAGCGTCCAGTAGCAGCGTGCGTTGTTGGGGTACGGGCTGTTGGGGAACCCCGGCGTGGTGAAACTGGTGACCTCCCCTTCCTTGGCGTGGAGGGCAAAAAGGCAGCTATCTGCCCAGGAGAACGGGGAAGAGTTAGCAGGACAAATGAGGAGGGAGAGAGATCTTTCCCATGGGTGCAGGGTTCAAGGAAGAGGACAGCAGACACGTTGAGGTTTTGATTTGCCTTTTCCCAAGAAGCAGAGCGTGGCACTCATTGTTCCTCGCCTGCCGGCAGGGCGTCCCTGGGGAGATGCCTCCTTTAGGGAGCACCCTTGTTATCTCCCTCCATCTACGAAGGGGAAGGATGGACTGGGCCGCCCACCACTGCTAGATAACAGCATGTCTGGCCAACCCCAAAGCAGCTCCAAGCAGCACATGGAGGTCTGCCCCACAGGCAGAGCACCCCGTTTCAGGCACCTCCTCACCCCAGAATGGAAATCACCACCCTGGAGACCCCTGGGGATGCAGAGAGGCCATTGGGAGACTGAAGAAGAGCTGTACTTACTGTCCCGAGAAGACTGAGCAATGCTGGGGTCGGCAGCTGCAGGAGGAAACAGAAGTGGTGTCATCCTGTGAGCTGTAGGAAGTCCCTGTGCGCAAAGCTGCAGAGGTCTCTGGGGTCTGCATGGCAATCTGACCAGGGGAGAGCTGCTCCTTCCCCTGCCTCCACGAGCAGAGCCCCAGCGCGTGCCCTAGGAATCTGAGTGACCAAACTTATCCCCTGCAGGAGGGAGGATTGATCCCTGGCCCTCTCCAGAGGGGCTCAGAGGAGAAGACAGTGTTCAGATGAACGGGAGCAATGCGCACAGCTTCCTCCATCTTTGTGGACCACTGAGTGGGGTCCTTACGCTCACCCTTCAAGCTGCCCCTGCAGCCAAAGGCACCCAAAGGAGGGGTGCAGCTGGCAGCAAAACCAGCAGCAGTGACACGCCAAGCACTAAGAGTCCCCCTTCCTCCCCTGTCCCACGCAGAGGCCCAGGAGTCACTGAGACAGCACTCACGGAAAGCGACAATCGACTCCACCTTCAGCACGGGGTTTCGCAGCCGCGGGTTCAGCTTCTGGATCAGGCTCTGCTTGTCTGCCATGGCCCTGTCAAGATCCTTCTCGCGGTACTTGGGGACGACAAACTCTGACCAGTAGTAGGCAATGACGCTGCCTTCGCTGCAGAGGAGGGCGATTACGGGATGAGAGCAAGGCCAGACACAGGAGGGCAGATATAACACAAGAGAGGGCCAGGCTACTTGGTAAGCCCTTTATGGAGGATGGCCATGGGGAAGGGAATCTCAATAACAAGCTGAGCAAACTGCAGCCCAGCAGAGGCCTCCACCAGCCCGGGGAATCCCTTCCCGAGCTGCCAGGCACCAGCCATGGTGGCTCACAGGGCTGTACTGCGCCACACCTTGACTTCCCCAAGACCTCTCCTCGTGAGAAACAGACAAAATACACCGTCTCAGCACAAGGCTTTTGAGGTTGCTTTTCACTGCCCACCCTTTAAAATGTCACTTGGAGTGGCTACTGCTCCTCAGTAGTCACCTCTTTCTGGAGCAGCCCAGCAAAGAGGTGTATGGCCATGTGACACCCCAGAATTGCCCCCTACACTCCCACTCTCAGGCAGCATCTCCTGACACCCACCTGAACGCAGTTACTACTGTCTCCTTGTGGTACGGGCCAATATCTGGATGACTCCTGTAGATCTCCTCCACCTAAAAGGAGTTTAAAGAGTTCAGCATGGCTGGAAGTGAGGAGGGTGGAAGGCTAAAGACAGACAGAGGAAAATCAGAGCACGTACCCAGCATCCCTGGGGTGCAGGAACCTGCAGGGGCCAAAAAGCGGAAGAAGGAGAGCTGAAAGAAGGAGAAGGGAGAAGTGTCCTGACTCCTGAAGCCAGCTCTGGCCTCAGCCCCCAGCCCCAAGGCCTGCTCAGCTGCAGAGCTGCATTTCTTCTCTGACCCTGACCGCCAGACCTGGCTCTCCCTTTGGTCCTGGGGTTTGCCCAGGCAGCCCCATAGGCACACTGAGCTGCAGGGGCAGGGAGGCACAGCGGCAGCGGGGTGGAGCTGTGACACCAAAATCCAGGTGAAAGGCAGGCTCCCCGTGAGCAGCTCAGCGAGTCAAACAACTCGTGAGGAGCAGGGAGAGTTAGGAGGAGCGAGACAGCTCCAAGCAGCCTTACAAGCAGCAACCCTGTGGCCACAGGGCAAGAGAAAAAAAAAGCAGGTGGAGGGATCCAAGAGCTCTTACCGTGCTCTGCACCTTCTTGGCCAGCATGGTGAACTCTGGTGAGCTGGAGTTCTCGTAGGCATCAATGAACTCCCAGTTCAGAACCCGCAGGTGGCCGTTGAAAACCTTCTGGACGGGCGCTTTCCTATCTGGAAGGTGACATTTCACAGAGAAAGGCAGTCAGAAGAAGCAGAAACGGGCTCCCTGCTTTCTGGAAGCTCTGGCTGTCACTGCTGCTAAGGTCCCACGTGAGCAACGCACGGTAACGAAGCTCCCCCGAGCCCAGAGCAGCAGGGATATGCTCCTGGGACATGCCCCCACCCAACCCCTTGGAGTTGGTTGAACCTCACACTCACATTTGAAGTGCCAAACCAGGAGGCCGATGACGAGGGAGATGAGCAGAAAAGCAACGATCATGATGGCAACGACCACACGTCGCTTTGGGCCACGCTTCTCCATCTTCTTGGAGTTCATGGCCGGGAGGAACTCCACCCCTTCCTCCACGTTGTTCATGTCCTAGGAGGGGCAGGGAGAGCAGGACAATGGAGAGGCCATTCCCAGAGCCTGCTCTGCAGATGCCCAACCCCAGGGCAGTCTGCCACGCAAGCAGAACCACAGAGCTGTGGCCTCAGAGCATCACCAAGAGCACAAGGCGCCTTGGTGCCAGCAGCTCCGCAGCCACCCGTGGCAGACCAAGCCCCGAAGGCTCCTGCTCGCAGACACGCAGTGCTAGCACGTGCCTCTTCCTCACTCACCAGAAGGAAGTAGGTGCTTCCTTTTGGGCACCATCCAAGGTGATCAATCCGAGCAAACTCCGGGGCGAGGCCCTGCACACCCCATGACCACAGCAGGTCACAGCCCCAGGACCTCCAAGATCTCTGCCTCCCGGCAGGTGAAACTACAAACATGGGTCCAACCCCCCGAAATGCCTGCTATGTGGCAGGCGTGTCACCCTCACCCCGACGGACACGGCAGGCTATAAATAACATTCCGGTAAATGAAGAAAACGAGCTACTTCCTCCCCACACATCCACACAGCTCTGTGTGTCTGCCCAACGCTCCTACAACCCTGCCTGGATTTCCCCCTCGCAGCAAACACCTGGGAAAGGAAATAAAACAAAAAGCCGGCCACAGAACGAATGCCCACAGCCAGGCTCTCAGGACAAAGCGTGCTGGAAAATAAAGGGCAGGTCTCAGAGGCAGCCACCCGGGAGCGAGGGATGCCACCTGCAGCACACAGCTATAAGCACCCTGCAGCTCTGCAGGCACAGGATGAAACCACTGGACAGGGAGGAACGTCAGCAAGCCCTCAGCGCTCAGGATTTTCCCTTTCTTGCACCTTTTGGCCCTGGTTTACCTTCTTCCATCCTTGCCCTGCCAACATTACCTGCGCCAGCCAGAGAGGGAATCAGAGCAGCGTGCTCCATCCTCAGAACGGGGCACGGCGGCAGGGACAGCCCGCTTCCCAGCACAGAGCTGCCCGATGAGACAGGCTTGCTTCATGTGTCCCCTCAACCCGTACAAGGAGGTGGAGGGATTACTTCACGCTCTTCTTACAAAATCTGGAGGGTGTAGCTGAGCAAACCAAGCCACGCGCCAGGAATTTGCCCAGGCAGGAGCATCCCTCTGGCCACTGTGAGCTGCCCAAAGCAGGGGGCAAGAGGGCACCTCGCCATCCCTGCCACTGCCCCTCTATCCCGAGCCTTACGGGGATCTGGCAGCTCGCTGGCTGCGTGGCCAGGCAGGGGCACAGGGCTCTGGGTGACAGCAAGGACACAACAACACAGAGCCCACCGGCACACGCTCGCCGCTTCCAAACGCACTCCTGCGCTTTGCAAGGGGGAAATGTCATCCCTGCAAACGTGAGCCCGGGTCGGATGCTGTCTGCTGTCTGCCAGCCGGCGTAAGAGCTCAGAAACATCACCAGCTGCACGAGGACAAATGTCACAGACACCCAGAAGCACACAGCACGTTGGCAGAGACCTCTGAGCCCACGGCACCCTCCCGATGAGCGATGCTCCCTGCAGGACAGCCCATCCGCCTGCATCACCCTCCCACTCCTCCTGCCCTTCCCTTACCCAACCTCTGTCCTCTCCTGCCACATTAATTTTTTTTTTTTTCCAGGCTCCTCCCAGCCTCTGCACTTCAGCACAGCCTCTCCTCCTGACGTGTTAGCCTGAGGCCCTACGCAAACCAACGGGGACAGGGCAGGGGAAGCACCTTACCCTCCGCTGCTGTTGGGCTGCGTACATTTAATCCTCTGCCAACACTGCCTGGAAGGCCATCGAGATGAGAGCAGCCCACGCCTCCTCACATCACTTCTCAGAACAAGCTGCGTTTATCCTTGAGCAGCTCTCCGCTACAGCATGGGGAAGGAAGCCTCCATTCGGGTTATTTATTACGGCAAAAAACAAACCAGCACAAACCACAGCACCTCGAGGTGCCCGACTGCTTTCTGTCATCAACATCCAGCCACCGCCAGGAGGAAGAGAAGGCTCTGCAAAGCCACAAGGACGGCACCACGGGGGTGCTCTCGCCTGTTTGCCTTCCACGATCGCACAGGAAAACTTGAAAATGTAAACCAAGGAAACTCCTAACAGGAGGCACACAAATGGAAGTTAAATACATGCCTATGCCTCCAACCAAGACACTCTTCAGTTGGAATCAGGGTTGCCTAGAGCCTGACACACCACCCGATGCGCTGCTGCTAGCAGGAGGAAGGTATTTAAGTCACTTCTAACACCTGCAGGAGCCTGTGGCAGGAGAACAACCTCCAGGGCTTCAGTGATGCTCATGCAGCAGCTCTCCTGGGCTTCCTGGGGTGAGCAGGAGCCTCCTGCCCCAGCTCCGAGGGGAATGCCGTGTCTGGGTGGGTAACAACAACTGGGCACAGGCTGTTAAATCTCAGCCTCAATAATACACTCCCCTGGCAGGTTGATTTCAGCCAGATGGCTTTTCTTCTCTGAGAGGGGGATCCTGCACTTCTTGCCTAATATTGAAGGGTTGCAGCAGTGATAAAATGACGCGCAGAAATCGCGCCTCCTGGAGCTGCTGGGAGCGCAAAGAAACCCCTATTCAAAGCCTGACCGCCCTGAGGAAGCTGATTCAAGTGGTGTATTGCCATCTGTGCAGTGGTGACCACAGGTGACTGAGCACGGAGAGCCAGCATCCTCCTCCCCAGGCGCTGACCGACCGGCCAGCATCGCTCAGCACATGCGATGCGCTCCAGCTCCAGTCCCTGCGAGGAGGAGGAACGTGGCCACGTCTCTGGCTGCAGGTACCTTCATCCCCCTGCACGATTCCCCAGGGCTCAGTTTCATTGAGCTGAGTGAGGGAACCACGCTGGCAGAGAAGCCTGGGGCTCGGCAGCAGGTTTACGGTACTGCTGTGTGAGGTCAGGCTGTGAAACACTCGGCTCCGTGGCCGGAGCGTTTTAACACCCTCTGAGCTCACAGCTGTATCTGTGCAGAAAGCACATAGAGAGGAACAACCATCAGCGTGATTAAATCAGAAAGAAAACACGGTTTCCTTCCCCCTCTACACATAAGCACACACACACCACCTCTGCGGCTGCAGAAAAACCAAAGCAAGTTAGGCAAAAGATCTTAGAAATAAATCTTTCTTTAGACAACGTCTCTGCTTATCTTAGAAAAAAGGATGAAGGGCATTAAAGCTGAGAGTTTGCTGCTGAGACAGCAGCGATATCCACAGCACCAAGGGGAACTAAAGGAGCGTGGGGACTCTTGGGAGATTAATTCTATTGTTATTATTATTTATCATTTTTATTATTACACACGTATAAGGTGCATAAGCACTCACTGATATTTGTACTCTCTAGATGTCACCCAGAGATTAGAGTCAGATACGAGAATGGATTCCAACAGGTTCCTGTCCCTGCCCTCTGCTTTGAGCGCCAGGCCTCAT
This sequence comes from Aythya fuligula, assembly GCF_009819795.1. NCBI lineage: Eukaryota > Metazoa > Chordata > Aves > Anseriformes > Anatidae > Aythya > Aythya fuligula. The sequence continues at coordinate 1,951,352 of NC_045580.1, read as the reverse complement.
CCTCTCGTCCACACTCACACCTAAGACCACCACTGCAGTCCCCAGCCTCCTCTGACACTTGTGTCAGGCTTTTTAGCTAAGCTGCTGCACGCACCTTTGATCCCTGTGGAGAACCTCGTCCATACAGAGGATCTGAAGCATCTCCCAAGCACTACGGGAATGCTGGATCGGATTGTGCCAGGAAGATTTCAGACGAGGCCCCGTCCTGACCTCTGAGTAATCGCCCCTGCCCTGCTCAGCACGAAGAGCACCCGGCTGACCTTAGGACCAGACGTGTCTGTGTCCGAACAGCACAGCTCAGCCTCTGCCCCTCACACGCATCGTGCCACACATCCCCTCTGCTGCCTCTCCTGCCCGTCACGGAGACACAGCTCGTGCTGCTCACCACTCCTCTCAGCTAGGCAGAAACCGGACGGAATCAAAAGCAAAAAGAGTTGAAAGATCACAGTTAAACCGAGAGGCACCCAGACGTTTTATCTCCTTTAGCTCACAGTTGCTGGATGTTTCCCTGGCACATACTGAGCATTCCCTTCATCACGATGCATCTGCAGATGGAAATCAGGGAGGATGTGAACGCGCGTCCTGCTCTCACCTTGTCCATGGCTCCCCAAGAAGCAGTCGCCAGCACAAATTGACTCGAGGTCTGACTCTTCTCACCCGTCTCAATGAAACTACTTCTATAAACATTAATAGAAAACCTTTCCTGATATTCTCTCCGCGTTAGTCACAGGCCCAGTTACTTCCTCTTGCTCCTCCTCACTCGGTTCTCAACGTCACCGCTCCCTGCAGCAGGAAAGGAGGTTTCTGGCTGGAGCATCAGCTGGGCTGGTGCTGTGCCCTGGGAGGGAAGTCTCATGCCAATCAGGTGGAGGAGTCAGAAAGAAATCCCCACGGGGATGAGGAGCCAGGACACACCACCACCGGACTGCCTGGCAGCAGCAAACTCCCTCTGCACAAGCCAAAAGCCGCTAGATGACAAAAGGGAGCTGCTTCTGTATCAGGATGTGCTTGGGTTTCCCAAAAATATCCTTTGGGGGTGGTAACGAGTCAGGAATTAAGTGCTTAACTGTCCAAGCCTCCTCCTGAGCTGACAGTCCACGCTGACCAAGGGAACAGCAGCAGAGCCTTTGACTAGTGCTCCGAGCCCCAGGCTGGAGCTGTGGTGTGGGGAACCAGAGTTCCTCCCATCTTTGTAAAACCTCGATTTTCCAACAAACAAATCACAGGTTGGGAATCCTATGTTCTACATCTGGTTCCCGTGGGTGCTCCGCTTCTTGCACACCTTGGTTTCCCCCCCGAGAAGAAATTCCCTGAGGAAGCTTGGGAAAGGAGCGTGCACGGAGGGATTCATGTTGTGTCCAGAGGTCTCCTTCATACAGCTCCTCGGCGATGAGAGCTCCGGGAGAAGTCCTGTGCAGAGCTCTTCACTCCTCCGTAACCCAGCCGCTCGATGTATTTTTAGACAGCAACTGCAATCCGCCCGACTGGACAAACCAGAAGCTGAAGTGACTAATTCTGTCAGCAGGAAACCCAGCAGGCACACGGGGAGGGTGGGAACTGCCACAGCATACTCGGTATTGGAGACGTTTTACTGGAAAGCAGAGATCTTCCTGCAATGGGGAATCCCAGAAAGGCCAGCTCTCTCCCCAGCAAGAGGTTTTGGGGAGGTTTACAAAGCATCTTTGCGATCAGCATCTCGCACACAGGTTGGTTTTCAGGCCACAGATCTGCACGGATCACGGGAGGGGAGAGCCAAGGCAGTGTCCCCAGGCTCTGCTCGCAGCCCTCTCTCCACAGCTTGGCTCCTTCCCTCTGTCCTGTGCAAACCTGGAGCAAAGACTTTGCCAAAGGCTGACACAAGCGTCCATGGCCGAGGAAAGGAACCTGGGAGAGGTCTCAGATGAAGCAGCGTCATCAGGCCGTGTGGCTTGACTCTCGGGTAATTACACCCTTCAGCTCCCGGGCTGTGATCCGAGAGGCAATTCCCACCTGCCCTTTTGCAGCCACACCTGCCTCGGGAGGTGTTCAATAAAATCTGAAACAAACATCACATGAGCAGCGTGGTACTGGAATTGAGAGGAATGAAACCCCTCGACTCACCAACTGGCTCAGAGCTTGGGACCCTGCAGCCTTTAGGATCGAGGGGGTGGGCTCGTGGATCTCCCATCCCTGCTCACAACCACGTCCAGCTGCTTTGCTGCATCAAAGTTCCGTCTTTTGGAGAGGGCACAAGTCCCTCACGTTTCTGTTTGAGCAGACTGTGGACACCATCACTTCCCACTGCAGATCTGGAAACGTATTTTATTCTCTCAAGCCTGAGGTTTGACAGGGGTGCAGAAAGGGAAGCTACGGCCCAAGCAGTACGTTAGCACCGAGCACGTTCCTTGAGCCTAGCTGAGGCAGAGAAATGGACATTTCAGAAGGGCAGTTCGGATCTTAGGGACCCTCCAGGGGTTTACACCATGCGGGGCTAACCTGTTGCTGTGCAGGTAGAGCACAGAGAGTTGTTTTTTTCAAAACCCCAAGTTTCCCAGATCACACTGAAAGCCAAAACCAGATTTTTGGTGTTGGCATAAGAGGAAACAGAAAGTTTCCAACTGAAAACCACCACCAACCCAACAACAACAAAAGCAAACCCACCAACCAAACCTAAAGGCTGCTGACACGGTGTGCAGCGTGCAACTCACTTCACCCCAGTAGCTCACGTACAGCTCCACTGCTCTCGAGATCGACGCCTGCACCAACTGCTGCTGAAAGCCCTGGTACTGCTCCAGAGAGAGAGCCGATAAGAACAATCTTCTCTCAAATTCTTGATAAGAAATACATGGAAACAGCAAACAGAAGAGCTGTGTTTCTTTAAGGCACATTCACACTGTGTTGCCCCAATATTGGCAGTAAAACACTTTGGAAACTTTGCCAGTGTTTTATTTTTCTTTAGCAGTTCCTTATTAAGGGCAATTGCACTATAAAACGATGGCACCCGAACTGACGAGGGAAAAGGGAGCAGGAAATAAGGGACAGAGTGTCCTCCAGACAGACTGTCCACCTTCCAGGCTCTGAGGGTAAGTGCGACAGTGAAAGGCACAAGTCACACACCTATCCCACGCACAGATCTCCAGCTCAAGTCTCTATAGCGTTCAATTGTCTTGTGACCATCCTGAGTCATGCGAGAAACTCAATTCCTTTAGGTTAATTACAGAAGAAACTAAGTTAATGTTTGCGCAGGACAGCACGGGCTTGGCTTGCTGCCCCGCACCGGGCTTATCAACGCAGCTGTGTCATGCAACGCAGCAGCTCATAGAAGTGACCACATTTATTTGTGTTTCTGTTACATGAAAAAAAAATCACTGCTGTAAGACTTTGTAATTCCTGGGGAATGAAAGCTGCCTTACAGGCCTGATCCATGTAGCTCTGAGCCTTGAAATTCTTCCCTGTAAGATGCTTATTTCCAAAGACCAGAAGAGAAGCACGCCCCAGATGTAAATAGCTTATTTAAAACACTCTTAAATCTTCCATGGTGCGGAGAGCACTGTCTGAACAACAACAATACTCTCAAGGAGGCTCATAAAAGCAGCTGCACTCCAGACCTCGATGAAACATCCTAAGCTCATCATTACATTTCACCCACACTCCTTACTGACAGTTTTGAGGTGGCTCTGGGCCAAGACATTTGAATGCTTGGGGTCAGCAGCAGGGGAAACACCAGAACGTCCTCCAGGCAAAGCCTTCTCCTGGCAGGTCCGTCCCTGCTAGCTGTTGGGAGCTGCTCTCTCCTCTGCCCCAGCATATTGCCCAGATACCGCAGCACACCTGTGTGTAAGGCTGGCCCTAGTGGCCTTTGGATGGTAACGGTGTATTCTCCTCTGGGCAAGGCGAGAACCTTTGGTCTGATACGTTCCCCAGCCAGGCCCTCAATAACTCTCTCCCTCTTCCCTCAACAGTTTTACAGAGCGATCTTTTGTTTACAGAGCAAAGGTCTCGCGTACTCTCGATCAGCCCCAGCCTCTTTCTCGTCGTGCCTTCCTTATCCCTGTTTGCCTTTGGCAAGAAGAGCAGCAAAACTGGCCCGAGCAGCAGCTCACCCACCGGGGGGAAAGCTCTGCACCTTTCCAAGGGCGAGCGGCAGCTTCCCCTCGCGCTGCCCCGAGAGCCGCAGGAGGAAGCACGGCCACTGCAAAACACGTTTGTTCTGCCATAATATTCGTAGGCCCACCGAGCCCAACAGCAGGGCCACCAGGGGTGTTCAAAAGCCCTCGTCTTGCTGGGGGAGACCTCTCAGAGCAGATCAGCTCCTGTTGTACTCAGAGCAGGGGAGGGGACGCGGTGTCCCCTTGTCAGGGGACAAGGGCTTGAGGCAGAGCGGTGGCAGCGTGAGCGACTCCTTGTGCTCCTGGCAGTCACCACAGCCCCGATGCACACAGACCACGGGGCTGGAGGCAAGGAAAACTGTTTTTCTTGCTCTAGGCCAGCTTTCTCATCGGTGCTAACACAACCTGCTGCTTCGCTGCCGTCAGATAACAACCGCTAAACCCTGAACTCGGGGACCTGCACCAAGCAGCCTGCAGGTGAGCTGGAAAGCACTACGGTCGCAGTTTAATTTAAAAGCCTGGTTTTCAGATGACTTTGTGGCACTGAACAAGCACTGGACACACAACCCCAGAACGGCGTGATGTGGCGTGCTGTCCCGGCCCGACCCTCAGCCAGGCAGATCTCACGAAGCAAAGACTGCGGTGAAAAGTCGCTCCCTTTCAACGCCCGGAGATAATACACGGGTTAATTAGCAAAGCCCCAAAGCCCTGGGTTAACGCAAGGCGTGCTGGTGACTCGAACTGGTTTAGTTGGGGCTGTTGCTAAACAACCCGGCTTCACTCCCGGCACACTGCTCGCCTCCCCGCATCGCACCACAGCGTATTTTATAAAAATACCCGAGGTGGAGCGGCGCGGTCACAGAACCATAAAACACCCGCGTTCAAAGGGACCCTCGGGGAGCGGAGCCCAACTCCTGCGTCCCCAAGGGACCCCCAAAAACCTCACCGTGTGTCTGAGCGCGGTGTCTGAGCGCTCCTTGAGCTCTGTAGGGCTCGGGGCTGTGCCCCCATCCCTGGCGAGGGATGCTCCGATGCCCACCCCCGTGCCCCGAGCCGCCCCCAGACCCCAGACCCCGTTTCCCCTTGAGGCTGCCGGGCTCCAGCACCGCCACAGCCCCGCTGCCCGGCTCCCGGTTCCCCGGGGCTCCCCTCACCCCCCACGGCACCCACCTGGGGCCGGGCGCTGTACTTCATGCTGCCGCCGGGCTCCATGGCGAGCGGGGCCGCCTCAGGCCGCCATGGCGCGGCGCTCCCCGCGCTGCCGGGCCCGGCCCCGGCCCCGGTCTCAACCCCAGCCCCAGCCCCGGCCCCGGCTCCTCCTCTCGGCACCGCCCGGCAGGTGCCGGCAGCAGGAAGGGGCCGCCCGGTGCCCGGCTGAGGGGGGCAGCCGCCGGCTCCCTTCACGAAGGATCCCCTCACGGCAGCAGGGCTCGCTCTGCACAGCCCCTGCCGGGGTGACAGCGGCGGTCCTGCCTCGAAACCTCCCCTCAGAGACAACCCTCACCGCCACCCCACACGGTTTTCCCCCCCAGGGTCGAGCCCACCCTTTGCAAACACTCACATTGGGTACGCTCGAGGGCTGCCAAAGCCAAATGTTTCCTGAAGGCTGCTCTCTGCCAGGCTGTGGCACCTGAGGAAGGAGCCGCCTCTGACCAGAGCAGACCAGATGCAAGACGCCAAGCACGGCAGCAGGAACGGCACGTGTGCCGAAATCGTGCCTGTCCGCTGACCCGCAGTCTCCTGGGGACTGGATGGTCTGGTATGAAAGGGTGCTCCCAGGCAGCAAAAGGCAAACACCCGGGATTTGGGAATGCTCTAATGTAGATGTGAGAGAGGGCTTTCAACACCAGAATTTGCATTCCTGACCCTTACTCCATCATTTTTTCTTCTCAGAAAGGTGACCACCACACACTGATTTCTAGGCTTCCTACATTCAACAGTAAGTCAGGACTAAAGACTGCTGAACCAATACCATCTTTCCTGGAAAATTTTCCCTCCTCTGTGTTGCACGTGATAGTCTATACCAACATACAGAGTCTGAACTGGCCATCCTTTACACCAATTTCAGCCCTGAAACTGATTTTTTCCACGACTGAAGTCCCAGAACTGTTTTTGGCCTAACAGAAGTTGTCTGCTGATTACCAGTGCCTCAGGGAGATTTTTGCTGGGTTACCTTTGTTTGCCCTTGCTTTGAAATGTCTCCAGCAGAGTGCAAGTTTCCTGTCCCGTTTGTAGGTGTCTCCGTGGGGAAAAAAGAGATCACATCAGCTCTATGGTCCTGCTGTTTTCTCTTTAGGTGAAAAAAACAACTTCTGTGCTCTTACAGAAATATTTCTGCCACTGCTTCCCAGCCCCCTCATCAGCTAGCAGAATCCCCTCCGCTTGCTGAGCACAGCACAGCAGGAAGTGTCTCCGGATTTAAGGTATTCCCCTTCAAAAGGTGGCTTTGTTAGTCAGCCTGCTGAAACTACCTGGCTGGCTGATGTCAGGGCTGCTCTCAGCTCCCTCGCTGCTGCCCAGCCCAGCCCAGCGCTCCAGTTTTACAGCCACTCCCTCCCTGGCCAACTGCAAGTGCCCTGGTCTGATTTAACACCCCAGTGAAACAGCATATTTCAGGTACAAAGTAGCTATTGCAAGCTGAACCACTGCTCTTTGTTTCTGTAAATTTCTCTTCCTCTCCTGCATATCAATTCATCTCCTCCAGGCAGGTGCCAAGCAAACACTGTGCTCTGGGATGTGGCTAATGAGGGCTAGACGCATACTCACTCTTTGAGGCCCAAGGTGTCTTGCAAAGATCCACAACTCCTGGTTTCACACGGAGCTGTGAAGGCTCAGTGTTTCCTGTTATTCAAGCCACTGACATTTTACAAACTAATTCATTAGCCCACATGGGTCTTTGAACAAGGGGACGTAATCACTGCTAGGAAAACAAGAAAACAATACATGTGCTAAATATAAAATATTATATAGCTGGGAGGCAGGCAGTTCAGAGCCCTAAATGATAGGATTCCCATTTCTTTGTTGCTGAAGCAACAATTTATTTAGTGGAATTGTTGTAGTACTGGCTAAGTCACCATAGTAGATGATGGCCCCCTCCTTCTGACCACTATAAAGACCCAAAACATCAAGCAGCAATTCTCAATAAGCAGTCGGCCACGTGCTTTTGCAGTAGTAGACACTTCCATGCGTCTCTCCAGTCTGACTGAACCCAGCAAGTCAGTGTCTCCACTATTAAGAAAGATGTAATTGAAGCAGAAAGATCAAGCAACTTACTCACTTGGAATGGTAGTAGTCAGCAACAAACAAAGCCTCCATTTCTGCCCACTTATATCAGTTCATTCAATAAAAGCTGTCATCTTTTCCACCTAACCTTTTCTCTTTGTATCAGTATGGCCACAACAGCAGCGTGAGAGCAGAAAGTCAAGGTTTAACACACCCTCAGAAAGGAGATTACTTACTTTAGGTATAACCAAAACTCGTAGAACCAAGTCTGCCTTTGTTGTAAGTGTACACAAGTTGCAAGAGCTAAACTACAGCAAGCTCGACCCCCTAGAAGAGTCCTAAAGGAGACCCAGATTGGCTTCTGGGATCAGCAGCCAACACTGTCTGAACTGGCAGAATACTTCCAGCCCCTGCTCCCAGCCCTGGAAATGCCATGAAGGAAAAAGAAGGGAAAGCACAGCTGCTTACACAAGGAGCGAAGGAGGCTGCCTGCAGGGGAAACGTCGTCTGGTGGAGGCAGTTCCCAGTAATTCTAGCTCCACCAAGGAGCACCGTCCATCCACATGGCCACACCAGTGAAGGGCTGGATTCGGTCAGTGACAAAGGGTTTTCCTCACTGCAGTGTCTCAAGGATTCTGTTCTCAGTGTGACTCCTAAATTCAAATTTCACCGACAGTGCCCTCCCACCCAGATTCCTGCCAGACAAGCCTGAAACCACCCCACACATGTCTGCAGCGAAAAACTTTCAATCCGGTTTGGCAACTTGGACAGCGATACAAAAGATTGGGAGAGAGATAAAACTCACAGGGTGTCCTGTTACTTTGCATTCCAATGGGTAAATAAAGGGCTGATTCAGTGGGAGGAGAGGAAAACGTCATCCAGAAGCACCATGGTTTTCAGCTGAACCGGCAGCCCCCAGAGAGCAAAGGAGCGTGACCTGGTGGTGAACACCGGGTACCACTCAGCTGATGATCACAGGCACAGCTCTTCCTGCTTTCAGGCCTGAAGCAAGTTGTCTTGGTGTGATTCAGCCTCTCCATCTGTAATGCAAGGGGAATAATTACTGACCTTGGAGAATGGGACCTGTAAAAGTGCAGCAAGGTGCCTTCAATTGGCCACTTGATACTATGAAGGCAGAGCTGAACTGTGGTGCTACTTTTCAGAAAGCTTTTCAAGGATTACTGTTTAATTTGGACGGGAACTTAACCTTTGATCTCAAATGCTTCTTTCAAGAGCTCTGGAGTGGGAATCCTGCTTCCAGAACACAAGTTTGGCAGGGATCACAAGTAGCTTTGACCCTTACATCAGTAATACCAGCCACTTCCACCTGCTTTAGTGCTTAGCCAGATCAGTGCTCATTACAGAGCCTTCCTGAGATCATGAAAGCTGGCCAGAACACAGGGCACTAATGATTAGCTCTATCCTGTGGACAGTATGGGCGTGAGCAGTGAGCAAAGGATGTGATAGTATGAAACCAGTCTGCAATGAGAAAGTCCACCCTCAGCTCTCCAGCATGCCCCAGACAGCTCTGAGACACACTTTCAGAATTAAGGGGGGATAATTTCTTGTGTCTCTGTGGAACTGACAGTTTGTGTGATGGGGCTAGGAAGTATGTCATAAAACGTAAGCTTGCTGCCAGGACGCTACAGTTTGCTGGGTCTTTCTTGAGCACTTCCATGGCTCATGAAAAGGAGAACCTCTTTAGTGAGCTCTGAATCAGCAACAGCAGAGTTTGCCAACCAAACTCTAAGTGCAATAGAGTGGACAAGCTTGACTGCCAGGTTTCTGGCACTGCGTGTTTTGAAACCCGGCTGCACACTCGGGCACGCCCAAGATTCAAAGTCAGTTAAGGTTCTGTCTGTCTGCCTGACAAGCTACAAGTGCACAAGAGCTGAGAGAAATGCAGACAATGTATTGAATTGCCTATATCTCTTCGGCTTGTTACAAACAAGTAGATCTAACTTGTGCCCACATGCTATGCTTCCTCATTTTCAACAGAAAATAAAAATTCAGACTGTGTGGGTGTTGTGGGTGTAACCTCAGCTGTTTACAACCGGAAAAAGAAAAAAAAAAAAAAGGACACAGACTTGAGTTTTCACTTATTCCTCTTTAATTCCTCTTATTTCTCTCACTTTGCTGGTGCGGGATATGGTATATACTGGGTCATATAGTTTTGTTGTTGTTGCGTTTTATTTTATTTTTTTTTCCCCCAAGTTTGTATGGTCCAGCTTCTGTTGCCTTTCAGTCAACATACTGCCTGGTGTACTTCCAGTTATCCCTCTAGTGGGGTATGGCAAGACTGCATGTGCTGTCAACCTGCCCACCCTAAAGCAGGAAAACTGGCGTGAACTCACCCACAGAGTTCAGTCTGCCAGAGGTGAGAAGTGATACGTGCTGTCCCAGATGCTGCTAGTACTCTCTAGGATGAGGTAGCAGGGTGGATGAAACATCCTGCTGGCTAGATCAGGCTTGCAGACCTGCTCTAGTCCATTCTCCATCCCAAAAGTAAGATCACTTTGCATGTTTGTCTGCCTCCCCTCCTCCCAAGACAATCTATTCTAGCATTAGGTGACTTACTTTCTATTTAGTGGTGCAGGAGCAGAAGCAGAATGAGGATATGGGCATCCTGGGAAGGACAAGGACACTTCCACAGACAGAAACTGATCCTTTAATTTAGGGATGAGCAGCCTTTGGCATGGAAGACCAAGAGAGCTGCAAGAGGGCTCTCCAAGTTCAGCAGGCGCTGGGAACCACTGCTAAGCATGAGATGGGATCCTGGAAACCTGCTGAGCAGCAGCACCTCACCTCTAACACACACACACCATTTCTACACAGTGAAAAGATTTAAAAAAAAAAAAAGTTTGTTCAGGGATGGGCAGCAATGGCAAACCTGGTGAAGCTGAACATCTGCCACAGGCGTGTGAGGACAGCAAAGGAAGAGGCTATGTACCTTACACTGCTGGTGATGGAGCTGCTTTCATGTCACTTGATTGATCTCCTGGGTGATACCTGCACTGTCACTTGTCTCAGCCCCAGCACAAGTCAGCTCTGCAGTACTCACAGGGAAGTTCTGACTGCAAGCAAGCTGTGTAGATCTTGCTGCAAAGGAAAACACGACGTGAGAGTGTCTAGCATCTGCAGCAGCGCTCACAATAGGAGGCAGAAGTGCAAAGTACAGTGGTGGAAACAGCAGATTTATAAACACAGTAAGAGCTGAAATTTGTTCTTCCTACAAGCAGACGACATCTTCTGACTTCTGTGTAGGGCACAGGTTAATTCCGTTATTTGTATCAGGGTTTTTTGACTTGTGCCCTCATAACAAAGTAATCTCTTTAGCTACATTTCCTTGAAAATCTGTATAATGAGCAGGGAATCAGTATGCTTATGGAATCAAGATACAGCATACATTGAAATCCAGTTACACAAAGGAGGAACAGACTCTTTGTACCTATAGCGAAAGCACAGGGAAATCTCACAGAAAAACCTACGTGGAAGCAAGCAGCATTTGTTATCAGCAATTGATTCACCTCATAACAAAACCAGGATACGCTATGGTACAAAGAACCTCACCTGTCACTTTCTCCTGGTGGGGTCCTGAAGTAGGCACAAAACCCCTAGGTAGAGGTACCTCATCGGGAATATTTAAAGTTTAAACCTGGTTGGGCCGAAGTTCTAGTTAGTCCCTTTCCATAATGATAGGGTGAGGGATTTTTTGCTAGGTTTTTGCTTTTAAAAGCAGACTTTCTTATTGGAAGTTCTCACATCCATACCCCTGCTGTTTGTTTCTGAAAGACTATAGTGCTTCCCACTGCCTTTTAGAAGTTAGCTGAGGCTGTCCTCAATATCTGTAGCAGGACTAGCACTTGGCTATGGAAGAAAAGAAAATGAAGAACCACTGATCTCAGCATTTTCACCTAGGTCACGCAGCCAAAAGGGTGACCACACCTGACTTAAAGAATAATGCCCCTATTGTGTAAGAGCAGACATAATCCTCACCCTCATTTCTGTCCTGTTCCGTGTACGATTTAGACTGACAGATGCGAGCTATCAACTTGCCTGTGTTTGTGTGGGGACAGACCTCTTGGTACTGAGCTCTGTCCTAAACAAGTTAGGAGAGTTTAGATTGCTCCTCGGGGGGGCTGGCATAGATGGGGGAACACGGTGGAAAACAGCAGCTGTCTGCCATCAGCCTGAAGCATGCAGCAAGAGGGAGAAAGGGAACCTGACTGTGGTAAGCTGCTGACTGAGAGGACTAGGCGTGACGGCACTCCTAGCACAGAGGTATGTGTCATTAGGAGCTGTTTTATTACATATACCCTACACGCATATATATGTACATATATGTGTGAATATAGATATATGATGCAGGTGATCCTCCTGTAGGAGGCTTTCCTTTGGCAGTACTGTTGATGAGCAGCTGGGATAATTCCAGTAATTCTCTTTTAGCATCTCAGTACTCTCCCTCCTGTGGGCCAGAGGGTGCTGATTCAACCACACCAATGTTGTGCTTTTGACTGCACAGTACAAACTACAAAACGTGAGCAGCACTGAACACAGGCAATTATCCTCTTTTTACGCTGTAGTGAATCAGAACCTGTGGATGTTTTATTGTGAATTCTCTGCTTAAGAAACACCCAGGGCTTTGGTGAAGTCTGCTTGCTTAGTATTGCCTCCCAACCCAGAAGCTTGGCCTGAATCTTCCAAATATTTCTTGGTGCAGCCCTGCTATATGCCAGACAATAAATCCTGGGTCTGTATCTGTGTATTTGTGATGCTGCACATCTTCGTTGGACTGTTAGAAAGGTGCAGATGGTCTTAATGATTTGCATTGCCACATGGAAAACTGAGCTGGAAGAACTTGAAAAGATACAGAGCATGACAGGAAGGATATTGAAAAGCACAGACGAAGCTGAGGCATTTTTAAGCCTGGAAAAGAGATGGGAAAGTAGGAACACAAAGCTCCACAAAATCACTAATGGCCCACTAAACAGGACTTATTTATACTCTATCACATCGTCTTTTTCAACAAGGGAGAAAACAGCAGAAGTTGCACAAATGCTGACAGTTTTTCCTTAAGAAATTCATCAGAAGTCACAAGCCTGCCAGCAGCTATGGATGTGGTTACCAGCAGCTGTGGCAAGGCATTTTGGTTGCCCTTTGGAACAACAACAGTGTGGTAGCGAAAAGATAACTTGCACAAGGAGTGCCACGCCATACTGCCCCATAAGATGATTTGGTATCATAAGCTATCTCAACATCTCTGTCAGCTATCACTAAGGGCACACTCACCTCTTCTGAGCCTCCTCTTAACTTCCCATTTATCAGCCAACACCAGCTCCATGCAAGGCCAGCTATTGCCTACCCACCCTGCTCCAATCTGATCTCTTACCACAGCTGAAACACAAAGCTGGCCAGAGCTCTGTGGGGTGCTCTGGCCAACCCAAAGGAAATGCAAGCACGTGTGGCACCTGAGCTAGATCCAACCTAACCTGGATTTGCTGGTACTGATTCTTAAACTGCAGCTTCACTCCAGACAACATACCTGTCCAGCAGGTGACAGGAGCTTGTAGCGTGTTGTAGTTCAACAAGCATGTTTTAAATTTTAAGGAAAAAGAGCCAAATGACCTTAAACAACCTTGGCAGAAAAGTGCATGTTATGGAGTTCCTTGGCTCTTGGCATGTGTCAAAACCCATCAGTAGCATCCTTTTTTATCACGCTAGCTGTGCCACATAAAACAGGCAGAAAAAATGGCCTTGACAATGGAGAAACATGGCCTAAAATGGACTTTGTTTTCCTGCTAGTGCTTCTGCATGTTCTAGCCACTTCGGAAACACTGTTGCCTAGCAAACTGAAATCAGAAATATGGAAATCTCAAGTGTACTGGAATCTTTGTCAGCTCATTTATACTTCCTATCTTTTGCTAATATTTCTTACTTATTCTGCTGGGAAGAGCCCTTTTGCAAAAGGAGCAAGTCATTCACGACAAAAAGATTTTAAAAACGAAGGTCACCTTGCCACCATCCAAAATATCTTCCATATACCGTATTAGAATAAAAAAGGAAGCTGATTAAAAAATTAACTTCTGCAGATGACTTTGAACCAGGAAAAGAAAGTTGTGCCAGCAGACAGCTCTAATGCAAAACTGAGCAAATGCCAGAATCCTTATCTGCAATTGCTTTTAGCAGAGACTGAGGTGCTCTCTCTCTAGCAAATGTGTGTTATGACAGGGAGTCTGGAGGGATTTCACCCATCTTGGTAGCACCTTGGGATCAGTGTATGCCATTACAAACAATAAATACTAAGTTCCCTCAATAATGGGAAAAGAAAGAGAAGCTGCTTAATGGGTTTTGAAGAACTTCTCCTGTCGTAGTTCCTAGATAAGCTTTAAGTAGACATGTCTGCTTTCTAGCTTCAGAAAGACTGCCAGGTAACTGCGGAGTTAAGACAACCAATCACTTTTTTTTTTTTCCAAGTGTGTATATTTGTTTCAAAAGAGATACTAACTTCCTATAAAAGCCTGCCCTATGACAGACAGTAGAGCTGTTCTTCCCTTCCCTCGGTTGCTCTGTGTCTTTGGTCAGCATTTTTGTCCTCACAGTTTATTCCTGCGGGACTCTCCTTGCATCGCTACAGTACTAACGCTAGCAGCTGGGTGAACCTGTTAGCCTGGATGCACAAAGCCAGCCACCCACCTCGTCCACAGCCTCTCCGGCACAGCAGAAATGCTCAGCCCTCTCCCACTCGGGATGCTGCCAGGGTTCAAGGCAGCAGCAACAGGATCACGACAGCCGGTGACGCTGCTGCCCTATGCCCACCAGAGGCAATCCAATCCACTCAGCTACTTACCTCCTGCTCTGAAACACACGATGGTAGTGTGGGCTTGCCTGAAGCTGGGAGCCATTCCGATGTCTCCTGCATCTTGCAAGAGCAGCACTGTTTTGTCCCCATGGAAGGAGCTCCTGAGTTTGCTGACTCTGGGCAGATAGAGCACCCTTTCACCATGTCTGCGTCACTTTGACTCATAGCCACAACACAAGCTTAAAAACAAAACCAGAATAAATCCTATCAAACCAGACACAAACCCAGCTTTTTACTTACAAAGTGTAAATAAAAACGTAAATAGCAGCTTGGTTTACACTTAACAGTGCTCCTTACTGCCTGTATTTACACGTGTCCTGCTCTAGCAGGAGACAGAGACTGTAGAAGTACTGCCCCTGCAGGACTCACCTTCTGACTGTGGGCTCTTCCTCGGGGTCACAGCTACCTAAATACACCTTCATGGTGCCTTTCAAAGACATAGGGCGCTATTTTTGTGACAGCAAAGCACTTCGGGTTTTTTAGGGAATCCTCAGTTTTGCACATTAACATGTTCCTGCCTGCCCCGCTATCCTAGCACGTTTGGAACAACTCAGTGAGGTTTATGATTTTAGTTAAGTTACCAGCATCCTGCAGAGACCGCATATGACACTGTGACAACCCAGCTGACAGAACAGATAACTGTCTCTCTCTGCTTTTTACCAGCTTTAAGGCAGCTTCAGAGTCATTACATGACAACCTGATTTGGAAGAGTTATTTCAGTACAGGAACACTGTTAAAAGCAAACCGCAATACAAACAGCTCACCAGCCTATTGCTTGTCATTTACACTACACACACTCAGGCCACGCCAACTAGGAAATATAACTAACTTATTTCCATGCAGAATAAGGCAGTGCAGAGATGTCAGTAATTCACAAAGTTGCAGTGACTCAAGGGCTTTTGACTGTCTGCCCATACCCGTATCTTCAGTGTGTAACTGAGAACAGGGAAGAAACAATTCTTACCACGGGCTTTGGGGCAGCTTGCTTAAGTGGTCAAAGAGCCCTCAGCACAAATACTTTTATAAGTAATCAAGCATATTTTTGCATGTAGTGTTTCCCTCTGTCTCATAAATACCAACTAACCACTATTTCCCCAGGGACAAACCAAAAAATGTTCCCGTTGCTAAAAATTTATTCAAAATGACTCATCATCACGTTAAAGTTACTTACCCAGCTTCAAACAATGTCAGCATCTTTTCAGGTCCTTGCTTCAAGATCACGTTAACTCTTTCTGCAGCATCAGCACAGCAGGTAAAACGGCACGACCTTTGGCAGGTTTGCTCTTTTACTTTCAGGGCCACCACCGCCTTGCTCTGGATCAGTGCATCCACTTAGCAGCGCCCCTTCCTGGATTTGGTGACACCTGCTTTCTCTAAGCGTCATTGCAAAACCGTCTGGTCCCGGAGCTATTAAAGACCAGTGCATTCCTCCCTCAAGGATTTTGGTTCTGGAAGGTGAGTTACTTTGCTCCAGGCTTCGCAAAATGGAGGATAGTGAGAAAAAGTAACGTTACAAGACTTAGATGTAAGGCTTACCAAGTTAGTTTGGCAGATACTTCTAGACATAAGTGAACAAATTGGTCCTTAAAACTTTTACCTCCATTTTATCACTCCGTTTTATCAGTTTTTAGGCCTCAATGCGGGACACCTTACACAAGATTAATCCCTGCTCAAGCTGGAAATTGCTGATAGCATTTATAACTGAAAAGGAATTAGGACTCCTCTAAAAGATGAACGTCCACAGTTCACAGGTATGAACTCTGTTGGCCTTGTGGGAAAGCAAGTGTCAGAGATCATTTTAAAGGCAAAGTATTTACATTATATTGGGAAAAATTCACACTCTAAAACTTTGAGAGCTCTGTCAGCTGACAGGATCATGTCTTGGGACAAAGGAGAGTAATTTAACAATAAAACTAAATGGAATCTGAGAGATCTGAGTTTAATACCTTGTACTACCACAATCTTCCCACATACTCTTGGATTGGTCACTTTACATAAGATGCATCATCCCCCAGCTAATTATTTAAAAGCCCAAATTAGTTAGTCAAAGCCAAAAGCTAGTCATCCGGAATTATTTTTATAGTCCATGGAAAAGATTGGTTATATCCAGAGAGCGATTCGTCCTACAGGAAGAATCTGGGGGCGATCAGATGAATCGGCCTCTGGAGGTCTCAGCGGTGAGTAATTCAGATTTCTGTACCTAGAAGTTTAATGCACAAGTAAGATGAATCCAGCCTATCATCTCTGGAAGCCATCACTTCCCTTTGCAAACAGATGCCACATCTCTTCAATACCTCCTAGCAGCAAAAAACAGGAGATACACTGCGCCACTGTAAGATGCGGGAATGCTGATCAGGTCCAGACTCAAACGACACAGGGTATTGTCCACCCACACTGCACTATCAATGTTGATTACCACCTGCTTCTCCTGGCACACCGTTATTCTACTCCTTGTTAGCCCTGGCTATCCCATCACTTACTGGTACGCAGCAGGACTGGACACGGAGAGGCACAGTGGGAGGAATGGTGTCCATGGTTTGCAACACTGACCCTCTATTTTATTACACATCCACAGAACTCCCATTAAGTGACCACGCTCAGGTTGTATTCAAAAGTTCTGTCAGCTACAGCAATGCCACCCTGAGGCTTTTATCGAATGAAGCACCAGGTCAGTAACTCAGCACGGCTCAAAATACAAGCTTAACAGATGATGGCGAGTTCCAGCACACCCCAGCTGCCTGGCTCACAGAAGTTTTCGCACCATTGTACAAAAACCTGAACCAGCCCATGAGGAGCACCTCAATATGCAAACTAACCATCAAGGCACAGAAGTACTTTTTTTTTTTTCCCCCCCTGTTATTCAAGGCTAGAGCAGAGCACAGTGTTAATGTTTAACCGTTCTGCTGGTGGTAATTCACACAGCTGAACTTGGATGTGACCATAAAAAGGAGTGAATGATGTATTTAGCCACGACTGAATGGCCCAGTGTAGCACCGTGGGTGCCATCTGATTTACAACATATCTAACCTACCACGTAACTATGATTCAAGTAACTTTCAGACTGAGGTTAGTTCGTTGCTACCCAAATGCAGTACCAAAACGCATCTCTGTTTGAGGCAGTCTTCTTGCTGGCACCTAGGACACAGCAGCACGTTCTCTTTTCCCCACATCTCTTCCCACTTCTTGTCACAAGTCGCTGTGTTTAGGGTTGTGGAGGAAAAGCCTCAACAGCAGACTGCCATCACATACTGTACCATCAACAGTACTCAGCCAGAAGGGTCCCAAAATCAGGCGTTAGATGCCTCACTTACAGGAGGCAGAACCAGGTGCAAAAGCCCAGTCTGCTGCTACTTTGTTCTTGTTTCTATGGTTCAGTTTTGTCCTGTGAAAAACAAGCATCAGGGTTTCTGTATTTACCTAAAAACTGTGCCAGTGACTTGAAGAGAATTGGGAAAGGAAGATCAGCTATTAAAAATAGGCAGGTTGTTGCTCAATTTACTCTTTGCTTTTAAGAAGGAACAGCTGAAGCAACGCCAAGGAGAGTTCATTAGGCTATGAGGGCATCTTACTGAGGTATATAAATACAGATTTCCCCCATGATTTAAATAAAATGGGCAGTTGTTAAAATAAAGGTTAGAGTGGCTTTAAATGGCCTGCGGCAGTTTGTGCAGCACACTCAGTTCCTGTGAGCAATGATTACATGATACTCTCTTGGTAGAAATAAACACCTATCCCACAACTTTTAAGAAACAATTAAGGCTCTTGTGAAACTCTAGTGAGGATCTCACTGTGACGGAAACAGGCTGCACTTCTATTTTTTAATTAAAAAAGGTAATGGCAGAGATGTATCAGACTGAAAGCCCTTTCAGTTTCAGGTCTTTGCTGGCCAAACTGTTGGAAAAGGGCTATTGTCAGCATACTATTTTCCCTTGGACTTCTACCCACGCGTGTGCTCCTGGGTGCAGCTCTGCAGCACTCATCTGGAGTTTTCACTCCCCAGTGCAAGGGGACATAGAAGCAAATGCCACCTGGACACACAGCCTAGCTTAAATATACCCTCAGCCAGTCCCAGCATACACCCAAAAAATTAACTCCAGCCCTTCTCTGCCCTCCACCTCCAGTCTATTGTGTGGAAACTAAAAGTTACTTATTAAAACCAAAGGCTGTATACTTGCAGTAGCTTAAAGGTTATTTTTCAACCAAAGTGGAAGGAACTCGTCAGATAGGTGCAGCTGAACCATGGAACAGGCTGTACTTTGTTCTCGCAAGGCAGAGTGCTTTTCAATCCAGCATGTAGCTCTTCCACACCAGAACCCGGCAGTGACTGATGCTCTTTCCCCAAAGATCACAGGCTTCAAAAGCAAAGAGAATGGGCCTCTGTCAAGCAGTCATGCATGTCAAGGTAGCTCACGAAGGCAACCAGTTTAGCAGTTATGGAAGGAAGGAGATTGTGATGATTCAAACAGCAAGACTCTTAAAAACTCAGCAGCAACACTCAGAGATGCACTGAACTCATGCGACTAGATGCACATTTCTTGTTTTGTTAAACTTAATGCTAGAGACAAAGTCACATGGCTACTTGCAAGAGGATTCACAGAAATCTAAGGTGCTTCACGCTGTAATCATCTTTCAGCACTTGATTGTAAGTTTTGACACTGAGAACTTTATTATAAATAGAACAGTGCGGGATTATCTTGATTATTCTTTGAATTTAGAGGCTCTTTCACATAAGCAATACAAGGAAGTTGTCATTTCTTCCGCTTCTCATTTTTAGCTTCACAACTAAAAGGATTTGTAGAAGGACTTCAGAATGTCCTCACCTACCTCCCAGTCCACAGCCTTTTGGCTGTCTGCTTTTTTGACAGATTTGAGGTACAAGAGGCACAAAAATCAACAAAGTAGGACAGGTATTCAAAAGAGCATCATCACCCCATATTCTGTTCCTGTGGCATATAAACTACTTCAAGCGCTTGCGTAAAAATGGTGTGTTGGTGTTCTGCTTATTCAATGCTTGCAGCTAGCAACTTTGTAAATTTAAATACTCAAGTTTCCTCCAGCCCACCCCTAAGTAGGGCAGCTACTGTACAGAAAGACTGACACACCCAGCCCAAAGCTCTGAACAATTTGCTCTGCTTAGTTGCAGTTGGTCTGAACAGCAACACACAAAGCTCCAGCTGAGGCTTCTGTCATGAAGCTCCACTAGCACTGGAAAGTGCTGAACTTTAAGGCTCGTCTCTTTGAATATATTATATTCAATAAGACTTAACTCAGAGCAAAACACATTTAAAAAAAAAGACCACAAGAGAAACCATGTTAGAAAGAACCATCTTACAAAGGAAGATGGACAATCTATTAGCCCTTGGCAAGCTAGACAATCATGTACATAAAACAACAAGCTGTACAAAACTGAATAGAGATGGCAGAGATTTGTAAGGCTTTCTGCACTTTTATTCTTCTCCTGGTCCAACATTTCTTCGGATCTCATTCAGAGATAGCTTCAAGGTCACATCAGAACAGCAACAAACTCATCTCTGGTATGTGCAAAATTCAAACAAATTTATAAAGAGAGAAAATTGTAAAGATAAAAACCAAACTGAAGGCCAGGATCATGGGTTAAAATATTTCTTCTGAGTCCAAGAGACGACAGTTGGGGCATATTTGAAAATATATTCCAAACTTTTAAAACAAGCTAGTCTTTTTTGACTGATAAAAAGATTTATTTGTTGTGGAAAATGAAGAGAGGATGCTTCTAGTGAACATTTTCTTTTTCCTTTCCAATATACTCTCATTTGCTAACAGACTTGTTCACACAGTGACTTTTTGTATCTCCTCCACTTCTCATTCGTCTCATGGGTACTTTTATTTTTTTTTTTACAGCAAGAACCGTCCTGAACAGGGACTCTCATACTACCCTTGACAGAAATTTGACAGAGAAGTGGAATCTGCTCAACAAGAAGTTTGAGCTCAGAGATAGGGCAGAGGTATTTTAAAAGTCTCTATATAAATATTACATTGAATGTGTTAGGATTCTACCTCCAGGATACGATACAAACAAACCCTGGTGTCCAAACCACAATCTTAAGTCACGTATATAAAATCAGTGACAGCTAGACTCCACTGAAAGGATGCAAGATGCCTCTTCTTCATGACTTTGAAAAACCATTGAGCTACCCCTTCCAAGCAAGTTTTCCTGGTTAAGGAATACCCTTAAGGAAGATCAACTGCTTTGTCTACAACACAAAATGCACTGAAATGACAGATGGCCATTTGTAAAAAGACTTTCAGATGGAAAAAACAAAGAAAAGGAAGACATTTCTTAAATGCTGAATGCCACAGAACTTGGCTCTACAGCTCTGGACTGAAACGTTTTATAGATACAGGATCTTTTGCTGTGGAATTTCTACCTAGACAGCACAATGCTGACTCCAGACAAGCAACATGTGTTGCTTTCAGCATGTGACAGAATCCAGTCCGATCCCTAGCCATGACTGTGGTTGGTTGCCTTGGGTGGTAGAATGGAAGATGACAACAGATTCGGGGAAGCTCTTGGAAAGCAATCTGTTTTCAAACCAGTGTTCATAGCTGATCTTGGGTCTGTTTTGGAGATGGAGCTGTTGTCACAACCACAGTGGAAACTGCTTTAGTTGAGCCAGACACCGTTCCCTGCTGGAGATGGGAGGCTGGTACTGTTTGAATTCGGACCTGTTTGAAATGGAAAGAGAAAAATTCAACTCATGTCAAGAACAACGTGGTGACACATTGCACCTGCATCACACTGGTAACTTATCTGCTTCTGCCACCAAAAATTCAGTTATGTGAACACGACCAAGCACCAAAACATATCAGGAGCAGAATATGGCACAAGAATATCCTTCTATCCACTGTTTGCTTGGAAGCATGGCAAGAGGTCTCAAGATTAGAGATGAAGAACTAAAATCTAATGTGAATAAAAACCTATGTATCAGCTGCTATTACAAGTTTTCAGAAGGACTTGGATCCATTGGATATTTCACTTCTGAAGACTTGTTACTAGCAGCTCTACTTTATCTTAAAGTAGATTACTTTTTTGGAATTTGAGAACACTAGGTTTCCAGACTGCTTCTTTGTATAACTGTCTTTCAATGTGATTTCTTCAAGAAATGGTGACCTGCAGAAGCCGAAGTAGAAAGCGCTACAAAATAAACAAACAAAAAAAAACCACCAAGCATTTAGAAAAAATCCTTCAAACAACTGGAAACGTTTCCTAACAGGACTTTTAGTTTTACATTCATTATACTATCAGAACTTCAAAAACATTTAAAAACCATATCTGGATGCAGGAAAAGTAAAGGAAATAATGCAGTGCATATACTTAACACAGGTGCTACAGCCAAGCCGTGAACCTGTACTTTTTATGGAAACCCATGCATCAAATGTAAAGTCCTCGTGAATACATCAAGTCATCAAAAAAGCAAATAATAGCATCATTCTCCTTGCCTTTACCTGTGTAGCTTGGCCTTGCTGCTGCAGCTGCTGCAGTTGCTGTGCAGTCAGAAAACTCACTGGTTTATTCCCAGCGATCAGTTTTGTCCCTGCTGGCATCGTAGTCAGGATGATATTTCTACCTAAGCCACTGATGCTAAGGAAAGAGAATTGTTGAAAGGTCAATAAACAGCAGAGCAGGCTAGATTTTCCACAAATTGTTCTTCAGTTGCTAGGAGATTGCAGTTACTTAGCTAATTTACTAATTATTTTAATTATTTTTTTTCTCTCACAACACTGACAAATAACACAAGTGAAAAGTTTTTGCTGACTTTTCTCACGATGAGAATTACCTATCATAAACCCAACCCTCTAACTCTGAACCGTGTCTGCTAGTCTGATCAGGCCCGAACACTTCCCAAGGAATGCAGAAAATAGCTAAGCACATAGTGTTCTGCCGTGAAATATTAACTGAGGGAGACACTACTAGAATTTATGGAAGAATAAACAGAAAGGCTGCAATATCTGAATGCCAAAGGAACTTGCACAGAGGCAGTTAACACAGCACTAGTTTCTTTAACGGAGATGGTCTCAGATTGCAAATATCCTTTAGGTACGTCACCAGCTTAATTCTTGCTCAAACAAAGAACTAATCTAATAGCTGGTTTCAAGGCAAAGGACATTATTTTTTTCACACTATTTGCTAGAACCTGCATCTCAGGCACCTGCACAAAGACTGCATTCTCATTGCCAGGCACTGCATTCTTTCATTTCCTTGCTGTTAATGGGTCCTATCAACAGACTTAAGTCACTACCACCACCTGCTTGCTAAAGGAACCTAAATGAGCAGAGAACTGCCTCATCCTATTTCTAATGCAAAACTACCGGATGCAGAGTACTCACTTGGCCCCAAGGTTGCCCTTGATGATGGGGGCAGTCACCACACTCTTGCCTTTCACTGGCTGGCTGATCACTGACAGAGGCACCGTTATTCGTGCTGGTAGCTTGCCCTAGAGAAGTTGAAGAACACGTGAGGAGCCACAAGGAGAGAAACTGCTTGACAACATGCAATTACCACTCAGCTTGCTGCTCAGGAGCCCCGGGAGTAGAAACCAACAGCAGTGTTGCTGATAAATCTGTGTGCTGTTTCAGGCTAATTAAAATTCATCTCCATTTCATTCACTTCCCAGTTGCCTCAAACCTGCAAACCCACATCATCCTTGCACTACAATATTTCTCTGGGAAGTATCACTGCATCTGCACAGAGTTTTAATCCTTATGCAACCATGGCACTGTCAATTAGCTTATTCAACTTTCACAATACAGCTTACAGTACATTCAACTTTGGGCATTAAAATTGTATTAACATACAAACCAGTAAAAAAGTTAATACAAGTAACAAGCACTTGTGACCCCATTCCAAAAGAAATTATTTCAGAGGCACGGGGCAAGATGCTGTACTGCACTAAGTAGAACTTTAGATGAGCCAAGTTGATCTCACTCACTCTCTCGATGGGAGTTAATGTAAAACAGACAGCTGACTGTTGTCTGGTTATTCAGTATTCAGCTACAATTTCAATACCATGAAATTAGTTGCAGCCTTGCATTCTACAGTATTTAATTTGAGCTTTTGTGGATATAAAGAGAAGTTTTCAGAAAGAAACCATCAGTCATAAACTATCATTCCTTTTCTCACCCACCTCCACAAAAAGTTCAGCATTACTTACTGCCTGTGACGTAGATACTACCGTGGTGCTGACAGGCACCTGCCGCACAGCGGTGGCTCCTGTGCCTAGAGTTATTGGAGTCCCTGCAGCTCCCGAGGCCACAGCAACTGCTTTTGAAACTGTGGCGCTCATGGTTGGTAACGAGACAGCTGAGGTATGGACTGTGCCAGCCACGCTCACTGCTGAGGATGCGGGTACTTGCTTTGCGTGAGTAGCTACCGTAATAGTCTGTCCCGCTTTGGGTGGCATCACCCCCAGCCCCTGCACTATTCTTATAGTAGCAGCTGGCTTGGCCTCCGTGGATGCCACCGTAGTAATGGCTTTGCTCTTCTGATCTGCCACAGTCATGCCCAGAGCAGGCATCAGTCTGAAAGCGGAGCTTGTTGGCTCTGCAGTCTTTAAGTCGGGAGTCACTTTAACCACTGTGCTGCCAGCTGGGCTGGAAGAAGATGAAGTGGCGGTGCTAGTCTTGGCCGGAGTATCAGCAGTCTGGACAGGATTGGATGTCACGTGCAAAGTTGCAGAGATGCCTTTCCCACTACTGCTGCTTCCAGCAGCTGCTGTGAAGAGGTCCTGAGTCAGTTTGACAGTAGTGACTTGAGATTTGGCCAGGGTGGCCATCATGTCCGGGGTGATACGCAGCACAGTCTGTCCCTTCGCATCCGTGGTGATTGAGGAAGGTGGCAGGCGCAACACGTCCTTTCCTTGGATCCGAAAATTAGTAGCAGTAAGTGGGATGCCACTTCCTGGCTGGGTCTTCATGCCAAGCTGCCCTGTAATAGCCACCTGGAAAAGACCAGAGAAACAATTACATCAAACCAGAATGCAGTCCAAGGCACAGTCAGACAAAAGTAAAACTTCCCCACAGGCTGATGTTTGCACAGCGTTCTTTTCTCCGCTGTGACTAGCATTCAGCGGGATGCTACTGCTCACTGCACTGCTGAAAACAGATTTGGCTGCTCATTACATAGCTTTCCCTAAACCATATGAAATACTCTGGAATTGGCTCTTTTTTCAAACAACACAAATTAAAAGGATCAGCATCTGAAGATGGTAAGTTAAAGAACTGAAGTTAAAGAACCCATGCTAACACATTTTTCACCTGTGCATGAAAATGGGGCTCAAATACGGCACAGCCCATCAACTCAGACACTATAGCTCACTGTAGTTTTGACTCTTTTCACATCTGCGTATCATGTCTGTCACAACAAGTGGGAAACAGCTTGGCCACTCTTGTCTCTCCCTCCCTCTCACCTGCTTGATGATATTCTGGCCAGCCACGTTCTGGATGACAGTGGTAGAGGAGGTGCTTGTGGCAGAACTGCCTGGAGAGCTGGTTACTGGCTTTACAGCAGGACTGGGCGCTGCAGACAGTCCTGTCACGGTGATGCCTGTCTGTCCTGTCACGGAAGTTCCTGGTCTTTGCACCTGCACTGGGCTGGTTTGAGCTTTTACTGGTAGAGTCATCACAGCCTAAAGCAAGACAACACAGGAGCAGCTTATGAGCAGGCTAATACAATCCTGACTAATACTTGCTCTTTCTGTCTTGTGCCTTGGTATGCAAATTCTGGACTTTTACTGCAATGCAGAAATTAATGGTGCCATACAAGCTGGTAACGGAGACAAAAAAAAAAAAAAAAGAGACACCAAACAGCTTTATTTATACATAACAGTTTCTGTGCTCTGTAATGCATTTACTGCATGTCACAAGACAGCAAGTAATCCCTGAGCACCATACTGAAATACTAGGGAGATCCACAGATTAGAAGTCAGAGCTACT
Organism: Aythya fuligula; assembly: GCF_009819795.1. Lineage (NCBI taxonomy): Eukaryota > Metazoa > Chordata > Aves > Anseriformes > Anatidae > Aythya > Aythya fuligula. The sequence continues at coordinate 1,926,215 of NC_045580.1, read as the reverse complement.
CCCGCATTTCCACGTAGCCAGTCTTACCTGAGGCAGCACTTTGGTTTGCGTGGCTGTAGCTGGAACACGGATTTGAGGCACTGATGTAGGTTGCTGCTGCGTTACCACTGGGGCTTGCTGAGACACAGCGGGGAGGCTGGACTGGGCAGCGACCACTCGGACCTGCGGCAGTCCCGAGGACGTGGTGTGACTTACCACCCGGGCGGGAGGTGCCTGGGGCCCAGGCTGAGTCTGTGAACTCTGGGCTGTGGAAATCAATGTCCCAAGCTGTGGCATGGTAGGGGATGATACCAGAAGAACACTATAGAAAAGATAAAAGCCAGGTCAGTACAGACGCAGAACATAACTGAGAAAGAACTAGGAATACTCATACGTGATGTATGAGACAGAAGGGGAGCATACCTTTGGCTGGGTTTTGCTGGCTCTGACCCAGCACTAGATACAGTCTTGCTAACTACAGACACTGGTGGTGGTGAAATAGGCGTTGCTGGCAATGCTGGTGCAGTTGGTGTCACAGGAGTCACTGGAGTTGGTGGCATGCTGGAGTCACTAAGGCTCAGCTGACTGGGCTCTGATGCACTGCTGGGGAGTGCTTTCACAGAACTCTCCTTGCTACTTGACTTCTACAAAGAAACCAAACCAAACATGAAGGCCTTTACAAAAACTGGCTGTGAGTGTTGCTCTCTGAGGCCTTTAAATGGATCTATACAGTTACAAATGATGCCCTGGTGCAAAATCCTGAAGTCACAGACGAGTGATGGCCTGCCTTCCTCACCTGCAGCCACACGTGGGCTGGTCAGTGTGGCTGCTCCTGTTCTCAGGGAGAAGGGCATCTCAGCAGTGACAAACATTCAAAAGATTCAGATATCCACATTGGTTAATTTGCCAGCTGCAACTGTTTTAGAGGTATTTCACATCAATATCAAAAAAAATAAAAGAAAGACATCCAAATCCTGACAGCTTCAGCACTGCAAGAGGGAGAGCAGCAGACATACTCCACATGCTCTGTTACAGATTAACGTCAAAACTGGATCTGAAGAGACTGTCCCTAAGATGAGGAACCCAAATGAACTCAGTTGACCTTTCCTCTCTCAAGATCAACATGGATTACAGTCAAAGCTGGGAGACACAAAGCTCCCTCTCTCCTACTTCATTCTGTGCACTGGTAGTAGACTCTCACAATCACCAACATAATGAACTGTTAACTCAAAAAGCAATAAAATAGGTGGTAATTTTTTTTTTTATCCACCTTGTTGGATACAGAATTTACAGATCAAGATAAACCCATACCTCATTCCCAATCACAAAAGCATCTGTGCAAAGAAATTTACCATTTTAGCTGGAGGTTTTGGCTTCTGCTGAAGAGCTTTCTTGGCCTTTGCTGCAGCAGCTTGAGCCTGATGGATCCGCTCTGCAAATACAAATTACTGGTTACGGATCCTGAACACAAGCAAACTGAATTACCAAAGTGACCATTCAAAACTTTCATCTTCAGAAAAGAAATTAAACACACATGCACACAGGGACGTGTAATAGCACAAAGAAATACCAAGGCAAATCAGCCCCAAAAGGCTGGAACAAAGATGTGTTGAAGTTTTCAACCTAAATAAATCTAGAGTTGCAGAGTGCTATTTTTGTGACAAATACTCTCTACAAACTAATACGCTGCTCTGCAAGACTTGATTTAAGTGTTGATGGGCTAACACTAGCAAAGTGACTAGGCTAGACTGGTGAATTAATGTTCATTATCCATCTGGACTGAAGAAGCTCAAGAGCAAGTGAAAAACAACATGAGATTTAGACATTCTCAGTTCTGAAGATACAGAACCAAGTAGTACCACCAAGCCAGGCTTACCAAACTCTTCCTCACTCCTGTCCCGGTGTAGATAGATCCACAACTTGCGCCCAATATCATATTTCACGCAGGGATCTTTCTCATAATGTAATCGATCCAAAGCACCACTAACAACGGTATTAACCTGAAATTCAGAATTCATGGGATTACAAGATGTCCCACGTTGGGCTAGCCAGAGGTCACGTACAGAAAAGCCAATCCTGTTTGGCATAAAACCAGAGTGAGTTGCTACCAATCTTCTTTTGGTTAAGAATTGACTGAGAGCAGATGTTGCAGCATGGGGCTCTGCTTGCCTTTGTGGATTAAATGGAGCTTCACCAAACCTGAGGGCTCTGAAAACTTCCCGTTTCTGAATCTCATATTGGAGCAGGTGTATGACAGTGTCAAATCTGTGGCTTTTCTAGCTATTTTCCTTCCTCCAGAATTCAGTTAAGATTTGCAGCAGCTCACCATAATACTACAGAGCTCTCATTTTTCAGTTGAAGTAGTATAAAAATTATTGGGCTTTTGTCACTGCATATTGCCTGGGTCTCAGCAGTGTTTTTTTTTTGTTGTTTTTTTTTTTTTTTTTGTTGTTTGTTTGTTTTTAAGAGAATACAATTGATTCTTAGATAGCATCCAACCTACTTGAGCACTTGTGACATCAGGAGCTAGGAACTGGGAATCTTTAAGCAGCTCACAGATTTCAGCACGAGTTCCTTCTCCATTAGGAAGGCGGGCAGCAGCATCACGAACTGAAATAGAAAATCAGAGCTTAAGCTTCCATCCCTAACATGACTGCTATATACAAATACTTCGACAGATATGTTTCTGTACTGCTTTCTTATCTCCACCTCTTATAGTGCCCAATTACTCACTAAAAGCTAGTCTCCATGGTCTCTCAGGGCCTCTGATGACTATATGAGCAGAGAACACAAATGATCATTTTAAAGCACATCAACTGTGCTGGCTTGGTGCCTGGAACAACGAACGTGAAGACCAGCACTCAAACCCTGAATGACTTCGCAATGCCCCAGTTTCACAACAACAGGCTTAAACCACCACTCTTTGTTTTCCAGTTATATGAGCCTTAGCTTCAGCCTCATGGACTCTCCACTTCCCATTTTCTCTCAGATGAAAAGTGACAGATGCTTCCTTTTCTAGTTATTCCTGCTCCCAGCATTTCATCAGCTTATTTCATAAACTTATTTCATTTCTTCTTCACTTATGTCATACCAGTTCATCCACTTTTCCCCTTATAATGTAGATTCCTAAAGTCATTGTTTAGGTGGACAATGGTGTCTTTTTCTTTCATTTAAAAAATATTTTTGGCAAAGGACGCCATCGCCTTACCAAGAGACAAGATGGTGACATATGCTGGTCTGTCTGATCGCAGGAGAGAATGCTCTCGGGCTTTGTTTAATGATGTTTCCTTGTCAAACACCCCCTTCACAGGACCGACAACTGACTCAAAGCCGTGCATACGGAAAGTGAAAGCTTTGTGAGGCTGGCTGTAACGGTATCGTTCCTGTGTTTTTAAACAAGAGCACTGAATTTAGCATATATAGATGCAAAGACTTGAAACTTGTAACTGAATATGGGCTAAATTACTATCATTCTGTAGATAAAGTTTTGGTTTTTTTAATTGAAGCTCCAATATTGCTGTATAAACTTATTTTGGATCAACACAAGCGTTATCTACTTCAAGCAGAAGACAAAGCAGCACATAAAAAAAAGTGCCCAGGTGCAATATATCGGGTTCACTCTTAAGCAGCTGCACAGACTACAGAGGTGCCAGAGACAGACATTCTGCCCAGCAAACAACTCTGCTTGCAGTGGCAATGTGCCATTTCTTCTCATCTGGCAAGAGAGATTTCCAAAATTTAACCCGGATGGTCTACCATGCAAACAGCACATGTACCCAGGGAGAAGACTCCTCATCATGTGTTTACCCTATAAAATACACAATTTTCCAGCAAGGCCACACCTTAGAGACACAATGGAACTTTTATCTACTACAGACAAGATGACTAAATGTATAGGTGCGCTTATTGCCACTTATCTTCTGCTTTTTACACTTATACATGTTCAAAAAATATAGATACGTCATCTTCATCTGCTAGGAGACGACACAGTAGAGAGAAACGTTGGCACTAACAGTATCAATTAATTTTGCCCAATACTCATTGGAAATAGAGCTGTTTTTGAGATAAGCAGTTGAGCTACATTGTTAGCAAGTTATCTGAGGCTGATACCTATTTCAAGGCAGAAAAAACATTTAAATCTTTTGTGTTAACAAAGTTTTTTGTAGAGTATACAACTCCCATCCCATACAAATTCTCTTTAATGGCCAAATCTCTCAGTATGTGTATTTAAAATTGAAAAGATTATCTTCTTACCTGTTCCTGAAACACGCGTTTCTCTTCTCCAGTACTAGGCCGGACTACGTAGTCAGTCCTTCTGAAACAAAGATCACCATCAGTTCTGAGCAACAAGCCCACAGCGATCATGAAGACCCAAAGGATTAGCCACTCCACTCTTACTGCAAATTCTTCCGGCACCATAGAAAAAATTCTGAAAGCATTTATGCTGATGTAAGTAAGTCCCGCAGAGATCTTAGAGTACACTCTATAGCCTACCTGAAAGTAAGCAAGGACTGTAAATAATCTCGTAATCAGGATGCAAGTTTGAGTACAGGTCTGCTCAGATAACAGGTGAACTTGGGAAAACACAGCTGACTTTGCAAAGTATAGTTAATACATTTGTAAACTCACACTAACAAATTCCCTTCTGCCCCATGATGTAAATTTTTTTTTTTTTTAAGCAGACAGCTGCTCAGATCTAGAGGTGCAAGGACCAAACTCCACAGCTTTAGCACATACTGCAGAAGTTTTTAAGCAGTATTATGTACTTACACTCTGGGAATTGGTGTTGTGGCATCTGAACTGTCTTCATTTTCCTATCAAAAAAAAAAAAAAAAAAAAAGACACGTCAGCATTGGATACAGCCCATCAGGTTTTAGGCTGCTAAAATACCATATTTTCTGACTCACTTTGAAAAAAGTCTGGTCCTTGGTCTCCAACCAGAGCTGAAACAGGGCTGCCAATTCCTTCTCATGATCTTGGCAAGAACCTAGTCCAAGAAATCAAGACACATAGGAAATAGAAATAATTTGTTATTAAGCCAGCTGCTGCTTGTACTTCCCAACCACCTCCTACTCCCTTCCAACCTCTATGCATCACCAGTCACAAGGCATCTTACACACTTCACAGATGCTCCAGTTTCACTACTTTAACACATTCAGGCTCAGAAAAGTGCTAAAACCTATTAAGCACCCTATGTTGGTATGAAGGATGGTGCTTCAACTCCAGGCATAGCAACCAAGATACCATTTGAGATACAGCAATGATACATTTGCAAATGGTCCCCAGTTTCCAAAGTGAACCCAGTCACCAAGTCCCTGAGCAGAAACAAGTGCCTACATAACCTCCACCAAAGACTGTGAAGGGGCTGGAGGAATACCTTGCTGACTCCAAATCTCAGCCAGTTTAACCCTGTGAATATGACCAAGAGTCACTATAGTTAAGAATCAAAAATTCTGCCTAGCAGCTATAGCAAAAATAAAAAATGCTAGACATCTGTAATTCACTCAGTATGAGTCTGGGCACATTTATGAGTCAGCAACATAAATAAAGTTCAATGCCTTTGCTCACTTATTCTGTCTGCTCTTGAAAATAGTGTATTGTGAAAGCTTTGAATGTAAAAAACATTTTTGCTCAGCCAGAAGAACACAAAAGGCCTAACAGCTTAAGTAATAACTCTGCTGGATTTTCTCTCTGGGCTGTAGCAAGCTAGAGTCCTGAAGAAAACCACCAACCTTTACCATAGTAGAAACCATAGAAAAGTACAAGTTACCAAGCAATTTCCACTGCTGAGTTTTTTCCTTGAATTCAACAAAAGGCGAGAAGCTGGATGGAACATCTGCAATGAAAGATGTGCTTTTCAGATACAGCAAACAACAAGTGCAACCCCCAAAAACCTACTGTTGTAACATAAATTGTCAGGTTAGACTCATAGTGACAAAAAAATCATTGTAAAGTGATTATGTAAGTGCGCCTCTAAATTTATACTTGCCTGAAGGAAAGGTTAGCATCTCGGAGTAACAGTGCAATCCCAAGAAAAGAAAAGAACAGGATAATGAGCTTTTCGTCTACAGGCTGTCAGGCAGGATCCTGTTCACATGCTGTGAGGCACAAGGAACTGCTGCTGTATGGTAACTATTTCCTGAGCTCACATGAAACAAACTTTAGATTTATGGTATTCACCAGTATTGTGGGGAACACTAAGGATGAGCAATGACCACAACAATATACATTGTTTCTCCCTTCCAACTTCTTCCAACTAAGCAAATCAGAACCACAGAATAACTTTGTTTAAAAGGAACGTGTGGAACTTAGCTGATCCAAGCCTCAAGTCAAAGCTGGGCCAACTTCACATTTCCAGCAGATTGCTCAGGGCATCATCTAGTTTATTTTTCATTATCTCCAAAGACAACTATAACCTCTTTGTACTGGGAAAAGGCTAATTTCTTCCTGCTTCAAACATCCTGCCTGAAGCACACAATCTAAACGGGAGAAACTGCCTGCTTCAGTTTCACATACACTGGAATCAAGCTGGGTCTTATCTACTATCCACATGCAAACTGAGTCTACCACAATCAAGAAAAAGAAAGCCATACAGCTTATAATAAAAACACTGTCAACAATGCAGTGATTTATTGTAATGATGAATTAAAATTTGATTGGGGGTATAATATAAACCAACACTGACTGGAACTGAGGTACAAGCATCCTACGTATTTTTAACAGACGTTCTTACCTCTGCTGTCACCTGTTAGGTACTGTAAGGCAGGTAAAACCAGCTCAGACCAGTTAGGGGCAAAGGAGAACCAGTTATTTAGTGCACTGGCAGGAGAAGATTGCCAATCTAGAACTTTATCCTCAAGCTGAAAAGGAAAAATAAATATTCTATTAAAGATCTCACACTTTAAACTATGAATGTTTTAATAGAAGAGGAAAGCAAAACAGCTAAACGCGTCCAGGGGAAGAAAGATTTTATATTCATAAAAAAAGATCACCTGACTTTTTCAAGTAACCATATAATGGTATTCCAGACAACAGACACCAAAAACAGAAAAAAAATCTCCACCATCACCAGCTTTGATACAAAGAATTTATCTAATTGTGATCTCAAAACAGATATGGAAAGATTTACGTGTGCAATAGACTACAATTATGAAACACGTTAAAAAACAGAATGTGATATGCACTCCCAGAGTTGCCTTTTTTTCTGTGTGTGCAGAATCTACACTAATGTAATTTAGAGCAGGACACCTCTGGGGAAAATCACTATTACAGAGCTATAAAAAAATTCTGAAACCTAATTTGGCTTTCTGCAAAGATTCCTAAATATGTGGGTGGTTCCTTACCACAGAGAGACTAGCAGGTCCTTCCAGATACAGTATCTCCAAAAGAAGGAAAAAGAAGCTGGAAGATATTTCATTTACACCAAGGCATGGCTTCATCTCTTCAAGAGGTCTTCGAATGAAAGAAAACACAAGCAGAGTAAAAGTTTCCTGAGTAAATATTCATCTTCATATACAGAGATGAACATTCCATATTTTACACATTCCAAGATGCACAAAACCAGAGACAATGTCCTTCATAGAATTATAGAATGGCTCCAGTTGGAAGGGACTTGGTACCATCCAGCCTGGCCTTGAGCACCTCCAGAGATAGGACATCCACAGCTTCTCTGGGCAACCTGTGCCAGTGCCTCACCACCCTTACAGCGAAGAATTTCCTCCTAAGATTTAATCTAAATCTCTCCTCTTTTAGTTTAAGACCATTTCCCCTTGCACTATCATTACCTACCCAAGTAAAGAGTCCGCCTCCATCCTTTTTATAAGACCCATTTAAGTACTTAAATGCTGTACGGAGATCTCTCTGGAGCTTTCTCTTCTCCAGGCTGAACATCCCCAGCTCTCTCAGCCTTTCATCAATAGGAGAAAGCACACTTTCAAGTGTGCCTTCTCTTCTTAGCTCTGAAATTCCGCTGCTGCCTAAGATGCTTCATCCCACCACGGGTGAAAGAGCCAGACAAAACAGAAACAGAGGTAACTACACCTAGTAAGATCTGCAAAGGTACTGCAAAAATCTGAGCTGCAACATTCATTACGCTCTTCATCCCCTCAAAGCATTCAGTGCCCCCTGAATCACTTACTCCTCTTTGACAGATGACAGAGGGATGGGGGAAGGATCCTGAGACAGTGATGGGATCCCGTCTGCATTGCTAAGAGAGTCAGCCAGATCCTCCACCTCAGATTTAATCATCTTCAGCTTTTTCTTCTTTTTATCTTCCTTTTCTTTCACCTTTTTCTTGAGGGTTGCAAGGTCAAATAAGGCTTTAGATATGACAAAAGGTAAGAAAAATAATGAGAAAATATCTTACTATATTTCAGTGAGGATCATTAACTATATTGTTAAGCATATATTCAAAGATGTACATAGTGTAAACTCATTCACTACCAGTCCATTCCAGCCTCCTACTTATTTCCATGATTTTTTATTTAATTTCCCCTCAATGCACTGGTTTTATAGAAAAACCTGATTTTTAAAAAAAACACATTTGGAATCAGAAAGGTGAAGGTAACTGCTTAGAGCAGAAATACAAGTTAAATTCCATCAATTAGTTGGAAGCACCTTCAATAGAAACTGGAATTATCTATTTGCAACTGCAACTTACAGTTTCAGAGCAGCAAGCTAGCTATGTAAAGAGCATTCAGGAGAGACTTCCTACATCCCTAGCTCTTCATACCCTGTGTTTATGCAATGCACAAGTACCAGTTCCAGCCACTGACCTGCTAAGGAACCTTTCCTGCCAGCATTCACACGAGTCATGATGTCCTCAAGAGTCAGATCTGCTGTCATTAAATCTGGGTGATCCTACAAGGGACAATGGGATAGAAAGGAAAATCAGGAAAGCAAAAAGCACTAAGATAGCAACAAGAGTACAGAAGATGACCAAATACTGAAACGTGTCGAACTTATCCGGGATCAGCATATAAAGTTATTCACTGCAATAAAAACAGGGAAGCCTTCCAACCCTGAAATCCAATTTTTTCATCAACTAAGTTTAGTAATCACACATCAATAAAATTACAGAATACGTCTAAGCAGGTAAACATAAACAAGAGTTGTATATGTCCTCCAATGATTAAATATAGATTACATTAAAGGACTGTAGGGGGGCCACACCCAGAAGCACTTTACAGCTAAAAGAAAAAAGACAAACAGACAACATCTAGTACCAGCCACCCCAAGACTTTTTGTCAACTTACAGGCTGACGTTTTCGTTTTTCATGGTGCTTCCTCAGCATCATCTTCAGGTCACTTTCCCCAAGTTCTATCCTGTCTGCAAAAACAACAACAACAAAAAAAAGAGATAATTTGCAGGTTTTTGTTTTCTTATTTTATAGACTACTTAGAATACCGTTTTCTATTTGTTCCCACTCTCAGTAATCTTCAAATTTCAGTAAGTCAAGGAAATTCAGTCTTTTAATCACGCAGTTTATTTCAACGCTTTCTTCCTTGGTTGATCAGATTTAATTGCTTATGCAAGCATGGAAATGAAAAGTGAGAACGAGTTGTGTTGCACAAAGGCTTTTTGCAGGCTTGATTACAGCAACCTTCGGAGGGATTCCCTTAGCACATACTCCAAAACAGTTCAAACCATGCTATACTAATGGCTCGTCCAGTAAGGAAAAATACAACAGAAAAACCAGTAGTATTACACAATCCATAAAGACTTAAAATACTAACTTTTCAAGGAGATAACTAAAATGTGAGAAGATCTGAATGTTTCGGGGACTACAGAAAAGAAGCATTACATGATTTCCCATGAAACAACAGACTATCCCAGCCAAATTCTTGCAGGTTCTCAAAGTAATTCTCATCCCCAATTCCTTACTGACACCTAGTTTGGTTCTCACCTGCTGTCTTCATGTCCAAGGTTGATAACGTGGGTATTACTCTCAGGGGAATCGGTGGACTTGGACAACGTGCTGGAGAACTTGGAGGCCAGGAGCTTAGATCTTAAATATGCAAAAAAATAAATAAATGAATAAATACATTTCTGCAAGACTTATCACCCCCAAACCTAGGTTCCCATGTTCATTAGCATGCAGCTAATAAAACGGGAGCCCGATTTTCATTCCTCTATTGAAGAGGTTATCCTCACATAAAAAAAAAATAAAGTTTTTTCTCCATTCACACCTAAATCTTTCCTTGAGTACAGGGCATTACCTTCTTCATCAGAAGACAAGGTGGTATCTCCACACTCCTCTTTCACTTCCCTCAGAATTTTCAAGTAGCGCCGATGTGCCCGTCTGTCCCGTTCTTCTGCATCATATGATGGTGAGAAATGCTTTCTCCTCAGGGTCATATCAGGGCCTCCTTTCCTAGCTAACTCCAGCAAGTGCTGGAAGATGAGATATGAGTGACATTAGCTATCTTGGTTACATCTCTCTAAGTTAGAGTGGTTAAGCTTAACTCACATTTTCAGGATATTTAACATTTAGAGCTGATGTACTAACTACCTCGATTCTTTACAACCCTTAAAATGTAAGGGAATTTGTCAGATTGACAACTATAAAACCAGTATTTTAGACCATCATTTAAAGGGGTGAAAAAGGCAAAAAGGAAGCTAATAAGAAATTTCTGCATCTTCATCTGCACATACAATGCCTCACCATCACTTTACGTGGACTGTTCAGAGAACCCTAACCACTGGTCTTGCATCCACTTGTACAGTTTCCATACCAAACGTGTAACACAAACATGGGAAACTCTTTTGAAGAAAAAACTTATCCCTTATGACTATAGAAGAAATAGCTTCCCATACATTTCTGTATTCTTTTTCCCCTATCACTATGAGGCATTTAATAAAGCCACTTTCTTCTTCATCCACGCATACACTATGTTGCGATGCCTAAGCTTAATGAAATGATAAGCAAGCATTTACAAAGGACACGTTTCAGGTGGCAGAGATAAGCTGACAACACTATCTACAGAGGAAGACTTCATCAGGGATTTACAGCACCAGAACCAGAGTTTTTTTATCTATTCTATAGCAGTCTCCAATGAGGCTGTGGAATTCACACAACTACCTATTTAGCAAAGTTACTTGTTTCACAATGACATAAATGGCAGAAAAATTGAGGCAGATTCACTTGTTAAAATGAAGTGCCAAGAATGAAGCCAGGGGATGAGATGGGCATGGAAAAAACCCACTACGCTACACAAGTGAGAGCTATGAGAGATTCAAAATCTGAAGTTTGATATGCGTCTTTGCAAACATAACAATGCTTCTAGTGTTCTTATATTATACAGGCCACTGGAAAAACAGAAAAGCAGCATTCTGTAACAGAAAGTCCTCTGAGAACTAGGAATGCACAAACACCAAGACACTTTGTTGTAAAGACAGCCTATTTGTTACAGAACACAAGAAGGCGATGACCAGGCCCCAAAGACAAGATACTCACGTTGCGGGAAGCAAGGATCTGCTTGAGCAGGCGGTAGAAGTACTGCTGCTGAGAGCTTAAGTAGCGTTTGTACTGGGACTTAAAACAGAGCTGCCGGTATTTCACAACTTCAGGGTTGAAGTGCCCATCTATAGCAAAAAGGGTAAAATTACCTCAGTTTTCATTAACTGCAAGTTAAGAACTTAACACCAAAAATACACATAAGAGTATCACACTCACTAACCCCGAAAGAGTTTCTGGGCAATGTGCAGTGGATTTCCAAAGCGGAAGTTTTCACCACTGAACAACGCAGAGATGATTTTGTTTTGATGCTCTCGGTTGTTTTCAGGAAAGCGAGGCAGGAATGTTTTTAGGTGGTCTCGCTGCGAATCTGTCAGTACCTCCTGCCATGTCGACAAGCTGACAACTTCAAAGAAGATCTCAGGCTACAGAAAGGAAAAAACAATAGCAAAGAAAATGTGTACACGTCTTTAACAACTTTCTAGCCCTCAAGGCTTTTTGCAGTTAAGTAACATAGGACGTGAGACAGTGTTTCACATCAAACACAGAAAGCAACAGTGTAAGGAAAAAAGCCGAGGCAATAAATACTGTTATCAAGTAGCAAATAAATTCAAAACTTTTAACAAATTGAACTTTTATTCTATTCTCAAATATAACTGTAAAATAAAAGGGATCTTTATCTAGAAAAATAATGTGACAGAAAGGTCTTTTAAGAAGTTTTACTGATATTATTCAAGGCACTATTCAACATCCTTTGCAGGAGTCAGACACATATCCCTTTTCAGTTTGCTCTCCCTGGTAAGCCCCAGGACAGGAGGCAAACATACTGTTTGTCAATGCTATGGGAACATAAGAAGTTTGTAGTGCTACTCACGTCCTCCAGAAGGTCCTCGGGCAGACTAACCCTCGTTGTGCCCAGCATGCAGTCCTCCATGATCCGTGTGCCGTTTCCATCCCCGCAGGGCCCCAGCTCCAGGGGGTCGGTCAGCATGTGGTCCAGGGAGTCCATTCTCCTCTCTCTGCGGCTCCTGAGCAGGGGCAGCAAACCCTCACCTCACCCACCAGAGCCCCCAAACCAGCTCCATCCCAGGCTGACAACATCTGAGTGAACTTTTGGTGAACCCAGGATCCTTGTGGGTCCCTTCCAACCCGGGATATTCTATGATTTTAGGTGTTTTAACACAAGCTGCACAGCCCGCTGAGGGCACACAGGCCCCAGGGGACACGAACTGCCCGTGGCACCTGAGGGGTGCTCTGGCAGGAGGCACACCGGGCCAGCAGCCGCGACCCTCCCAGCATGACAGGAAAACGCCTCACACCGCTTCCCACACAAAGCCCCGAAGCCACAACCCTCGCGGCGAAAACACCCCCAAAAAAACACCAAAACCCACCAAAAACACGGCTCCCGTCCCCAGAGCCCCCCACCCCGTCCCCAGAGCCCACCTCCTCACCTCAGCGGCGCCGCCCCCTCCTCACCCCGGGGCCGCGAGGACCGAGGGAGCCGAGCCCAGCCCCAGCCGCCCTCCGCCGAGCCCCGCTGCGAGGGGGACGCGGCCCGGGGCCGGCGGCGCTGCCCCCCTCAGCCGCTGCCCCCCTCAGGCCGCCCGCGGCTCCAGGCCCCGCGCACGCGCCCCATGGCCCCCGCCGCGCCTGCGCAGAGCCGCGGGAGGGAAGGGGGGGGGGAAGGCGGGCGGGAAGCCGCGTCGCTGCCCCGGCGCCATGTTGGGGCCCGGAAAGGGCAGGGCTCGGGGTGGCAAAAGGCGGTTGAAACCGGAACTGATAAATAAATACATAAATACATGCATAAATAAATACAGCCCGGTTTTGGATCAATCAATAAATAAAGTCCCTTTTTTCACCCAGGGGAGGTTCGCACAGATCACACTGCTCAGTATTTAGAAAAAAAAAAAAAAGGAATTTATTAATTTCGTTTTTACACCTGCCAGGTAGCACAAGACTATTAACACTAGAACAGTCACTGAATGTACAATAAACATACACATTTAAATAACAGCGGGCGGAGCGATGTGGGACAGCCACTGCAGCATCCCATGGAAACAACCATGTTTCGTCCCAAGTGTCCCAGCAGTCTGAGAGGTGTATTTTTTTTTTTTTTTTAATTTTAATTTTTAATGGGGTGAGGGTTGAGAAACTGACCCAAAACACCTACACAGAAAAGCCTGAGGCCCCAGAAGGCCCCATGGCAATTCCCATCTTTGAGCAAAACATGCCCTGTGCAGGTAGCAGAGTACTGCAGCATTAAGCTCCAGCGGGACATCATTTTAAGAGACAAATGTTTGGGGTGGTTCTGGTTAAAAAATAATAATAAAATATAGTAAGTCCTATGCCTTCTGCACTGCAGAAACTGGAAAAAAAAAAAAAAATAAAATAAAATAAAAAAAAGAAATCTTGGCTATTTTTGTTGTGTTTTGTTTTTGTCTTCTTTTTAAAAGCAGTCCCAGTAGCACAGCTGTGCTGTGGGGCTGTTCTGCTCTCTCCCCCAGTCTGGGTAATCACTATATTTTATTACTTTGGAATGAAAATTCACAATGCTTGATTTCCAGGGACGCTTCTCCCCCAATGAGGCATCAGTTTGACTTAAGACACAGTGAATCACTTAATGCTGGTGTCAAGCTGATGGATAAGTATACTACTATTACTATGGGACAGAGCAGAAACTTTGATAAGGAACATTTGAGTTCAAAGATGCTGTTTTACAATTGTTTTCTGGAATACCCTGTAGTTTTCAGCTTTAAATAACTGGTACAAGAACAAGCAACCTCATTCTGTGATCCTTTCTAACAAAGTTGAATGTAACAAAATTTTGTTGTTTGTTTGTTTAATCCCACATTTGCAATATTGTTAAAGACAAAGTTTGATCATCTCTAAAGACTATAGAGCTTTTAAGACTTAAAAAATGCTCCTGTAGAACAGTGCATTTGCAATATCCCATTTCCAAGTTTCCTATTTTCCTATTACTCGTACCACATTTGATTCGTGTTATTAATCTAGCAGTCTGAAAACAGACCCTTTTCTTGAAAAAGATGCCACAAGGCAAAGCCCAAACCAAGAGCTCCTTTCTGCTCACCCAGATGAACATCGTAATGGCCTGTTACTCAAAAGTGCTCAGCAACATGACTTCAGATGAAGCAAGGACAACTGCAGTTGCTTGGCTGCATTGCTAAAGTAGATGACCTCCCAAATCCATTGAACTGAAGGACTCATCGCTGCACTACACTAAATGGGAGCTCAGGTCTTCATTAAATTTTACCAATCATGTTAATGCCCCAATTATTAATGCCCCAGTACAGTGGTTGCAGAAAGAGAAGCAAAATATCAGGCACAAATTAATCTATGTTTTGGCAACTCACTTCAAGCTACCTCAAAACAGTTCTGAGCTGTCCAATATTTTAAACAGGACTTATCTCATCATGCACAGTCACTATTTCCATACCATATTTAAAATGTTATTTACTGAAGCAATACATGCTACAAGGCTTTGCCAGCAAGTAACAAGACATCCACTTTTTCAGTCTGAGTGTTAAGTTCTCTCATGTCTAAGAGCTTTAACTCCATAAGGCCTGACACCACAACCTGTAAACATGTGTAACACCTACTCACATCGTTAATCCTCATCTCATTCTGTGGGAGTACAAACACAAAAGTTCCAGATTCGTGCTCAATGCAATGTAAGAAGAAATTAGAAAAAAAAAAATCCTCTCTTAGTTCTGTCCTTTCTCAAGGGCCATTAAGACAAAACTTCTTTGCTTTTGTTTTATAAATAAATGTATCCTATGGTACACTGACATTCTGGGATGAGGCTTCAAGCAGAGTGAATGGAGGTTTAGACACAAACAGTATATCCCATCAACAGTAAATGGAGATGTAGTCATATTCTTGCAAATACCAGAATGCATTAAATAACCAACCAACAAGACCCGTGAAGGGGAATTATGTAAGAAAAAAATACACTGCCTTAAAAGATAAAACTTTTTCTTTCTCCTGGTCCCTAAGAATAACGTGAGTTCTGTACGTAGACCAGGTCTACCAAAGCAGGCAACTCGCAGATGGCTTTCTGTGTCCCATAAATAGTGGTCCATTGGTGTTTTTCTTGTACGTGTTTCCTGAGTCCAAGGCTGGTCATTTTATGAAACTGTCCAAAGGAATTACAGTGCATTGTTAACAAGGTGTTTGGAAAATCAGTATAACCAACTCTCCATTCAGTCTTCAAGAGAAAAATACATCCACTTTGAGATGGCAACAGAGATAACTACCCTGCATCTTCAGAGGTGTACTCCTGTACCTGCTTCTCCTGGCACAACTGTCGCTAGAGGTCACAGCAGAAGCTGCAATGCAAGCTAAGGTGAAACTTTTTTGTTTACAGGCAAAAAGGCAATTTTCCCTGCAAACTCTGGAGGGGAAAAGAGATTACAGTGGCTCTGTATTACCATTATGTGCTACTAGGGTTTTGATCAGTTTGTTCCAAACATGGGGTTAAGACTGCACTTTTCCTTCTTCTGGAACTGCTTGGTAAAGTAGGGCAGGGGAGACAGCATGTAAACAGTTTGAGGGGTTGGAAAAATAATAATTTAATGGACTGCTTCTGCACGTCTTCACAGCTTCATTGCTATATCCATCCCCACACACATACACAGTCACTGCTTTGCTGCTGCCCTTTTTCTTCAGGCTGTCTGCTCTCAAGCATATATTCCCTTTCAACTTGGCTGTTGAAACAAAGACAGAAGAAGCGGTTCTGCCATACTCTGGCAATTTACATGATGTCCTCCTGTTTAACGGCTCCTATTAAAAATATACATACATCATAATCTGCCAATTAGCCTTCACTTGGGCAAGCTTTTCCCTTCCAATTGAAATAAGAGTTGTTTACCAGAGACACTTCCATGAAGGAAGAAACAAGGGTCAGCAGACATGCCAAAAAAGTCCAGGGCAAGCAGGTTTCATTTCTCCTTTTGTCCTTTTTGTTAAAAGCTGCATAAAATATTATCCCAGAAGGATTTTGAGGGTACTTCTTCATGGTCACTGAGGACTTCAACCCTCTTAAAGCATTAAGAAGAGCTCCAATATTTTAGTTGAAGTTAAGTGAGCATATACTTTAAAACGTATTGAGCTCCAGGACACCCATACATTTGGGCTTCTGGGAGAGGTGAAAAGTACAAGCAAATGACACTGCAAGGCTTCTTCATTCATGTTCTGCTGAGAAAGTTCTTGGTTTAGTGATGTGCACTTCACTGCCCCCATTCCCATTGGTGGTTGTAGTGATTATGTACTGGGTTGTTTGCTGCTGATTACTCGTTTGAGATTCCAACGTATCAGCATGGGCTGGCGGCTGGGAAACACCAACCTGTACCTCACTGGAGAGCGAAGAGTTTTGTTTGACATCCAAATCAGGTTGACCTTCAGATATCACATAGTGAGTCTGCATGAAGAATATAAAAAATAAGTAATTGTTTCATCTTCTATATCTTTTCTGTTGTAATTATCTTCTACTTTCCTGCTGCTGTGCTGAAAGACATTTTGGTATGAACAAGGAATTTTGAAGTTGAGAATGTAATGCTTTTAAGTGTTATTTCTGAGACCAAGGTAACACAAATTAGACCCCTGCTTTAAAGTACATTGGACTACTTTGAAATTTGGGTTAGTTATGAACACTTAAACTATTTATACAGTTAATCCACCATTAGAAATTAAAATAGCAATTTACAATACAACTATTCTGAAAGTTTCTTCTATTTTCCATATGTTCTAGCAGAAGTTTCATTTCCAGTGTCCAATATCAGTGTAGTAAAACTACCACACTTCCTTATGCTGGATTGCTTCCTAGGTGAGATAGTAATTCTCAGAAATGTTTCTGAAACTTGGCCTCATGGATACAGCTTAGCTGTAAATATTTTTACTGCCACTGAATCATACCTTCTCCTACAAATGTGAGTAAGTGAACACTTTAAACCCCAAGGAGTCATACAAGGGTCTGACAGGCATGGGCCTTGCAAATGGCTAGGTGCAGAAAACTGTTCTTGACACATGAAGGAATATGATGCTACCTCAGAAAAAAAAAAAATGATTCCCTTACACATATGAGATTATGTCTTGCCTTTTGTAACCTCAAAGTCGACAACATTACTAGATTTTACCAGTAGCAGTTTTCTCCTTAGCCTATGACACAGCATTTCTTAGCTGTTTTGCCTAGAGATTCCACCCAGCATACGTGTAGAACTCACTACAATCATTACAGAAAGCCAAAGTCCTTTCAGACAATACAGTACAGAACTCTATAGATGCACCATTGCTCTCTGTGGCCCTGTCATCATTTTAGAATTCCTTTAACCTTCAATCTAAAGGCTTTAAAAGCTCGATACATTATTCTAGACAAAAAGAAAAGGCCATGATTATTTTCCTTACCTGAGTAACTGCTTTCACTTGCCCTGTGTTGACAGTGGTGACAGGTGTACCTACAGCTGTCTCTGTGATCACATACTGGCCTTGAGGAATGGTCATCATCTGAATCTCAGATGCTGAAAATTGAAATCGGAGAATCAAAATATTCAATCAAACTCAAAGATCACCTTGAAAGATAATCAAGTCTTGCATCAATAACAAGAGTAGTTGTTGAGGCCTGTGGAGTTTTAAAAGGCTTTTTGCAACCTGAATTTCTGCTCAAGAGAATTATACCAGATAACATTGGCTGCGGATTCTCTTCATGCATATAACTAACAGCTTGTTCTACCCCCAAGAAATTACAGAATTATCATCCAGAGCTTTATGGACATGAAGTCATTTCATGTCACCCTCATCTCCTGTATGACTCTTTGAAGCATCCATCCAAATTTGAACAAGCTGCTATTCACTATATGGATTCCTGCTGAGTGCAGGATCCTTGAATTAAAGGTGCCCAGTCTGCCTGTCCAGACTACATATCAAGTAATTATAGATGTACAGTATGTATAAAAAAAAAGCTAATACAACAATTTTCATTTTCTAAAATTGTTTAATATTCATAAAGATCTACAAAGACATGCTCTCCCATTTGGAAGATATTCTCTCCCATTTGTTGGCTGGTAAAATGGAGAACATAGCAGTTCTACACACTAGCCAAACTTCCAGTTACTGCTGACACTTACAGTAGCTCCGAAATGAGTTCCATGTGCTGGGAAGATATGTGTGCTGGACTGAAGACCCTTGCTGCTGCTGGAGGGATTGGTTTTGTGTAGATGTAGCTGTCTGCATCTGCGAGGGGCTGAGTTCCTGCTGAGATTGTTGTGAGGAGGGACTCAAAGGTTGGCCCCCAACCTAAAAAAAAAAAAAAAAAAAAAGTAAGTGTTCTCCAGCATGCTGAAGGGTTGTATGCTTCTGCACTGTTATAAGCACAGCCTCCTCGTCAAGGGAAAAGAGGTGTGGGAGTTTCTATAGCATATTGAGTACAAGAACTGCAAAGTTCTCCTCCCTTCCCCCAGGCTTGTGTCTCTCTGTGGTCGGTAAGATCAGAAAAGAGAGACATGGCTTGCCAAAGGATACATGGGACCCAAGGGAATGGCACAAAGCTGCATCAGGGGGGTTCAGATAGAATACTGGGGAAGAGTTCTTCACTGAGGGTGGTCAGGCACTGGGACAGGCTCCCCTGGAAGTGGTCTCAGCACCAAGCCCGCTGCAGCTCAAGAAGCATTTTGGCAATGCTGTCATACATATGCTTTAATTTCTAGGTAGCCCTGCATGGAGCCATGAGTTGGATTCAGTGATTCTTGTGGGTCACTTCCAACTCAGGATATTCTATGATTCTGCAGTAGCAAGTCTGATAGAGGATGGAAGCCAGAGGCTTTAAACTATCCCAGAAGATATTCAATACCAATATATTCAAATATTAGAAGAACACCACTTTTCATTTACATCTTCCAATTGGCTAACTTTATTCAACCACAAATAACTGTAAACTTGTCCATTTCTAGCCGTTTATCTCTACCACGTATACGCTCTAAAAACATAACAAATAGCCCTATGAACATTTGGGAACCACCTGATGATCTCAAAGATGCTCAAGTGGCACTCATTTCATGTGTGGTCCTTTAATTGACATACAAAAGACTCTGTCCTGCATCACAGTATATAATACACCAGCTGCACAGAGAAGAGTGAAATACCTGCGACGATGGCTGAGTTGCTGATGATGGCTCTGTGACCTGGATGTGCTGCACCTGGATGGCATGCTGCGTGTACGTCTGGGGGTCATGAAGCTGCCCAACATCTACTGTGGAGTGCTGGGACTGGTGAGGTGAGGTAGCCTAGACCGAAAATCAAAGCAGAGGTGTGTATTTTGCATTCTTTGCAGAAGCAGCCATATAAACTTCTGTGACAAGATCTGGAGCAATAAAGTATTTATTGCACTCCTGTGAGACAGAAAAACACACTTAACAGATGCAGTTGCACTGAGGTGGTCACATCCTGGTGGTATCAACAGAAAGGACTTGCCTACGGTCATACAAGTCGTCTGTAGCAGAGGCTAGATGTGAGCCAAAGGGTCTGAAAAACTGGATTAGTATCACAACCACGGGACCATCCCTCTTTGTAAGTATCTGTCCATATAGTACGCTCATACTCAAGAACTGCATGTCTTGTACTGCAGTTTGACATAGCTGTGCCTCAGGACAAAGTGCTTAGTCTTACTAATTAAAAGCTTTTTGGAGCAACACCTGTTAATAATAATTAATTTAATTACAAGTCTCAGATCTTGATAAATCTAGTATCAGCTGCAGGAATTTGTGCTCCTGTATTGTATTTGTGCTCTTATGTTGTCAAAACAGCCATGGTCTATGTTAACTGGGGCCATAGTTTAGGCCTTTATCAACCAAATTCATAATTAAATTGGTAATAACTAGGTCAGAGAACACTGAATTTCAGATTCAAATACAAAGACATGGTAGTTTCAGCTTCATCCAGTACCTACTGGATTTGAATGTTGTGGTGATCTCTTATAGTTGCCTGAATATAAATTTTCCTCAGCTCACTTATCCTAGCTACACTCTGTTTTTATTTTTAGGAGGCTGTTGGGCATCACAGAGAATGAATATTCTAATAGATAATACGAATGAAAAAGCAAATGCTTTCTGTACTTCTAAATTTTGGCTCTGGCTCACTGAGAAAAGGAAGTACAAATTAGTCCTCACAACCACAGAAGCAGGTCACCCACTGACCCAGTTTTCAGTTGCTGGAAAGCCAGCCTAGAGAAGACTCGAGTGAAGTTGCCCAGATAGAACTAAATTAGGACTCTGTTGATAAAGTCTTCATCAAAGTGACCAAGACTGATAGGAACATTTATGCCCAGTACACAATGCTTATGATAGGACCTCTATCCACCACCAAGCAATTTGTCTACACCACTTTATTTTATTTTTTTAAGTAACTACGCCTTAACAAACCTCCCAGCAATACAGCCCCCAAAAAGCACAAGCTTGGTATGAGAAGGTCAAAAAGCAGATCAAGTGCCGCAGCTGGTTACTCACCTGGGCCACTTGAACAACCTGCAGCTGGATATGCTGAGGCTGTTGCAAGCCTGTCGTGGACTGAGACACAGGGATGTACTGGATCCGCTGGTAATCTCCCTGGGGTGTTCGATAGTCTGTTGTGAGGGTCTGGGACAGCTCCGTCATCGCTTGCGTCAGTAAATCTGTTGTCTGCACAGGTAGAAAGATTGAAAGAATATCATCTCATATTGTCTTCTGGACTGAATACCTCTGCAGGGCTGTAATTCTTTCACTGCACTGAATATAACACTTATACCAGGGATCTTCTGCTAGTTTTGCTCTACTCTCTAAATGCTACTCAGGATCATCCAGGGTAAACTTAACATACAATAATCATTAAAAAAAATATTCTGACTTAACATTTTTTGTCTGGGTAACTAAGAGACAACTCTTAATGCAGGATTTTTGTTACCAAATACAGTACTGCTTCCTCAGACATGCTCCACGTTTCCCTCTCACCTGCCAAGGTGATACTTTTCTTGACAACTGTATTTCTAAAATTTGCATTAACATTTAATGGGTGAGTCTGCCCACTATCAAGCCAGTCTCTTATCCAATTTCAATCTTTAAATAGGAGTTTTAAATCGTTGCTAATAGGGCTCTTAAAAACTTTGCAGCATCCCAGCATCATTAAAGGACACAAGACTGATTTTCTATTCTCTACTTTCACTTCTGTAGCAGTTGATGCATTAGCAGTGGAGAAATCAACCACTGGAGGTTTACAACACTCAGTACTGCACTGCTCAGAGGATTACAGCAGAATTTTGACTCCTCTGAATGGAGTTTGATCCAGTTCTCTGTCTATCATTGTTTAACATGTTGTGATCATCAGCACCTGAGGAGAACAGCCTCAGTGAAAATCCATGAGATGTGGATTCCTGAGTTAACTGGGCATATGTAAAAGTATTACGTGGAGTCAGTAGCACATGCCTGAAGGGAATGGAGTAGGAAAAAATGCAAATCCCTAGAGCTCTAAAAAGAAGTATATAATTCCCAGATGAGCAAAAATACAGCACAGATTCAAGAACAGAAGTGACCTCAAGTAGTGTCCTAACACATGTTTTTAAATGATGTCTGCCAAGAACACTAAGACTACAACCAGAGGGCTTCTGTCCCATTTGTTTCCCTCCGTTGGCCTGATTTAACATCTTCAATCCTTACCACAACAGTCTCTCCGGTAGTGCTGTCAGTGGTTAGAACGGCAGGAGTGGAGCTGATGACAGCTGTCGCCAGCGGGGCATGTATTGTGTTAGGGAGCTGAGCAAACTCCGGGTGCTTCTTGCGAATGTGCTGTACCATCTTCGTCTACAGAGATGCAAAAGAGCATTAGAAAGGTGGTTGGCCTCTCAGCTTTGGGTCAACTGAAATCTAACAGCCACGTGGACTGCAGGTTTTAGGTTTCCCTCAGTCAAACAGCAGGAAGATTCATGCTACACAATTTTCTGGTCAGGAAAAAGGAAACAAATATTACAAAACTTCTGTTGATTAGAGCTATCTGATACTGAAACACTGCCTCAAAAGAACCTATGGGCTTTTTTTAACCCCAACATAGCTAAATATTTTGGGGTCACTTCCCCTCCCTCCCCCCCATTTTGTTTCCTTACCCTTCTCCCTTGCAACTAACAAGTGAGTAGTTTCCGAGCTTTTCTGTTCGTGACCACATACTGGCAGCATTTACATTTCTTCTTTCAAGCTCATGTCCTCTATTTATGGAACCTTTTTGCCATAAAGCTAGCAGGCTGTGCCGGCATTGTCAATACACAGCATGAAACCAGCACTGTGGCTCAGAATAAAAGAGCTTTGCTTGCAGACTGACAGATTACAAAGACCAAGGTGAAAGAGCATCGCCAGGGAGAGGCTGTGCTTCGAGGCTAGGAGATGACCCCCGTACCTTACTGCTGTACTGTTTGGAACAATGAGGACAGCAGACCGGAGGGGTGGCTATAGTGCCTGTCAGCTGAGTGTGGGTGCTCAGCATGGGATCTGGCTCTCCTGGACCTGCAGGGCGCAGCTTCCGGATGCTTGGAGGTAGCTCAGCACCAGGATGGTTCTTCAGGATATGTGCTTTGCGTTTGCTGGCACTTTTGTACACCTGCAGGGTGAAAGTTTGGAATGGAAATGGTGTAAGCCCAAGGTCAGCACAGAAAACAGATACCAGCTGTCTTCACCTGGAAGGTTTGCATGTTGCTTTAGACAGTATGCTTAGTTGAAACCCCAAATAATTACAACATCACGCATGGATAGACATACACATTTTAGTGTTTAATCAGCCTATAAAAGCAACTACTTGTGTAGGACGCAGAAGCTATTTGAGAACATGCTGTATGCCAGAACAAAGCAACACAGCAGGACAGGAAGTGAAAGGAAGACCTTTTTAGTTCATTCTTGAAGTGCAAATGTCAGGGAAGCCACTGGTAAAAGTTGTAATTTGTCATGAAGGGTGATGCATCCACTCTTGCATGAAGCATTAAATTGCTTTAATAGCATTCAGTAATTGAAATATTTTTTTATAACAAGTTCTTTGCCACAAACCAAATAACATGCTATAGCATTATTTAAAAACTATCTTTTTATTCCCCTTTGAACAAAAGGAAGGAGTCATCACTGAAGCATGTATTAAGGATAAGAACAGTCAGTCAAAATATATCTCCTGGTAAATAAAGGCCCACATACATAAAAAGCAAAAGGCCAGAGAGTAAGAACAGAAACCAAAGTGCAGAAGAAGCTTCAGGCTCTTCTGAACACTGGGAATTACTGGCATGTGACTGAGTAAGCTGCTTAAAATAAAAAGGAGTTACAGACTCATTTTTAGAAGTGATATAGAAACCAGAAAACAAAACAAAACAAAACAAAACAAAACACAACAGTGCTCAGGAATTATAGCTAGGTAGGATACTTAGTCCTGTGTTGCAAAAAGTGATACAAGACTAAGGGCAGGTCACTGCTTGCTGGATCAGAGTATTTACATTTTACCTACTCCAAACACAGCAACCACAGGAGGACAGCAATTTTCTATTAGTATTCAGATGTCTTGGCCTAAGTGCATTTCATCTCAATTTCTTTTGGACAGTGCTTGCAGGAAAGTTGTTTGCAAGCTCTTCAGAAGAGCTGCAAACCCTGCCAGATGTTGCTATGCAGAGATAAATTGCCTGCATAGGGGTCTAGAACTGAGCTACCCTCTGAGGGCTGACTTCCTTACATACCTTATCACAGTACTGACAGAAATAATCTCTGTTGGGTTTGATGATGGGCAACGTGAGCTCTGGCACCTCTTCTATTTTCATGTCTGGATGTCTCTTTGATAAATGATTCACCTTAGGAGAAAGAAACAAAAGAACAAGAGAGCACATTACATCTGGAAGCTAAACAATTGCTCCTTCTCCTAGACATGGATAACTGCCAAACCAAAACTGTAGCGATGTTAGCCAGCAGCACCAGAAGCATTTTCTGTTGCAAGGGTTATTGTGCATTCACAATCAGCTACTGAAGGTAAACATGGCCTTGCTAGATCTCATTTACAGTTTCTCTCAAACTAAGATGGTAAGGGGTAAAGTAACTTGTCAGAAACCTCACGTAGCTGAGAACAAGGTAATGCAAAGGACCTCTGCTAGGAGATATTACAACCCTCATAAAATATGCAGCAAGACATCTTACTGCAAACATCCTGCCACAGTGGCGATTGCAGGGCTTGGCCAGCAGAGGCCCCACTCGAGAAGGAGGAGACGACAGGGAAGACCATCACGAAAGCTGAGAGGCAGTTAAGGCTGAGCTATGCAATACATTAATCACATATTCTGTTAAATGCATTACAAATCAATCAACATTACACAGTGCTGAGATATGGTGGTGACAAGCTGACATACAAGACAGGCAATGAAATCCACAAATGCATGCATTTGCTGAGGAGGGAAGATGTACAGGTTTAAAGAAGATGCAGAATCCCAAACCAGCTACAGAATTATCCCCGTTTCACAGCATCCTCATGTCCCAGCCATTGGAATTACACCTTTATTCCTCAACTATTCAGATGTGAGTACAGAATTTGTGAGAGAAGCTAGAGCACATGGACACTCACCAACATTCCCCTCCGGCGGAAACCCATCATACACAGTCGGCACTTGAACATGAAGCTTTCATAGTCAGTGGAAGCTATGCGAGGCTTGAAAGTTTTGGAGCGGCTGATTCGGTCAGCTTTCTTGGCCTCCCTTTCTGGGTTGTGCATCCTCTGCATGTGCTCTCGCAGTTTGTCTTTCCTCTAAGGGAAGACCAATCACAGGGAATAAATAACAGTAGTAACAGCACTGCTTACTGCTACAAGCAGGAGTTAGGATGTAAGCTGTTCAGACCTCTCTTTGGCTTCTCCTCTCCAGGGCTGCTGATAGAGCTGCATGAGCTGGACAGCACAGCAGGAACCCTTTGGGGCTTACGTTTATCACTGAAAAGAAGCTGAGGTTGCTCAGCCACAAAAGCAGAAGCCAAGCTAATGCTAACTTAGCAGCTTCAGTAAGAATGAACCCCCCCACTTTGGCTTTTCTCTGAATTAATCTAAAATATTATATTCTAGGTGTAATTCTGTATGCCTAGAAACTTGCATCGCTTAATGCTCTCTGATGATGGATGGCCTCATGCCCCACAATGGTACTGAGCCTGTCCAGATGTTACCCTGCCTCTCTGGACACATGCTGTGTCCACAGCTTCTTCTTCACCAGAAGTCCCTTAGTACCTCATGGGAAACTAAGTTAGCAAGAAGAGGCTGCTGCTACCACGGTTTAGGTGGCTCAGCCTGCTCTGTCTGTTCTGGAGAGATCTGGAAAGATGTTATGTGCTGGCAAGATGCATTCCATGGACACAGACACCTCAGCCATGAATATTATTAATCCGTTGATATCAGTAAGTTTTCTTAGCTAACTTGATAGAAGTAATACAACACAAGCACTTGGCAATTGAGCTGTGTAATGAGCCAGTTCTTAATGAGAAGATGAAACTGCCTTTGCTATTAAATTAACTTATTAGAAATAAGATCTGATACATGAGCCACCCTATTAGGGCAGAGCATGCTGGGCTGGATCTTGCCCCTTTTCTATCAGAAAGGTATGTTGTTAATCTCCCACTACACAAAGCAGTGCACCTTGCAGGAAAGTCTAGCATGTTTACACATGGGTTTCTTCCACTTCTGAGAGAATGACGTTATCTTTGAAAGGGGGGCAAAGAATGTCATTCTGCACCCATATCAGGAATGATCCAGTCAAGAGTCATCTCACCTTGAACTGCTTGCCACACGTGGAGCACAGGAAGTCTTTGCGGTCTGAGTGTCGCAACATATGGAGGCGCAGCTTGTCGGGACGGCAGAAAGCCTTGTCACATTCTGTGCACTGATAAATCTTTTCTGAATGGAAACTGCGTACGTGTTTCTTGACCTAGAATTGCAGATCATAGAATAATGAAATTTATTCAAAAAATAAAAATAAAAAATGCAAGTGTGTGTGGTAACAGGTAACAGTCTCAGACATCCTTACAGAAAAAAGAAAAAAGGATTCTAAGAGTTCTCTAATCTGCTCTGGCTTTAAAAGACATTGAAGTTGATCAGAGCAGCTGATATCTTGGTGATACTTTCTATAAAGCCATGACATCTCTTATGCATCTGGATAGACTATTTAATTTCCTCAGGACTGATTCTTGAAGGCATCAGCTATTGCACAGTTGAGTACTCAATGGGCAGCAAAAGTCCATGATGTACTGGTTGTACTGAATCATCCTTGAGTTAACATGTTCATATAAGGTTCATTATCTTTACTTCATTTGTAAGAAATCCAAGTGCAGAGACTAATTCCTTTCAGTCAGGAAGAATGAGCTGTCAATTACAATTGGCAAAAAAGCAAACCAAGAGAAAAGCATTTGTAAAGGATTCCTGAATGGCAATTACTTTTGCATACTTTGGGACTACTCTTGACCTCTTGAAGCATCCAGTTTTTTTTTCTTCTTCAATAAAATAACTAATGAGGTTTGACATATGAAATCCAAGCACTATTCAAGAATTGGATTTCCAATGAAATCTTTATTATCTTTTAATGCTGATCGTGCAAGGAACAACTCTGTTGCTCAGAGAAGCATTTAAGAAGTAGGCGGTGATCTATGGTGACTAGACTTAATTATTCATGTAACACCAAATGAAAAATTCATCTTTAAGTTTCAAAACAAGGCCAAATAACTGGAAAAAGCTGTGCAACCTTCTGATTTGGTCAATTTCACAGGAAAGTTTAAGGCGAATTAGGCTGCAGAAAAGCATTTCTGAATCATCAACATTTTTCCTTGTTCAACATTTACAGAAGATGAAGTTTCTTTGCAGTGATGGAATTATATTAGTAAACCACTTTTCCCCATCCTTTCATCTCTAGCCTATCGAACATTTTATCAGTTCCTATTACTTGACATAAACTAGATTTCTACATTTCAATTTAAGTCAAGCAGCTCAGCAAGACATATGGACCTCTTTGTCCATATGAAGTATAACGACCGTGTGCACAGTACATCTCAGGTTTTTTTTTCCTTACCAACCATTAAAATAATATACTTAAATTCTATTGATGGTCTTCTCCAATGGCTCTGCACAATGCTCAAAGTATGTACATTACTCACTACTCCAGCACCACCTCTCCTAAGCATCATGCAGAGAATGGGAAGAATAAACTACCCAGCCTGAGGGGCAAGTCAGGAGGCAGACTGCACTGATCTGCCCTGGCATTTCTGCAAGGTTTTTCAAATAAATTACCCTGGCAAAAACAGTCAAGGGATGAAAAAATATTTGTAACACACAACACCATGTGGTTTTTTGTTTTGTTGTTGTTGTCATTTTTTGATTCAGAGTTTTAACAAAAAGGACAAGGTGTATTTAAGTTGCATCCAGCAAAACACAATTCTTTTTGTGCTCTGGATCTGTGCTGACTAAAGGTAGTTGAGACCTCTTTCCTTAGAGATTTTCAGGGGATAAGGGACTCCAGCAGTACAGAGCGTTCTAATGCATGCTGAAATACCACATCTAATGATTCAGTGGAAAAAGCATTTTAACAGCATAAAACAACATCTAGCAATGCTTGGTCACTCTTCCTAATTTTGGAAGACATGGGCCCCTTTATTTTGTACAGACATGTACAGCACAGACATACTGTACTATACAAAAACAGTACTGAAAAATTCTTAAACAGAGCGGCTTGCATGAAACCCAACGAGAAAGACTTTAAATCAGGATGGCATCTCACCTGGATAAAATCTGGAAAGCGCTTTTTGCAGGTAGGGCAGGTGAAATATCCATCATTAACGTGGATGGCCACATGATCTTTAAGCAGATCCAAGCGGTCAAAGGACTCAGGACAGAAAATGCAGGAGTATGTTTTCTGGTCCATGTGGAACTTCATGTGGCTCTCAAGAGCACCACTGTTGATGAAGCCCTTGTTGCAGATGTCACAAGTCAAAGGGCAGTTCCCCTCCCGTCCATGAAACCTCAAGTGCTGATCCAGTTTGTCCTTTTCCCGGAATGCCTTCCCACACTGGAGACATTTGAATGGGCGAAAGGATTTCCGGATAAACAGGTGCTGAAGAGCTGCATTCTGAAAGAAACAAAGAGTCCATCAGTGTTTAGTATTATGGACAGAACCCACATACAAATATTTCAAGATAAAATACAGAAGATCAGTGAACTTAAACTTCAGAAAACACTTCTGAGTTAGTCACCACTTCACAGAAGAGGAGGCTGTGATGGACAGAAGTTAAAGGCCATACCTGCAGTTGTGCACCAACTTAGGAGAACACAATGCCAAAGTTCCCTCTTCTGTCCCTCTTTCCTGCTGACTTAGCTAACCTTTGTCTTTAGCATGGCATTCTTCTGTAAAATAAAACTAAATCCCTCACCAAACTACAGACCTTGGCTTGAGAAGAGAGCTGCAGTTCCAGCTCATTTTTCAGGATTGGGCCACGGTTCAGCCACCATCCTATTGCTCTGCCTTTCACGCAGGAGCAGGGCTTATGAAATTCGACAGCCCGTTACAAAATCAGCTTCTGCAGAGATCACCACAGAGATGTGCAGCAGTGGTTTAGCATTGCCTAGAAAACTTCTTGTGGAATACACATTCGAGAGGTGCTGGCCTAAACCTTTTTGCTGTTATTGAAACGACTGACTTCAAAACATTACAGCAGGGGCAGAATGGCAGATTTACAAGCAACAGGTAGGAACTTGTGAGCAGTTTGTACTTCTTTGCCATTTAGTATCTATCACGTGTGAGAGCCCGAAAATGCAGATGATGAAAGAAAAAACACAGTGCTAAATCAAGAGAAAATCCAATAGCTTTGTTGGCTACTCAAAAGGGTAGTTGATTATACACAGTCAAACTTGAAATTGCTTTTCTTGGTATTGCAAGAGAGTAAGAATATTGTGAATTGAGCACAATGTGAGTTGTGCAAATATCCATTTGAAGATTTAATACACTAGGCTGCTCTTATCTTTCTCTGCACTTTTATACCGTATGCAATTTTGCTTCCCAATCCCTGCTTTGTTTTGGTGTATGCTTTTCTGCAAAATTTCATTATTCCTCTTCACTCCCCCCCCACACTTTAGATTAATGCAATGGAGCCATTCCAGTCCCAGTATCAGAGCTGTGAACAGCTAGTGATGGACCTGCTGGCTACAGAAATAGGTGAGGGTGTTCTGGGCCTGCATACCAATATTGGATGATAACCTAAGTTGGTAAATTGCAAAGCTTGAAGTAAATCGTATGCCTGGATGCATGAAATATCACAGCAGACTGTCACCCATATGGTATGGAAAAGAGACCACGATACTGCTATTTCTCTGCAAGAAATCTGAGGAGCATTTACTCTTCTGCAAAAATCTACACCCTGTCATTTACTGATGTCTCCTCTGTTCAGATGTTATACACAGGATCTGCAGCATGATAGTTAGGAGAAATAGTGCTAGAATATTGCTGGCACCTATGCTTACACACATTCAGCATTACATACTTCTGCATGAGACACAGTCAAGACTACTGCAAACAGATTTCCCTGGTTTCCTCTCTCCTTTTCTTGTGGGAATGCCTGGGCTGCCATTTGCTGTGTCCCATAAGTCTGCATCAGCAGCTGACATTGAGAAAGTCAAGTTAGGAGCTCCTCTGCTGTGATGAGGAAACAGCTTGGGAATACTGTGAAATGCTGTGCTAGAGATTAAATTAGTGAACCTGAATAATCCTTTTTACCATGTGAACTGCAGAGGTAAACCTATATTTCCATTCCAGGAAAAGGAACATGATTGCAACTGTTTTACTATCAAAGACCAAAAAAATGCAAGCAGTTTCAGACAGGAGAGCTAAATGAACCCTTCCAGCCATCTCCATTTTACAGATGATGAAATGGAGACAATGGGAAACACAGGGGTCTGCTGGAAGTGACACCAGACACTTGCAATATGGAAACCTCCACCTTCAATTTGCAATTAGTTAATATGAAAATGACTAGAAAAATATGAATTGTTATTCAGGTAACAGTTCTGGACATTGGTTGCTTAAAGGACAAATAAGACAACTGATGATGTGGGGGGTCAATCAGGAGACACCACACAGAAGCTGGACAAAACATGGATGGCAATGTTGTTACGTACCATTTGATTAGATACAGCAACAAAAACCACACAATGAAACCAAAAACAAACCTACCTGCAGCTCCAGCTGAGCAGGCAGCATTGAGGGAGAGAAAAATACTTATGTTACGCAATGGACTTTAAAACAGAAGCCTTGACTTCTGCAGCAGTCCTGCTTCTGTGGGTCACTATGAGGGCCAGCTCTTCCAGCTAGAGTTTTCTCTCCATTGAGATTTTAGCCTTAGGAAACACTAAACAGATCTTCAAAGTTTACCCTATAGTTAATAACTGCCCAAGAGGAGTTAAAGGGCAAAGATAAAAAGCACAGATAGTCTTGAAGGTGTTTTGTGTCCTTTTATCTTTTCTCAGATTCAGAGTTGATTATAGTGATGTAATGTGTACCGTGGAGCCACAGTGAGAATGAAATGCTTTTAGCAAAAGGGAATAGTTAGGGCACGATGACAATGAGACAAGGATTAGAAGGGTGGAAAGTTGAGGCATGGGGACTTTTTGAACCTCATCTTACTGATTGTACTCTTCATTACGCAACCTGTTACATTTCTTCTCTCAGAATGAAGGAAATGACTGTACCTTTCAAATCATATCCCTATCATGCCCGTTGCTTCCTCTGAATAAAGCAGACACCTACATGAAGGACATGTTAGGATCAGGTCCGTGTGTTAAAAAAAAAAAAAAAAAGCCATTTGGAAATGCAGGTGTTTCTGAGATCAGCCCGTAAGTACTCTGCATGCTGCCCAGAGCTGAAATTAAAAATACATATATATTCCTTTTGGCTGCAGACAACAACGCAGCTCTATTTTCTTACAGAATTTGGGTAGGCGTATCTCTTTTCAATACTAAGGAAGGACTGCCATACTTAAGGTCAGATCTCTAAGGAAACTCCACAGGCTCTAAAGCAGAGGCTGAAAAATGAACTGATCCTATCAGGACTTGAACCTAGGGCACCAGAGCTCAGTACTTCGAGCTAGAATGAAAGCACTCTCAGAACATCACTGCCTTAAACCTTAGAAAAGCTGAGGAAATTCACAAAGGATCACTATTTCTGAAATTGCAATGCTGCATGAGTCATAAGGAAGAACTAGAGCTACACAGGTCTCCAGATCATAAGCAACAGTCAAGACTTTCTACCTGTTCTTTGGAAATTAATGACATACTACGCTCTTACAAAACCAAGTATTTGCTCTTTTATAATACTATGTTCATGCTATTTTAAGAAGGTGCTGTGAATAGTTGGATAGAATGAGCATGTATAGGGTGCCAGAGCTCGATGTGGTTTTTCAGTGATTAAAAAGTAATGCAGCTAGTTTACTGTTATCTCAAACTCTTGTTGCTCAGCCTGATGCAATGAGGAAAGGTGCTATGCAACCACCTATATGCCATTCTGCCAATGCCCCTATCTTGAAACATCTCCAGGACTCTGCTGAACTCAAGCTGCTGCACGTATAGAAAGCTGGGGAGATTTGATGATAAAAACATGTTACTTAGAACTAAACCACCACTGCACTCCTCTTATTTGTGATACATTTGTGTAAGTTTTCAGGGAACAAAAGCTAAGCCACAAAACAAAGAAGTAACTTCAGAATTTATTTCCTTTTCTTCCTACATTTACTGTTTGCCAAAATCTTCCCTCTGTATTTATGGGGCACCATCACCACTGGTCTTGCACACATACTGCTGTAAACTGAGGTCAAAATTTGGCTCAGCATCTTCCTATACAGAACGGTTACTCAACTCTTTTCTAATCCTTTCTCATCCCCTAAAAGCAAAAGTCTTACCCCAATTGCAGCTGTTCCTTTCTCTAATCAAAATTTTACACATGGAAGACAGACAAAGATTTTCGGCTAAATAAAC